>NC_051079.1:29507504-30707504 GCF_004664715.2 Peromyscus leucopus | reverse complement strand
GGCTTATTTGAATTACTGTATTTGTGGTTGCAAAATGATGACTGTTTTGTGTTGCGTATGTGGTGTTGGAAATTGAACTCAGGGTCTTATACATGGTAGCCAAGTGCTCTAACTCTGGGTCACATCTTCAAACCAAATGGTGGGACTTTCTCCCCTTTCAGTACTAGACTTGGAGGCAGGGCTTTGCTTTACTATGTAAATAGTCTCTCTAAACCTGAATTATATCCATATTTTTATTTAATTTTTACTTTGAGACAGTCTTGTTATATTGCCCAGGATGACCGTGAACTTGTAATCTCCCTGCCTCAACCCCCAGAACATCTGTGTGTGTCAGTAGTACCTTTTTAGTTGTATCTTACTTATTAACTAAAACTCTTCAATGTTTTAACTCATGGTATAGCTGGGAAGAGCTGTGGTGGAAAGCCCAGTTCGGTAGCTTATAGTCTTGGATAAATCACTTCATGTCAGTGTCTGTTTTCTATTTTTTTTTCCAAGACAGGATTTCTCTGTGTAGCTTTGCGCCTTTCCTGGATCTCACTCTATAGACCAGGCTGGCCTCGAACTCACAAAGATCTGCCTTCCTCTACCTCCCAAGTGCTGGGATTAAAGGCGCGTGCCACCACCACCCGGCTATTTTCTAATTTAGTATTTGTCCTGTCTGCCTAGCAGGAGTGCTGATTACTAACAGGGTAAGAATTTACCTTCCACTACAAAGATAATCTTCAAAATGAGAAACCTTTAGTATTATTACCCAAAGTGACATACTGTGTTTTATGAATCTTTTCATTTCTGCTGTTTAGTGTATCAGGATGCTACATTGAGTACTGTAGATATTTAATAAAATACAAACTATATCAGAGGATTTTGAGGTGTGTGATTTGCATCGTTTGGGTTTTCTATTGTGACACGTATAGAATATGTATGTATAGACGTTGCACACAATTTCAGAAAGTCCATTTTAGTTGGTCTTGGAAACAGCTTTATTTCCTTGAGTTCTGAACTTGGCTCTCTCTCCTGTTGTGCTGTAGGCGTGTGCTGACAAGCTGAAAAGAGAAATAGAGCTGTATGGCTGCCCTCCTGAGTTTCCAGAGGAAGAAGAGGAAGAGGAAGACAGCAGTGTTAAGCCTGGAGATATAATAATGAAGGATAAAGCCAAAGGAAAAAAGGTCTGGTGGTTATGTTTCAGTTTCTTGGCTAAAGTTTTCCCTCTCTGGTTTATATGTACATACCCAACACTGGCAGGTGCTTGGCACATGAAAGGTACTTGGTAATTTTAAGAAACTATCAAATCAAGGCTGCTTAGATGGGTCAGTGGTAAAGAGCTTTCTGGGTAAGCACATCTCTCTAAATCCCAGCCCTCCATTAATGAGATGGGAGTAGAGACAGAAAAATCCCTAGAAGCTTGTTGGCTAGCTAGTCTGGAGCCACAGTGTCGAACAACAGAGACTGCCTCAAACAAGCTGGAAGTCAAGAAATGCTACTGGAGGTTGTCCTGACCTCCACATGTGCAGCATAGTTACTGATGAGCGTGCACACATAAACATACATCATATATACACCCACAAAGATGAAAAATACATCAGATCAGCTGGAGAGATGGATCAGCAGTTAACAGCACTGTTCACCCATGTCCATTCCGAGTACCGACATCGTGGTTCATTACTGACTGTAACTCCAGTCCCAGGGTATCTGCTGTCCTCTTCTTGCCCCTTTGAGTACCTGCATGCATATGGTACACAGACATACATGCAGGCAAAATACCCATATACATAAAAAAAAAAAAAACACATCAAATCAAAATATTGTCTGGCTTTCTTGTTATTTTTTCACTTTAATTTGATATATTCTAAATTTAAAGGAGTTATAAGATAGTACAGCGTTCCAGCATAACCTTTGCCCACCTCCCTAATGTTACTCTTTTGTAACTGATACAATTCTCCTACCTCAGCAGCTAACATTAGTTCAGTGCTGTGTACTAAATTATAGAGTTCATCCGAAGTTTTTTAAAAGAAGACCTCACTTTTTAAAAGATTCTATGTTTAGTTATGTGTGTATGTGTGTGTCTTTGTGTGGGTTTGTTATGTGTAGGTACTTACAGAATCTAGAAGGATTCCCGGAGCTGGAGTTACAGGCAGTTGTGAGCAGCCTGATGTGGTTGCTGGGAACCTAATATGTGTCCTCTGCAACAGCAGTGTGCTCTCCTAATTGCTGAGCTTTCTCTCTAACCTCCTTATTTGAATTAGAAATTGTATGTAGGAGGGGGATAGGGGCAAGCTTACTAGTGGGCTCATGCTTATGGAGGTGTGTGGGGGCTAGTGGGGATGCTTATGGAGGTGTGTGGGGAAGCTTACCAGTGGGTGCATGCTTATGGAGGTGTG
Organism: Peromyscus leucopus; assembly: GCF_004664715.2. Lineage (NCBI taxonomy): Eukaryota > Metazoa > Chordata > Mammalia > Rodentia > Cricetidae > Peromyscus > Peromyscus leucopus. Next base: position 30,705,126 of record NC_051079.1, on the reverse strand, counting down.
TGGGAAAGCTTACCAGTGGGTGCATGCTTATGGAGTGCTTACATGGCATGCTTATGGAGGTGTGTGGGGAAGCTTACCAGTGGGTGCATGCTTATGGAGGTGTGTGGGGGCAAGCTTACCAGTGGGTGCATGCTTATGGAGGTCAGAGGACAGCTCTGGAGTAGGTTCTTCCTGCCGTCCTGTAGGATCTAGGATAGGACCCATAATAAGTCCTCTTGCTGACCTTGTATTTGAAGTTTTACCTCTCTGTAGTTAGAAGTTTTTCTTGTCTCTCCCGGCACCAAGGTCCCACAGCCATTTATAAAATGCTTGTGCCCCATCTGGTCCTGCAACTGCTTAGACCCAAGTTAACACACAGAGGCTTATATAAATTACAAATTGCATGGCCATGGCCTATGGCTCAAGCTTCTTGCTAGCTAACTCTTTTTATTTATTTATTTATTTTATTTTACAATACTATGCTAGCTAACTCTTATATCTTAAATTAACCCATTTCTATGTTGTTCCTTCGGTGGTGGCTGACATCTTTCTCCCTCTGCCTTTCTTCTTCCTGTCTCTCTCTTCGATTTCCTGCCTAGCTATAACCTGACTTGCCACAGGCCAAATGGCTTTCTTTATCAACCAAATCAGAGCAACACATATTCACAGTGTACAGAAAGATATCCCCCATCCTTCTCCTAATGGTTTCTCTGTTTTAAGATCCAGTTGGGGAGTGGCGGGTGCAGGGGCTGGAGAGGTGGCTCAGCAGTTAAGAGTACTTGTTGCTCTTGCAGAGGATCCAGGTATGGTTCCCAACACCCACACACGTGATAGTTCACAGCCATCCACAACTCAGAGATTGAGGGGACCTAATGGCTTCTTCTGACTTCTGAGGACACCGGGCCTACACATGATATGTATTTTTCGAGCAAAATATACATAAAGTATACAGTGTTCTGCCTGCACACCAGAAGAGGGCGCCAGATCTCATTACAGATGGTTGGGAGCTACCATGCAGTTGCTGAGAATTGAACTCAGGACCTCTGGAAGAACAGCCAGTGTTCTTAACCTCTGAGCCATGTCTCCAGCCTAAAATATACATAAAGAAAAAGTGAATAAATTTAAAAGAAAAAGACTCAATCTAGAATCCACACTATACTGTTGTCTTCTATGATTTTTGACATGGAGTATTATTCAGATATAGAATTTATTGGCTGTCAAAAAAGTCATGTCTGTTTTTGTGTTGCAGCGATAATACCACAGATTGGGTGATTTATACTGACTGGAAATTTTTTGGCCCACTGTTCTTGAGGCTGGGAAGGCTTATGTTGAGAGTTCAGTACCTGATGAGGCATTTCATGCTGGTTATCTGTCAAGGAAGGGCAAAGAAATAGTAGTAGGACAGGAAAGAGAGAGAGAGAGAGAGAGAGAGAGAGAGAGAGAGAGAGAGAGAGGAAGTAACATGTTGAGGAGCGGCTGGGTTTGTCTTCTGTGGCGCAGCAGTGCTCCAGTCTTGAGGGCAGAACCTCATTAAGATTCTACCTCTTAACGCTGTTACATGGGGAACAAGATTCCTATGGTTACAGTGGAGCCAACATTTAAACCATTCAATAGACTGTGCTTCAGTTTTCACTTTGACCTAAGAAGGGCATGTGTGCTATTGGAAGAAAGAGTTTGATGCTAAGACCATCATGATGGTGCTCCTTAGTGGTCCTTCCTTTTGTTGTCCCTAGTGTCTGTTTCCTGGGGGACATCCTGACAAAACAGTATCCCTGCCTTCTGTGGCCTTGTAGCAGTGTTGCTGTGAGGCAGAGCACAGATCCCTTGTGAGAGAGCCTGTCTACATAGTGAGTTTCAGGCCAGTTAGGACTACATTGTGAGACCCTGTTTCCAAAAGAAACAGAATTACCAAGTGGGATTACTGAATTAAAGTTACTGTGGTCCTGGGATGCTGAACAGTTTTTGGCTGTGCTTTAATGGAGTTTGTGTTTAATTGTTTTCAGAGTAAAGCTGCTGCCAAAACAGGATCTTCCAAGTACCAGTGGGACATTATGAAATCCCTTGGGCTTTCTGATGAAGACATAGTGAAGTTCTCTGAAGCGGAACATTGGCTTGATTATTTCCCACCACTGGCTGTTCAGGATCTGAAGAAAATAGGTTTGAAGGTATGCCATTGCCATCAGTGTTAACAAGTGAAAGGCATTAATTTTTATATCATTTAAAAATATAGGGAACAACTTTTAAATTTACAGCAGTTATTCTGGCTGAATGTCACCAAAAATTTGGATGTTATTTGTTGGCAACTAGTGGGACTCAATGTGAGGAAGAAAACTTCAATATTTGTCTTATCAGAATACATTTGTTAACAGTTGGTAAGAAAGGGGTTTTATTTAAAGAATATGAAGACACCAAAGTGTCTTTAACTCGAGTATGTTGACTGTATTACTTAAGTATTTCTTTTACATTTATTATAAATCTTATATGTTAGCTAATATGTAAGTGTGTTTTTTTGTTTTTTGTTTTTTGAAACAGTTTTCCTAGGTAGGCCTGGCTGTCCTGGAACTCCCTCTGTGGACTAGTTTGGATTCAGATTCAGAGATCCACTTGCCTCTGCCTCCTGAGTGCTGGGATTAAAGGCGTGTGCTATTACTGCTCAGCAAGTGTGTATATTTTAAAACCTATTAATTAAACAAATTATTTTAATGATTTATATGTGTTTAATGTGTGGAACTAGAGATTTTTTTCTTTAATAGTTGATCTAATTTTAAGTTGGAATAAATAGTAGAAAGGTAAATAGTTGACTCATAGGAATCCTTATCTATAAAAATTATCTTTTCCTTTTCTTTCTATAGGTAGACTGGCGGCGTTCATTCATCACCACGGATGTGAATCCTTACTATGATTCTTTTGTCAGGTGGCAGTTTTTAACATTAAGAGAAAGAAACAAAATAAAATTTGGGAAGCGGTGAGTTTGTTTTGTTTCAGTATAATAAACTAAAAATCATAATTCTTGCATTGCAGTTCAGTACCTGTACCCTGTATTTTCTTATTCTCTCTTATCTGTCCATCCACCCATTCATCTGTCTGTCTGTCTTTTTTTTTCATCACTCTCATCTCGTTCTGTTGTAGCTCTGGTTTTCCTTTAATCTTGCCTGTTTCTACTTTCATTTTTGTGTTGAACTCCGGGCTTGCACCTGCTTGACAAATGTGTTGTCACGGAGCTGCATTCCCAGTTCCTCGCTGCTGCACAGTGTCTTGACTTCTCTGAGCTATTTTGTGTTTTTGACAACTAGAACCAGAGAGAATGGGATGATTCTGTTCAATATTCCTAGCAAACCACTAACAAAATTATTTGTGTTTTAGCTTATACTTCTATAAGTTGCTAAGTTTCTTCCTTGATTATGTAGATCAATGTAGATCAAGTAAAAACAACTTACACTTTATATATGAATTTATCTTTTTTTTTTTCTTTTTTTGAGACAGGGTTTCTTGTGTACCCTGGCTGTCCTGGAATTTGCTCTGTAGATCAGGCTGGCCTTGAACTTACAGAGATCTCCCTGCCTCTGCACCCTGAATTCTGGGATTAAGGCATGCTCCACCACTGCCTGGCTATGTGAATTTATCTTATACTCTTACATTTCATTACTGCAAAGCTAAGGATAATCCAAAGTTTTCAGTAGTGCTTTCTTTCATGAAGGTGGAGATATTAATAACTACATTTTTGGAACTACTCATCAAAGCATGAGTGATTTAGGCACTGGCTTAGTTGAGGATGTTAGTCACAGCTCACACTTGTAATATATTAGTGATACTCGCTGATACATTATGATGTAACTTGAATAATATAACAATATTTGCTGCTTATTGCCCTTTTTCCCCCCTCTAGGTACACCATCTATTCTCCAAAAGATGGACAACCTTGCATGGATCATGACAGACAAACTGGAGAGGTGAGTATCTGGGACACCGAGTAGTCACTGTGATACTCTTTATTATGACCAATGGCACTCTCTTCATTGGAAGGAAGAATTATTCTTATGTGCAAGAATCCATGTCAGAAATTTGAAGCAGATTCCTGCATAAGTTAGCAGAGTGAATCCACGTTTTTCCCCTTGTTTATTTGTCTAGGGTGTTGGACCTCAGGAATATACCCTAGTTAAACTGAAGGTGCTTGAACCGTACCCATCAAAATTAAGGTAGGTTTTCTAAAAATTACTGTTTCATTATCCTTTTTTCCTTTTTCTCTTTCCTTTTTTCCCCCCTCTTTTCTTGGAGACAGGGTTTTGCTTTGCAGCCTAGTGCTCTTGCACTTGCCTTCTGCGTACTGAGATTGAAGTTGCCACTATGCCTGGCTTGATTTATAATTTCTGAACAATCAGGTAATTATGAGGGAAGCTACATTTTTAATATAAATATGTGCTTTTTCTTCTTAGTGGCCTGAAAGGGAAAAATCTCTTCCTAGTAGCTGCTACCCTTAGACCTGAGACTATGTTTGGACAGACAAACTGTTGGGTTCGGCCTGATATGAAGTACATTGGGTTTGAGACAGCGAATGGTGATATATTCATCTGCACCCAGAGAGCGGCCAGGAATATGTCATACCAAGGCTTCACCAAGCACAATGGAGTGGTGCCTGTTGTGAAGGAATTAATGGGGGAGGTAAGTTGGGGAGCACACTCTGGATTTTCATTGTAAAATTAGAGGAAAGTATTAGCAGTAGAGCTTGGAAAAGCATCAAAAACCTTTGCAATTAGAGTGCACATGGGATAATATATGCAGGGCATCTGTATTTTGCAAGGCACAGAACTGTCAGGGTTCTCCAGAAGGCTCTGCCATGCCGAATCCGCACCCCTTCAAAGGGGCCTCTGCTCTGACATATCCATGATAATTGCTGGTTTTTTTTTTTTTTTTTTTTTTTTTTTTTAAGATTTATTTATTACGCATAGAGTGTTAAGCCTGCTTGCCAGAAGAGGGCATTAGATCCCATTACAGATGGTTGTGAGCCACCATGTGGTTGCTGGGAATTGAACTCAGGACCTCTGGAAGAGCAGCTAGTTCTCTTAACCGCCGAGCCATCGCTCCAGTCCAATAATTGCTATTCTTGAACTTGACCTAATGGAATCATTCTGTATGTCGTCCTGTGTGTCTAGCCAATCCCAAGCAGTCTGGTTGCCTGTTTTTATTTACTGTGTGGTAGTCACTGCATTATCCCTACAATAGTGTTTTTAAATTTTGTTTCAACTCAGCAAGTACTTGATTGAAAAAATACACAGTTCTTCTTTGGGTTAATAGCTCTATGAGAATAGTGTTTTTGAAAACATTGCCTTTGTTCCTGAGATTGGAATAAGAGCTGCTTTTCTACCATTTAATAAATATTATCTTCGGTTTCTTGATAATCAAGCTGTAAAAGAAAAATATGACAGACTACTGTCTCCCTTTCAGTTGAATTTTTATTTATTATTTATGTTGTAGTTTTTTTTTGAGATTGGGTCTTATGTAGCCCAGGCTAGCTTTAAGGTTGTTACATAGCCAAGGATGACCTTAAACTTCTGATCTTCCTGCTTCTGCCTTCTGAGGGTTGGGTTACATGCGTGTCATGACACATATGTTGCTGGGGATTGAACCCTGGGCTTTGTACATGCTGGGCAAGCACTGTACCAAGTGAGTTACAGCTCTAGCCATTTTGTTCTTCTAAGACGTCTTACTCTGTAGCCTATCCTGGCCTTGAACTTGTGGCAGTTCTGCTTTTCAGCCTTCTAAGTCTGGGATTATAGCCACTATGCTCACCTAATGTCTTGTGAACTTTTACAAGATTCAAAAGTCAAAAGACACAGAAAGATAAAAATGATAGCTCTTCAGGGCAGGGGTGTAATTAGTAGAGAGCTTGCTGGTGTTGTGAGGCCCTGATATTGGTCCCCAGTACCACAGGGGAAGCAGATATCCATGTTCATACATTTTCCTTTCCAGATGTAGTTAAATATGTCTATGTCCTGTGTGTTCTTCCAGAAATATTTTCACGGTTTAACAACACATACGTTATAGGCAAATGTATATGGATATTGTACTGTATCTTGCTTTCTGTTTTACCTTACTGTGTCTTGGCAGTCACTACCAAAATAGCTTCCTTGTTATTGGTTATAACTACACAAGCTTTCACTGTTTGGCTCTATAATAATTAATAGAAATCTGAATGATCTGAATGATCTGAATGGTTTGTCTTTTATCCTAGAAGCAGGTTTTTTTTTTTTTTTTTTTGAGACAGGGTTTCTCTGTGTAGCTTTGGTACCTGTCCTGGATCTCACTCTGTAGACCAGGCTGATCTTGAACTCACAGAGATCCACCTGGCTCTCTGCCTCCCGAGTGCTGTGATTAAAGGTGTGTGCCATCACCACCCAGCTACTTTTTATATATTTTATTTTGTGTACTTGGTGGAGAAATTGTGCACATTTATGGTGAGCAGCATGATGTTTTGAAATATGTATTCATGGTAGAATGGCTAAGTAAAGCTAATTAAGAAGCAGTACCTCAGATTTCCCACATCTGATGTGAGAACATTTCAAATCATTGTGATTTTCGACTGTGTAACACCATGTCATTAACTGCAGCAACTGCCTTGTGCAGATACAGCTCTCAGGAGTTTCTTCCTGTATAGTTTTCAATAGTAGCCTCTTGACCTTAAAATTTAATATTTATTTTAACTTTTTGTCACTGCAGCTACCTGTATTTCTTCACCTTTTTGCTCCTCTTTTACAGGAAATCCTTGGGGCTTCACTTTCTGCACCCCTGACATGCTATAAGGTGGTCTACGTTCTCCCTATGCTCACCATTAAGGAGGACAAAGGTACAGACTTTGCTATTAGAATGCTTTGCTAACCACATTCTGGTTGTATTAGTTAGTTATTTTATTCTTTCTTCTGTAAGGCACTGGTGTGGTCACGAGCGTTCCTTCTGATTCCCCGGATGATCTTGCAGCGCTCAGAGACTTGAAGAAAAAGCAAGCAAGTATCTGTTTCATGCCCCTGTTTTATTCTTTCTTACTTTTTTTTTTTTCCAAGACAAGTTTCTTGGAACTCCCTTTGTAGACCAGGTTGGCCTTGAACTCACCGAGATCCACCTGCCTCTGCTGGGATTTAAAGGCATGTGCTACCACTACTAGCCCATATCCTTGTTTTAAATTCAGCATAATGTTAGTGGATACTACTGAGCAGCTGTGAGACAAGGCTGAGGGCATACATGTTTGTCTCTGAACTATTTATTCTCTCTAACCTGGTTTTCAGTATTTGTATGTTTCTGTGGTTGGAATTTTAAATACAATTCTGTGACACATTTGAAAAGGTTGTGTGTGTGTTAAGTATGTGCACCGCCACACAGGTCGGAGCAGCACATTTGGTGTCCTGCTTTACCACTCTCCTCCTCACTCTTGTGACAGTCTCTCATGGGACTTACGAGCTAGGTTGGTAGCCACAAGTCCCAGGGATCCTCCTGTCTCCACTTGGTGCAGTGCTGGGGTTTTAGTATGCCTGGCTTCTCACATATGTGCTGGGGATTTGAACTCCGGTCCTCAGGCTGTGTAAGTCCTCTCACCCACTGACTCATTCTCCCAGCCCCAGAAAAACTTTATATTCATATTTCATTACAGGTGGGAATGTTACTCTTACCTGGGGTGACATCTAGATGTCTGTGTGTACTGTTGCATTTGACTGCAGTTCCTACAGGCATTTCCAACCTGTGGCCTGTGTGATTCCATGTGTCACAGGATAGCTATGGATGAGGCTCAATGAAAAATCATAAACTTATTGAAAACACAAGGTTTTGTTTGTAAGTTGGTTGCATAGCTCTTAATCGGGAACTGTATAGATGACAAGTTTTGTCACAACGGCACAATATTGAATATACCTGAAGGGCACTCACATTAAAGTAAACTGTTGAGTTTTAAAAGATCACAGATCCCTTATTGAAATATTTGATAATGTTAAAAATGTTCTGTATGGAGAGAACAAATAATGGAATAAAAGTTTGAAGCCAGGGGAGAGGGAGGCTGAGGCAGGAAGTGTAAGGCCAGCATAGGCTACTGTAGTAAAGCCTTGCCTCAGGAAAGAAAAAATGAGTTTGCTTTCTCACTGACTGTATCAGTAATACAATTGAGCATTAATGTTAGCTTATGAATTTTCCGTAGGCATTCCGAGCAAAATATGGAATTAGAGATGACATGGTCCTGCCGTTTGAGCCGGTGAGTATGTGAATGTTCACAGGCTTCACACATCTTTATCAGAGGCGAAAAGACACTTACATGTTTTTCTTATAACAAAAATAAATAATTGGTAGAGTTTAAAAATAAGAGAGGGAATAATTTTCTTAGTTTAATTTGATAATTTACTGTTGTAAATAACAGCAAAAGAAAAATTAACAATACGAATTTTCTTTCTACCTGGCACCTGCAGTCTGGGAACAGCCTTTAATCCTCCTTGGTTTTGTACTAATTTGTCAACATCGTACCGTACTTAACTCAGGAATATTTATTTTGTAGCCTTGCAGTGCTGCTTAATGTTCCTTGTTTTCATGCAGTACCTGCAGAAGAAAAGTCAGAACAGTACTAGCAAATGACTGTCATGAAGAGAGTAGGAGAGTGAGCGTGGGCATGCTCAGTGCCCTAGGTGTGATCCTTAGCACTGGGGGAAAAGACTCCCAAAAGTTTGACATAAACTTGAAACGATCCACAACAATAGTTGACATTGCTTTGCTTCTTGCAGCCTTAGTTATTCAGTGACCTGTGTGTCTGGGTGAGAGCCGGGGTGGCATGTGGTGTTCCTGTGGTAAGGGAGTGCACACATTCCCATCTTCAGGTCAGTGGTCTGTGAGCACCGAGTGTATGTCCCTGCCTGGTGGTGGTAAGAGCCAAGGTGGCTCTACCGGGCAAAGGGACCATGTCCTCACGGCTGATTTGTGTCTGCCTTTCAGCGTGAATCCATTTCTGGTGTTACTGTTCTCTGCAGGTGCCGGTCCTTGAAATCCCAGGGATTGGAACTCTGTCTGCTGTGACCCTTTGTGATGAGCTGAAAATTCAGAGCCAGAATGACCGTGAAAAACTTGCAGAAGCAAAGGAGAAATTGTATTTAAGAGGATTTTATGATGGCGTAAGTCATAATTTTTATTGTTTTTATTTGTAGCTATATGTTCTGGTGTTCCTGTTAATAATTTTAACTTAAAAAAATAAGAAAAAGAAAAATTCAATGTAGTTTTTGATTTGAAAAAGAGAAATACGTTTTATTCTAAATTTCCAATTTTTATCATGTCATTTCTAGAAACATTTTTAGAATTATATATTTTTTTTGGTGTGCTCTAGGAATCTCTAAGAATTTCTTGAGATATTTAAGATTAGTTCCTGTTATACAATACAACTAAAGGTTGGCTGCATCAAGAATTCCTTTTCCAGGGCTGGGGAGATGGCTTGGCAGTTAAGTGCACTTACTGCTTTTACAGAGGACAGGGGTTTGATTCCTAGCACCCACGTGGTAGCCCACAACCGACTGTAACACCAGTGTAACTCCAGGGGATCGGAAAGGCATGCAGGTACTGCACATAAAGTAAATAAATACATCTTTAAAATTTTAGAAAAATAATGCTTTTTTGTCTTGTTTTTGTTTGTTTTGTTTTGTGTTTTGTTTTTTTGAGACAGGGTTTCTCTGTGTAGCTTTGAGCCTTTCCTGGATCTCGCTCTGTAGACCAGGCTGGCCTCGAACTCACAGAGATCCACCTGCCTCTGCCTCCCGAGTGCTGGGATTAAAGGCGTGCACCACCACCGCCCGGGCGAAGTGAATGGTTTTAAGGACACCATTGAGAGTGTTCTTTTAATTTTGCATTTCCCCTTTCCTAGATAAACAAAAACTAGTTTAATCTCTTTCTTTTTTTTTTTAAGTGAATTGTGTATTGTCTCTGTCACTGTTCTATTGCTGTGAAGAAACACCATGACCAAGGCAACTCTTTTTTGTTTTTAATTGAGAAATTTTTTTAATTCATTTTATATATCAATCACAGATCCCCCTCTTCCCTCCTCTCGCCCCTCCAGTCCTCCCCCCCCACTGAACTCACCCTCCATTCCCTCTTACAACAAGGTAAGGCCTCCCATGGGGAGTCAGCAGAGCCTCATACATTTAGTAGAGGCAGGTCCAAGCGCCTCTCCCTGCCTTAAGGCTGTGCAAGGTGTCCTACCATAGGTAGTGGGCTCCATAATGCCAGTTCATGCACCAGGGATGGACCTTGATCCTAATGCCAAGACAACTCTTATAAAAGAAAGGATTTAAATGAGGCTTGCTCACAGTTTCAGAGGTTTAGTCCGTTATCATCATGGTGGGGAGCATGGTGGCATGCAGGGAGACATGGTGTTGGAGAAGTAGCTGAGACCTATATCCTGATCTGCTGGCTGAGAAACATTGGGCTTGGCTTGGGCTGTTGGAACCTCAAAGCCCACCAGTGACACATTTCCTCCAACAAGGCCACACCTCCTAGTCCTTTTCAAGTTGTGCTGAAGCATTCAGATATATGAGCCTGTGGGGGTCATTCTTTGTCAAACCATGACAGTATTTTGAATGATAATAAGAGCCAATACTTCAATATATTAACTTAAAAGGAAAGATAATTTTATTTCTTTATTGATTTACTATATGTATGTGTGTTATGCCTGTATGTATACATGTATGTGCACCACATACACATATGCTCCTGGTGCCCATGGAGACCAGATCTCTGGAAACTGGAGTTACAGATGCCCGTGAGCCACCATGTGGGTTCTGGGAACTGAACCCAGATCCTCTGTAAGAGCAACAAGTGCTCTTACCTGCTGAACCATCTGTCCAGATCCATTATTAAGTAACTTAATTCATAAAATCATGCTGCAAAGTGGGCAGTATCATCTCCACTAACAGGTAAGGAAATTGAAGCACAAAGAGGCTACGTGTTTTACTCAAGCCCAGCCAGGTAGCTTGTGGCAGAATGGGGACTCAGAGTTGACAGCTTTGCTCCATGATCTGGTCCTGCACAGTGATGATCATGACTCTAACTTCATAGTTATAGAGAATGAAGCATCAATATGTTAGAAACTTGAAGAGCAAAAGCGGTGTGTGTTTCTCCACCTAAAATGGGAACTACTTGTTAGTGGCACAGAGTCAGACATACAAAAAAACTTGACCTTTTTACCCAAGGCAGCTTTATAAGGCCTGTGGCCTAATCTGTGGGAACAAAGGGTGAGTTAATTCTTTGCCCACTAAGTAAGAAGTTGGAGGACATTAGGCCTATAGCAGGACTGTAATGGGCAGGGTTGGAAAGAGATGCCTGAGTGGAATATACTTGGTTACCTCTAAAACCACCAGGAATGATTATAGTATAGAACAGTGGTTCTCAGCCTTCCCAATGCTGCGACCCTTTAATATAGTCCGTGTTATGGTGAACCCCAACCATAAAATTATTTAGTTGCTACTTCATAACTGTAATTTTGCTACTGTTATAGATTGTAATGTAAATATTTGATATGTGACCCTTATGGGGTCACAACCCACAGGTTGAGAACCACTGGTATAAATGATTCATCTCCATGTGGAAGCTTGAGCATGGAAGTGAGTGTATCTTTCTAGACATTAGCTACAGCTACAGAAAGACAACTGTACTAGACCCAGTTACACTTACAGAAATAAGTATATGAATATCAGTTGTGTCAGCTGTATTAAAATAAAGTTATAAATGGGATAACTGTTACTCTAAAAAATTTTTTGGTTTGGTCTGTTAAGTAAATTTAGCTAGGGAAACTTGAAGCAAATTTTAATTGTTCTATATGTTTCCTCTCTCATCCTTGTAGGTAATGTTGGTGGATGGATTTAAAGGACAGAAGATCCAAAACGTAAAGAAGACTATTCAGAAAAACATGATTGACTCTGTACGTGGTAGCCTGTCCTCTGGGGACTGTTTGGGAAGAGCACTTAACTAATTAATAGACCTACGAGTATTTTTAGCAGTGCGTTTTATAGTGGAACCTAACACTGTATAAAGAAGATAGCATAGCTTTAAGGCAGGAACTAGGCCTGTTTGCAGTTCATTTAACTCACATGTCCTGTAATAGGGATGAGGTTGTGCCCTAAGGCTGACATGTGCCACATGTGGGTGTGTGCCTGTCATCTCAGCATTTAGGAGGCAGAAGCAGGGAGATCTCAACTTCATGGCTAGCCTGGGCTATGCAGACCGTGTCTTCAACACACCCTCTCCCCCACAACAAGAAGAAGTCAAACCCAAACAAAACCAAAGCTGGTGTGCTGAGCACAACCAGAGGACTCTGGCGATGTCTCTGACCGTGGCCTTGTACAGTGGTTGCATCCTTTCTCTGTGCTGCTTTGCTTTTTACCTCTGTATTTTTTTCTTCACTTCCTTCCTTCCTCCTTTGATAGAACTTTGCTTAGCTACTTCTTTTTTTTTTTTTGGTTTTTCGAGACAGGGTTTCTCTGTGTAGCTTTGCTCCTTTCCTGGGACTCACTTGGTAGTCCAGGCTGGCCTCGAACTCACAGAGATCCACCTGGCTCTGCCTCCCGAGTGCTGGGATTAAAGGCGTGCGCCACCACCGCCCGGCACTTAGCTACTTCTTAAAGTTTTGATTTTGACAATCATTCTGACCAACGATATAGACAGTGGTCTTTATGTTTACTGAATTCAAAAGCAAAGCTGAGTGTGTTGATTCATGTCTGTAACCAGGAGGCAGAGGCTCGAGAAACATGAGTGTGCCATTAGCCAAGATGCTGGTTCCAAAAGGAAACAGGCTGGGAAAGACTTGCATGATGGTGCATGCCAATGTACAGCAATGGGGAGGTGGAACCAGGCACACTCTTGGGGGTCACTCACTAGCCTGCTTAGTGAATTCCAGGCCAGTGAGAGACCCTGTCTCAAAAGGAAAAACAAAAGATAGATGGCACCTAAAGAATGATATCTAACTTCTACATGCACACAAACATACACATATGTGCACACACACACACACACACACACACACACACACACACACACACGCAATAGCAACAGAAAGCAGCCATTTACTCTGTCCTTTCACATTCCTTTTAATTTCTCTTTGGAGAGGACAGCTTTCAACTGTGTTGCTTATTTTAATACTGATCTCCATCTGTCATACCTCTATGTTTCTGTCTCTACTTATCTTTGTAGAGTCAGTCCATTTCTCCATCTTTTTATTGTCAGTTGGAATTGGAATTTTAGATGGAGTTAAATGTTTATTTCTGATCCACTGTTTACAAACCAAAAGCATAGCTTTTTAATTTAGATTGAAGAACTGCATTGTAAGTAGAGAGCAGTGAGTCATTTTTTGAATGATAATATTGGATTTTAATTTTAAAAATTATCCTAGCTTGCCAGATGGTAGTGGTGCATGCCTTTAATCTCAGCACTTGGGAGGCAGAGGCAGGTAGACCTTTCTGAGTTTAAGACAAGCCTGGGCTACAGAACTAGTTCCAGAACAGCCAGTGCTACACAAACCCTGTTTCAAAAAATCAAAAGAAAAAAAAAATTCCTAGCTTAAAGAGTTTGGCTCTACAATATACTAAGAGATATTTATATCTAGTTAAAGAATAAAATAAGATTTGAGCCTACATGGTGTTGCATACCTATTTCAGTACTTGGTAGGTAGAGGCAGGAGAATCAGAAGTTCAAGATCATCCTCTGCAACATAGCAGGTTTGAGGTTAGCCTGGGCTAAAAGAAAACTTGCCTCAAAAAATCAAAAGTAAGTAAATTGTGTTCAGTTTTCTATTTGAAACTGAATTTTTTATGACTCTAAATCTTATGATAAGATTTTTCATGCTTATATATTTTTCTCTTAAAAACAGTGGTATTATGTATTTAGTTTTTAAATTTTTCTTTATTTTTTTTCCCATGTGAAAAGTTTTTTTTATTAAAGGGGAGGGAAGAGGGAAGAGAGAGAAGGAGGGAGAGAGAGAGAAAGAAAGAGGGAAAGAGAGAAAGCGAAGGTGTGTGCAGCCTCGTAGAGAGAGAGGGAGAGAGAAAGGAATGAGCTCTTCTTTGTATTTTTATAACAAAGATAAGAAGCGTCATAAGAAGCCCCACCTGTCAAATCCTAAGATTAGAAAGTGCTGAAATGATGAGCAGCCTGTAACGTGGTCCACTTGATGAAGTGTTTCAGAAGCAGGCATTGCACAGAAAAGCAGACCTTGTCAAGCCTGGGGAGGGGAAGGCTTCTCTCCCTGAAGAATAAGGGCTGAATTGGATGTGACATCTGCCATGTCTTTATTTACCTTCATTTAGGGGGATGCACTTATCTACATGGAACCAGAAAAACAAGTGATGTCGAGGTCTTCAGATGAATGTGTCGTGGCCCTGTGTGACCAGTGGTTAGTCCCTCTTATGACAAGAAGATTCCGTCAGTCACTGTGGTCATTTCTGACAGTAAGAAAAGTTTCATTTGTTCCCTCCCAGGTACTTGGACTATGGAGACGAGAGCTGGAAGAAAGAGACATTTCAGTGTTTGAAGAACATGGAAACGTAAGATGGGAGAAAGTGAGAAGGGCGTGGGAGTGAGAAATGTGGAGGCTGATCAAAGAAAAGACACACTTTGGCCTTTGTTCTTCTTAGGTACTGCGAGGAGAGCAGGAAGAATTTTGAGGCTTCTTTAGACTGGCTGCAAGAACATGCTTGCTCAAGAACGTACGGCTTAGGTGAGCAGACTTCCCGCACTTCGGATCGGATGGTTTTGTTAGATAGAGAATGCACTTTTCACCTTCCCTCCCCCTTTCTTCTGGTGTTTGCTACCTTGGAAGTGACAGGTTTTGGTTAGAGGACGAGAAAAACTAGGATGTGGCTCTCTGTAATCTACCTAATGCTAGGTATGTCCTATCCAACCCGCATGCCTTTGATAGTATGATCTGCTTGTTAGATGTACTTACCCTGTGTATGTGAGTATGGTGTGTGTATATGGCACATTTGTGAGCAGAGTGTGTTTGCCTGGGTGGAGGCAAGTGGAGTAGGTCTGGTGTCCCATTCTGTCACTTTCTGGAGCTAGGCTCTCAGGCAGCAAGCCCCAGTGGTTTCCCCCATAGTGCCAGGGCCAAGGGATTCAGGATTTTACGTTGTGTTGGGATCCAAATTCTGGTTTTTATGTGTGGGCAGGTAAGTTCTTACTTATAGAACCCTCTCTCTAGCCCCATGGCATTTTTATTAAAGGACTCCAGAGGTTCACCCATTTTTTATTTTTTATCTGTTTTATCGTTACAAATTATTAAAGTAGAATTTTTGCTTCTTAGGGTTGGGGATGTAGTGCAATTGTAGAGTGTGACCTATGTGTAGGCCCCGGGCACAATTCCTACCACCACAAACAAAACAATAGCAATAACCCACACTCGGAACAGCAGCAGAACTTCCTAGATAGTAGCGTTGAAGATGGGCCTCCTTCCGGCGGGCATCTCTTAGCTTCATTCATCATTGTTTTTTCCTTTCTGTGTTGCAGGCACTCGTCTGCCTTGGGATGAGCAGTGGTTGATTGAGTCATTGTCAGATTCCACTATTTACATGGCATTTTACACAGTAGCACATCTGTTGCAGGGGAATGACCTGCGAGGGCAGGCAGAGTCTCCGCTGGGCATCAGGTTGGTACATAGTTAAGAACTATGCACATGGTCAGTTGCACATATGGTGACATTTTGATTTACATATTTAGAAGTTGATTCTTTCATATTTATTTTTCTCAGTTTGGCTAGCAAGAGGCATTTGCTTTTAATCCAGCACTCAGGAGGCAGAGGTAGACCATACTCTGTGAGTTGAAGGCCAGCTTGGTGTGCATAGTGGACAGCCAGGGCTACATGGTGCGATCCTGTCTTTCTTGGGGGGAGTTAGCAGTATTTTGTTATGTTTCGCTTTTGTACTGTGCAACTGATAAAGGTGGTTAAGTAGCCCGTCCTGTGCATTCATGCCTTCTCGATTCACAGGGGAGTGGTTTGTCTGCTTGATACTATAACTAATTAAAACTTCAATTCATGAGTAGGTGAAAATTCTGATTATTTCAAAATAATCGTTCCTTTGTTTGCTTTATTTCAATGCAGACCCCAGCAGATGACTAAGGAAGTTTGGGATTATGTGTTCTTCAAGGATGCTCCATTTCCTAAGACTCAAATTCCAAAGGAAAAACTGGATCAGCTGAAGCAGGAGTTTGAGTTCTGGTATCCAGTGGACCTTCGAGCCTCTGGCAAAGATCTGATTCCAAATCATCTTTCGTATTACATTTACAACCATGTGGCCATGTGGCCGGAACAAAGGTGAACACTCAAGTCTGGGTGGGATGTGTTTTTTGATGGTCAGTAAGGTACCTTAAGACTTCAAGTATCTTTTTTTTTTTTTTTTGTTTTTTGTTTTTTTTTTCGAGACAGGGTTTCTCTGTGTAGCTTTGCGCTTTCTGAACTCACTTGTAGCAGGCTGGCTCGAACTCACAGAGATCGCCTGCTCTGCCTCCCAAGTGCTGGGATTAAAGGTGTGCGCAACCTCCGCCCGGCAAGACTTCAAGTATCTTAAGGAATGGCTATGGAGGGTTTAACTGGATTTGTCACAGTATGCCTTAAGTGGAATGTGCACTTCTTTCTGGACTGACAGCCCACAGAGTGTTTTTTATTTCAGGTTCTCAAGGGATAGTGATCTGTTTATTGCAGGAATGCAGCAATTTTAAGACAAGTTGGAGAGTTCATAATGCAGTGTATAAAGATAAAAGGCTGCTCATGCCCTTTCACCCACCTTTGTGCTTACTCTACTCTGCTGTAGCCTTGGCTGTCCTGGAACTCACTCTGTAGACCAGGCTGGCCTGAACTCACAGAGGTCCTCCTGCCTCTGCCTCCCAAATGCTGGGATCAAAGGTGTATGCCACCATCACCTGCCTGTTTTCTGGTTTCTTTTGGAACAAATGTTTATGCGTATTCTGGGAATTAGCTATATTTGTATTCATGCAAAGGTAACCACAGTATATAGCATATTTTCAAGATCTTCCTGTGTTCATACCTGAGCCTTGCCTATGGTTTCAAAACAGTTGCTCTGTTTTTGTCTTCATAACTCAAAGAGCTAGTCCTTTGGTTCTTTTTTTTAGTTTTTTGAGACAAGGTTTCTCTGTGTAGTTTTGGTGCATGTCCTCCATCTCACTCTGTAGCCCAAGCTAGCCTCGAACTCACTGGAGATCTGCCTGGCTCTGCCTCCTGAGTTAAAGGTGGGATTAAAGGCGTGCGCCACCACTGCCCGGCCTAGTCCTTTGGTTCTTTTCAGTTACTTCCTGTTGGCAACAGGAGCGCAGCACAGGGAACACTTCCGTGAGATGAGCCAAGCCCTGGTTTTGAGCCCTAGAACGTCAAAGCAGAAGCCACCCACAGTTGCAGTGCCTTGGCCTTGTCTCAACAGTCTGCTCATTGTTAACATTCACCTCAGGGTATCATGGGGAACTGTAATCCTGTTTTACTTTTTGTTCTCTGTCTTGCACTGTGTACCTGTGAAGTGACAAGTGGCCCGTGGCTGTGCGAGCAAATGGACACCTGCTGCTCAACTCAGAGAAGGTGAGGCTCTGGGCAAGGCTTTCAGCTGAGGACAAAAGTAAACAGTGATATGAATTAGAGTAAACGCTTTAGGACTAATAGCATAAACTCTGATTTCATCTTCTGAGTAAGCAGGACAGACAGGTTTGTTATGGTATTGGCACTCACTGGAGGAGAGCAATGAAGAAAGGAGGGGGGACAGGAAGCATAGATAGAGATCTTAGCATTGTGACCCATCCGCTGCCTCTCACCTCGTGCAGAGAATGCCTGTTGCTCCTTGTTTGCTGCTGTGACTTACTGCTCTTGAGGAACAAGAACATTGGCATCTCTAGGGGTTTTCATGTATCATGTAATGCTGTTCCCGTGTACACTGCTCTCCCAACACCCTTAGGAATATTGTCCCTTCTGTTGGCTCTGTAGGATTTATCTCACTAAGTCAGCTATGCAGTCTCCCTACTTGTCCCTCTAATGCCTGCTCAACAGAAACCACACACACACACACACACACACACACACACACACACACACACACACCCTTCAAAAGTGACTGCATTTACTTCCAAATTAATAAGTTAGGTTCATTGGCTAACCAATCGGTGTTGGTGTAATCAATAGAATAGTAATGGCAGGCAGGGCTGCTGTTCTGAGTGTTACAGCAGGAACTGGAGGGCTGCTCAGACCTCAAAGCTCCTAGTACCCCCGTCACTACAGCTCCAAGGAGCTCATGCTCTCTTCTGGACTCTGGGCATGTGCATGCTCACACACATCCATATCCTCACATAGACATAAATAAATACAAATGAAAACCAGTCTTTAGAAGTGTTACAATGGAAATAGATACAGATTTGAACAAACAGCAGATGGTATAAATTACAGTATACGGTGTCAGATAGAGCCAGTACCCAGAAGCGAAAGGTGAATGTTAGAAGTTCTTCTCCTTGGGTGGGTGTAGTGGTGCCCACCTTTCATCTTAGCACTCTCTATGAGCTCTGCCTGCAAGGGCTACATGGTTAGACCCTATTGGAATACAGCATTTTCTTAGTCTGCTGTGAATGCTGCTCTCTAAGTGCTGCTGAAGGTCACGAAAGCCTCACTCTACCCTCGTGAGGGAACCCATTCTGTTTCTAATGACTCCAGGTCAGCAAGGCTCTCCCCTGTATAAGCAGCCAGTGTCCCCTAGTATAGTCGAGTCAGTTCTGTGACCCAGCCTTAAGGAGGTCACAGGGAGGCCCTGTCCTAAGTGTTGATGACTGGGAACCCACGCAGATCCTTAATGGCCTCAGCTTCAGTGCTTGCCTCTTGGTCATGTCACCTCCTTGTCCTTCTCATTCAGATGCTTTGGTTCTTTGACTCCTCACCACCAGTCCGATTAACTGGATTTGGATTGTCTTATTTGTGTATATTCTTTTTTTCAAGGCAGGGTTTCTCTGTGTAGAC
Source organism: Peromyscus leucopus (assembly GCF_004664715.2). Lineage (NCBI taxonomy): Eukaryota > Metazoa > Chordata > Mammalia > Rodentia > Cricetidae > Peromyscus > Peromyscus leucopus. Next base: position 30,686,150 of record NC_051079.1, on the reverse strand, counting down.
CCAGTTGTCTGGGAACTCACTCTGTAGACCAGGCTGACCTCAAACTCATAGAGAACCATCTGTCCTTGCCTCCTGAGAGCTGGGATTAAAGGCGTGCGCCACCACCACCCTGCTCATTTATATATATCCTTATTAATGCCTGATCACTGCTTTCTTTTTCAGATGTCAAAATCTACGGGCAATTTCCTCACTTTGAGCCAAGCTGTTGACAAATTTTCAGCTGATGGTGAGTACATGTTTTTTTATCCTTGCTGTTACTCAGATAGGGCTGCAGAAGATAGGTTCTTTTGCTATTAACAGAAATTTAAATACTCATGTTTTCTTTGTGGATAAGCAGCACAGTATATAAGTTAAAACAGGAGTATTGATGATATAATCTATTAAAAAAACTCAATGTTTATAAAGATGTTTATTTTTTGTGCATCTATGTATGATGCATGTGTGAGTGAGCATGCACATACTGTGGTGCATATGTGTAGATCAGATGACAGCTTTGTTTTCCCACAGCATTGTCTTCAATGAACAGATGACAGCTTTTTAGAGCTGATTTTTCTCTCTACCTTGCTTTGAGGCAGGGTCTCTTGTTTCTCTGTGTGCTTCATACTAGCTGGCCAACAAACTCGGGGTGATTCTCCTGTCTCCACCTCTCGTCTCACTGTAGTGATTCTGGGATTACAGATGTGTGCCACCACATTTGGCTTTTTTATGTGTGTTCTGGGGATTTTGGGGTCATCAGGCATGACAAGCATTTACCCTATGGAACCGTCTTGACAGCTCTACAGTTTTTTTGTAATGTTTTTATTTTTTAAAATGAAAATACAGTTACATCATTTTCCCTTTCCACTCCTCCCTCTGACCCTTCCCATGTACACCCTCACCCCTACTCTGTCTCACACTCATGACCTTTCTTTCCTTTAGTTGTTGTTACATACATATTTCTTTTGTTTTTCAAGTCAGGGTTTCTCTGTGTAACAGCCCTGGCTGTCCTGGATCTCACTCTGTAGACCAAACTGTCCTTGAACTCACAGAGATCCACCTGCCTCTGACTCCCAAGTGCTAGTATTAAAGGTGTGCACTACTACTGCCTGGCCATATTTCTTATTATATAGATATACCCTGCTTAGTCTGTGTGATGTTACTTTATGTATTTGATTTCAGGGTTGACTACTTGGCATTAGATGACCAATGGGGGTGGTGGTGTGTGGGGTCTTCCCTGGCCTAGAATATTTGTTTGTTTGGGACAAGGTCCCTCAATGTAGCCTGCTGTGTGACAAAACGTTTTCTGGGGAGATTCAGCACACACACATCTGCTCACTCTAGATAGGGATTCCATAACAAACCAAGATGTGGATACCTTCCATATTCCAAAATATGGAAACTAAATTTTGGTGACCCAGTGAGTTTATTGGTATTACTTATAGGAGCAGAAATGACTCAAAGACAGCTCTATCACCAAAGCCCACCCCAGCACATGTGGCAGCTTACATAGCTGGGAACCTGGAGCACAGTACACAGCCTGCACAACTCAGCAGGTTGGAGAATGTTCTTCCCAAGTGCCTCAGTTGGCCTAAACCTCATCTAGGCAGCTGATCTAGTCTCAGAGTCATCTTTGCAACTTTTCTCCTATGAGTATCTTATTTGCAGCTCGGCTTCAGTTTGTCTGATTGGACTCTCAGCTTTTATTGTTTTCTCTGGCAGGGAGGGGCCTAGTGGAATCTGGTTAGTTTCAGGGACTTCCTGAAGGTATTTTGAGTTGTTCCCTTTCCTGTGGAAAGAGCTTCTCTAGGATAGAATGTTTCAATCTCACAAGAAACTGTTCAACAACACTCCACGGCCTCCTTCAGTTCTTACATCCTTTCTGCCCCCTTTTGCAATGATCCCTGAGCCTTGAAGGAGGTGACTACAGATGTCCACCTATGGTTAAGAAATAGGCTACACGTCACAGTAGCAGTCACTTGTTCCCAAAAGCTTCACCAGTGGTTATGAGTTGAGGCTGATAACGGTGGTCTGTGGGTGTTTAGAAGGCAGTTTGACAGGCATCCGACACCCATCAAATAAAACTATAGAAGTTGCTTCCCCATTGGGGCTTCTGATCTTCCAAGCCACAGGTTTTGTCCTGGCTTACAGTACCAGATGTGAATTTCCTTTTTTAGAGCAGATCTTAAATCCAATTGGAAGGCTGTTGGCCTTATCCATGATAGCTGAGCAACTATTGCACAAACAGACACATCTTGCTGGCATATTGATATTTTGCACACGTGGGTCCATAGCCAAACAAGAATGTTGGTGACAGTTCTTCACCAGCAGCCTACATAGCGCCCTCATAGGCTATCATAGCCAGTCAGCAGGGTGGGAGTTTCTAGTTCAGTCCTGGCTAATTTCTCCATGTCCCACAGTCAAAGGATGTACATGTAGTGCCTTTGGCAATAACATCTTACAGTCTAGTCCTGGCATACAACCAACAGAAATAGCAATAGCTTTTATGATTTGTGGGGCCCGAGGGGCTTTCCTGGCCAACAACTCACAGGAAAGTATTCCACTCTTAGTACTGGAATTTTCATTCAGTAACCTTATGGCCCCTGGGAGTGTCCTTTTTCACCCATGTAGGATTCCTTTTGGAATTTTTTGTTTTGTTTTATTTCAATTAACCCAGCCCCAGTAGGGTTGCAGAAGTACCATTATGCCTGGTTGTCTTTCTAATGGCTTTCCAAATCTGCAAAACCCTAGAGGTTAGCATTGTGTCATCTATATAACAAAACCTTGGGCGGGACAAGGCAACATCCCGAGCCACCATTCCATAACAAATAGTGGGGCTAAAAGATAACCCTGGTGAAGTACTCTGAAAGTCTGTTGTCACCTGTTCTCAGCAAGTGTCAGGTGACCCCATAGGCTCACAGCTAAGAAGATACTAAAGTCAAACATAAGCAAGGTCTTAATACAGCGCAGAAAGGCTCCATCCATTTGTATCAGTTGCTTCTTCCACAGATCAAGGTTGGGTAGAAAGCTTAGATAGCTCCTTCTGAGCCATTATGTTTCCATAGCCTGGAGCTCATCCATGGAGTCTTCCTACAGTTCTCCAAACCTGATAAACTTAGTGGGCCTGACGTAATCTGCTCAGACACAGGGCCAACGAGTGTGGCCCTGCTTTTCCCTGTGTACCTGCTACCTCCCTTGGTGTGAGTGGCCCTGGGTGGGCACAGTGGCTTGTAGCCTCCCTGTTTCCACACTTGGCTCTTAGAGGAGTTTCTTGACTAGGCAGACCATCTCCACTCCTAGCATAAGCTTTTGCTGGAGGGAAATGAGCCTTCCCTCGTCTGGGAGAATAATTCTCCACCCTGGGACAGGCTTGATCATCTTCTCTGGTGGTGTTCCATCGTGGATGTCTTCTGTGGACTGCCCTCAGGCTTTAAAGCCTCCGAGAAGCTCGTTAGCACACAATTTGGCTTCCTGTCAGCTTTCTTCTTAGGAACTTCAGCTCAACACACATCTTGCCACATTTGTTTCTGAGTAACCCAGACAGACCCCTTCCTTCTGCTTTGCATTTTCCTTATTTCCTCTAGCTTGTTCTTTTCCTTTACGGACACTTTTCACATGCTGGTGGTCTAAGTCGAGGAGCCACCAGAGCCTTTCCTACTTTATGAAGATCTTGTTCCACCAAAGAACTGAGCAAAACCGCTAAAGCTCCATACCATCCTTGCTGGGTCAGCCTTTTTTCTAACTTCTCCATGAACACAGTTCTCTCTGGTCCAGCGAACTGGGGTTCAAACACAGCTTCTTGTATTCCTAGTTCCTCAGTGGTGTCTGTCCTTCCTCTGTGGTCCTCCAACTCCCGATATTTATGGGGACTTTAGACAGATATAACCAAGTGTTCCTAATGGCTTTGATAAGCCAATCCATCAGGGACTGATTTCCCTTACACTGTCACAGGTTATGCAGCATTTTCCTTTCAAAGGGATGAGAAGAGCCGGGTGGCGGCGGCGGTGGCTGCTGTGCATGCCTTTGATCCCAGTGCTTGGGAGGCAGAGACAGGTGGATCTCTGTGAGTTCGAGGCCAGCCTGGTCTACAGAGTGAGATCCAGGACAGGCTCCAAAGCTACACAGAGAGACCCTGTCTCGAAAAACCAAAAAAAAAAAAAAAAAAAAAAAAAAAAAAAAAAAAGGGATGAAAAGTTACATCACTCAGTTATTCTGTCTTCATAGCACTTAGACTGATCTCATCCACTGTCCCACAACCCCCCAAGCCAGCCTGAGACAGGCTCTTTCATTGCTTGTTTTAAAAATCTTTCCGAATTCCACAGTCCTGATCACACTAATTTTTTTTGCATTGGACCATTGTTAATGCCCCCACCTGCATACTGGATTATAGATTATTGCTTTTTCTATTAAAGGTTGGACTTGAGGGGTATCTTTTATCTTTTTTACCATGTTCTCCCCTTCCTCCTCACTCTCTCAGTCTTCCCATAGATTCCAAGTTCTTGGATCCAAGGAAGGGCTTTTTGAGCATAGATCTAACTTGTACTCATTTTTTCTTCTGGCACCTAAGCCTTAAGAATCAGCAAGCCTGGGCGCTGGAGAGATGGCTCAGAGGTTAAGAGCACTGGCTGCTCTTCCAGAGGTCCTGAGTTCAATCCCAGCAACCACATGGTGGCTCACAACCATCTGTAATGAGATCTGGTGCCCTCTTCTGGCCTGCAGGCATACACACAGGCAGAAACCTTGTATACATAATAAATAAATAAATCTTTAAAAAGAATCGGCAAGCCAGCACCTCCATCTCATCTTCTCATTTACCTAATTTACTTGCCAAATCAGAGGCTAACACAGAGGTGCTAGCCACATCTCCCTTTCCTGTTGTAATTGTTCCTTTATACAAACAACTTCCTGTTTGGCTACCATCTTGGACTCAGATGTATTTCTCACTACACACACAGCAGAGGCCAGGCAAACTCAGCTGCTCTTTGACGATCTCGACTCCTGTGCACTAATCTCAAGGACTGTAAAATTTCCTCTAAACCTTTAACTGTTTTCAGGGCATCTTCATATTCATGTGATAGACCCCACTCATCAAGCAGGCATGCCACCCCATACCACATAAATGAAGACTGCTGACCTGGGATTCCTTTCACAGACACTTCTAATCCTAAGGCTCAGCCTTAATTGCTTGTCTCACTATGTATAACAAGAAACATGCCTCAGTACCATTATCATCTCAACATGCCTGGGGAAGAAACACCTTGTCCTAAGTGTGTGCAAACTGATACAAATGTATAAAAGAAGACAAATGTGATACAAAGGATAAAAAAAGTATTGTAAATAGTTGAGAGTCTTACTTTTGCTGTTGATCCAGGACAGTCATATATAACATTTATTATTTCTTAATTTATATGTAAGGATTGCAGTGTACCCAACTGGATACATAATTTTTTTCCTAGAATGTGAGTGTGTGCTTTGTTTTGTCCTTTGTGTGCTTTGTTTTGTCCTTTTTGAGACAAAATCTCATATAGCTTGGGCTGGCTTCAAACTTTCTATTTGGCCAAGGATGACCTTGAACTTCTGCTTCTACCTCCCAAGTGCTGGGATTACAGGTGTTTGCCACCATGCCTGGCCTTTAGTAATCATATATAATCATATATATAATTTGGTTTTTCAAGACAGGGTTTCTCTGTGTAGCCCTGGATGTCCTAGAACTCTCTCTGTAGACCAGACTGACCTCAAACTCAGAGATTCTCCTGCCTCTGCCTCCTGATTGCTGGGACTAAAGGTGTGAGCCACCACCCCCAGTCAGTAACCATGTTTTTTTTTTTAAAGATTTATTTATTTATTATGTATACAGTGTTCTGCCTGCGTGTATGGCTGCAGGCCAGAAGAGGGCACCAGATCTCATATGAGCCACCATGTGGTTGCTGGGAATTGAACTCAGGACCTTTGGAAGAGCAATCAGTGCTCTTAACCTTTGAGCCATCTCTCCAGCCCAGTAACCATGTTTTTAAGTGACCGATCTTGTTTTCTTTCAGGAATGCGCCTGGCTCTGGCTGATGCTGGTGACACTGTTGAAGATGCCAATTTTGTGGAAGCCATGGCAGATGCAGGTATCCTCCGTTTGTACACATGGGTAGAGTGGGTCAAAGAAATGCTCGCCAACCGCGACAGCCTCAGAAGTGGACCTGCCAGCTCGTTCAATGATCGTGTGTTTGCCAGGTAACCCTGGGCCAACGCTATGCCGTGGGAATGGCCGAGCGCTCCTGGTTTTCTCCTCTTTTTCTAAAAGAAGTTAAATGATAGCAATAACTGCTGTTTGTCGAGGCCTCTCTGTGCCAGACACTTCTATCAGACTCTAGCCTCAAAGCTACCTCGTGCGCTAACAGTGCAGCTGGCTCAGCTCTGCAGATGAAGAAACTGAGGCTTAGCAGTTATTTCGTTACATGCCTTGATGTAGTAATAGGAAACTTGGGATGTGAATTTGTCTGTATCTCCAAAACCTCTGTATAATCTTTCTCTCACGGTTTCCCATGACAGTAGCATAAAATGGTGATAGGTGAACAGGTTAAGAGAAAAGGAGGAGGACCTTTAAAAAAAATCAAGATGCTTGCTGGCCTTTTTGGGAGAGATGAGTGAGACGACACAGACTTGCTGGGAGGACAAGGCACCTACTACCTGGGAAGTCGGCAGCAGGAGTGAGGAGGACTCGGGAGATGTGGGAATGCTGGCTTCTTGGAAGAATAGACAGTAGTCTTGAAGGGAGGGGAGAAAACACATACAATCCCTGGGAAGGGTATGGTATGTGAAGCACACTGTATGTAGGTGAGAGCTAAGACATGAAAGAGATCAGGGCCAGCTCAGGTCAGATTAAACCTGGGATGGTGAGAGATGTGTTTCCCAATAGCTGGTATCTATTAACATCTGTAAATCCTGGCTGCCGCCTTAGTTAGGTGATTTTCATAGCGTGTTAAGGATCATTAACAATGATTTCAATGAGGAAGTATTTGGGCAGACAGGGTCTCACACTACCTAGGGCTGGCCTGGAGCTTAATATCATCCTGCCTCAACCTTCCAAGTACCTGGATCACAGGCCACCATGCCCAGCTCCACCAAGAAACTTAACAATCAACAACAAAACCCTGTTAAGTCTGTTACTATAAATAGGAGCCCTGGATAGTGAAAGCCGACATTGCAAACAAGTGGGTAGACAAATAAACTGTACGGTTTTAAGGGGGACAAAGCAGTTTTTATATTGGGCAATTTTTTTTTAAGACCAAAAAAATTAAAAACGTGTGTGTGTGTGTGTGTGTGTGTGTGAGAGAGAGAGAGAGAGAGAGAGAGAGAGAACAACCTCAGGCATTGGTCCTTGTGTACAGCAGGCTAGCTTGCCTGAGGGCCTCATTGGATTCCCCTATCTCAGCCTCCCATCTCACATCATCTGCTTCAGTTGAGCCCTGAGCATCTGAGCTCAGCCCTCAAGCTTGTATGGCAGCCCTGCACTCACTGAGCCATCCTCCTGGGCCTTGTATTGAGCAGTTTGTAATATTTTTGGTGTCATACTCATTTTGCTGGTTATTGATCTATGTATTAGTTATGTATATATTTATATGTATATAAAATACATAAGTACAATTCTATGTCATATAAATATATAAAACATAAATATAAGTATACAATAATACTTTAAAATACATAAAATATATAGTTGCCTTTAAACTGAATAGATTTTCTTTCCCTATTCAATAGTGAAATGAATGCAGGAATTATAAAAACAGATCAAAACTATGAAAAAATGATGTTTAAAGAAGCTTTGAAAACAGGTTTTTTTGAGTTTCAGGTATGCTATTATTTTGGTATCTAAAACATGTCAGCATTAATATGGTGTATTTCCTCCTTTTTCTTCTTGCTATGAAATAATTGCATGTCCAAAGTACAGACTGAAAATCTTTTCAGTGAGTTTCTGAGTTTTCTGATAAATTGTGATTTAAAAGTAGTTTTCTTTGACATTGTGTCTGTGATATCTTAGTATAGAAAATTCTGCTCTTATTTTACCCAGGAGCATTAAGAAGAGGTCCTCCTGCCTCTACATAGGCATGTACCACTGTGTCCCACTGCACAAAAGCATTTTAAATTGATAAATATGAAGGCAAAAGTATAATTAATTGCCATAAACATGAAAGCAAATGCTTTCTGAGTTTCTCCACAAGGTGTCAGTATTTTTCCTAGTTTGGCATTTCAAGGGCCACATGGAGCTTTACTCAATCAGTTTTGTAAATGTTACATTGGGATTTATGTAACTTGGTTTTCAGATGTGGTTAAATAAGGCCAAGTGCTGAGCGTGGACATCTTGCATTCATAGCCCTTTATGTTAGTGTTGCTCTGGGCGCTGCTCAAAGCCTGACCTTAGAAAACAGTGCAGAGATCTAGCTTTATGCCTCACTGACATAAACATGCCTTAAAATGCCTTAAAAAATAAAAAAGCTGACCATCATGGTCTCATGCTTGTAATCCCAACACTTGGGAGACTAAGGCAGGAGGAATGCTATGAGTTGAAGTTAGCCTGGATCAAAGAGTGTTGTCATAAAAATAGAGGTAGCGCAAGCATAGGATACATAGCAAAACCCTGTCTCAGAAACCCCAAACCAGGTAGACAAACAGACAAAATTCTGAGACTTGTTTTTGTTCTTTATTTTTCTTGCAGTTAAGAAAATTGAAACAATTATCTGGTTTGTTTTAAACCCAGGGCCTTGCATGTGCTAGGTAGGCATGCACTCTTGCTACTCAGCTACGTTCTTTCTTGAGAATCATTAATATGAAGATATAATATTCTCTGGACAAGAGCTTCTTTTTATACTGTAGAGTTTTAAAAATAAAGTGAAATCTTTATATTAACTTATGGAATTTTTAAAAGACTTAATGCCTTAAAACCAAGAAACTGAACATTTCATCTTTATTTTAAAGACGAGGAAAATGATAATTTTGAAATTTTGTATAGGCTTCGAAAGATAAATACCGTGAACTGGCCACAGAAGGGATGCACAGAGAGCTTGTGTTCCGGTTTATTGAAGTTCAGACAATTCTTCTTGCTCCCTTCTGTCCACATTTGTGTGAGCACATCTGGACACTGCTGGGAAAGGTACACACATCATTGGGTTTTAAATATTGTGGGTAGTATGGTTTGGCCTTAGTAAATAAGTGTTGTGATAATGCTGTTACTCATGAGAAGTTCAGGAATAATACTAGATTCATCATCATCAGATTGAAAGAGCCATACAAGAGAGATCATATATGTGCATTTGTACATACACATATGTATGTGTTAGAAATGTGATCATGTGCATGTTGTCTACTATTTAATTCCCATCTGTATTTGCATATGTTCAGATGTACATTTGAATGCATGTGTAATATGGTTCTTCCTGTGGTTAAAAAGGTGGAAATATTTTAGAGAGCTATAATTAACAGAATGAAGTGCTTATGAACAAAGATATAAGAGTATATTTACATAAATGTTCTTGTTTTATATAAAACTCCTTGCATATATAGGGCTGCATGTCAGGATGCTATGTCACATTCATAGTACGAAGATAAATTCAGTTGTCTCTCCTTGGCTTGCAGATCAGTAGATTGGCCTGATTCATGTTCCTTTCCAGCCTCCTTAGCCAGGTGTTTGTGTTTTCCAGTCTATGAGCACATGCGGAAGTGTGCTAGTGAGCTATATGCTGAATAGCTATACTTTTAATATTGGAAGTATTAATAGGATAAAAACCGAGAGCATGCATAATTTATATAATAATGATTAAATTTAGGCAAATTAGCATTACATAATTTTCTTTGAAAGTGAGCATATGTGTGTGGGTATTAATATGCTTGTACAAATGGATGCTAATTAAGAATGTAGAGTCAGACTTCACAGCTTGAATTCTAGGGAACATTAGATCAGGGACTGGAGAAGTGTGCTATGTGCAGTCAGGTTTGAACTTGGGGCACACGATTACAGATGGTAGCCATGGTGTGAAACTGTAAGCAAGGCCTGGAAAGCAAGTGTTTAATCTCACTCAGTCGTGTTTTCTTTTTTTTTTTTTTTTTTTTTTTTAAGCCTGATTCAATTATGAATGCCTCATGGCCTGTGGCAGGTCCTGTGGATGAATCTTTGATCCGTTCCTCACAGTATCTCATGGAAGTAGCACATGACCTTAGATTACGTCTCAAGAATTACATGATGCCTGCTAAAGGGAAGGTAAAGTTATCCTTCAAATGTTTTTTTGTTTTTTTTATAATTAATTATTTATTTATGTTATGGTATGTGCATTGGTGTTTTTGCCTGCATGTATGTCTGGAGCTCCTGGAACTGGAGTTACAGACAGTTGTAAGCTGGAAATTGTTCTCTGGAAGAACAGCCAGTGCTCCTAACCACTGAGCCATCTCTCTAGCCCAGTTTTTAAAAAGATCATTACTTATGACATGTGGTCAGATAACAAACTAGTGAAAACTAAGTGATTAAAATGGGTAGTCCTATGTGTACTATGGATACAACTCTGAAGCATATATGTTCTAACTGTTGATGGTCTGAAGCATGTATGTTCTGTTAAAGGTCTGGAGCATATATGTTCTGTCAAAGATCTGGAGCATGTATGTTCTAACTGTTAAAGGTCTGGAGAATGTATGTTTTAACAGTTAAAGGTCTGAAGTGTTCTAACTGAAGTGTTCAGTTAAAGGTCTGAAGCATGTATGTTCTGTTAAGGATCTGGAGCATGTATGTTCTAACTGTTGAAGGTCTGAAGCATGTATGTTCTAACTATTAGCAGTCTGAAGCATGTATGTTCTAACTGCTAAATGTCTGAAGCATGCATGTTCTAACTGTTAAATGTCTGAAGCATGCTTGTTCTAACTGTTAAATGTTTGAAGCATGTATGTTCCAGCTGTTAAGGGTGGTAGTCTAGGTGCTGAGTGTTCCCATCTTTGGATTACACAGGACCCATGTTTTTCTTTTCTCCTCCTGTGCAGAAGACTGACAAGCAACCACCACAGAGGCCCTCACACTGCACCATCTACGTGGCAAAGAACTACCCTCTCTGGCAGCACGTCACCCTGTCGGTCCTGCGAAGCCACTTTGAGGTGATGTTGATTCCCTTCAGAACTGTTGTGGTAGGATTGTTCTCACAGTCAATCGGCTGTGCCAAGAAAGCCACCTTGAATCAAGGATGGAATCAGTAATCGGCTGACCCTGCTCTCCACGTCCAATCCTCCCCATCCAAAAACCCCGGAAATCTCCCTCCACCTTCCCTTCTCTCTTCCTGTCCCTCTCTATCTGACTTCCTCAGTCCTCCAACATCTTTATGGCTAATCCTGGTCAGCCAATCCCTTACAGAGATCTGCCTGCCCCTACCTCCTGAGTATTGAGATTAAAGGTGTGCCACTACTCTTGACCCTAACTTTTCTTTTTAATTTTTTTTATCTGTATGATTATAGTATGTATATGTATATTATTTTAAGTGTATGTTACCTGCATGTGTGTATGTCTGTGTACCATTACATGACTGTCCATTGGTGATATGTGATAACTGTTTTTGTTTGTTTGTTTTGTTTTGTTTTGAGTAGATAGAAATGACACTATTTTTATCATCAGAAACTAGGGAATCCTCTCCCTACCGCGCCCCCCCCAGGAGACTATTCAAAAGCAATCATATTTCAGGGCTAGAGAGATGGCTCCTGCTGAGGACCTGAGTTTGGATCTCAGCACCTACATCAGGCAGATCACAACTGCCTGCAACTCTAGCTCCATGGGGATTTGATACCTCTCACCTCTGTGGGCACCTGCTTTCATGTACACAGACTCACACACAGATGCATACACTTTCACTCACACAATCATGGGGGAAAAATCTTCCCAAAGTAGTCATATATAAGTTTTATATAAGCAATGTATTGCTTTCCTTTTTAACATGACCAATGAAATGATAAGATCTTTGAACTTGAGGACAAGATCTTTATAAGACTGCGTCAGTCTTTTACCAGGAGGGGCTGCCTTTATTAAGAAAGGCAAATATTCGGTGCACCGCACTTGTGTTCCTCATTTGGACTGACAAACAGGCCTCTTCTATTCAGAAAGGAATCTTTCTGCATCAGCCCCTGAACTTGTACTTCATGATGCTAGGCTGAGCATCCTCTCCAGCAGCTACCCTCTATATCTGGCACAGTTCCTGCAGGCATACCTGTGGTCTCGTATCATCTTTAAATATTTCTCTTTACACTCCTCTCCTGCTTCCACTTTTAGGCCAACGGTGGAAAATTGCCTGATAACAAAGTCATTGCTTGTGAACTAGGCAATTTGCCAGAATTGAAGAAATATATGAAGAAAGTTATGCCATTTGTTGCCATGATTAAGGTGAGTGAGTATGGGCCTTGGACAGCTATGACCACTTAAGAAATGGTTAGCTAGGACAGAGGAAGGGAAGAGAAAAGCCTTCCCAATCTCCCTGCATGACATGCTAAAATAGCACTTTTCAGTCAGTGGTTGTGAGACATGAACAGTCAGATTTTGAATTTACTTGCACAATTGCTGAATATATGAAAATATGTATTCTAGAAGAAAATTAGGCTTAGAGTAGCTGCACTGACTTATTCCCATGCTCTGCCTTTCTTCCTCTCCAATTTTGAGGAAGAAAGTACGTTCTTTGGCTCGTGTTAGGGTGTTGCTAGTGGATCCTTTGACTGGAATGACATTTCCACATTTCTGTGGGTAACTGAGCAGCATGCACTACAGTGACCGTGGCTAGATTCGTGGATAGTACAGTGGCTGTTGATGTATTGGGCTGGTAAGTTCTTTGTTATGAAAGAATTGAGTTCTTCAGGATCTCAGTATCAGATTTTCCTTTTCTTTTTTCTTTTTCTTTCTTTCTTTTTTTTTTTTTTCAAGACAGGGTTTCTCTGTGTATTTTGGAGCCTGTCCTGGATCTCACTCTCTAGACCAGGCTGGCCTCGAATTCACAGAGATCCGCCTGGCTCTGCCTCCCAAGTGCTGGGATTAAAGGCATGCGTCACCACTGCCTGGCTGCTTATTTTTCAGTTAATTAATTTTTTGTTACAGGGTCTCACTTTGTAGTCCTGGCTAGCCTGGAACGATAAGACTGGCCTCAAGCTCACAGAGATCTCCTGCCTGTTTTTTTTTTTTGTTTTTTGTTTTGTTTGTTTGTTTTTGTTTTTAAGGATTTCTCTGTGTAGTCCTTGCTGTCCTAGAACTTGCTCTGTAGACCAGGCTGGCTTCAAATTAAATGTTCCTCCTGCCTCTGCCACCTGTATGCTGGGATTAAAGGTGTGTGTCACCATGCCCAGCAGTAATATATTCTTAAATAGTATTGTTGATGTGCCAAGCAAAAAAAGCAGTGGTTTTGCAAATGTTGAAAATGATCGATGGATCTGAGAATAAGAGAATAGCTTTCTTGGGCTGGGTATGTGGCTCATGTGGTAGAGAGCATGCTCACTGTGTCCAAAGCTCAGGGTTTGATCCCAGCACCACACTAAACCAGGTGTGGTGGTACACACCTATAATTCCAGTACTTGGGAGGTGGAGGCAGGGGGATAAGAATTTCAGGCACTCCTCAGCTACATATTAAGTTGAAAACCAATCTGGACTATATGGAAATGAGGCAGTTCTAAAGAAACTGCCTTTCTTGTACTTTATGGGAAAGGAAACAGAACGTAGGTGATATCTTAGTCCATTTTCTGCTGCTATAACAGAGTACTACAGACTGGATAATTTTTTCTTTCTCTTTTTGTGGTATTATTGGCAATTAAATGTAGTGTTTTGCACATGTTAGGCAAGCATCCTACCATGTGACATCCCTAGCCAAGGCTGGACGATAGTTTGTATAAACACGGGAGTTTCTTTGCCTTGTGGCTCTGAAGGTTGGGAGACTAAGAGCAGCACTGGCCCCCGCCCGATTGCCTTTGTGCCATGTCACCATGGGGGAAGGACCGGTGAGGAGCACCCGCAGTGCACTGGGATCAGTAGCTGATGCTCCCTATAGAAAGGTGCCAGTCAACTGCAGATGGTAGCCTGTGCACAGTGGGAACAATGTGGGGCTACTTTCCCAGGAGTGTAACGCATTGTGTTACACAGCTGTAGGTGCACCTAAGGAGAAGGACCACTAAGATTATGTTTGGAGTAGCAGATATTTAATGTTGAAGAAAATTAAGAATAAGAAATTGTTTTTTAAATATCACAAGATTATATGAATACTTATATAGTATGACAGTGTCAGTTTTTCTTTAAGCTTTGCAGGAATATCTTTGGGACTTTTACTATTTGTTATCTTGGAAAATTAAAAAAAAATTAGCTGAAGAAATTTTTTTTCATAAATTTTTTTCATGAATCCATTTGTACAGTAAGTCATCTAAACACACAGTTTTAAAACCACATTTATTTTCAATGCCTGAAATCCCAAGCCTTCCAGTGTTTTCACTTCTTCCTTAAATCTTATCTTATTTTAAATGGCAATTATTCTGAGCAAGTAATTGCATTAACAAGCAAGATAAGGGAAACCCATGAGTCAAAGGCCTTTCATTTACCTGCTGAAATGTAAAGGTTTTATCAGTTGAGAGAATGATTGATTACTTAGGAAAAATAGAGTCTTTTAAACATGTCTTTAATATGATTTTGTTTTTCAAAACCATTTGGCTGTTAGGAAAATATGGAGAAGAAAGGACCTCAAGTCTTGGATTTACAGTTGGAATTTGATGAGCTGGCAGTACTTATGGAGAACATAGTCTACCTAACAAATTCTCTCGAGGTAAGAGGGCTGGGGATTGCATAGCTAATTACTGTGGTTTCCTATAAAACCAGTCCAGCTCTGCAGCCTGTTAGGATACTTTCCATAAACTTCATCTTCAGTCTTTAGAACTTTTACTAAATAATTAATAAACGTTTTGCAGATGAAAGCAAATGAGTGGATATAAAAATTGCAGAAAGAAAATGATCTGTCACTTTATTCATTTATCAGTTATCTTATATGTAAAACATGGGCTATATATGGCTAGGGATTCTCCTTAGATTGTCTTTAAAGCAATCAGAAGAATCAGAAGCACGTGTCACACACACACACACACACACACACACACACACACACACACACACACACAAAGAAAACCCATAGCCCCAAACCAGAGCGACACTTTTTTGTATTTAGATGCCTTTTAGAATGTGGCATAATAGGAAGGCTTTAATTGTCCCAAATTCAGACCTCAGAGTTACAGAATTGACTTAATTATAATCTGTGGTCCTGGTCCATTTTCAGTACAACTTACACAGAATCTAAAAATGCTTTCCCTTAGCTGAGGCAAAAGGAAAATTAATTTGCTGCAGAATACTGTTAGAAGACTCAGAATGTGGCTCTAATGATAATGAAGACACTGAAAACCATGTGGGTTTAGAATGACTGTGAACTGTTTCCTGAGCACAGCTGAAGGAGAGTTCTCCACGAGAACGCATTGTCACTGTGCATTTGTCCCTGGTGTTTGAGCCCAGAGCCTGTGCCTGCTAGGCCTGTTGATCACGAAGTCAAAGATTAGCAGACATCTGTTTTATGTGTATCTCTAAATGCTCATGTATACATTTTCAACAGTCAGGAACTCCTTTTAGTCTTTTCACATGGACAGTAGGTACACACCTCAGAGTCAGATTCAGGAATCTGCAGTGTGTTTCGTTACTGAACTATTCTGCTTATGTACTTCTCAAATGATAAACTTTGGAGCTTCTGTTGTTTAGGTGGAAGGTTTTCATGCTCTTTCTTTTGTGGTGGGTAGATGTCAGATTCCGATATAGAAAGTGACACACACAACTGTAAAGAACAATGCCATGAAACAGCTAATATGAATGAATGTTAATAACATTGTACATTTCACTTCATATTTGTAAGGAAAACAATAAATTGTACAGATCGTTTCGTATTAAGTGGAGAAACCAGTTTGCTCTTAATGAGATGAGGTGGTGATTGATTTCAGCCATATTAAGTGCTGCTAATGACTTTTGTTTCCCTATCCGTTTAGCTAGAACATATAGAAGTCAAGTTTGCCTCTGAAGCTGACGATAAAGTCAGGGAAGAATGTTGTCCTGGGAAGCCGCTTAATGTTTTCAGAACAGAAGTAAGTTGAAGATGCCATGTTGAATCATTGCTCTAGGCCTAGACAAGAGCAACATCGTCATTCATAGGTGGAAGGAATTGAATAGGAAGGGTTAAAATGGGGCTGCACTTAGGTGTTCTGTTGTTCTGGCTTGTGCAGTACTGGTTATGCCTTATGGTAGTGTTGTTTATTATTTGTAGTTTTAAAAACCAAAGTAAGAGGCTCTGGACCATTTATTTACTTATTTGTTTGTTTATTTACCTCTTTATTTATTTATTTTTTGTTTTTTGAGGCAGAGTTTCTCTGTGTATCTCTGGCTATCCTTGAACTCATTCTTTAGACCAGGCTAGCCTTGAACTCACAGAGATCCACCTGCCTCTGCCTCCTGAGCATTGGGATTAGGCATGTGTAGCCACCACCCAGCTTTGAACCTGGTTTTTACTGAAAAAATGAAAACAAGCTAGCTGTGGGTAAGACTTTTAAACCATGACAAAACTTTCAAATGTCTTATTCTGACTATCTGTTATGCAAGGCTTTTTGCTTTTTGGTATAAACCAGGCAGGTTCATCATCTTAATTAATGCTGGAATTGCCTTCTCCTTATTTTTTGGTCATTATTGGTAGACGTATAAAGGTCTTACAGATTCTATTTAGTCTCTAAGAATCCATTCAGCTTTGGACTACAATTATGACTGCATAGAATATTCTAATAGAGGACTTAGACATGTTGTTATTTGGACCATTTTTAATTGAAAACTGGTCTATTTTGAAAGAGTAAGGTAATCATATCATGGAGACCTGAGTTTATCACACCTGAATTTTATAATAATTCTTTCATTGTCTCATGGTGTGGCTTGCAGAAGTGAATAAATGAAACAGTGTGTTTTATACAGCTTTAATTTTCCCTGTGTGGATATGGAAGTCATGTCTAATAAAGTGCTTCTTCCTGTGCCTGGCCTGTAATAGAGAAGTTGAACAAATTATAGTAGTTGTGAGAAGAGAAAATGCTGTTGTTGTTATAGTCTGTCACCAGCATTGATACATACAGTTGTAATCCGTTTTACCAAGACATCTAGGTGTAAACATGAACTTACAGTTTTTCTTTCATGTGTCTTGCTCATGATTTTATGCAGAATTAGAAATGACTTTAGTGGGTATTGAAAATGTAGAAGAGGGGCTGGGCATGGTGATGCATGCCTTTAATCCCAGCACTCAGAAGGCAGAGGTAGGCGGATCTCTGTGAGTTTGAAGCTAGCCTGGTCTACAGAGAAAGTTTCAGGACAGCCAGTGAAACCCTGTCTTGGAAAACCAAAAAAAAAAAAGAAGAAGAAAAAGCAAAAAAAAAATACAGTGGAGATTGCCCTTATTTTTGGCAGTGTTCAAGTTTGATGTGTCATAACTTATATTTTTACTCTCCTAGCCTGGTGTGTCAATTTTCCTAGTAAATCCCCAGCCATCCAATGGCCACTTCTCAACCAAAATTGATGTCAGGCAAGGAGACAGCTGTGAGTCCATCATCAGACGCTTAATGAAAATGGACCGAGGAATCAAAGGTAAAATAGTGTCCTTGAAACGCCCACTTAGCAGAGGCGCGTGTATTTATGAGTTGTAAGTAGAAGGGATGGTGTTACGCAGCTGTGGGAAGAGAATTGGGCCCCACACTGGGGACCTAGATTCTTTTGGTCTTGTTTGGAGTTAGGTAGTTGTAACTTTGTGCTGCTTAAGTGCCAAGCCAATTCTCTTTTCTTTCAATGTCATGAGTGCTCTGGATTGGATATTTTTCCAGTATCCTATGTGGTTCTAAAATTACAATAAGTGATTTATGTTTCTTGTGGTAATTCAAAATTAGAAACATATACCCTTAGTATTCTAGACAAAGTTATCCAGCTTGGTCTCTTCCTAGGGAAAGAGGAAAAATAGAATGAGTTTTTGATTATCTTCCATGCATTAGCTTTTTAATCTTTTTACAATTACAATGTAAGTATTATTGTTATTCCCCTTGTATCGATAGTGAAGTGGAAGTTCACAAAGTAACTTGCAAAGTCTGTTCAGCTGGGAAATCACAAGCCTAGAATTCAAACTGTTGGACTCCAAAGTTCCTATTTTTTTCTTTTAAACAGTGTTTTTCCAGGCAAAATATATAAATAATCTCAATTTCTGATCTAGACTAGAGTACATGTTCTGTGATTTAAATTCAATATAAACACCCTCTTCCCTCCCCTGCAGGTCTTACTATATATTCAGCCCTGGCCAGCCTGAAACTTGCTATGTAGACCAGATTTCTTGAAACTCAGAGAGATGTGCCTGCTTCTGCCTCCTGAGTGCTGTGGCTTCCCCTTTCAGTACCAAGTGTTTTAGTTTTCTTATTACTATGAAAAAGTACCTGATAAGAAGCGACCTAAGAGAGGAAAGATTGATTCTAACTCTCAGTTTGAGGGTGTAGTGCATGGTGGCAAAGGCCTGGCAGTGAGACTAGCCCTTGGCTGTTGCCGCGGGATCTTTAAGCGCTGGCCACAGTACATTTGCTGTCAGGAAGCAGGTGGGAGAGCACTGATGCTCAGCTGTCTTTACTCTTTTCTCCTTCCGAGTCCGTCTGGACCCAAGTCCATGGGCTAGTGCCACCCACATTCGCAGTAGGCCTCTCCTCAGGTAAACCTCTGTGGAAATGCCCTTCCATATCCAGATCTGTGCTTCCTTGATTCTTAATGCAGTCAAGTTAGTGAAGATTAACCATCACTCTACTCTAGCCAGGTCCATGAGAGACAGGTCAGTATGTCTCCAGTACTTTTCTTCAGGATTATAAAGACTGACTAATGTTAATGTCCGTCTTTTAGAGGATATTGATCTCTCCCTCTCTTCCTATCTCTTCTCCCTCACTGTGTGTGTGTGTGTGTTTTCAGACAGGCTCTTTCCATGAAGCCCTAGGTGACTTGAAACTTGCTTATGTAGACCAGGCTGGCTTTGAACTTGTGACAATTCTGCCTCTGCCTCCTAACTGCTGGAATTACAGGTGTCCCCAGGATTGGTCTTTTTCTCATTGAATTTTATGTATTTATTTCTTTTCTTTTTCTTTCTTTCTTTTTTTGATTTATTTATTGTATATACCGTGTTTCTGCCTGCACACCAGAAGAGGGTATCAGATCCCATTACAGATGGTTGTGAGCCCCCATGTGCTTGCTGTGAATTGAACTCAGGGCCTCTGGAAGAACAGCCCATGTTCTTAACCTCTGAGCCATCTGCAGCCCCTCATTTCTTTGCAGTGCCAGGTTTTGAGTCCAGGTTCTTGTACATGCTAGGCAAGGTGTCTCCCATTGAGTTATATCTCATTTTTTATGACTTTCACTTAGTAAGTATGTATGTGTATATATGCACATACATGTAGGTCAGAGGCCAGCTTGTCAGACTTCAGTCATCAGGCTTGTGCAAACACCTGTATCTGCTGAGCCATCTTGTTGGCCCTCTTTTCTTTTTGATAATAATCAAAATGGATTAGTTTGGGTTTGGTGTTACATACCTATATCCCCAGCATTTGGGAGGCTGGAGTAGGATGATCAAAAGTTTGAGGCCAATCTGGAAACCAACCTGGGATTTACAGTGAGAGCCTGTCTCAGAAAAAAAGAACTAGCCTACTTTCAATCAGTATAAAAATTTTCTTTACAGTTACTGTGATTAGGCAGGGCATTTCTTCCACTTTTACATGGATTCTAAGGATCAAGCTCAGGTGGTCAGGTTGGGCAGCAAGAGTTTTACTCACGGTACCATCTAACCAGCCCATCATAAAAATTTGCTAACAGTATTTCTAAATCCCAACAGTAACCTGACTTATAGAACTGTATTGAGTGGTCATATCCTATTAAAATAGAAGACTTGAGTTCACTTTAACATATGTTTTTGTTTCTGCTCTGGTTGGTTGGTTCCTGCGCTTTGGATGTCTGCTGAGAGTCTGCCTGCAGTATGTGTAAGAACAATTGTTGATCCTGGGTTTGAGGATTCCTTAGAGCACTGTTGATTAGGAGCTGTATGGAGTGAAAGGGTGGGAACTAGGCTATTGAAACACTTGTCTGTAATTGAGGGAGAAACTACTGAGTCCATAAGAAAAGTGAAGATTGAGTCCAGGCCACAGGGAGGTGAGCTCTCCAGCTGTGGTGATTATGGGCGTATTTATGGAGAAAATGTTGTCTAGTTGGGCCTCGTGAGAGCAAAGGAAATGTGTTAGGAGGAAGAGAGCGCACACTGTGTTTCACCACACGTGTGGTTAACCACAGTGGACTAGTAAGGGATTTTATTTTATGAAAATGGTTTCTTGTAGCCAGGCGGTAGTGGCACACACCTTTAATCCCAGCACTTGGGAGGCAGAGCCATGCAGATCTCTGTGAGTTCGAGGCCAGCCTAGGCTACAGAGCAAGATCCAGGACAGGCACCAAAACTACACAGAAACCATGTCTCGAAAAAAAAAAAAAAAGTTTGTAATTATAGTAAGTTATTTATAAACATAAAATGTACTTTTTTTTGGGTTTGTTTGTTTGAGGCTGTCTCTGTGTAGCTCAGCTGGCCTTGGGCTTCCAATCCTGTTGAGGGTTAGGATTTTTTTTGTTTGTTTGTTTTTCGAGATGGGGTTTCTCTGTGTAGCTTTGCGCCTTTCCTGGAACTCACTCTGTAGCCCAGGCTGGCCTCGAACTCACCTGGGTCTGCCTCCTGAGTGCTGGGATTAAAGGCAGGCTGGAGGGATAGCTCAGCCGTTAAAGGCTAGGCTCACAACCAAAAATATAAAAGGGTTAGGATTTTAAGTGTGGCCCCCCATGCTTGGCTGTTGGAGTCATTTTCAGGTCATTGAGTGTATTCATGTTGTTCAGCCACAGAACTTTTCATATTCCCAACCAAAGCCCTGTGTCTAGTAACTGTTGCCTCTTCCTGTTTCCTTCTAGTCCCTGTGACCACCCTTCACCTCCCTGCCTATTGTAGGTACTTCACAGAAGTAGGATCTATGTATCTATACTTTATTTTAAAGATTAGATACATTTTATTAGTAGACTTTTTTTTTTTTTCTTAAAAGATGTGACTCCTCACTGTTATCCGGCCCTGACCTAACTTAAGCAGTTTTCCTGCCTGGCCTCCTGAGCAGCTCGAGCTACAGGCATGCGCCACTTCACCCAGCAGCAGTTTTCCTTTCTTGTTAAGCTTTTTCCCTAAGCAAAATGTCTCCCGTGGGCTGACATGGGGAGCTAGCTCAGTCTGGAGAGTGCTTGCTATGCAGATGGGAGGCCTGAGTTTGGGTCCCCAGCACCTGTATTCAAAACAAAACAAAAACCAGCCAGGTGCAGTGACCTGTGTCTGCAACCCCAAAGCTGAGGGGTGTGTGGAGACAGATGGAGTTCAGATAGCCAGCCAATGCAGCTGAAACAGCACGCTCCGGGTTCTTAATAAATAATAAGGTGGAGAGTGACAGAGGAAAACACCCAGCATTGACCTCTGGCTTTTGCATGCACATGTGAGTGCACCCACATGTGCGCGCGCACACACACACACACACACTGTTTTCCAAGATTCATTGATGTTCTTAAAGATTTGTTTTTTATATTATGTGTATATGTATATGCCTGAGTGTATGTATGTGCACCATGTGAGTGCAGGCATCCATGGAGGCCAGAAAGAGGTGTCAGATCTCCTGTAACTGGAGTTACAGGTGGTTGTGAGCCACCTGTAACTGGGTGATAGGAACTGAACCTGGGTCTTCTGCAAGAACAGCAAGTTTCTTAACCACTGAGCCATCTTTCTAGCCCATATAGGCATTTATTAAGTTTCCTTAGTGAAATAGCATAGAATGATAGATATGCCTTTAGAACAAATAAGCAGGACTTGAAAATTTGAAAGTATGAATATCTAGGAAGCCTCTTCATATTTGTATTGCTTTTGTTCAGTCTTAAGCAGATTTTGTAGTAGGAAGAACTTGTAGCCCTGGAAGACATTTAGAGTGGCTTTTAAAGAAAACAGGTATTTGTAGGGACCTGTGGGTCCTTATTATGAGGTTGTGGTATACTAGAGGACATGTTTCTGCATTGAAAATTGTATTGGGAAGAGTTAAATTGGGGACAGTGAGATGCCTCAGTGAGCTAAGGCACTTGTTGCCAAGCTGATGACCTTGGTCCCCACTGTGGGAGTCTGCTGGAGTCCATCTCCAACCTGCTCCCACCTTTCTAAGGGTTCTTGGGTGGAGGAGGGAAGAATGAGGAACTTTTAGATAGAAAGATAGCAATGAGGAGAAAGACAGCGACACAGGATACTTCAGGAGGGCCCTGGGTCAATACCCATTCGCCCCATCCCTTATTCTTATATTTTTGGTTGTGAGCCTAGCCTTTAACAGCTGAGCTATCCCTCCAGCCCCCATCCCTTATTCTTATGAGTTTTTTTAGAATGTCAAGGGGAAAGGCAAAAGACTACCCTTTCAAGATCAAAGCACAATGTACGGCCAAGTGTAGACCCTTTAAAACACCTGGTAATCATGACCCATGGTCAAATCATCCCATTATGCAGCCCTGCTGGGTAAAGTGAGCTCAGATTCTTTGACCTTGAATAAGGTCTCACTAGGAGGCACCTGTGGGCCACCACACCACATGGTGTCGTAGAAGAAGAGAAACTTAATTGTCCTCTGAGTTACACATGCATGCTAATGCATGTATGCACACACACTCATAAAATAAATAAATTAATAAATTTTATTTATTTGTGGGTGAGTGGTTTCCAGACAGGGTTTCTCTGTATAGCTCTGACTCGCTCTGTAGACCAGGCTGGCCTCTAAATTCAGATTCATCTGCCTCTACTTCTTGAGTGCTGGGATTAAAGGTATGCATCCCCCACTGCCTGGCAATTTTTTTTTTTTTTTTTTAAGATGTTAAGTCAACTTCCATTTAAAGGTCCTCAGAACACTGCCTGGGTTCCTCAGAGTTGTGCTGGCATTGCTTTCTATTTGTTGTCTTTCCTCATGGAGCCTCTGGTACAGTTTTTCCACTCTCTACTCATACAAGCTGTGAATAATATATAGTGTTTTAAGTCTGGAAAATGGATAGATGCATTAGCAAAGTTTGAAATTGGTATTTACGTGAGAATCCACAGAAGTATCTAACCTTGATACTTTCCGTAGGCTTTCGGGTTGCTTTGATATGTATGGGGGCCGAGCATATTGAGTATGTAAGATAGAAAAACAGTTCAATTCAATAACACACTTCATAGTCTGTCCGCTGCACTAGCTAGCAAGCCGTCCAATTAGTGCCAATTGTATTGAGAGTGATTATGATCTAGGGCCAGGAGGAACTAGACTCAAACCATCATTTCACTCCACAAAGGCCACTCACTGAGCAACTCTTGATGATAATGACTTTAAATCACTCACACGTATGCCACATATGAACTAATAACTTGGAGGTGAGAGGCTCCATTTCATGTTATCAGTCCCTAGGGGCTTTCAATCGCTTTTATCTTTTCTCTAAGTGCCTTAAATCTTGTGTGGTTGCAGACTTAAATTTCAACATTTTCGGTGATGACAGAGATCTAGGATAAGAATAGATAGAAAGGCCACTACGAAAGCCCTATGAATTTATTGGCAGTAATGAACTACATGGCAAAACATCAAAGCAAATGTGTTTTGTCACTTAGAAGGCTGATTGAGTGTTAAGGTTTCTTTGAAATAGTTCGAATTAGAATTGGTTGAAATGACGAGGGAAGACTGTTAGAGAGCGAGCTGCAGTGAATGTATAAAATCTGCTGGCAGAGCTTGTTACTGCTTCTATAGCAAAATACTTGGTGCCGCTGATGTACAGGTGAAATTGCAATAGCTGTTACAGTGAATTGTGTTCGCCCAAATAAGATGCAGGCTTGGGGAAGACTCGATGCCTCTCTCCTATGTTAGGTTTCAGGGCTTGTGCTTTGTTGGTTTCTGCAGAGACTCTGAACACCCCCAGGCAGGGTTGGCTTTTATGGCAGATGCAGGTAATTGCTCTGTAAGCCCTGAGAGCTCTTCTCTAAACTTGCAGCCTTTCAGTCTTTGTTTCCCAGAGAGAAGAGAATGCCTGCAAGACTTGTACTCTGGGTATGGCTGCCAGCTGCATTAATGTCTTCTTTGATCTCTTATCCCTTACAAAGCTCAGCTTTGTCCTCTTGAGACACCATGAGGGAATGTAGCTCACAGACCACCCAGTGATCTATTTTAGAAAAGCTTGGAAGTGATGTAGGAAATGTCTTTGGGGGAGGGGCAGGTGAAGCATAACTGGCCACACTATGCTCGGAACGGCATAGTCCTAGAGCGAGCATTTGTGACAAAATTGTTTGATGTTGAGACGTCTCAGAATTGGTTAAATAAAAATTTTTTGACCAGATTGTTGAATCATAAATTTATTCATAGGGCAAGCACTTGTTTGGTTTTGGGTAGCTGTTTTGCTTCCTATTTGTTTTTGGTCAGGAGCCATTTCACTAGCTTGCACAATAGTAGACCAGATGCAGGTCAGATTGGAGCTCATCTCAAAGTTGTGCCTCCCTCTGCTCCTCCTTCTCTTCTTGATTCTCACAAGCTTGTGCTGCAAGCACTTCTTATCTCTTAAGCAAAAGAAGAAATAGGTAGTACTGTTTCTCACAGTGAATTCTCTAGAAATAGCTCAAAAAGGGTCCCTTCACCAGCTGAGTACATTCAAGAGCACCAAAGGTTTTGTTGAAGCATGTAAAGATGATTTAAACCATAGGCTGGCACTTAAAACAAAAAGAACACTATTTCCCCCCGTCTTAGTTTGGTGTTCTGGATGTGTTACATTCCGGATGTGTTACACAGATTCTCTGACTGTTTGGAATCAGGCGTAAAGCTGGAAGGGGATGAGTTTACTAGATGCTAGCTTGGCTCCTGAGAATCTGATGACAGTGCTTGTGTTTGGCTATTACAACTGGATTGTGTCAATGACTGTATGCAGATGCTCATGTTGGTGCTCTCTTCTGCTATAGATCTTTCCAAAGTGAAACTGATGAGGTTTGATGATCCTCTGCTGGGGCCTCGACGAGTTCCAGTCCTAGGGAGAGAACACAGTGAGAAGACACTCATTTCCGAAAATGCTGTTTTCCATGTGGATCTAGTGAGCAAGAAAGTTCACCTCACGGAGAATGGGCTACGCACGGATATTGGTGACACAATGGTCTATCTGGTTCACTGAGCTCATGCAAATTGGAGATTTAATATGGTTTCTAAGGTACTTCTGCCCTGAGAATCTCAAGCTAGATCTACATAGACTTCATTTCTAACTGTTGGATTCTGTATGTAATCATAGTTATATCAGTTCTCCTTGATTTCTAAAATAAACTTGCATTTTTTTCACCTTTGGGCCTCCAAGAGAAATGGTTTGTGCCACATTATTTGTGTTTAACAAGTAATTTCTGTTTCCTAGGAGTTTTTAATCTTTACACAAAGTTGTTAGGCCACTTCCTTTTTGGTCTGTTTTTTTGTGTTTCAGACAGGGTCTCACTGTAGCCCAGGCTGGCCCTGGAGCTCATGATCCTCTTGACTCAATCTCCTGAATGCTGGGATTAGAAGCATGTCCCACTGTGCCCTGTTGTCGGTGTGTCCTTTTTATAAAGTGTAGTTTTACTGTTTATGCAGGTTAAGGAGCATCACAGCTCTATATAATATCATATATCCACTTAAGGAGTTAGCTAAACTGCTTAGAGCTGGGCAGTGGTGGCGCACACCTTTAATCCCAGCACTCGGGAGGAAGAGGCAGGTGGATCTCTGTGAGTTCGAGGCCAGCCTGGTCTACAGAGTGAGTTCCAGGACAGCTAGGGGTACACGGAGAAACCATGTCTTGAAACAAACAGAAAGAAAGAGAGAGAAGAAAAAGACAATAGTGAGTGAGCTCATTCCATTACTTACTTTTATGAGTGTGGTGTGAGCATGTGTAGTAGATGTGCATGTAGTGTGCAGAACTCTATGCTCATGCTCATGTGCCACACAGAAGACGACATTGGGTGTTCTGCTGTGTCGTTCTCTGCTTTTTTCCCAGGAGACATGGTCTGCCACTGAACCTAAGCTACACTGGCTGTTATGGAGCCCAAGCAAATATTTTTGCTTTTCAATTTACTGTTATTATTGTGTATATGTGTGGTGTGGGGGTGGGTGGGTATTTGTACCACAGTGGGAACATGGAGATTAGGGGACAACTTTGTATATTGGTATTCTCTTTCCACCTTCACTTGGGCTTTAGGGATTGAACTCAGGTCTCCTGCCGTGTCATCTTGCTGGCCAGATGCCCAGGTTTTTTCAATGTTTGTATGGGAATTTGAATTCCATTCCTTATACTTGCTAGTAAGCACTCTCACCCATGGAGTTACCTCTCCAGCCCCTAGTTTTGCCTTGTGTGTGTCACTGTCCAGGTTCAGAGACACTATCAATAGCTTGTAACTTATTTCATCTCTAGTAAGTTTAGTATTTTTTTTCTCCTAGATAGAAAGAGTTAGCAAAGTTTAGTCTAACTAGCTTTAAAGATTATACTACTTATAAACATTTTATTTTATTAGAAAGTATTACATGTGTTCATCTTTTTTTTTTTAAGATTTATTTATTTATTATATATACAGTGTTCTGTCTGCACACACCCCTGCAGGCCAGAAGAGCACAGATTCACTAAGATGTTGTAACCATGTGTTGCTGGATAACTCAACTTTGAGAACAGCGTGCTCTTACTCTGACATCTCTCATCATCTGTCTTTATATAATGAAAAGATGTAAGGCATTGACAAGCAGAGGAGAAAAATATTTCCATTTTTGAAGGGTTCAGTATGGGAAAGGCGAGTTTTGACAGTCCCAAGGAACCTGAAGGCTGAGGTCAGGTGACTGTTGCTGGGGAATCCAGTGAAGATCGCGTATTGTGGCAGGCAGTGTGGCTTTGAAGTCACCTAGCTAGGCTAGATTCCACTTCCATTTGCACGCTGGGTATCTTAGCAAGTCCTCAGGAGGCAGGAGGGGATGAGAGGAGAGGCGAGAGGGGAAACTGCAGTCAGGATGTAAAATAAATGAAAATTTTTAATTAATTAAAAAAAGAATGTATAGGAAAGGCTGGAGGGGTGCATCTTTCAACAACTACCCACACTGGCCGTGCTTGCAGAGGACTGAGGTTTGGATCTTGGCACCCACATGATAGCTAATAACCCCTTACAACTCCAGTTCCAGGGGATCTGACACCCTCTTCTGGACTCAGGCTCCTCTATGTACATAGTGCACAGAGACCGGTACAGGCACACACATACATGTGAAAGTAATAAGTCTGAAAAGAAAGGACACATGGTGAAGAACCTTATGAATATGTGGCTAATGGTTTTGGAAATATGAATTTTCAGAATGAATTTGTAGATGTGAGCTAGCTTATAGGTTCCAGGACAGATGCACTTTTGTTAGCAGATGCCTGGGAATAGCAAATAGAAAGGCTCTTAGAGGGGCATGGAGCTCTCTGTGGAAGCAATGAGCAGCAAGGAGACCCCACGAGACAGGTCTGGAGGTGGAAGTGGGTGTTCAGAATCCCACAAATTTATGGGAGGGTTGAATTGGAGCACTCGCTGCCTGTTCTGTGTTCACTTCTGCACTCTCAGCAGGTGGACAGAACGGGTTCCCGGAGAACAGAATGTGGTCTGCCCCTGTGTTGTCAGGCTGTTGGGTGAGAGTGGGAGATGTTACATGCCCTGCAGGCAGGAAGACTTCACAGCTGAGCTGTGGTGTCGAGGACAGGATTGAAGGGGCAGCTGAAGGAGCAGGGCCTCACTCCCAGCTCTTGAAACTTGTAGAGAAGAACTATGGTAGACCCATGCTTGCTTGGGAGATGATGCTCAGCATAGGATGTTTATGAATAGGAATGAGAAGGAAGTTGGAAACAGATAATTAAATGGGATCTTCTTATAGGAATCTTGGATTCTAGGGTAAATTTGGGTATTTTAACTTAATAGTAGAGTGTCACTATACATTTCTGAAACAAATTATATATATTTATTTTTATTATTTTTGGTTTTTCAAGACAGAGAGAGTTTCTTTCTATAGTCCTGGCCTGGAATTCTGTAGTTCAGGCTGGCCTCGAACTCAGAGATCCAGGTGCATCGAACTCAGAGATCCAAGTGCTAGGTAGGATTAAAGCTGTGCACCACCATGCCTGGCTTAATTTGTTAATATTTCAATATATGTCTTGAAAATACATTCCTTTAACACTCTTAAGAATGTGTGGGTCAGGGGGAAGGCTGGGGGGTGGGAGGAGGGAGGACAAGGGGAATCCATGGCTGATACGTAAAATTTAATTATAAAATTAAAAAAAAAGAATGTGTAGGTTTAGCACTAATCACTTGTTCACTGTTTTTCTTAGTGTCTTGGATATAACTTCACACTTATGTTAGAACAGTGGTTCTCAACCTTCCTAATGCTGTGACCCTTTAATACAGATCCTCATGTTGTGCTGACCCCCCAACCATAAAATTATTTTTGTTGCTATTTATTTCATAACAGTAATTTTGCTACTGTTATGAATTGTAATGTAAATATCTGATATGCAGGAGATCTGATATACAACTCCTGTGAAAAGGTGATTCAGTCCCCAAAGGGGTTATGACCCACAGGTTGAGAACCATTGCGTTAGAAGAATATCCCCAAACTTGGAGTATTATAATTAAGTTTCCAGTTGTTCACTGATAGACTATACACAGAGAATAACTAGTTGCAGGTGAAAACCACACACAAAAGCCAGGGTAGAAGACAACATTTAAAGGTCTTAAAGAATGTAGGGCTGGAGAGATAGCTCAGAGGTTAAGAGCACAGGCTGCTCTTCCAGAGGTTCTGAGTTCAATTCCCAGCAACCACATGGTGGCTCACAACCATCTGTAATGAGATCTGGTGCTATCTTCTGACATGAAGGCATACATGCAGACAGAGCACTGTATACAAAATAAATAAATCTTTAAAAAAAAAAAGAATGTAAATAAATACTTGTTCTGGTGGAAGATCTGCCTCAACTCCCCTCCCCCATTGCTTTCCCCAAACTCTCCCCTTCAAAACCTGTCAAACACAGAGGCTCAAGACCATTCCCACAGGGTTTTTAAGCTGCATCCCAGAAAACAGACACTTGGTTTTCCAGTCTCTTGTCCCTGTCTCCTCTCTGTGGGGGCTGGGGAATCACCTGGGAATGCTTTACCCATTAAACCTGGGCTTTTTCTAATTTGGTCTGATTTGGATTGCTGCATCGGCAGAGAGGCCTATTGGCAAAAAAAAAAGTATCAATACTGCTTTTTCAATTTTTTTTCCCTGCTTTTTCAGTTTTCAAGAGGAGGTGGTAATTTGTTCCTCTCATTCTTGTTCAGGGCTCTGCCACTAGCCACAGGAGTCTTCAGAGCACTTGAAATGTAGCTGGGCCATCATCTCCCAATGTGCTGTAACTGTAGTTTACATTCCAGATCTTAGAGTCTTTGTATGTAAAATGAATGCAAGATATTTCAATCATAATTTTTTTTTCCGCCCGCCCCGCCCCTCAATCATAATTTTTAAAATATGGATTGAAGGGGCTGGAACGGTGGCTCAGTGGTTAAGAGCACTGGCTGCTCTTCTAGAGAACCTGGTTCTGTTCTCCGCACCCACATGGTAGGTCACAGCTGTCTGTGACTCTGATCACAGGGGCCTCTTCTGGCCTTTGGACACCAGGCATGCTTATAATGTGCAGACATTCATGCACCCACACATAAAAAAAAAAAAGATTGAATGCCAAAATAGTGTGATCTCATATATGTTAAATGTAAGTTTACTTGTTTCTGTTTACTTTTGTTTCAAATGACTAACAGAGTTTAAAATGGCTCAGAATGTATTTCTATTAGCAACATGTCTAGAGGTTTGTTGAAATTCAGACTAAACATGACTTTCATTGCACCATTTGAAGATAAATTATCTGTTTGTTCAGTTTCTAAACTTGAAAAATTCCAGAATTCCCCTTGTTAATGGTACTTTATGACAACTTCCAGGATGTTTTGTCTCAGATACCTTCCTGCACAGTCACTACTTCTGGAGCTTTCATTGCAGGTGACCTCCCATTTTTCTAAAAACACTCTTAGAACTTTCAATTGTAAAGACACATTTTTGATACATTTGGCTTTTCCCAGGCATGTATGTGTTTTTTCCCCTTTGTTATTTAGAAATAATGGTTCAATACTTCTATACATTGGTGATGTCTGTCCAAAATCATTTTCTTAATGGTTTTCTGATCCTTTGAAGACTTTTTTTTGATAAGTAATCCCCAGGCTGGAAGACCTTTTTGTCCCTGCTTTTGAGTATATTATGGAATTGTTTGATCTTTCAGGATTGGGCCACTGGTCCTGATGATAAAGCCACCTTGCTGTCTAGTAGGGTAGAAAACTGCAGCTTCTGTGACAACATGGTGCTTAGTAGCACTTAACTAGGTAAATACTTAGTAAAGGTGTCTTTTAAAGCAAAGGATTTTCCTATCAAAGATAAGTCCCTTTTTTTAAATTTTGTATTTACATTGTATCTCCATTAGTCTCCCTTCGGATTAGAAAAAGGTAGAGGCCCTTTGTTAGACATGTGCTCATCTTTAAAAAGATACAGTGTCTCTCTATCAGACTGCTATGACCTCAGGTTCCAGAACATCAAGGCAACATTCTTTTAAAGGCATGCTTCACTTTGGTGTGACCCCAAGCTGAGAGCCAGTCTTCCTTGTTGTCCAAGGGAAAGGACAAGAAGACACTTCTCAGGATGAGCTGGCTCGGGCATCACCTCTCCAGGTGCCACGAGGACACTTCCTTGCTCAGGACACACATGCCACTCTTCTCACTCATATCATCTGAAGATGAGCATTTCATCTCCGACTTGAGGTAGGAAGTCGGGTGACTTTTCTCCCAGGTTTTACTGTTAGTTGGAATACCCAGCCAGTCTCTTTGTGAAAGGAGCCCAGGCAAGAACAGCGGCTTGTGGCGAGGGTGGGAGTTACCTAGCCCCATGTGTACTTGGAAAGGTGGCTACTGTGCTTGGCTCGTGAAAGAAGAACCGCTTGAGTTAAAGGAAATCTCTTCATTCTTAGTTTAAATTGTCCTATCCTGGCCAAGTGGAACTTTATTTCTGGTGACTGCCTGTGATTTCCACGCCTTTGACATAAACATATCAGAGATTTGACTTCGATTAAGAATTTGAAATAAACAAAGAGGCCTGAGTGGAAGGTACAATAAATTCTTAGCACTGCCCGTTTGGTTGAAGAATGAACAGAAGCTGCCCACACTGACGCATTCAAAGTGAGGACCGTCAACATTTGGTGGGGAGGGTGCCTGGCTTCTTAGGAGAGGGAGTTAGGACAGAGTGAAGCCAGAAAGAGGGATGGCGTATTGTACCAATCTGAAGCATTCCTAGGTAGGAGAATCCGATGAGACTTTGGCTACTGTCATCCCCGTTTCCCACTAAAGCTTCCCTCTGCTTTTGATGAGCATCTCCCTTGGTTTTCTCAGGACCATCTCGATTTTAGCACCAAAAGTTCTCTATCCTAGTTCTCTTTCCTCTATCCTGGAAAATTGAGATGGTGGATCATCCTGACTGCATTTCAAGATATATTGGCTTAAAAAAAAAAAAAACTGAACCAGGTGTCTCTGCCTTCTTTGTTCCCCAGAAAAGTGAAGAATGTCCATGTCACACACTGGATGTTAAAGTCATTTTAACACTAGCTGCCATCAACTGCATGCCTACCATGTACCAAGTACATGATACTGTTGAAGGTTCATGGCAGCCAAGAGCTAGAGTACTTAAAACGCTTTTGGAGGAGGAAGAAGAGACCAGAGCTGAGGGCAGTGATGGGGTCTTTCTTAAGCTTAAAGAATAGAATGCAGCTGAGCTGGATTTGAAATTCAGTGTGGACAAATCTGCTCTTTCTGCTTGTGAATGGACAGCGTCTCTGATTTGGCACAGTTCTGTGGCATCCGCTGCATCCATCATGTCCGAGCTTGTTCCTATTCTTCATGGTGGCATAAGCATCCTTTGGGGGTCATATGCAGACAAGCTGCCAAGAAGTTACAGTAACTACTTCATCTCATCTATAGCAGTCCCAGATTAAGATAGGCCATCCCCCTACCCCCCCACCCCCGCTCTTGCTTCTCTCTCTCTGCCCTCTCTCTCTCTCTCTCTCTCTCTCTCTCTCTCTCTCTCTCTCTCTCTCTCTCTCTCTCTAATTCTTATTCTGTTTTGATAGGGTTTTGCTCTGCAGGCTTCACTGGTCTCTAATTCTCCTGCCTTATTTTCCCAGGTACTGGGACTACAGTTGTGCTATGTCACACCTCGTCATCTTTCTGTTTTTAATGGGACTACTAAATGCCTGACACATAAAAAGTGCCAAGGGAAGGGCTGGCATTGTTATTTTAAGCATGACAGATGAACAATAAGCTTGAACTGAAACGTCTTTGCATCTATAAATCTAAACATTTTAATAAAAAAAAATCACCGAAGATTCAGAGTATTAGAACAGAGTTCTTATTGAGTTCAAAATTAAGCAAACTCACACACACACACACACACACACACACACACACACACACACAATTGTTTCCAACAAGTAAAAGTTATCTTCTCAGGCTTCTCAGTTATTTGATTTGGAGTAGATAGAAGACTGGCTTCCTTGCTGTGATAAAAGGTGCTATGCACATAATTTTAAGATAGAAGCAGAAAATTCTTGTCTAGGGCTGCAAGCTGTAAATGGTTCATTTGGGGAGGAAAAATCTTTCCAGGTGCTCAGCCCTCAGAAATCCCTTCACTAAAATCAAAGATGATTGAAGCTCTTAGCATAATGATGGAAGCCCTCACTGGTAGGCATCATGCAGCGAAGGAAATGCCTTGGATTGTGTAGAGATGTAGAAAGCTTTTAGGCTACCCTCTGCTTTTATTTCATCAGTTCACACCTGAGAGTTATGTCCTCCACTACAGAATTGAAACGCAGTTCAAGTTGCGTAATTTAGCCCAGAGGAGCTGGATTTGAGAAAGACTTGAGGACAATAGAAGAGACAGTGAATCTATTTGATCCAATCAGCAAATATTTATCGAGTACTCACTCAGTTTCAGGGTAGTGTGCTGGATGCTGGGCATGCAAAGAGGAACAACAGTATGTGCTTCCTGGCAATAAGGAGCTCACATGGAAGGGGATGAAATAGGACCAGTATGAAAGCAGATTCTTCAGGACCAGTTTCAAATGTTCATACATGGCTATGACAGAAGACCCTAGGCCAGGTGGAGTTAGTAACAACTAATTCCCTGAGTTCTGGAGGTTGGAGTCTCGGATTGGGGGATTACGGTTGGGTTCTGTGAGGCCTCTCCTGACTCATGGGGTACTTGCTTGGTGTCTCTTCATCAGTCCCATTAACTCAGGATTCTATCCCTCTGACCCACTGAACTTTACTTCCTAGGAGTCATCTCCATATACAGCCACACTGGGGGCTGGGGACTCAATATGATTTCAGGGAACATCTGTCAGTCCACAGAAATAATCCCTAACTCACTTCAGAACAAGCATCAACACATATATGTGCCATAAGTCTCTTTTTCTTCACATACATCTGAGTGGAAAACGAAAGGGTATTTTACAATTGTATTTTGAAATTATCTGGTTATAAGTAGTGATTAGCCACTGGCTGCTGCTTTTCATCAACTATGCCTCTTGAGAAACAAGAAAACCTTAAATGTATTTTCAAATACAATAAAATACTTGTGAGTTGGACTGAGTATGGTGACATAAGCCTTTAGCCCAGCACTCAGTAGGCAGAGCAAGTTCATCTCTATGAGTTCCAAGCCAGCAAGGACTACATCAGTCTGTCTCAAAATGGAACAACAAAAACACACCAAACAACAACAGAATTCATGAGTTTGAAATGGACATAATGTTAACTTTCAGTGTTTGATTTAGCATTAATTTTGTTTTACATGTTTTTCCAAGTCTTAAGAGCACATAAGATCTTAAATTGGTAATTAGATCCTAAGTATTATCTCTAACGCCTAACAGATAAAAGGATGAGGGGTGCTCTGGTGCTCAGAGACTCCAGCCCAGCCTCCCTTCTGAGCTCTTGTGTAGCATTCTCAGCTCTTTGTTTAGGATCTTGATGACTCACTGGGTCTTTGGACTAGGTGTGTTTCAAGCATCTTCCCTTCTTGCCTACCTCCTGTTCTGTTTTCCTTGCTGTCCTGTTGCGGAGACACCGCCTAGCTGGTGAAGACTTGGAAGCTATTGCAGTCACCAGTGGCCTCCAAGTCCACCAGGTGTCAGGTGGTAGCAGAATGCTTGCTTAAGAATTCCCTGGAAACCTGTTATGGTAGGAACTTCTGGACTTCTTTGGAGACCTATGCAGTTGGTCTGGGGCAAGCCTTTGGAACTTGTTTCAACAAGTTGTCCTGTTCGGTAATGCTTGGGCAAGCTATTAGCTTTCTTGTCACTGAGACAGAATGCATGATCTAAACAACTGAAAGAAAGACTTATGTATTTTGACTTATGATTTCAGAGATTTCAACCCATATTCCTCAGCCCTATGGACTATGGGCCCATGTTGAGTTCATCATGGTGGTGGGAACACATGAAGGAAGATAGTGTAGGATAGACAGGAAGCAGGGAGGGAGGAAGGGGCTGCTCTCTGGCCCCTTTAAAGGCGACCTTCAAAGGCATGACCAGCCCCCTTCACAAGGCAAAACCTTCAAAGGTGTGATCCCAGTGAAGTACTTCTTCCAAATAGGCCTTACCACCTAAAGTTTCCAGAACCTCTCCAAATCATACCACCAGCTGGGGACCTTCAACACAACAACAACAAGAGCATGAACTGAATGGAATGAAAAAGACATACTATATCATAACATCTCATTGATTTTATTGCTCCAAATTGGATCTGGAGGGCTCCCCAGCTGTTTACCCCCAGGGCAATACAATCTTATGATTGGTCAGACTTGTTTCACTTTGACTTCTAAGGCATCTAGAACTTGGTGACAGCAACAATGGTTCCTGGGGAAATGGTGTCGTGTCTTGTTCATTTAATTGTGAATGTGAGGCAGGTTCCTTCCTTAATTTTCCATAGCACATCAGAGATCAGGTGCAAATGTTTCATGAGGCTTGCTGTAGGAGAGTCATACAACAAGGTAATGACAACATGGTGCAGGCTCAGACTCATTCTACACCCCACTGACTCCAAGTTGACCCAACTTTCCCATGAACCTTGAAGCAGCTTACCTTCATCGACAGAAATGACAGTTGCCATTTCCATGACTGAAATTCAGGCCAGACTTTCCACCTCAGAAAGAGGAGCGTGTTTTTTCCCTCACTTCACTGTGGCATCCCAGTCCCTTGAGCATTTGTTGACTAACCTAGAATTGCAGAAAAGTGGAAGTATCCATTCTCCTCAGGGAAAATCAGCTCCAAGTTAAAATTGTGGGGTGTTCTGCATCGGGGCCATCCACATGTCAGCTCCAGTAGCTGAGTCCCGGTTCTAGCTGCTCTCTCAGTTCCCCATCATTCTTTCTTTAGCAGATGCTCACCACTCTTGGGTTATAGCTTACTTCACCTGTGGTGCACCCTCTGGAGACAGTAAATTAATTATATGTCTTTCAGTTGGTGCAATAAGCTCCATGAGATAGTGTTCCCTTCTGAAGAGACAGGAAGTAGGAGCTTAAACCACTTAGCTGAGGCCATGTCACCAGGGAAGGACATGCTGGCATCTGACCTGATGTCTCTTTGTTTCAAGTTTGTGGATTTAGCTATTATGAAGCCCTGGCAAAGATTGAGGTGATAGATTGGACATTGAACTTGAGTGATAGGTTGGTCCTTAATGGGCCAAAAAAATTAAAAAGTCAGAGAAGGCATGCTGAAAGAGGGGGCTGATGGAGTCAGCCTGGATTATGAATCAGTCTCTTGGCACCATGGGTCTCTGATCTCTTCTTTATTGTTCTGTCTTGATCAATGGTTATCATTCTTCAGCATCTTTGCTAACAAGTTAATCATCATCCTCGACTCTCCAGGAGCCAAGTACCAGCTCGTGCCGTGGTGAAGCAACCTATCCGCGGAGCCAGCGGCAGGACCACGGTCACAGCTATTGTTCAGACTGGTGGAGACTGGAGCACCGGCCTCTTCAGTGTCTGCAGAGATAGGAAAATCTGTACGGGTTTCCTTTTCACTCACGCTCCTCCTTACCATTTTCTCCCATGAGATATCAGTAAGTGGGAAAAGCTACCCCAGCACAAGGTCAGAAAGTAAATGATTTCAGTTGAACTAGACTAGTCTGGTGTCTCAAGCCTACTCCTGAGTTAGGGGGAAAAAATCATGGTTTTCAACAATGTAGACACATTCACAGGATAATTGCTATTTTCAAAGATTTTTTTAAAATTTAAATGGTACAATCCATTGTTGGCAAAAATACATATAGCTCCCTTGTCCACTAGATAGGAGAGTGTGAGCTGATAGAAAATAGCAAGGGTTATAGTAGCTGTTTACCTGATAACTACATTTCTTAGTAGGAGCCCAGTCTGAGGAAATACATTATGATGCAACATTTACCATGAACATTAACACTGAAGCATTGGTTACTGTAGCAAAGCTTGGAACAGCATATATATTGCATCCATCCACTGAATTATGCACCTATGAAAAGTCATGTAGTAGAGTACATTTAATGAGTAAAAAGATCATTTGTGTACAGTTTTGTTTTTATTCATTAATTTATTTTTTGAGATAGGGTCTCGCTGTGCTTCCTAGGCTGGTCTGGAACTCTTAGAGATCCACCTGCCTCTGTCTCCTGAGTGCTAGAACTAAAGATGCATGGTACCACACCTGGCTTGCATATGGTTTTGGGTTTAAGAAGCCGAGTGAGTGCAAAACTGTGTTCATCAAGTTCCATCTGGAGGAAGTGAAAGCATTTAGAAAAATATAGAAGGATACAAATACTATTATTTACAGCAGATGTCTCCAGATGGCAGGCTAACATACGCATTTCATTTTTTAAATTATCTTCAGTATCTCCATGAAGAATATACATTACTCTTGTAACAAGAATGATCTGAAAGGAAACCCCCTTTGTTGACTGAGGTCTTTTCTGGCTCTGGTTCAGTTGTCAAGAAGTTCTAGTTTCAGGACTGACCTCTGGCTCAGAGCAAAGGCACACTGAACCTCTGTTTATCTCACCTGCTGGGTGTCACCATCCAAGAACCTGTGAGAAGCCAGTATGTGTCCTGCCTTCTGTCTACCCTGTTCTCCCTGGAGGCAGCTACTCCTATGTTAAGAGTCTAGATAGAGTCCACATACTTAGGCATCTATGGAGAGATTTTAAAAGAAAATATACTTTAAAATTTAAAAACACCATTTAATGATCATAAAAAAGAAAAATATAAAAAGACAACCAAAGGACAGAACAGTATCTATAGGTGTGGATGTTTTGGTGCTCCCCGCTCCCCCACACCGGCTCCCCAGATCCCTTATATTTGTGCATAATTTACATAAATGGAAGAATTATACATGCACATTGCTAGACACCTTTGTTTTAATGTCACACACATTCAGGTGATCATACCACAAATGCACATCTGGAGCTAATTTCTTAAATTGCTTTATGAATCCCTTTGTACCTCAGTTTATTTATGCAGAAACTCCTATTGGTGGACCTTTATGTGGTTTATGCAAACCAATGCTGTGTGACTGTCCTTGTTCAGATGCCATTTTTGCATAGTGTGAGGATATCTGTCTTGGGTAATTGCTAATGAGTAAACTTGCTGACCAAACCGAACATGCCTCTTTAAATTCTGGTAGGCGTTGCCGAGTGGCTTTCCTTCTGGAAGGTGAATTTGTTTACACTCCCACTGGCAATGCATGCATGAGCTTTGTTCCTCTCTAGAGCATCTTATTATTGGAAGGCTCGGCTCCCTTGCAATAACTGATCTGAAATGTGCTGTGCTCAAGTTTCCACCCGCCTTGCCTACTTCTGCTCTCTGGGCCTCTACACCACGGCTTCTTGTCTTTGTCTTGACTTGCCTGTGAGTTGGAAGAATGGCAATCCACACACAAGGATAGAGAACAGGCCTGGGTTTAGGTAGGCTGTGGAAGTAAAGGAAAAGACTGAATGTGTGCCACAAATCCCTATTGACCTTGAGCTCCGTAAAAGAAGAAAATATATGACTAATATGCTGTTGGTACATTCACCTTATAAAAAATGAGATGTTACAGAAAAAGGATCCTTGTCTCTTTGTAAATACCAATTTGGGCTTGTAAACAAGAGCAGCAACAAGAATCAATTGGGAAGATTCCCTTCCAGGTATTTTACCTGCGTATCCATTAGCAATATATGTTACTGCTTTGTAACTCTTTAAGCAAAGTGTAAATGGTATTAAACTTATGCAATTTGATTTGTTTAAATTCAAATTAGTCTTAGAGGCTTAACTATATTGGTACTTAACTGATTTTTTAAAATCATTCTTTTAAAAAAGTGTGTGTGTGTGTGTGTGTGTGTGTGTGTGTGCGCGCGTGTGTGTGTGTGTGTGTGTGTGTGTGTGTGTGTGTGTGTGTGTAGTGTGGTGTGTGTGGCGTATGCAGGTGTGGGTACCAGTGTGCATGGACAGAGGCCAGAGGAGGACATCTGATATCCTCTCTATTAGACTCCATTTTATGCTCCTCTGAGACTGGGCCTCTCATTGAACCTAGAGCTAGAAAGGCAGCCACCAAGCCCCGCCACTCCTCTTGTCTCTGTGTCCTGGCATTTCAGGTATGTATGCTGGCTTGTGACGTGGGTGCTGGGATCCAAACTCAGGTCCTCATGGCTGCACAGCAAGCGTTTGTAACCACCGAGCCACCTCTCCAGTCCTCTTACCACGTTCTCAGTGGTTGCCTGCTCCTGCTCTGTTTGTTCTTTAGCCTACCGACGTACATTTACATTTTTAGATTTTGTGATCTAGACCGTGCTGCAGTGACTATCCTTGCAGCTGTCTTTTTGTGCAATTGCATAAGCATTGCTCTAGGCCCTGATAAGTGAAATTATTCATTCCTGGAGTGTTTTAAGTCTTAATAGATTGAGCAAAGTTATCATCTAATGTGGTTAGGCCAATTTCCACATCCATGTATTGTTACTTTATGTCCTCAAACATACATTAAAAATGAGGCATTCTTGTGAGTAGCAAGTGGCTTCTGATAGCATTAACATGCCTTTCTAATGACATTATTATTGGCCATTGGTATTTCCTTCTCAGCAAGCTACCCACTCATGCCCTGTGCCATTTTTTTCTCTTCTGTTTTCTTTTATCTATGGATTTATAAGAGTGCCTCCCACATTCTAGATGCTTACCCTGGCCTCCGCTATCACTGCAGAGCCTCCCCTTCAGAAAAAGGATCCCATCCTTCTACTCTTGTGCATCCCTTCTTGGGGTCTAGTCTGAGTGTTCTCATCTCCGACCACATTCCTCCCCATG
This sequence comes from Peromyscus leucopus, assembly GCF_004664715.2. Lineage (NCBI taxonomy): Eukaryota > Metazoa > Chordata > Mammalia > Rodentia > Cricetidae > Peromyscus > Peromyscus leucopus. The sequence goes on along the minus strand of NC_051079.1, from coordinate 30,646,595 downwards.
CAGAGCAGTGACACTTGGCTCAGAGGGTCCTGAAAATATTCACATGAATTCAGACCATCCCACAGGGATAAATATAATGGGCATACTGTCCTGGAATACACAAACCCTTTTGCATTATGATAGGAAAGAAATGTAAAACGTGAGAACATATGGACATATGTATAGTACTACAGTTTTGCGTATCAATCTCCTGGAGTTCAAATCTGGTCTCTGCCCTTCACTAATAATATTAATAAACTTAGAGACAATTACTTAGTTATGGAGAGTATGTGAAGTCATTTATAAAATGGGACTAGTAAGAGGACCTATTTTATGCATCGATTGGGTTTCTGAGATAGAGTCTTAGTAAGCACAGGCTCTTCTAGAATTTCCTGTGTATCCCAGGCTGTCCTTGAACTCATGATCCTACTGTCTCAGTACCACAAGTACTGTGGTTATGGGGCAGGATATCATGTAGATCTAAAAAGTGCCAGGCAGTGGTGGCACATGCCTTTAATCCCAGCACTCGGGAGGCAGAGGCAGGCAGGCAGATCTCTTGAGTTTGAGGCCAGCCTGGTCTACATAGTGAGTTCCAGGACAGCCAGCAATATACACACACACACACACACACACACACACACACACACAAAAAAAAAAAAAAAAAGAAAAGAAAAAGTGCCTAGTTTATATGATTATTTTAAATATTAAATGAACTAACGTGCAAAATGTTTAAACAAAAGAAAAAGTGCCTAGTTTATATGATTATTTCAAAGATTAAATGAACTAACATGTGCAAAATGTTTTCAGCAAGAGCTTGCTTGGCACATAGCGAACTCTTTATAAACATTAGCTATTGTGAAATAAAAGTTTGAGCTTCATACATTTTTTTTTAAAAAACCACAGCTGACTTCTAGCTCAAGGTGGTTGAATTTGAGTATTGTGGTTTGAATGAGAATGCTCCCCATAAGCTCACATTTCAATGCTTGGCCCCCAGATGGTGGAACTATTTGGGAAGGATTAGGAGGTATAGCCTTGTAGGAGGAGGTGTCACTTTTTTTTTTTTTTTTTTAAGGGATGAGCTTTGAGGTTTCAAAAGTTCACATCATTCGCAGTTAGCTCTTTCTCTGCCTCTTGCTGTGGATCTGATGTAAGCTCCCAGCTGCTGCTCTAGTACCATGTCTGCCTGTCTGTCGTCATGCTCCCCATCATGATGGGCATGAACTCTAACTAACCCCCGAAACCATGAGCCCCAATTAAATGTTTCCTTTTAGAATTTGCTGCAATCCTGGTGTTTTGTCACCTCAGTAGAAAAGTAAGACAAGTATCTAAAAAGAACACTTACATAGCATGGTTATCTGACAGAAAGATTAAAAATCAACTGACCAACCAACAAACAAAAAACCCAGAATGTGGGTACTAACATGGTGTAGAAATGCTGCGGCACAATCAACTTCTTTACAGGGTGTGGTACAGCTCAGAGACGTGTGAACAGAATTGATCTGGTGCTTCATTTGCCAGCCTTACAATTAGGCAAATTTTTATTAATTGCTTTATTTACAGGAATTTACAGTATTTCATAATCTTCACAGAATGTGCCATTGATTTCAAATTGCCCTAATTCAAGGTTGCAGGTGCTGGGAGCCCTCTGTGCTTGCTGCAAGTTTGCTAGACCTTTTGCTGTTTTCCAAACTGTTCAGGCTAGTTGTCAGTGCTGGACAGAGTCTCCTGTCCTGCTTGGGAATTATTTTTTAGTGCTGGGGACTGATCTTTGTGCATTCTAGGCAAGTACACTACCATGGAGCCATATCCCCAGTCAGAATTTTTTTTTTTTTAATTGAGGTTAAAATGTCTCAGAATTACTTGAGGCTATACTTTGAGCTACATGGTACCTTTGTATCTGGGGCACCAGAAGCTGTGGTGACTAACACTTCACACATGCTACAATGGCTAAAATTAAAATTCTGACAATAGCAAATGCTGGCAATGATGTCATTCCTTTGGAAGTCTTGAATGTTGCCAGAGGGGGTACAGAATAGTACAAATGCTTTGGAGAACTATTTCTCTATATTTGTAAAATTAAACATATGACCTAGCAGTTCCACTCTCAGGAAACTACTCAAATAAAATTAAGGCATATATCCACACACAGAATTGGAGGTATGTCCAAATAAAGTCTTACCTGGGAGTATGCATAGTGGTATTGATATCAAAAAATGGAGCAATAAAATGTTGATTAGTTGGAGAACAAACAGATTGTAGAATATTCATACAATGAGATGCTACTTATTGAACAGTAAAAAACTACAGAGTCATATAACAACATGAGTAAACCTAAAAAAAAGTCATGATATTGAACAAAAACAAAACAGTTATAAAAGTAAATGTGATTCTCTTGAGCTGAGAGAGGGCAAATTTTACTTATAGGGATAGAAATCATGGCTGTGTTTCTCCCAGAAGTAGGGGTGGTAAGGGTGGGATTTCCTATTATATTGGTGAATGCAGTTATTAATGCCACCCAAAGTGAACATTTAAGATTTGTGCATTTTCATATATAAAATTCCTCTTGATTAAAATGTTTAGCATGTATGCTGCATTTTTTTTTGTTAACATGACATGAGCTAACATCATTTGAGAGGTGGAAACCTCAATTAAGAAAATGCCTCCATATGATTGGGCTGTAGGCAGGCCTGTAGGGCCTTTTCTTAATTATGATTGATGTGGGAGTGCCCAGCCCATTGTGGATGGTTCCATCCCTGTGCTGGTGGTCTGGAGTTCTATAAGAAATCAGATTGAGCAAGCCACGAGGAGCAAGCCAGTAAGAAGCACCCTACCATGGCCTCTGCATCAGCTCCTGCCTCCAGGTTCCTGCCCTATTTGAGTGCCTGTTCTGACTACCTTCAGTGAAGAAAATTTAGAAACATAAGCCAAATAAACACTTTCCTCCCCAAATCGGTTTGGCCATGGTGTTTCATCACAGCAATGACAACCCTAAATAAGTCAGTATGTTTCCCAAGACTGGTTATCATGGCGTTTTTGTTGGCTCATAGTCCTGATTATTTGAAGTCATTGGGGTTGTCATCTTTTTGCAGTTTCAGGTGGTGTAACTTCTTAACTGCACGCCAGGAGCTCTTAACTTGTGCCCCATTAATAGTTTTCAATGACTCTATGAACTCCATGAAAAGGAATGCACAATTTGCCTGCCCATGTGTGTGTATTTTTTTTTCCCTTCTGGAGCAAGTTGATAACAGCCATTATATTCCCAAAAGGCTCTGTGGCCTCAAACATCATTAGATAGAATCCATGTTAGAAAGTCTACTCAGTCTGTGTAGCAACCCATACCAATAGTGAATGGTGAATGAAGTAATAAGTGGAAACCATTTCCAGTGGACACTCAAGGGTCCAGTTGCCTAATAGTTTACAGATTAAAATGGACAAATGTCAGTGGCTCTGTGAAGCTAACAAAAAATTAGAATAACCTCTGACTTGAGAAATAGGATAAAAACCTGGTAAGAATAGGAAGCAGATTCAGTGCCTCCCCAAAAGTTTTTTTTATCATTTTTATAGAAAGGGATATTCATTATCCAAGAATAGTCTAGTGTTCTAGGTCCATGATGAAATTGGATAGAAAAGCATAACAAGTATCAGTTATGATTCAAAAATTACTTAATGTTTTTGACAGAAAAAAATCCAGTTGCCATAATCAACACTAACAGAATTGTGTCAGGTTCAGCTTTGGCAATATTTAACAAAAGAACACAGTTTTGATGTGGCTTGGTAATGGCAATTTTCTAGCTCCGAGTTTTGAGAATTGTTATTCATTCTTTGTCCCTGGTTACAGGCAGACAATGCAGTGTTGAATTGATGGCACAGGGTTGCGAATCTGTTTAAAATGGGAAGTCATTCCCTGAATATCTGAGAATGCTGGTTTACTTTTATGTGCAATTGACAGGTTTCTGTGGTCTCTTTTGTCCCATGTGTCTTGAGTGTGACACTGCCAGGCATTATGGAGAGTGTCTTTGTTGGCCACTGTTACCAGGGTCTACCTTTGCATTGAGAATTGGCACCAGAGAGAGACATAAGATACAGGTAAGGGCAATTGAGGCATGTGTGAATATTTATGAGAACTTAGATGCTTTTCAAACCTATGATTTCCCAAAGTGATTGGGAAAGAGAGGGGATATATATATATATAATGTGTGTGTGTGTGTGTGTGTGTGTGTGTGTGTGTGTGTGTGTGTGAAGATGCCTAAAAATCTCACATTTAATGGAAAACTGTGGAGAATGAAAGTTCTGATTTCATTATTTGCTAGAAGTTATTACTTAACTGAAATGCTGTATAATGAAGGATATTTCCAAAAGGAAATAATAATGCTGGTTGTTGGTCAACAGTTTTGGTCAAATCACGGGCTAACTTACGCTTCCTGGGATATACTTTGATGCACAGAAAGAGGAGGTTGTAGCCACTGTCCCCTCCCATCTACAAAAATAAAACCACACCCAAGTCTCTTATTACTTCAAGACAGGGCAGATGGAATCAAACCTAAGTACTTGTGAGGTCCAACTTAAAGTGTAGCCCATGTGATGCATGTACAATTTACTTTGGTGGTTCCTTGGCATCCTTAACTTCTAGTAGAGCCAAGACTGGAGTCTGTGAGAGGGTGAGGAGAGGTGGGTGACAACACATACAGACACAGAGGGAAACTTCTGCATTGGATACATAGGCACAGGCACACAGAGACACAGATAGACACAGACAGACAGACAGACAGATGCTCTCTCTCTTTGTTTCTCTCTCACACACCTAGTATTTAGGTATTTTGTGGGGTGATCTCTACAGTACCTTTCTATGTGAACAAAACAAGACACAGACTTGTGTAACTATTCACACATAAGGATGATACGTGTATATGTTTAGGCCGATACAGTTTGCCTGGAAATGTAACTGGTAACCAATGATTGTCCCCAGGCAGGTAGTTGAGTGGCTGGGGACAGCTCTGGGGGAGGAGGGGGGAGATTTTCCTTTTCACTTTCACCCCTTTTTACTATGGGGATTTGGGACCATTCTATTTATTACCTGAAGGGACACTAGCCCACTAGAGTATGTGGCTCTGGCAGTCCTTGCCCTTCTCCCTGATTCCTCTGCCTTGCTAAAAACCATTAGATTGCATTCTTAAAGCTAGCCGCCAAGGTCTGTTCCTTTATGTGGTCACTTCCTCCTCCTGAGGCTGACCACCAAGGTCCAGGTATGAAAATATTGAAGTCCAGCAATCAAAAGCCCCCTTAGCTCATCTAATTAACGTGCTCAATTAAAATTAAACACCTCACCCTAACACGGGGTTTCCCATTTTACCTTTAAAAGCTGCCATTTTCTTATGTGCCACGTCTGTCTTCTCCCCGTCCAGTGGCAGTCCTTTGTCTGTCCCCCCTCCCCAGGGATAAATACTCCTGCCCTTCTCCCTTGTTCCCTTTCCCTTCTCCCTGGTCCTCTATCTCTTGTGTGTTTTCTCTTATTCCTTGTCCTCTGTCCTTCTGGGCCAAACAAATCTTTGTGCTGAGAACTTAGTTTTGGGGTCCTGAGCTGATACTTTTCCTTTCATTACCTACTACAGAAGATAAATATGATGATTCTAAGAGACACTAAAAAGAAAAATCTGAGATTTCAGTAAGAAACACGTGTCAAAAATCGAAGGGGCAGGGCTCTGAAGTGCAGATATTGGCCAGCCACTGCTTGACACTTCGACTTTCCAGTGTCCTAAGTGTTGACTTAAGGATTTGGTGGATCTTGGAAGCAGAGGGTGGGATGGGCCAGCAGGTAACATTACTCAGGTCCTTGAGAAACCAACAGTCCTGTATCAATGCCAATAGTAACCAAGTCTTGCCCTAGGGGACACTCTGTGAAGACTGGATGGTGGTGCATTGCTGCTGGCCTTTCTCGGTCTGTCAGGTGGCCCGAGAACTCAAGATGAGAACCCCCCAGCTCTACGAAATCTGTGCAGTGCAAGCACCCAAGGACACCCTGGTTTGACAGCACCCCTGCCCTCCCTCTCCCACCCTTTCCTCTCCAACCTGTCTCAGATTGTTTTTTATTCATTAGGCTCTCACTGGAATAGAATAAATGATTTACTCACCGCTGCCCCTGCTGTGTGGATTCCCCTGAGGTCTTGAGTATTTTCTGACTCTGCTACTTCGGTCCAGCTCTGCACAGTACCTTCTAGTGTCCCTTCAGTACCCTGGGTTTTGGGAGGTTGACTTTTCACCTAGTTTTCTGATGCCATCCTTTCCTGAGAGGTGACTGTGAGGCTAGAAAAATTCCCATGTATCTTTATTGTATCGATCCACTTTCAGTGATGTTGATGTATCCGTGATTAAGCAGGTACCCGTGTCTTTGAAACAGTAAGCCATTGCCCTTGCCCTGGCCCAGCTCCTTGAGTCTTAGTTGCACAAGAAGAAAGTCTGAAGTCGGTGCTGATCTTGAACTCTTCTCCAAAACTTGCAGGCTCCTTGCTCCAGGCTCAAAAATCACAATTGGGCAAACTTTGCGGATTAAATTGTATTTCCTGCTTCTCCTACACTCCACAAAATATAGCTTGCAGCCCAACCCCTGGTACCTGTGAAGGAGACTTTATCTGGAAACAGTCTTTGCAAATGTGATGAAATTAAGATGAGGTCAGCTGGATGAGGCCCTCATCCAGCATGACAGGTGTTCTTTAAAGAAGAGGGAGAGGTAGAGACACACATGTGAAGTCACATGAAGACTGTGGGGGAGACTGAAGTAATGATGCTACCAGGCAAGGACTGCTTAGGGATGCTGAAGCTGGAAGAGGCAAGGGAGAATCCAGCCCAGAGGTGTGGAGGAAACATGGTCCTGCCAATATCCTGCACTACAAGTCAAGCCATGTAGTACTGTGTGGAGTGAGTAGCATTAAGGACTCAGTAAATACACTAGTTCTCTCTCTGTCTATCTCTCTCTGTCTTTCTCTCTCTCTTCCTTTGTTTTTATTTATTTATTTTTTATTTTTTTATTTCTCTGTGTAGCCTTGGCTGTCCTGGAACTCACTCTTTAGACTAGGCTGTCCTCAAGAGATTCCCCTGCTTCTGCCTCCCAAGTGCTGGAATTAAAGGCATGTGCCACTACTGCCTGGCTTTTTTTTGGGGGGGGAGGGGGCATAAATGAATGGAACATAAATTCATAATACCAGCCAACAAGTTTATGAGTTTATAAGTCATAACAAGGTAAACATACTGGAAAGTGTGCTTATAATAATCATAGCATAGCTTAACCTCCATAAAGCATCTGGTCTACACCCAGAAGACTTCACAACCAATGGACACCTTGAAGTAAACCTAGCTCTAATAAACACAAATGGAACAGTTTATAATATCATAAACTAAAACACCCAAACCAAAAGAAGGATTGGAGAAAGAAACTTTTTTTTTAGGAACTATAGAGAAAGTACCGTAAGGGTAAGATGAAAGATATATTAAAAGTAAAAACAGCCGAGCGGTGGTGGCGCACGCCTTTAATCCCAGCACTAGGGAGGCAGAGCCAGGCGGATCTCTGTGAGTTCGAGGCCAGCCTGGGCTACCAAGTGAGTTCCAGGAAAGGCACAAAGCTACACAGAGAAACCCTGTCTCAAAAAACCAAAAATAAATAAATAAATAAAATAAAAGTAAAAACAAGCGAAAATTAAACCTTGTCCTTTTGCATAATGAGTTAACTAGAAAATCCCTACGAGGACTTTAGCTAGAAGCCCTGAAACCAAATGAGCTACCTAAGAGCAATTTCAAGAATGAGCCCATCTATGTAGCAATAGTGGGACAACTTTTAAGTAGAGGTAAAAAACCTAATGAGCTTGGTAATAGCTGATTACCCAATAATGACACTATTGATAATTTATGGCTGTGGTGGATGGAAAGAAAATGGCCCCCAAAGGGAGTGGCACTATTATTAGGTGTGGCCTTGTTGGAGGAAGTGTGTCACTGTGGAGGTCTCATATATGTTCAGGCCATACCCAGTGAGACAGAGCACTTCCTGTTGCCTGTGGATCAAGATGTAAGAACTCTTAGCTCCTCCTCTAGCACCATGCCTGCGTGCATGCTGCCATGTCCTGCCATGATGATAATAGACAAAACCTCTGAAACTGTAAGCCACCTCATTGAATGTTTTCCTTTATAAGAGTTGCCATGGTCATGTGTCTCTTCACAGCAATAGAAACCCTGAGACAATGACTATCTTACGTTTGGAGCAAATTGTATGAATTTTTATTTATAGTTGGGGCATAAAGTTTCTTTACTGCTGAGCTATCTCTCCAGCTAGATGTAAACTTTCTTTTAAAATTAAAAGGAAATTATTGTATGCGTGTGGGTGTTTTGCCTGCATGTATATCTGTATACTATTTGTATACCTGATGCCCATAGAGGCCAGAAGGCATCCACCCCCTGGAAATGGAGTTACAGATGGTTGTGAGCTCTCATGTGAGTGCTTGGAGATGAACTTGGGTCTTCTGGAAGGGCCAATGCTTTCATGTCTGAGCCATCTCTCAAGGCCTGTAAAATTTCTTTTAAAATTAAATTCTCCGTGAAAATGGAGTCAGTTAAATAGGCATGATAGTTCTCACCTGCAATTCCAGCACTTGGAGGACTAACTCAGGAGAATTGCCATCATTCAAAATAAAGTAAGTTAATAGCATAGCTGGGTGGTGGATATAGCAAATACTCTGAAGGGGTAAAACTCTGATTTCAAAAAAAATAATTGTGCTAATTATTATTCTTGCGTATTGTGTTGTATGTTCACTCGTGGTGTCCGTGTGCCATGGAGTGCATTTGGAGACCAGAGGGCAACTTTTGGGAGTCTTATCATGGGTTACAGGATGGAACTTAAATGATCAGGCTTGTACGTTAAGTGTTTTTACTGACTGAGCTATCTCAATGGCCCAACACTAACAAGCTCAAAGTGCTCTGAATATTTTGAGTTATTCAGCCCTTAATATTTCTTCTTGATGAACACTTCAGAAAAGAGGCCTGGGCCCCGGAAATGCAAGTGACCTTCCCAAGGCCCTGTCGCTCCTTAAGCCCACATGGTTGCTCAGACCAGAATCTTTTTTACAGAGGTGAATTCTTCATAGTCACCTTTGCCAGATATACATGCAGGCAAAACACCCACATGCATACAATAATTCCTTTTGAATTCTAGAAGAAAGTTTACATCTAGCTGGAGAGATAGCTCAGCAATTAAGAAACTTTATGCCCCAACTATAAATAGAAAGTAGTACAGTTTGCTACAAATATAAGATAGTCATTGTCTTAGAGTTTCTATTGCTGTGAAGAGACACGTGACCACGACAACTCTCTGTCCCTAATCATTTCCACAAAATCACTTTTGGATGCTCAGAGCAGTTGCTAGGAGCTGGACCTCTTGGGGAAAGATTAAATGATCCGTGCCGACATTTAATCTGTGATCAACCAACAATGGGAAAAAAGCAGATGCGGTGGAGAAGATGGTTAAACGAAAATACCCTGTTTTCATTGTTTCACGCTAAAACACCTACCAGGCTTCATGGGCTCAAATTGGCAACGTACTTAGCTTTGGCCAGGAAACCTGGAGTAACCTCTGCGCTTTCACACAACGGATCCGGTCTGAAGAAAGGGAAGATGGCGGCTCATGCCCAGGACTCGGGCGCAGCCTGCCTCTCTGCTGATAGAAAGGGTGTGTGTTAGTGGACCTTTCCCCTAGGGAGCCCTTTCCCATTTGCTGCTTCTGATCAGCAAAGAGCAAACTTAGTGTTTCATCAGAGACAGGTCCAGACAGGTCAAACTCAGGGCTCTGAAAACACTGTATTTACCACGGGATTATAGAACATGAAACGGGATTTATACGATAGTTCTTTGCACATAGTACAGAGTAATCCTGAAGGGAGATGGCATTGGGCCACAACTCATGATTTTCTCTAAAAGAACTTGTCAAGGCCAAGAAAAAGAACTTGACGAAAACTTGTGCTCCCTATGAGCACCATTATCCAGTACTAGCTGTTTCTGTGACAGATAATAACTGATATTAAACATCCATCAGCTGCATCCACTCACCAGCTGTGTGAGTTGGACATAACAGAGACCCTGGCCCTGGTATGGCCCTAGGGGACACTGTGTATAGGTCTGCTGGTGCTACTGTTGGCTTTTTTCCATTTGTCAGGTGGTCTGAGAATGCAAGACAAGAACTTCCCAACTCTATGCAATCTGTGAAATTTGTGCTACAAATCTGAAAATTACCCAACGGTGAAGGCACAGTCTGCTTATCATAGAAAAATTCCTCTCGGTTTTACCAGGAGGCAAACTGTGGAACAAGTCTCTGATGACTCCCTGTGGGGCTGCGAATGCCAACACACAGGCAAGAGGCATTCCAAAGTAACCTGCACAGAATGTCATGCATCACAAACCCAGGACACAAGCCAACAGAAAGCTCCTCAACAGCTCTTCTATTTACAGAATAAACTAAGGACAGAAGCTGCATTTTTTTTTGGATACTCTTAACTTTTTGGAACAAAGCTATGAAAAGTTTGGATGTCCTTGAGTGTCCATTTTCTAGTGCAATCATTTTTATCTGTTTATATATTTCATATAGCTAGAATTTATTTATCCCATATTCCATAATGACTTTCTGCATGACACCCCTGTTATGAACATTATTTACAAACATATTAACTCAAAAGTATCCCCCTTTGGTCTTTTATTTTATTTATTATAAGTAGACATTTCTCTGTTAGCTTTGGCTTTTGACTCATTTAGCAGCTGCTTGAATCTCCTGCTTGCTGAGTGCTGGATTAAAGCCCACCGCTTTTTTTTTGATTTTTTTTTTTTTTTTTTTTAAAGAAGTAAGCAAAGATAGAAGACTCTATAGCATTTCTGTTTAAAAATCTGTAGAGGAATTAATATTTCTTCCAGTCTATTTTCTTGGTTCATTTTCCACCTAAGTGACACTGCTTCTGCTTGACCAAATGCAGAAATAAGAAGCGATGATTTTTAGAAGGCACTCAGACTATCATAGTTAGAAATCTATCGTAGGCCAAATCATGGCTGACTTTATTGTAATATTCAACCATACTGCTTTTTTTTGCTCACCTACCACCTTTTGACCCATGATTATTTGTACTCTGTATGATGGAACTGAGTCCGGACATGAATACCTTAGAAAGCGAGGAGATTTTCCAAGTTTCCAGGTTTGGCTAGTAATAAATGGATATTTTTTTTTTCATCTTAGGTGTTACATAATTTTGTTTACTGGCTAACCTGGGTTCAAAAGATGAACTAAATCATATGAAACCTTTCATATGATCCATAGAAAGTTTCTAGAAACAACAAAACAAAACAATAGCATGTGTAAAAACGTGGAGCAAATTCCTGCTGCTCACACTGTTGAGAGTTGGGAGCCATCTTTGTTCCCTGTGAAATAGGAAGTGTGGACAATGGGACCGGGAAGACAAGGCTGTTTGTAGATATACGGTCACTGGTTCCTGGGGACTAACTTACATTATCCCCTAATTTTTGTGTGGAACGCTTGTCTCCACTCAGCTTTTCTTAACATCAAAATTCCTCCCCAATGTGGAATTCTGTGATGATGCCCTGGCAAGAACACTCGCTGGGACTTAAGTATTGGCGGCACATAGCTGTTGCACAGACTTGTGTCACACCGAAGGAAACTTTCTGTGAAAGTGTGAAAGCCCACCCCTCCCCTCATCACACTTCGGCTGGTGTTCACTCTTGTTTATAAGCAGGACGGGATGGAAGACTGAGAAGGATGCTTCAGTGTCGAATTAGGACCCCCAACTTTAAAACAACCATTATCAGAGGTACTCCTTCGTTACCTCTGATAATTATGGTACTGAGTCCTTTTAAAAACAGCATTCTTACCAATGTCTTAAAAAGGGAGGAGATGGAAATACATGGTTCAAAAAAAAAAAAAAGTATTTGTGAATTTTATTTATCTGAGCAATGTCTCCCTCAGGCTATCACAAGCAACTTGAAAATATTATTTTAGATTGTAGTTACACACACACACACACACACACACACACACACACACACACATGTTCACACAAACTCACACAGGAATAGACTGTCTTCCATTGGCTTGCCTTTATAATGGCTTTATAAACATACAGTTGTTTCTACTTAAATAGCCCCTCTGTAGACACAATGCTCTGTGATATCTGTCTTATGCAATCCTGGGGTTTTCTATCTGAGGTTCTTGGGCACAGTTCTTGATTTCCTTGACCATTATGTTGTAACACCCAGCTTCTTCAGCTGTTGGTTGCCACCCCGTCTGGGACTTAACGTAACTGCACGTAAGGGGTTATGAAAAATGCAGTAATCACGAGTGGTTTCCAAACACAAGAAGCAATTCAGAATCAAATGCATAATGAATTAGAAGTGTTTCTGGCTGCCCTTGCCCATGATGCATTCATTGTGTGACCTCACTGTGGCTTTGGTTTTGAACATGTGACCGAGTGTGCAGATGGGCCACTCAATGCCAACCTTGGCTTAGAGAATATTGATGGATTTCAATGTTTTTAGCCCACGCGCAACATTTTCTGCTCCTGTTTATTATGGAAAACAAAGATCTTTAATATTTTCTTTCTTTCTTTCTTTCTTTCTTTCTTTCTTTCTTTCTTTTTTTTACCATCCTTTCTTATCTTTGGTTTGCATTGTGTTAGAATGTTTCATTTTCAAAATTGCTGTGTGGGTTGTTGGTAGTTTCATAAAAGTTGCTTAATTTCAGTTTGGGATTAGAATGGCATTCCCAACAGCTTATAAAATGGCTCTAAACATAGTTCTGCCACTATGTAGTGTGTATTTTTGCAAAGCAACACTCAGCATTGATGATCATAAAATCAAAATATTGACCAACTCTAAAAACATTGAAGATACTGTGACATTCAATATCAAATTCCTAACCAAAATTAGTTTCTTTTTTGCTTTGTGTTATTTTGTGTATCCCAGACTGGGTTTGAACTTATTATATAGCTAAGCATGACCTTGAACTCCCGATGCTCCAGATCCTTTTACCTCCCAAGTTCTGGCATTGCAGGTGTGTGCCACCATGCCTGGTAAAATTCAATTCTTTATGTACCAATCAAAGGGCACATCCACACTAATTAGTGTGCAGATTTGCTTTAGCCTTTAATAAATGGTAAAATTACATGTATACCAAAGACCTATTTTAAAATGAAGTTCTTTATGATTTATTGTCAGTGTTTGATTTATACACCTTTTAAAATTTATCTATCTACCCAGAATTGCATAAAAAGTTCTCGAGCAAAGAGGTTTCAAGTGGAAAAGGTTTAGGAAGCACTCTTCTAACAGACTTCCTCTGAGTCAGAAAGTATCACAGGAAAAGGCAGAGTGGTTAAGCATGCAGGCTTCTTGGTAGAGAGTCACAAGTGGGATGGTGCCTAGAGGACACTGTGTACAAGCAGCAACCTCTCTGGATTAAACCTGAGAGAAGACTAAGCAAGTCAGCCCCTGCATTGCCCTCAGGCATGAGCTGCAGAGGCAGGCAGACACAGGGCTGCAAGGCATAGGATGGGTTTTTTTTTTTTTTTTTTTTTCATTTGTTGGTGAGGTGTAAGCTGTGACAATTGACGAGGTCAGGTATCCCAGTGAGTAGACACCAGAGAGAGTAAAACGGGAGGGGTGGGATGGGAAACGTACAACAAACAGCATGTGGCTCCCTTGCTTTCCTCCCTCCTGGGTTATCACGCATCAGGGACAAAAGAAAGATGTCTTCCTGTCTTGGAGGCTGGGCTCTTGGTCTTCTGGTGCCATCCCTGTTGTTCGAAGAACGTTTCATGCCCCACAGTCTTTCAATGGGAATCTTCTATCCAGGCGGCTGTTTGCTTCCTTCAGCATCTTAAGTGTGCCTGTCTTTCTGGGAGCCGATTAGCACACAGGCTCTGTGAAGGTGGAAACAGATTTCAGAATCTACTAGGGCAGGGATGCAGCCTGGAAGAACTATAGTTCTTTAAAACTCAAGCAGTCTGGGTAGGAATTGGTCTTTTCTTCTCGAAGAGTCTGTCTTATCAGGGGGTGTTTAGGACTGTGTTTCTCCAGTGCTGGTGAAACTGATGGATCTTTTGATCCCTGAACTATAAGGTTGCCATTTCCTCCTTTGTGATTAATAAACTTGTTGTGAGGTGATGCCCCCTGCTTCTTCAAGCTGGGACCCAACTACTGTTAACATCTCTTGATGGTTCTTGTCTGAACCAACTATTCCTGTCGTGGCCAAGCAGCGATGTCTTAATTCCACCAGTTTCTCTACACTTAGCGCTTGTATTCTGTAACAAAGAGGTTTCTTTTTTTTTTTCCTCTTTATATCAGCATGGATACAGAGATCCTATCTGATCGGTTGGATTATCCTGTTACTGTCCAAAGTGAATGATTGTGTCTAATGATGAGGAAATAGAAGACAAAGCCTGGATGAAAGACATCCTATAAAACACATGCTACTTTTCAAAATACCAAGATCATGAAAGACAGTCTTGAGCTGTTTCGGATTGAGAGAGACTAGAGAGCTATGACAGCCATACTCCATACGTGGATCTGGAAGGGATCCTAGACAAGGGTTTTGTAAAGATTTTCTATAAAGGAAAATAGGACAACTGAAAGAAAAAAAAAAAACTAGTACAGCAACTGAATAAGATCTGGACTAGTTAATAGCACCCTGCAAAGCCGATGTCCTGATTTCTCTAGCTGCACTGAGGTTGTGTATGAGTGTACCTTTGTCTTTGGGAAGTGAACTCTGAAATATACAACCACAAGTTGCCATTTGTTCCCCAACCTCCTCTCCAATGGTTCAGAAAAGAAAAAAAATCAAAACCAGCACGGTAAATGGTAACGTTTTGGGAACCTACTGGTAGGGTGCATGGGAATATTTTGTACAGTTTTAGAAAACATTTATGTAAGCCTGAAATTATTTTGGAAATAAGTTAAAATTCATGAGCTCTTAGACTTTCCAAGGCCTCAAGCATTTGATTTCGAATCCCAAACCCGACCTGCATCCTAGCCATCCTTATGTAACCAACTGGGCTCCATTCAACCATCCCTTTGCTGCCCAGTCTTTTGAGGCGTTGGCTTAGGACAAAGTGCCACCATGCATCTCTGGCGTCCTCTTATACACAGAGGGCAAGTGGCCTGAATGAGCACACTAGGAATGGGCTGGTACCAAGGACTGATGCCAGAGCATGCGATGAAGGAAAATAAGACAATTGGAAAAAAAAAAAAAAAAACCCTGGTAGGACAGCTGTTTAAGATCTGCAGCGCAAATGAAGTCCCAGCTGGCCGTGCTGAAGGGAGAAAGGACACCACTCAAAGTGTAAGAACAAACAGACAAATAACGACATCTGACACATTCTAAGACTTGCTCTCTAGCACACGCTGTCTAAGTTTGTCCACCAGTTCCCATGAAAATCCAGCAAAGCAGGAAGTAAGAAGATGTTGTTTTCCACGTCCCTACCTACTTTCACCTAAAGCCTGACTTCTAACCAGGGACTCGTGATGAGGTAATAGGCTGGTTTGGCTTAATTTTGGAAAATGTGGTAAGGACAGATGTTGTAAGCCAAGTTCTTGGGAGGTCTTGCCATACCAGATTTGGGATTCTTTTTTTTTTTTTTTTTTTCCTGGAGACAGGATTTCTCTGTGTAGCTTTGGTGCCTTTTCCTGCATCTCACTCTGTAGACCAGGATGGCCTTGAACTCACAAAGATCCGCCTGCCTTTGCCTCCCGAGTACTGGGATTAAAGGTGTGTGCCGCCGCCGCCGCCGCCGCCGCCCCAGGCCAGATTTGAGATTCTTACCCAAATCCCTTGTCTCCAAAGAACTATCCTCTGTGGCTCCAGAGCCTGAGAGGATGAGGAGCCCAAGCTCCCCAACAGTCCATCAGGGCTCAAAGCCAAGCTTCTTGGAGTTTTCAGGGGCCACGTGCTCAGTTAGCCCTTCCTTACTCACCAGCAAACACGCTCCACTCAGCACAATGGCGACCATAGCCACCAGAGGTGCCTGGTGGCTGCTCCACATTCAGCAGAGGAAGCAGGCATGAATACGAGCCTGTGCATCCCCAGCTGAATTCTGTATCACTGTGTCACTGAATTTCTCAGGAGTCGGTGCTAGGTCGTCTTCACTACAGAACGTAGGCAGATGTTGCATTCTGTTATTCATGAAGTTTAGCTCTTACAGGAGAACTCAGTTTGTCTCAGGTACATCCTGTCTCTAACGTGGTACCTGCATGGATGCCATGCTAACCTTTTGTCTGTAAAGGGCCATCTCAATCCAGAAAATGTCCACTGTGATGTGGTGATATTTTACTTGTGCTGAAATGTGATTTTATGTGTATGTTAATAAATAAAGTTTGCCCGGAGATCAGAGGTCATAGCGAGCCATTGAGCAGAGTCAGGCGGTGGTAGCCCCCGCCCTTAATCCTGATCACAGGCAGGCAGAGTCTCTGTGTGGTCAAGGCCACAGCCAAGCGTGGTGACATGAGTCTTTAATCCCAGTACCAATCATGGAGACCTGGAGGTCTGTATAGGCAGGCAGTGATGAGGAAGTCATGTGGTTGGGTTTAGAGCCAATGAGAAGGCAGAACAGAAAGGCAATAAAACGACAAGTCAGACAGGAAGAAACTCTCTCTTGGGGGAAGCTACTGCTGGTGGTAAGCTAAAACTAGGTGGCTCTTGCTCTGATCTCTTTGGCTTTAACTCTGTATTTGGCTCTGTGTTTCTTACTTAATAAGACTGTTTAGAAATTTGTCTACACTGTGATCTGCACATCAGTCTTGGTATAAACTGCGGGGGAGGGAAGGCAAGGTTACTGGAGAACACTGTGGGTGGGTTCCATGAAAATCGGATTGATTTGTTTGCCTTTTTAACGACATTGGCTGTGGTGTAGTGTTTCTGAGAGCTGGTGCAAGGCCTGGGAAGTCATAAGGAAGGAATCTCAAGGGAAGGCCACTGCTGCATTAGTCTGACATTCCAGGTTGAACCAAATGATGTAGAAAGAATTCAGACTCTGAGAGCAATTGACATTTTAATAGGCACCTGCAAACCCCAGGAATAGAGGAGATGTGCATTTTCCTAGGCTAGAATCACGAAGGACCTCGAAGCAGCCCTTCTTAGAGCTAGGGCTTTCAAGACTGGGCAGGGTGTAACTCTTTACTTACTGAGTGCTCAGAAGGCAAGCCTAGCTGAAGAGACAAATCCCGATGTTTGAGGCAAGCTTTCCACTGATCATTTAGATGAGGTGGTGAGCAGTTGGCAGCCACAGATTGGATGTGGATTGCATTTTTCTCCCCCCTAAACTCCATCAGTCCCCAGCCTGTGATCCTGTGGATATTAATCTCTGTATCCTAACCTTCCCTGCTGGTAACACAAGGATTGTGATAATACTCTGTTGTCAGGGAGTGTTTTAAGTGTCAATACACGTAAAGCATGCAGAAGACTGGCCCATAGCAGGGGTTCTAGAATTATTGGCTCAAAGAGAGTATTATAAATGTAAGAGACTCCTTGAAGGCTACCCATCATGATCGTGCTTCTTGATTAAAGGATGGAAATCCTGTACATGGGAACAGATCACCGAGTGGTGGCTCCTTGTTGCACATATAACCAGAGTTCCCTTTTGCCATTAAAAAGAAAATACTCTGTTTCGGTTTCCTAGAGTTCTTAAAAAAAAAAAATCATACATTTTAGTTTACAAAACAGAGATAACAACAGAAATTAATCCCATTACCTCGACGGGAGAATTGAGTGTCAGAGAGACTCCCCAAAGGCACACACACAGCAAGTCATTCTTTGTATGCAACCCAGGTGCTCCAATTCTACAGCCTGGGCCCTTAGGTGCAATGTCAGAGAAACTGGGGAAAGAGGAGGAGAGAAAAGAAGAAAGGCAAGGAAGGGCAGAGACTGTCATCACTGAGTCTTTTCTGAGTGCATTGGTGGGTGTGGGACTTCAGTAAGTTTACCCTGACTGTAATAAAGAGATGACATTTCATGCTTGTATACATAGTTCTTCCTTCCTTCCTTCCTTCCTTCCTTCCTTCCTTCCTTCCTTCCTTCCTTCCTTCCTTCCTTCCTTCCTTCTTCCTCCTCCTCCTCTTCCCTCTCTTCCCCTCCTTCCCTCCCTCCCCCCTTCCTTCCTTCCTTTTTCTTTTTTCAAGACAGGGTTTCTCTGTGTAGTTTTGGTGCCTGTCCTGGATCTCACTCTGTAGACCAGGCTGGCCTCCAATTCACAGAGATCTGCCTGGCTCTGCCTCCCAAGTGCTGGGATCAAAGGCGAGGAGACCACAGCCCAGCTTGTACACACAGTTCTAAATCACTGGTGATTTGGACTTTTCTGAAAGTCCCTGACAGAGTTGTGCAGTCACTGTCGTAAAGAGCCTTGGGAGTTGGTTCGCTGGGAAATGAGTGCCTAAGACCCTGAAGTTTCTGGTGCCTGGACCAAGCTTCTTGTTTTAGAGATGGAGCCCAGACTGACGGGTGGAGGTGAAGGTGAAGAAGAGGGAAACAACCTTTATGTTGCCATGGTAACTCAAGACGGTCTTTCCTACAAAGGTCTCTCTTGTCAGAAAAGAGGATCTATCTCCTTTCCCACTGTCCTTTCAAGAAATCATTACTGTAGCCAGGTGGTGGTGGTGGCGGCGGCGGCAGCGGCGGCGGCGGCGGCGGCGGCGGCGGCGCACGCCTTTAATCTCAGCACTCGGGAGGCAGAGGCAGGCAGATTTCTGTGAGTTCCAGGACAGCCAGGGCTATACAGAGAAACTCTGTCTCCAATAAAAGAGAAAGAAATCGTTACTGTGTGATCAAAGATGCTTGCTGAATGGAGGACAGTTAGTGGAACCCGGCCCGGGAGCCTCCCGGCACTTTTTTTTTTTTATTCCTGTTCTCTTCTCCATACTGCATATCTGATTCTTTCCTACCTTTCACATTTCAATTTCGATGTCACCTTCTTGGAGACACCTTCCCTGGCCACACTGCTCACACCTCTCAGCCATCTCTGTCCCATCTCTCTGCTTCCTTCCTAACCTCTGTCCTATAACAGTTGTGTTTGTTTGTTTACTGTGTGCTCCCTCCAAGGATGTGGAAAGATTATATATATATATTTAATCCAGGAAGCAAGTGTTCTGACTCTAAGTGGGAATCAGATGATAGAGATTTTGGTCCAGATCCCATAGGCCGGGACAGCCCATCCAGCAAGGGTTAACTAAAGAATATCGTCATCTTCTGAGCTACCCGGTGTGCCAGAGACATTTGATTTCTGTTACTTGGTATCAAAGAGGAGGAGCTGCTATTAAAATCATCAGCCAGCAGGAAGCTTGCCCTGTCAGACCCATTTGCAAATCAGAATGGACATGTCACAAGTCGTGTCTACCCTACGAAGCTGAAAGTCCCTAGGGGGGACCAGTGAACCTACGAGCTGCATTCTGAAATAGAGACAGCCCTAAACATTAAACCTCCTTCAGATGAGCTGGTGAGGGGACAGAGATAGCTGGGAAGGACTGGTGAGGGCCACAGACTGAAATGCATTTCAAAGTCACTGTCATATTACAGCAACCTCATGTGTTCACCAGCTCATCTGAGAGGTAAAAAGAGGTCGCCTGCTGCTTCCTAAGTGTGGCCTTAGATGAACGAATGGTTTATCCCCTTCAGTTGTTTGATCTGTGAATAGGGAACCTGGTACTTAACTCATGGGATGGTTCTGAGGATTAGATGAGAAAATGCACTCGGATAATAATGACAGCATTACAGGGTGCTTTCTGTGCATTTGGCACAGAGCTAATGACACTGGGCATTATTTAATCCTCACCAGCCGGTTCAAGGACAGCACACTTTACACCTGTGTGTTAAAGCTTAGGCTTCCTGTGTGCTTATTTGTGCGGGTCTCCTGAATGTAAATAAATAGCTTTGACAACCCCCTCACATGGTTCAGGAGTCTTTATTTTCATGGGAAGGACCTTAGGATGGCTCTGGCCTGCAGGATCCCAGTGATCTATGGCAGTCACACCCTAATGTCACGGTAGCATGTCACACAGTAGCTTCCATTAAGTCAGCCCATCAAGCTGGTATTGGCTCCAAGGTGTCCACACAAACTGCAGGTCATGCACAAAGTAACGTCTGCAAATGCCTCTTGCTCTCTCCCTGCATCCTGGCTGACATCGTCCCAGTCCTTACCAGGCTGCAGTGCTTGTCTGTCAGCAGTGACCCTGTTTGCATGATCAGCTTACCTCTAAAGTGGGGAGGGGGCTGCCTTTGAACTTTGTATAAACACTAGCATGGGACACTGGAAGATGTCACCACCGTGAGCCCTCTTGTTCTCAGAGGAGATGAAAATAGGATTTCTTCAGAAATCATATCCTTCTTGTTCTGGGAATCTGCTTTGTGTCATTTAGTGTGAGGACAGGCAAAGCCAGAAATAATACCAGGGAGAGGGAGTGATGTGGGAATGCAAAATGGCCACTGTGCTTTTGCGTCCTGTTTCCTGTACTGGGCTGTGGCTGGCAGCTCTTAGGGAAGGTCTAGCTTTGCTCTCAGCATTCCTCCAGGCAGAACCCTCTCAGTTGACTTCCCTCTGCTCAAGACTTCTTAGAAGGCAGCCACACTCACCGCTCTATCATCACCTCAGCATCTCACTCCTGCCTCTTGGACAAGATCTTACTTTGTTTTACTCTGGGAAGGCTTGACCCACTGAGATGTGCCTTCAGCTGGCCTGATCTTAGTGATCCCAGCAACACTGACCCTTGGTCTATCTTTTCCAACCTCAACTATATTAGAAGTGTGTGTGTAGCTGCCATTGAAGACAAGGGACGCTGTGATTTAAGATGGAGGCTTGGGTTTAGAGCTTGAATTATGGTCCTTGTGGCCTTGAACAAGTCATTTGAACCCTAAGCCTTAATTCCACTCTCTACAATGGTGTGATATCAAAGCAACACCTCTCATAGGGCAGGGTAGGTTTAGATGGAATGCATGAAACATGTAAAACCCTTTGCGTATTGCAGGTGCTGAGTAAATGATGACGACAATCCTCTATATTGGATGCGGTTTTGTTTGTTATTTGTTTTGCTTTGCTTTTTTTTTTTTTTTTCAGTTTCCACTCTATATCCAACTGATTTTTTGACCTTACACAAGAAACCACAACATTCTGCGTCTCAGTCTTCTGATCTGCAGTTTGGGAACCAAAACAGACTTTCTCTGCAAACTTCACAGGGTTCTTATGGGAATTTGTTGATGTTATTGTCATCATCGAGATCAGCATCAGCATCGTCATCATCAGCATCTTTGTCATCAGCATCATTGTCATCAGCATCATCTCAGTGGCAGCAGCAGCAGCAGCAGCAGCACTACTACTACCACCACCACCAAGACACTTTTAATTTCAGATTCTTTTGGTTTCCCTAGTTGCCTACTCAGAGGCTCAGAAGAGAGGTGCCCCAAAATCCCATTCTCAAACAATGTAGGCATTGCTTCAACTTAGAAACAACAAACAGCTGTTCTTGGAAGAGTTCTTGAAAAATCCCCATAGCTAGCACCAATCTCAAAACCAGACACGTCAGTTCATCTGTTCCCGTCGACAAATCAAAGCCCTGGAATCCCAGTGGCAAGAGCCAGATGGGGCTGCAAATACTCGGAATGTTTACAGCATCGTGTTGCGGTATTCATTTGACTGTTTACTGAGCGTCTCTGCAGGGAGTGCTGAGAATTCCATATACCACCCTCACCCCGTGTGTGGGAAAATTACAAGGCAAAGATAAGCATGGGACTCAGGACTGTGGTTGGGGGGAGAGAGGAGGGAAGAGCACACAGTGGGACCTCAATAGTATTGGCAATTACTGTGCTTTAAAAAGCTGTGTACCAGATATGGTTGTTTTATGATCTCATCTAATCGTAAAATGGTTTAAATCTATTTTGTATATATGTGACATTTAATAATAAAAAGGGAAAATAACAAAAGAAGCCCCAATCTAGAAACAAGAAACCCCACACTGTGAGAGCCATATCTGTTTTTGTCTCCTATTAGCTGGTGCGTCCCTATCACTTCTAAAGCGTGGCCCAAAGTGACTGATGGATAACTCCACTGTCTGCCATACTGTTTCCTGCTCCCCACTTCCCTGGTGTTTTATTTGAAGGTGTACCCTGGATCCCACCTCTGCAGTTTTCTATTTGTCAAAGTGTAGATCAGTGGACTGAGGGCCTCCTGGGAACATTTTGTTTCTGCTCTGGTCTAGGACATAACTCTGGCAGACAGCTTGATCATTTACGATTGCTCTATTTTAAGCAAAATGTCCTTGTGTGATTTATCCCCAATGACACCAACCTGCTGCAAGAATCTCCGGTGCTAACCAGTTTAGTCCTTCCTCCCAAACACGTACCCTAAGCAACCATCTTTCATGGTCATATCAGAAGTGGCTGGACCTGTGAATATTCTCTCAACAAAAGGGAAGACTGGAGTCTTTTCCTTTCGAGGCTTAAACAAGGGAAGCATCGGTGAATCCAGTGTTGGTGATGCCATTTTGCCAAATGTGCGGTCTTGGCAGGGGAGCTGTGAGGGTATATTTGCCATCCTTCTTGTCCCAGCTCCTCCTTTCCCAGGGAGTCTGGAGGTGTGTGGCAGGTCTGTGGCTGGCAGGGGTGAAAAGGATAAAGGTGGATGCCTGGTCATCTTTGAGATCAATGATTTCCACACCTGCCAATACCATGTGTGAGGCGTTGCTGGGAAGCACACACGCGTTGCTTATGCCTCTGCTGTGTTAGCCGGAAGAGGCAGGCTCAGGGGCGTAGGTCACCTTCACCTAGTCAGCTTCTTTCCTGAGCCAGGATGGGGTTGGGAAGACTCCAGGGCTTTCTGGCAGTGTTCTCTCCTTTCGGGTGACCTCTTTGGCCTTGTTCTGTATCACAGTGCAACAGCCAGGCTTTCAGTTCTCGGCACTAGCCAATCAGAATGGAGAAGGGATTGATGGTGGAGAACTCCATGGGTCTGGCTAGATGCTGGGTCGTGAAGGGGAGGAGAGGGTCTGGGGGGGGTGGGAATCTGGGTGTGGGATGGGGAGGAGCTGCAAGGAGTTTTGAGCATCTGCCATTCAGTAATTGGCACAGACCTATTTCAATGTTCTAAGAACTGGTGTAGCCATGCTCCTGCCCGTGACAGAGGTGGAGGAGGTCCTCCTCCTTTATGTTCTTCTGAGCCACTTGGGGGGCTTGTTAAAAACTTAAGAGTGCCTGGTTTTCACCTAAAGATTGCTGACTATGACTCTCAAGGTCCCAGATTAAGGCCACTATACTAGGGAGATCGGAGAACCCTAGGACAACTCATCTTTATTAGTTCAGCTCTAACTTTCGAGGGGTTTATGACTTCAGGGATGGGATGCAAGGGGGAAGTATGCCTAAACCAAACATGGATCACGTGCATGAGTGAAGCAGGCCGTGGGACTGGCCAGCCGACAGATCCGTGGCTATTTCGTTGAAGCCACCTTGATCCTGACCCAGCTGTTTTAGGCTGCTGCAACCCAGTAGACCTGATGTGGATGGACATTCTGACTTTTCAAGAGATATTGAGACTCGGAGTCACCGGGTCAGTTTTTTGACTCACCAAGTCGACGCTGCTTCAAATTCTTCTGTTCCAAGTTCTTCTGCTTGAGTTCTCCTGCCTTGGAGATGGGTGGGGATGAGGGTGAACCCATGGGAGAAAGGAAGGTGAGCTCTGGTGAAGGATTTTGATGCTGTTTAGCTTTTTCCGCAATATGGCCCTCAGGCATGGTCCACTGTCATCTCTCAACTGTCCTTTCACTTCCTCCAAACAAATCCTACCCTTAACCCCTTTGGTGCCAGGGTCTGAGCCTGAAGCAACAACAGGGCACCTTCCAAGGCCTCGGATTCTTAGCTGGGAGGTGTAGTGTGCACAGGAAGGAATTTTCACTTCAGACTTGGAGTGTTGGTTTTCTGGAATGTTCTACTAAGGGGCAGATTTGTCAGTGGGGCTTGGCTTGATGGCTCCATGATGCCCAATTGCCAAAGCTTTCCTTCTACTCAGAAGCCCGTTTCTCTGCGGCTCATTCTTTCTCCTGCCTTTCCTTCAGGCTTCAGACTGTGTTCTGAGCTCTGAGACTAGGCTGTGAGGATTTCCTTTTAACTCCACAGTGCTGGACAGACCTTTGTTTTAGACATTCCCACATGAATTTTAAAGTCCTTTTTGTTGTTGTTGTTGTTGATTTTGTTTGTGTGTTTTGAGACAGGGTCTCACTATCTAGCTTTGGCTGGCCTGGAACTTGCTATGTAGACCAGGCTAGTCTTGAACTCATATAGAGCTCTTCCTGTCTCTGCCTCCCCAAGTGCTGGGATTAAAGGTGTATGCCACCAGGTTCAGCAGTCCCATTTTCTTAAAAACAACCAAGTCTAGCAGTTGACTCATTATCTCAGGAAATCTCCACAATAGTGCAGTGAGGTTGGCACTATCACCCCTATTGATGAAAAGGAATGCCTGTGTGATTAAGTGGGATAGCCTGCCCAGAAAGTGATCAACAGAACCCTGAACTCTGTGTTCAGCAGAACTGTTTCTTTTCTGAATTTCTAAACAAAATTGCACTATGTTGCTGCTAGCATTTGGGACTCATTCATTGTCCTAGAGTGAAGGGTGGCCTTTTGGTTCATTTACTACAGTCCCCAGCTGGACTTCCCCATCAGATTGCTTGAGTTTTCAGCCTTGCCTCAGCCAGTCTATGGCCAGTTTTCAAGTTTCCCTTTCCTTGGCTTTATAATAGGAACAGTTTTGTTGCCCCACAGAGTTTTACTGTAAGTGTAAAAAAAAGATGAGTGTGTGATTCTCATTGCTGTATCCAGTGTGGAAGTAAATGTCAGACACGTGTTGGTGGAATAAAGGAGTGGAAGATGCTCGTGAAGAACGTGGCCCACAGAATCAACTCACCAGGGCTCCTAGGGGCTCACAGAGACAGTAGTGACACTCAGACATCCTGTATGGGTCTGACCTTGGTCCTCTGCATATGTTATGGTTGTGTAGCTTGCTGCTCTTGTGGGGCTTCTAATAGGAGTGGAGGTTGTCTCTGACTCTTTGGCCTGCTCTTGGGACCCTTTTCCTCCACTGGATCCCTTGACTCAATCAGCCTTGATATGAAGGTTTGTGCCTAGTCTTATTGTAACTTAATGCGTTGTGTTCGATTGATATCCCTGGGGGACCTGCCCTTTTCTGAGGGGAAACAGAGGAAGAGTGGATCTGAGGGAGAGGGGAGGTGTGTGTGCTGGGAACTGGGAGGAGTAGAGGAAGGAGAAACTGTCGTCAGGAGGTAATGTATGAGAGAACATTAAAAAAATATACCTGGAGAAAACACAATAGGGTTTTGTCAATCAACTGTCAGAATATACTTGTCAATGTTATGGTAGAGCTGATACATGAATAAAGTTCCATTTTCATAAAAAAAGGTGTTCATGAAATCAACTTTTACTTAGAACTATCAGCCCATCCCACTCAAGCACTCACAAAGCTCTTGTGGAATGCTTTGGGAGGCATTTGACTGTGAGAATGGATGGGAGGCTCGGTGGCTGCCATGGAGGTGGCCATCCTTGTAACTATGCTCATTTCTCAGGGAGGTTATCCCGTAGAGATAGTGGGAAGTGAAAACCTTCTGTTTCATGTTCCACGTGCATTTCTATTTCATAGACATTCTGCTCTGCTGCCTTTAAACAATCTACTTGATAGCCACAAACATTAAAAAAAAATTAACTGGACCTGTTGCCCCCGAAGAATGGGCTAAAGAATTAGCTGGCTCATTAGCTGGCTATTTGCCACTCTGGGTACAGAGGGACTTACTTGCTACACTTAATGAGAATGCTTTTCTGGGGTAAAGGTGAGGCACAGGTGCTCATACTTGGGACAATTCACAGTTTCTGTCCTTGTGACTGGACCATTTCTCCATCTGGATGGCTGTCCTGAGTCAAGAAGGCACAGAGTTGAGCCTGCTGATTTCATGGTGTCGACGTGAATCACAGTCTCACAGAAATGCAAGAGTAACATGCTACTGTGGGCTTCACCGGCTCCAGAACTCTGGCACACGTGTCGTATTCCTTGGCAGGATTATGGTTTTGTTTTATTCTATTAATGTCTGGAAAAGCCTACAGATAACTCAGCTCGCCAAGTGTGTGGGTGGGTAAAAGATGTATATTCGCAATCCAGAGACCGGCAAGAACTGTCTGTGGTAAACGGCTAATTAGACCTGCCTTTTTTTTTCTTAAGTGGCACCCAGCCTTAGTAGCAAATGGCATTTATGCATCAAAGTGTCCACACTGATGGGCCTGTGATGAATGTTAAGTCACAACAATTACATTTAATGAGAACTAATGGGCTGTCTTCGAGCGGGCCCTGACTCTTAGGGCTGCCTCCCCTGCTCCCCCCGCCCTGTTCACAAGGCTCCTGGGCTGGACCTGCTCACTCCAGCCCACTCAGTGTGGAGTCACTTTGTTCTGACCCTTTCTCCATGGCAGACTCGGCCCCCTTTTCCCTTTTTTGTAAGTGCTGTAAACATGGCTTCCACCACACCTGTTTTATATCCTCCCCTGAGACGCTCACTCTCTCCTCCCTTCCTGCCCGTCTCTTCTGTATTTGTTGCATGCATGATACTTCCTTTATTCCTCCTATCTGCCTTTCCTTCTCAAGCCTTCTCTGTCCACTTCCTTTGGCCGCAGCTCTCCTCCAAGAACACCCCTTCTTGCCCTCCCCCATTGTCCCATAGGGGAAATGAGTCATCTGCCCCAAATGATTAGGAGCCAGGGAGAACAAAAATGTTGGAACGGAATCAGAACATAGATCTAAACTCACTGCCCATTCAAGGTTGCTTTGAAGCACATTTTGCTTTGAGGGGGAAGGATGTAAAGTCTATAATACCACACACGTCCCTTATCTGCCTCTCCATGCTCCCTGCTTATCTACTGTGTAGAAATATATGGGAAGAAACAGGCCAAGAAGCTTAACGCATGATAATCTTTTGGCATTTGGTAGTCAGCATTCTCTCTGGCCTTGTTTGTAGCAAACTCAGAAAGTCACTCCCTTCAGTTTTAGTGGGTTCTTATAATGTCCAATACGTCCATCTCGTACCATAGCCCCGCCCTCCCCCCCCCTCCCAGTTCCCCCTTTGCAGCTGGAGTGGTGACTCGGGAATGAAAAAGATTCAGCCCCAGAAGATGGCAGAGGCTTTTCCAATAGGATGATAAGAGAGCGGGATGGTGGTGAGGTTAAAGAGGCCCTGAGAACAATTTCAGCACTGCCATCCTTTGGCTGTCCTAGGATACAAAGACATTTTACAATGAGCACACAGGATGAGAGGCCAAACCCTGCACTCGGAAGGCACAGACATCAACATTGCCCTACTCTTTGGCTGTTATCAAATCACTAAGTTTAGAAAAATGCTGGGCGGTGGTGGCGCACGCCTTTAATCCCAGCACTCGAGAGGCCGAGGCAGGCGGATCTCTGTGAGTTCAAGGCCAGCCTGGTCTACAGAGTGAGAGCCAGGACAGCCAGGACTGTTACACAGAGAAACCCCCACCCTGAGGGTGGGGGTGGGGTGGGAAGAAAAAGCCAACCAACTCGGACAGGAGTTTCCACTTCCCATTTCTTCAGGTTGAAATGGGAGATGAGGGAGACTCATCCTTCGAAGAACAGAAGGATGCGTTGCAGTGGAGGCAGGCTGTATTTACATGTAATTCACCTCTTTTGTGTCTAAGAAAAGCCACACCAAAAGAATCATTTGCTCGCAAATACGGTCTGTGTGGATGAAGCAGTGGACACTGGAGGCATGGTCTTGCCCGTCGCTGACTTTTTCCGAAGGTCCATCTGTTGTCCAGAGTGGCAGCCACTGCGATGAGCGAATAGGACAGTCATCTCTGCTCCTGAGGGGACTGCTTCAGGTTGGGACCCCTTCAAGGCGGCTGGCTGTTCGCGCTTTCCAGAGGTATGATGTTTGGTGGGAGGAGGGCTGTAATTCTGAAACCTCACGGTTTTGACTTGCTGTAAAACAGAAAGCAGAGCTGTGGGTGTGGGTGAGATGTGTGCTCTGGCCCCTCCCCCTTGATAAGAGTTGTGTGCTTTCCCTACAATTGTCTCCACTCAAAATGCCACATTTACATGGTGTTCATTCAGCCAGCATGTGTGTCTACTGTGCATCATGTAATGTACCCTGTGAAGTATGGTGGATCTGAGTGAACAAACCCATACTGGCCATTAGGAAATTATAACCAGTGCTGTGATGAGAGAAGAGTAACCCGCTGAGGCAGTGGAATAACATCTAATAGGCAGCTCCTTAAGGAGGCCTTTCTTGAGGCAGAAGGATTTAAGAGTAAGAGTGAATAATTTGGGAGACATAGAGTCAGCAGTGGTCTTCAAAAGGACCCTTCTAGAAAATACAAGTTCACCTTTCCTCTCTCCCCTCTGCTTTTCCTTAAGGTCTATCTCAGGCCTGGCTCTTCCTCATCAGTTCTCCTGAAGACCCCTCTTAGAGGTCTCCAAAATTGCCTTAAGAATGCTCATCACAGACCTGGTTCCCTGGACACCGGCTGTTACCATCTAGCCTTCAGAGCATTGGCTGACATCCCCATTCATTAAGACCATGAGACAACTATACAGACCAGAGACAAATATACAGACCAGCATATCATGTGTGTCTTTAAAAGATGGAAGATTCAGAGTCAAGTGTGGTAGCACAGGCACTTGGAGGCCGAGACAGGGGGATTGTGAGTTTCAGACCAGTTTGAACTACATAGTGAAAATTTGTCTCAAAACCCCAGCCAAACCTAAACGGAAACATGAGAAGTACCCTGAGATCTGGAACTCTGGGCCTATCAATACTGGCGACACCTGGCTGAGCCGAGGAGTAGCTCCCTTTATATGAGGCAGTGTCTCCAGTTTGCTTGACGCCCCCTCTCTCTTCGCTGCCTCTCCTGTCTCCTAGGTAGTTGTGCGTCTTGCTTGGCAACTGCAGGTGTTTGTTTTAGCTAGTCACTGACCCAGGGATTAATAAAGTGTTCTTTCTATGGTACTTCTTAGGAATTACTTCTTTGTTCCACGAAACTCTCTCCTTTTTGTCCCCAAGTTTCCCATACTTTCTGATTCTCACTGTTTGCAGTGGGAGCTTGGGACTTCGGAGTTTGGGGGTTGTGTCTGATGACTTGGGATATTGGACAACTGGGTTACGGGATCCTTTAGATTGCATGAGCATCGGAAGTTGGAATAAACACTCCAAACCCTTCTGCCATTCACCATGAGCTTTTCCAAATGCAATTCTGCACAAGCTTCGTGGAAAGAACCTGGGCTTTCCTATCGGATACAGATGTCAGCTGTGTGCCTTTGGGCAATGTCGTTTAAGTTCCCAGGCCTCTGCTTCCTCATTCTGAATGAGGATGAAAACAATCCCTACCTCAGAGGGTTGTGATCGAGGTTTAATGAGATGGAACCCATGGAATTCTGTGCACGGTGTCTGTTAGCATATTTAGTAGTTAGTAAAGGCTTAACAAATAGGAGGGAACTCCATCCCATCCATTTTGTAGGGAGTGGGTGATGGTGGGACGGTGGTGGGGGTGGTAGTGAGGGGGGGGAGATGACTGATGAGTGTGGTGATGCTCAGTAAGCCGAAGGATTTTGTGATGACCATCACCTGGTTCCTTTAATGTCACCTTCTCCTTTTCATCATCTCTCTTGTTTCAAGGATCTTATAAAAATCCATGTCTTCTAGCACAAAAATCTCCAGACTAGATGTTAACAGATCTGATGAACATCACAGCTGTCCCAATAAGTTAGCAGTTAGAATTATCATTCGATGTGACTTTGACGTCACTCAGATTCTCCCTTGTCTAAGTTGTTCCTGTCATCTGATGAAAAAGTATGTATCAAGCCCGGTATAAGTACCGCACATGTTTTACATAATGTCATCTCCAAGCCCTTGTACGGCCATCAGATTTTTAGGTTTATTTTTATTTACCTAACATTTTTTTAGATTTATTTTTATTTTATGTTTATAGGTGTGTTTTGTTTGCATGTCTGTATGTGCACCATGTATGTGCCTGCAGAGGTCAGGAGGAGGCATCAAATCTGGAACTGGAGTTGTGGGTGGTTCTGAGTCACCACAGGGGTGCTAGGTACTGAATCCAGGTCCTCTATAAGAGCGGTAAGTACTCTTAACTGCTGAGCCATCTCTCTAGTCCCTATATTATTATTTCTATGGCTAGGCAAACAAGTAAATAATGAACGAATCAACAAAGCCCCAGAAGGGTGAAGTGTTTTGGCCAGAGGCACCTAACCAGAGTGGTAATTCAAATCATGCCATGTTTTCTCCAGGCCGTTTCTGGATCATAAAAGAAGGATGTGTCAAGGGAGTGAGGAGTACATTTATCTAGGAGAAGGTGCAATGAGTGGGTAGGGTGTGTTGTGTGTGAAGGTCTTATTGGCGGCTGCCAGTGTGGTTGGCAATGTCCATGGTGTGCAATTCTGGGAGGCTGAAGGGTCAGGCTCCCACTGTCACTCCATTCCTACCTTTTCCATGCCATTTTTGGAATTTTCTGGTTTCACTAAGATCGAGGGTGGGGCAGACGCAGGCGGCTTGGGTGGCGGCTCACTCTTGACGGGTATTTCTTTGCCTTCCATGATGAGGGAACTGGCCGCCGAGTGGCTCCTGGTCTTGCCACCTCTGCTGATGCAGGCCGGGGCAGGCTCCCCAGGGGAAATGGGTTTAGACCCCATGTCCACCATCATGGGTGCTGGGGAAGAGGTCATTCCCTGTGGCCGACAGAACTGGAGCTTCTGAGGCCGGATCACCATGGTGGGACTGCGCCTGAGGGATCCCACCATGAAAGTGGGGATTCCTGAGTGGACTGCTCTCTGCAAGGATCCATCTGGGGGATGAGAGAGCAGGCATCAGCAGGTTGCACGTGGGCTGGGTATGCAGTGTGTCCCGATCTCTCCCAGAATAGATAAGTAAGGGCTTTCCTAATGTGACTGGGCTCACACACTCCTGGGGTCCTTCAAAGGTGAACTAGTCTTTTATTTTTAGTGCTATTTGCTGTGACTGGCAGCAGGTATATATGTCTAGCTGAATGCTGTGTGAGGTATCTAAGGTGTGCTGCTTCAATTTACCTGTGTCTATCTCCACCCCCATCTCCCACCCCACCACCGCACCTTCTCTCTTCCTCTAGCCCTTTAGGATGGCTAGGGAAAGAGACACACCAAGTTTCACAGTGAGAAGCAGACCCAGAGGCCGGCAGGCCGAAAAAGAAGAAGGAGGAGAAGGAGAAGAAGAAGAAAGTGAGCAGACAGCAGAGAAGGAAAGCCGAAGAGGGAGAGGAGACCACCGCCATTCACTTGCTGAAGAAATGGTTAATAGAAACTTTAAGCGTGGGGGTGGGGCAGCAGCTGAGAACACTACCTGTACTCATTGTCCCTGTTTACTTCCTGCTCAGAGAAGGTTCCCAACCACAACGCAGAGTGTGGACTGCATCTTACGAGATGCACAAACTGCCAGGCAGCGCCTGAAGTCACAGATGTTTACTGGCTGTCACTATTATGTGACGGACAGAGCAATGTAAAAGTCGGAAGGTGTGGGTTTGTGCCTTACTGAGACAGTCCCTTCTCAGTTAGTGGAAACCAAGTCCTCCCCAAGAGCCTCTAAGGAGGAGCTCCCATCCCTTAGGTGTAAGCTCTATAGACGACCAAGGAAATGGGAGGCTTCTTGCCTTTGGAGAAAAGTCTAGGAGTTACTCTTGCGAAGCATTGTGGGGCCAGTCTCAAAAGGTCTCCAAGCATTTGAAGAACCACATATTATTGATGATGGTCTTTCCTAACAGTTCTTGTATACTCTCCCCCCCCCCCCCCCCCCCAAGACAGGATTCTCTGCGTAACAGCCTTGGCTGTCCTGGAACTCACTCACTTTGTAGACCAGGCTGGCCTTGAATTTACAGAGATCTGCTTGTTTCTGCCTCCCAAGTGCTAGGATTAAAGGTGTGCGCCACTACTGCCTGGCTTGGACGCATGTTTGAATCAAAGCCGTAGAGGGCCTGAGCCAAGCTACACTCTGTGTTGTGGTTGTAAACCTTCACCAAGCAGGAAGTTATGGTGGACAACGAGCCCAGGTGTGTTCTCAGCTGCTGCTAGCATGTCGGCATTTGTCGCGTCTGACCTTTCCATTTACACATTTGTTTTTCCTTGGACGACCCCCTGAGCTGCACCAGCTTTTGGGGAGACTGACAGCTTGACCTGCCTCAGCTTGGAAAAAGGGAGAAAGGAAAGCTTCTGGAATTAGGGAAGGCAAAACAACACTAAGCAGACATGTCCTTGGCTTCCATGGATGTGGGGTAAATCTGACTTCTTGCCTATCTGGTTAGCTGGTTAGTTTCCAATTTTCAAGAGATCTAATGCTCTTTTATTACATATGCATACAACACAAGCAGTCAAAGCTCCAGGTCCATCAAGAGTTACACAACAATAAAGAGGCAGTGTATAAAAAAATGTGAGCAGTCAGGCAGTGGTGGCACACGCCCTTAATCCCAGCACTCAGGAGGCACAGGCAGGCAGATCTCTGTGAGTTCCAGGCCAGCCTGGTCTCCAAAGTGAGTTCCAGGAAAGACGCAAAGCTACACAGAGAAACCCTGTCTTGAAAAGCCAAAAAAAAAAAAAAAAAAAAAAAAAAAAGTGAGCTATCATAAGTGAAATCCAATTCTTGGTGTTGCTAAGTGGTCTAGACTGAAGGACCATTTCAACCCTAGACAAGCTCATGATGTAGATGGACCAAAGATAATCTGCTTAGTTGTAATAGTAATGAAGAGATTTATATACCAATAATTAAAGTTACTTTACCAATAAAAAAAGCCATGTTCTCAAGAGCTTGTTATGTGGTAGACACTGTATGGTTAGTCTATTAGTTAAATCTGATAGAGATACTATGCCAATGTTGTATAACACAGGGAGGATGATGAGGTGGGTATTATTATTTCCATTTTACAAATGAGGAAAATAAAGAGGACAGTCACTTGTACAAGGTTGTTATGGTGAATAATCGGTAGGGGGCAGAAAGAAGGGGCTGAAGGCTGAAACAAGAGGTACGGGTGGGTATGAGAGACCATGGTAGCACCATGGTGAGCTTCTCCTGGCCCCAGCCTCTACTAGGCCTGAGTTTCAGTTCAGTTCAATTTCTGTTTAGATCTCAGTTTCTGTTTCAGTTTCTGTTTTTGATGTGGCGGGGAAGGAGATATTGTATAGCAGGTGTGATTCAGCACTTATAGCCCCAGCCAATCAGAAACATATTAATGTGGCCGCTGCTTGCTTGGCCAATCATGTTTAGGATGACCTAATCCCCTATAAGAGGAGCCTGTGAGCTTCTCTGGGGGTTGTTGCCATTTTGTTGTGTGGCTGACTCTTGCATGCAAGAATTCTTCTCTGGAGAAATAAATTCTCTTGCGTTTGCACATGTGAGTGGTGGTCTTTTGTGGGGTGGTCTGTGGACCCTAACCGGTACAGTTAGAGGCCATGCAGGTAAGTGAAGACACTTGCTTTCTTTTGTTCTTGGGGACTTTCCCTTTCGACATACTGGTGCTTGTGCTACTCTTCTGTCCGGCAGTGTTGGTTGCATCTCATGTTTAACCATCTGTTGAGATGGCAGGAGAGACTCTACAGGGCCAGTTTTAAGTTGGGGATGTAGAACAAATCGTATGTCCCACACTTGGATTGTGGCAGGAAGGAATCCTTCTTGTTTTGTACAATGAGGTTTCAAGATCTTTTCTGAATTCCCTGCAAGTGAAACCTCATGCAGAAGTTTAATATGTTGAGGTATTAACAACAGCATGGTATTAATGATAGATCTGCATGCACTGCTATGTGCTCAGTGTAGATGTTATATAGGGAAAAAAAGAAAGTCTTGGAACAACAGTGCACAGAGTGTGACTAGAAGGTGTCTATCAATCTTGAAAAATTTGGACCTGGTGGGTTCAGGATGTGAGTCTTACTTTTGCATAGCCTTAAAAGAAAGTCTCACCAGGCAGTGGTGATGCATGACTTTAATCCCAGCACTCGGGAGGCAGAGGCAGGTGGATCTCTGGGAGTTCGAGGCCAGCCTGGTCTACAAAGTGAGTTCCAGGATAGCCAGAACTATTTCACAGAGAAACCCTGTCTCAAAAAACAAAACAAAACAAAACAAAAGTCTCTGCATGTATTACATAAATAACATAGTAGATATAAAAATATTAAAAAAATTAACATAGTAGAAAACAGGGGTTCTGAATACTGTCTTTAGAATCTTGTCTTCTACCCCTAGCCCCTGCCCGCTCAAGGGGTGTCTCCAGACCACAGTCTGAAAAGCAGACGTCAGTCTTCGGCTGGTCTTAGTAAGAAGCAGCACCCCCTTGGCTACAATGCAGTTTGGTATCACCCCCTTCACCATGTATGTATGAGTGGAACCAGACAGTGGCCTTCAGTTGGTCTAGGCTACACTCAATAAAAGCACTCATCCCTTGGGACTTGAACCTTTGCAGAGGCTCAGCTCAAAACCAATTGTTTCCGTGAACCACTTCCAGTGTGTCCCAGTTGGGACCCCCTCCATTTACCTCTAGGCACACACTCTCTGCCACCACTTACTCTTCCTCATGCTGTTCCGCCCTTTCCGAAGAGACCCTTGTCCCGACGTCCCTGGGCCAGGTGGGCTTCCCGCAGGGTTAACCACGGCAGTAGGCACAAAGACAGATTTGAAGGGTCTGTTTTGCCGGGGATCACCTTCTGAAAAGCTACCCTGGGAGGACACAGAGGAGGTGGGTAACGCCCAGGCGGTGTAGACAGTAGGGCTCCGAGAATCTGGAAAACTAGACGTCTTTCTAGCTGTTGAACTGTTTTTTTTTTTTTTTTTTTAAAGAGAAGAAATAGAGAAAGAAAATGTTCAGTCAAGAGTCCCATTTCTTTTTTTAAACAGCTCCCAACCGTATGAATGTAGTCACTCTTAACCACCCATACCCACTGTTTTGTCACCCACAATAGCCCCTGATAATTCCACAGAAATAACGAACTCCACCAGGGCCCTGGTGTAGAAAGCCCTTCTGGTGTCCTACCCCCAACCCCCACTACCCTCCATGGTTTTCTTTAGGCTGTTCCCCTCATTCCTCTTCATTCTCTTTTTCTCTCTATTCTGCTTATTAAGAAGCCACAATGTGTATTATAATAATGAGTCAGTGTTGCGTGAGGTCGGCAAGCTATTGTTTAACTGTGGCCAATGCTACTCAAGAAACAAACGCTGCCAAGGGCTCTAAGAGCGGATGCCTGCAGCAAGGGACCTTGAATACGGAGCTGTCAACCGTCTCTGGTCTCCATGGTGTGGTCAATAGAGAGCGGAGGAATCACTTAGTGAGAAAACAAGTCTGTATTCTAGAGATGAGGCCTAGGAAGTGGTGAAGGTCTCCAGCAACTAACTGGCTTCCACAGCAGAATGCAGCTGATCCATCCGTCTTCTGAGCAAGAGGCCTCTAGGCGTCACTTGCTGCAAGGTGCATTGGCAACAGGCAAGACTAGTTATTGGTGGAAGTATTACTAGTTCCCAAATCGTTTCCAGCAGGAGCAACAGAAGCAAGGACAGAACACAGCTAATTAGGCTCAGGTCAGTCTTACTCCACCAGTCCCTTCTTTGAATGACCGTGGATGGCACCAGGGATAAGCTCAGCACTGGGCTTAATTCCAGGAACTCCTAAATTGTGATTTTTCCCATCCAATGCTGACTCCCTCTTTGTCTTTTGGCAAAAAGCTTAGCACTTAGCTAGCGTTTTCTTCCAACATCAAAGTACTTTGCTAACATGTATTAATTAATCCCCAGGAAACCCCAAACCTGAAGACATTATGATCTTTGTTTTCCAGAGAACACTGAAAGACATTCTGGGCTTAACTGGGAGGAGTGGATATTCTGGTTTGCTTTGCTAACAGGTCCCTGTGTCCCTTTCTGTCTGTGATATTAGACCTTGTCCTGTTTTCAAAGACAGCATTCCACATAGTAGTTCTGTTGGTCTTGCCATGGGAAGCAGCCTCCTACTAAGAAGAAATGTTGAACCTTGGCCATCTTTATAGTATCTGTGTGGGGAATGAAAGGCCAGGCAGTGATGGCTCCTTGTCACCTTCCTCCACCCATAAGGCACAAGACAAGGCAGGCATGCTTGTCTGTGAAGGCTACAGTAAAGAACCATCCTGCCTAATTACATAGAAGGGAATTTATTGGGACTACAAGAGCCAGGTGGGAAGGACCTGGGAACAGGATGCAAGTGGGCAGCTTCAGGTTCCGTGGTGGATCTGAGGCAAGAGTAGGGATCAGATGTTACTGCTGGCCTCCCCGTAATGACTTCCAGCTTTCCTCCCTGGCTCCTGTTTCAAAGTTTCAAATAGGACTGCAAGATTGGCCAAGTTAAGCTGGCATGGTGGCACACACCTGTAATCCCAGCACTGGGGGATGGAAGCAGGATGATACGTATCTTAGTTAGAGTTTCTATTGTTGTGAAGGGACTCCATGACCACAGCAACTCTTAATAAGGAAAACATTTAATTGGGACTGGCTTACAGGTTCAGAGGTTTAGTTCATTATCATCATGGCAGCATGCAGGCAGACATGGGGCTGGAGAAGGAGCTGAGAAACCTACAGCTGGATCCTCAGGCAGCAGGAAAAGAAAGACTCTGGGCCTGGCTTGAGCATTTGGAGCCTCAAAGCCCATCCCCAGTGATGTACTTCCTCCAACAAGGCCACACCTACTCCAACAAAGTCGCACCTAATAGTGCCACTCCCTATGAGCCTATAGGGGCTTATTTTCATTCAAACATTAAGGAACTCAAGATCAGCTTTATCTATAAAGTAAGTTTAAGGCCAGTCTGGGCTACATGAGACCCTCTCTCATGTACTACCAACCTTCAAGAAAAAAAAAATTAGTTGTGGGTGGGATGAGGAGAAAGTTGAGGACCACCGCCTACTGAGAGCACACAGGACAATGACTCAAGTGGATGTTGGTGCGGTTAAGGAGGGGTTTGGATGCTGGACAGATGGACACTTGATAACTGCTCTGTAAACCCTGCATATGTCTTCAGGGGCAGAAGAGAAGAGACTTCAGGGAAGCAGATGTTTAGCTGTGGTTAATAAGAGCTAGACACTTTGGTAGCTGGAGTATTTTTTTTTTTCACTATGGGCAGTTAGAAAGGCCAACTTATTGCATTTTAAATGGAAACTTTGCCATTTTTGTCAATTTTTTTTGTGACATTCTTGCTGTGTAGCTCTGGCTGGCTTGATATCCACTACATAGCCCAGCCTTGTCTCAAACTCATGCCAATCCTCTTATCTTGCCTCCCAGAGTGCTGGGATTATAGGCATGTGTCACAATGCTCAGCTCTGGTCAGTTCTTAGCTGTAGTTAATCCCTAAACTGTGTCTCAGTTTGTCAGGGCATGATGCGGGAAAAGCAAAGGTTTCAGTGCCCAGGGGACACCTCACGTCTCTGAGCCCTGGACTGCTGGCATTATAAACCGAAAGGCACTAATGACACTACAGAGTCATCGTTGTAGATCAGAAACAAAGAACACAGGTATCAAAGAGCAGAGAGGGGCCTTGCAGGTGCTGTCCAACCTACCGGGTTCTCACATAGAACCTGCAAACAATAGCAGAAACAAAGGTGACAAAGGACAGTATGTTCCAGTTCTGAGGACTGGGAGGATGAAACATAACACTCGGAAGGGTGGGTAGGACCAAGGGCTAGGTGCAACCAGCTGGACACATTTGGCAAATGTCATTCACCTCTAAGGTTAGTGAGAATGGGAGCTTTCTTCGTATGAGAAATACCATCAAGGAAATAACACTCAGATTCTCTCTAACCCAACAGCACTTAGGAACAGAGACTTTTGTTCTTCTTGGGAATGCCCCTTCCCCATGAGAAAACCATGCCCCAACCTTAACACCTCATGATCTGATCATGTTCAGATTTCTGCAGACTTGGAGACAGGCTCAGCTCACTGTCAACCTGTTAGCACTGGAACCTCACCACAGTCTGGCATGCAGCCCTGTCAGAGGGGCGAGCACAGACTGCATGGCCTACTGGAGGGCACCGGGTGTCTACCCAAGAGAAAACCAAGGATGAGAGAATGGAGGCAGGAGCACTGGTAGGCTGGCATCCCATGTGCACACGGTGACCACACATCCCAATTATCCCAAGACACTGAAGGCTTTCCTCAGTTTATATTTCCTGAGAAATAGAGAGATGGTAAATATATGATCACTTTCATTCATACTAATACTTTGATGACTCATCCCAGGATCTGGGCTAAGGCTGATGTATAAGCAAAGACCTTGGCAGTCTGATCCTACAGAAGATCAGCATCCTCCTTGTCGCTCACTGCTTTTTCATGGTCTTTCCAAATTCTTTCAATACCTTCTAGCTTTCGTTCATCTCATCAGAGTCTACCACCCATGGCAGCTGTTGCAATCACCTACCCTCTAGGTCTGCCTCTCCTCTTATTCCTTGAGGATTTTAGCTTCTGGCTGCTTTATTAGTCTCTTGACACCCCATCACACCACAATGATCTCATCTAATCTCATCTAATTAATGGCTTTAAATAGCATCTCAAGACCAGGGCTCTCTCTTCAATACTAGACATGTCTACTCAGTGGCTCACCGGCATCCTTACTTGTGTTACTAATAGGCACCTCGCACGTAATCGGCTGTGAAGTAAGTGTTTGCTTGCCCACAGCTCAAACCCATCTGTTAGTATTTTCATCGTTGTCATCCAGATAAAAGAGATACTCTCTTTTGGTTAACCAGAGTGGGGAAAAACCTCGCCTTCACCTTGAATCCTCTACCCCTTCATACCTGATATTTAGTGTGAGAAAATCACTGATGCGTCTAGCTTTAAGGTGTTTGTGGAATCTGCATCTTCAAATTACCACCACATATGCTGACAGAGTGATGACTTACCCTCTCTGTAGGATTGTTAGGGTATTCTCTTAGCTAGATTTTTCTGTCTCTACTCTTTCTTCTCTACAGTTTATCCTCAACCCAGCAAACAGAGAGATTATGGTTAAACACAGGTTAGATCATGCTACTCTTCTGCTCAAAACTCTGCTATTAAGTTAAAAACCAAACCCTTTATTATGACCTAAGAATTCTAGATGACTTGGCCCCATTTACCATTCTGACCTCATCTTCTCTTGTGCTCCCTCTCATTTGCTCTTGTCCAGTCTAGTTGGTTTTCACGGCAGGTACATTCCTACCCCAGGACCTTTGAACTTGCTGTTTCTGTGGCCTGGAATGTACTTCTCT
The DNA here is from genome assembly GCF_004664715.2 of Peromyscus leucopus. Classification (NCBI taxonomy): domain Eukaryota; kingdom Metazoa; phylum Chordata; class Mammalia; order Rodentia; family Cricetidae; genus Peromyscus; species Peromyscus leucopus. The sequence goes on along the minus strand of NC_051079.1, from coordinate 30,607,283 downwards.
TCAAGATCAGCTTGGCTTACTTTCCCATTTCCTCATTCTCCTTTCGTCTTGGCAAGGCCAGATCCTTACACACACACATGTAGGTGGGTGCATGTATGTGTTTCATTTACTAATATTTTCCCAGGTCCAGGAAAGGTATGGTATCTGACATATAGTCAACATTAAGGGACCGGAGAGATGGCTCAGTAGTTAAAAGCACTGGTTGCTCCTGCAGAGGCCCTGAGTTTGGTTCCTGGCACCCAGATGGTGGATCACAACCATCTGTAACTCCAGCACCAGGAGACCTGGTGCCCTCTTCTGGTCTCTGAGGGCACTAGACCTGCACACAGTGCACATGCCTATGTGCAGGCAAAAAATGCTCATCTATATAAAATCCACAAAAAACGTTCAATAAATATGTTTGAGGAGATGACAGTATCAGATACACTTTTAGTTTGCCATTCTCCACAACTTCTAATTATCTTACATTGAAAGGAATAGCCATGATGTCTTGTCCCAACTTCTGTCACATTAAAAACAACACACACACACAAGAAAACAAATAATAAAAAACCCTTCTCATGTAATGCTGGTCCTTGAGGATCTCATCTTTGTCTGTTCTCTTCTAGACAGGGATCCTTTGCCTCACCAGCTAGCCATGTGGAGGAAAACGCTATATATGAAGAATGGAGCCTTTTATGGAACCCGAACCTTCTAAGTTGAGTCCCCTGCTTTCCTCTGGTGCCACTCGTGGCCTCAGTGTAGTCTGGTACACGTCATGCTCCCTTTGTCCTTTGTGTTCCACAGGTAACCACCCCACTTTCTCAGTCTCTTCCACGCTGCAGTCTCTTCTTTTTTCACCATGGTTGCCCTCCTCCAGACACAGGGCTCCACCTAAAAGAAGGTCTGCCAAAGCGGCAATAGGACCTTGATGCTCACAGAGTCTGACCCTTTCCTGGAGTTGGTGACCCAGACACAAAGACAGGGCTTAGTGGGTGACAAGGGCCTTGTTGCCTCATAGCTGGGCAGGTGAGGGTGGAGGTAGGAGGAATCACAGTCAGTCTGAGGACTGTGTGAACTGATGGGCACAGCGTGAAGAGGCAGGACAAACCCCCATCAGTGGCACTGATTAGGTATGTCACAGGGAAAGCTGGGAGGAAGGGCGCCTTCAGGGTAACTGGTCTTTGATCCGGGGCATGGCTGGACAAGCACTGGTCTGAATCCATGGAAATTCTGCCTCCTACTTGAGTGTCCTGAGAACCTTCCTGAGATGCTCCAGGGAGGCATTTGGTCACATTTTCCAATTAGTCGGTCCATGGTATTGTTTTGGTGTCAGATGTGATGTGGGAAGTCTGGGACTCAGCCGCAGAAAGCTTCAAAGGCAATCCTAAGCAGGCTATTTCACTGCATATCAGTGCCTTCATCTAGAGAATAATATACGCCAGGCGCTTTGCATGGCCAGAGAATTAAATGAGGCAAAGCTGGGCGCTGTGCTTCACCCTGTAGTTCTAGCACCTGGGTGTCTGAGGTAGGAGGACTGTGAGTTTGAGGCCAACTTGGCTAAGTTCCAGGCATGTAAAAAAAAAAAAAAAAAAAAACAAACAAAAAACAAAACAGTGAGACCTCTGGGGTGGGGTGGGAGTTATAAATATTTTGTGTGTAAGTTAATGGGATATGAAGGCAAAAGCTACTTCTTGGCTTGTGCTCTATTGAAAGCACTGGGTCCATCCTCAGCTCAGCCCCAGAAGGGCCCTGGAGATGTACCTGAAAACGGGGATGACATAGTCGCTCGGGAAGATGCCAGCTCGCCCCGTGACTAGGGAGAGACCCCTCAGCCAGCCGTCTTGGTACTTCCCCAGCACCTTGATGCCTTCTCCTTTCTGCAGGTCCAGCTCGTCAGGTCCGTGGGCTGAGTACGAGTGCAGGGCTACACACCTGGAAACACAAGGAGGCCGCACATAAGGGAAGCGGAGGAGGATGCTGAGGAGGGCGCAGAGCTGAGGAAGGGCTGGGGGAGGCCAGTCCCTATAGCCCACCCGCCGGCACCTAGCAACAAAACCCACAAAAAATGGAAACTTTTTTTTTTTTTAAGCTGCAGATGCCTTGCTGTGATGGTTCTGGCGTCCGCCATTCTTTCTGGAGCTTTTTTTTTGTTTGTTTGTTTGTTTGGTTTTTCGAGACAGGTTTTCTCTGTGTAGCTTTTCACCTTTCCTGGAACTCGCTTTGGAGACCAGGCTGACCTCGAACTCACAGAGATCTGTCCTGCCTCTGCCTCCCGAGTGCTGGGATGAAAGGCGTGCGCCACCACCGCCCGGCTGAAAATGGAAACTTAACCTTGGGAAGGCAGGCAGAAGTGGAACCACCTGGCTGGCATGCCAGTGGACATCCTGCCTTCGTGTCTCCACTCCATAGGGCACCGCATAGCTGGAAATCAGACAGGCCACCATGGGCACTGTGGCAATGGGGAACTGGCCTCCAGCAGAGAAAAGACTTGAAGGACAGGGTCAGTGGGAGAGGGGTGGGAGAGTCTACCTCAGTGCTTTCTCACTACTGTCTGCTGCTGTTCTGAGGACAGCAAGGCTCTCTGATGACAAGAGTCATCACAAAAGCCTCTCTGAACCCCTCTGCGGGACTGCGAGGAGGGCCTTGTTTGACTTCTCGGAATGGCCTGGGAGAGAGCCGGATGCCAACTGTAAAGTGTACGTTAGGAAGTCGGAGGCAGGGGTGATGATCCTTATTATTTTTGCACACAGTGATTCCACTGGCTGGACACTAGGTGGAGGAGAATGGGTTTTGTATCATGGAAAAAATGTGAGTGAGGAGAAAATAGACACTGTATTCTAAAGTTCACACAGGAGTCAGGTAGGTGGCGTCCAAGCATGAGTCACAGTCGTGAGGACACCGGGAAACAGTGAGGCTGAGGCTGAGGACATGAGAACAGCTGCCTCATGAGAGGCATTAAAGAAAGAACTTGATTGCCTTGCTGGATTCGGGGTCACTTCAGCCAGGCGTGTCCAAGCTTTTGACATTGTGACATGATGTTGTCATCTACAAAATTTATGCCCAGAATTGTATAATGGAGTTTACAAAAAATAAAAAAAGCAAAATAGATCTGATAGTGTTTTTTTTGTCAGCTTATGGTTTTGTGTGTGGCTGTATCCATAGCTCTGTTTGGTCTCATGTGGCATGTAGGCTGCAGGTCAGCCATGCCTGGTAGTCCTTTGAGATCCTAAGGACTGGGAGACACCCCTAAACTCGTTATCAAAGTGTATCTTATTTGCCAGTGTTTTTCTTACCTCCAATGCTGAGTCTATTTATTGTTTTTTTACTAATTATAGTAAGTCAGTATTAATTTATGACCCAATATTTTAAACCTGAAGGGAGACAATAAAGACTGCTCAGTATTCAATTTCCTAGCAATGCTGTCGTTTCTAATCTGCATTTTCCTCATCCGTGCTCATCACCATCAGTGGTGCAAAAGGAAGTGGGGTTAGCTGTTTGGATGCTATGGTTTGGGCATGGAGACTAGGTGGCAAAGGGATGTAAAGGTGAGATCTCGGTGCCAGAGTTGGAGGAGGGGGTGCTGAGCTTTTTACTCACATGTTAGCTGAGAGGTGTTGCTGGGAGCTGGGCACACTGACCACTGCTGTGGAATATCCCAGGGAGGCAGGTGCAGGGTGAGATGTGCTGACCTATACAGACAGAAGAGACAGCCAAACAGAACCAGTGAGCACCCCAAACCAGGTAGGTGAGCAAATCACAGAGCAGCCTGACGCACATAACAACAGCCATGCCCAGCACAGCCCACCCAGCCATTTCTCTGGTTTATGGCCTTGGGTAGAGTGAGGTGGAGCAGGTGTCTTTTTTTTTTTTTAAGATTTATTTATTTATTATGTATACAGTGTTTTGTCTGCTTGTATGCCTGCAGGCCAGAAGATGGCACTAGATCTCATTACAGATGGTTGTGAGCCAACATGTGGTTGCTGGGAATTGAACTCAGGACCTCTGGAAGAGCAGTGAGTGCTCTTAACCTCTGAGCCATCTCTCCAGCCCACGGAGCAGGTGTCTTATGGCCTGTCCATGTAGTATTCCTGGGCTGAGTTCTCAAAGGATTGCAGCAGAGTATGGCAGGGTGCCAACTTAGAGCCAGCAGAGCTATACGCTTCTCCTGTCCCATCCCATCCAGCCCCTGTGTGAAAGCCTGCACGTTTAAAACAACAGGACATCTAACAGAGACTCAGGACTTAGCTCTTCCCCCACACTTTTAAGTGCCTTGTAAGTATCAACAAATTTAGTCCTTACCAGAGGTAGCTTATTAATCCCCATTTTTTTCCATCAGAAGCTGAGATACTTTGGGGGACAATAGTTACTTAACTAGGACAAGCACAATTTAAAATGAAGTCTAGGATATGAGCCAACCTGCTTATTCACTACTGATAGTATTAACACACACACACACACACACACACACACACACACACACACACGTCTTAGCAGGGTACTCAATAACTTATAGAACATGAATCTGAATCCTTTTCATTTCTTCCAGCTAAAACCAGAACAGCAATGACAGAAGCCTCTGAACTCTGCCTAATCTAGGATTCTTCCCAATGTCTAATAGACTGATGTGCTTAAAGAAAAAAGTGTGTGTGTGTGTGTGCACATGTGTGTGTTCTCGAGTGCATATGCGTGCATGCACACACACACAAAAGTGGAGGTCAGAAAAACCATATATAGGTCCTGGGGGTAGAATTCAGAGCTTAGATCATCAGGCTTGGCAGCAAGCACCTTTACCTGCTGAGCCATCTCATCAACCCTTACCTTCTCTCCCCCCCCCCACTTCTTTCTGTTTTGAGACAGGATCTCTCATTGGGACCTGGGGCTTGCTGACCATGCTAGGCTGGCCAGTCAGTGAGTCATCTCTGGGATTACAAGTACACACCACTACATCTGAGTCTTTTATGTGGATTCTTGGGGCTGAACTTGTCTTCTCATTTGTGTGGCAAGCATTTGAAAGGCTGAATCTTCTTAGAATATTTTCCTGCTTCCCCCCTTCCAACCTCACCTTCTGTCTTAGTTAGGGTTTCTATTGTTGTGACGAAACACCATAACCAAAAAAACAAGTTGAGGAGGAAAGGGTTTGTTTGGCTTACACTTCTACGTCGCTGTTCCTCATTGAAGGAAGTCAGGACAGGAACTCAACCAGGGCAGGAACCTGGAGGCAGGAGCTGATGCAGAGACCATGGAGGAGTGCTGCTTACTGGCATGCTCCCCATGGCTTGCTCAGCTTGCTTCCTTATAGAACCCAGGACCACCAGCCCAGGGGATCACACCACCCACAACGGGCTGGGCCCTTCCTCATTTATCATGAATTAAGGAAATGCCCTACAAGTTTGCCTACAGTGCTGATCTTATAGAGGCATTTTCTTAATTGAGATTCCCTTCTCTCAAATGACTTTAGCTTGTGTCAAGCTGACATAAAACTATCCAGCACAATCAACTTCTTGGCAACCTGACACACAAACACATCACTGTTAAGCCACAACCTTTCCCTTTTTTTGTTCATTTCCTAAGATGACACATTAATACCAATATCACAATATAAAACATTTTATAAACTCAAAACATCCCAAAGTCTTTACAAATTCAAACACTTTAAAGTTCAGTTTTTTTTTTTTTTTTAAATTCAAAGTCTCGTTTACAGCCTAAAATCTCTTAAAATTTAATCTCTCAGATGTGGGATCTCATAAAATCAAAAATAAATTAAATACATTCTTACTTTAAGAATGAAACACCAGGGCACAGTCACAATTAGATCAAAGCAATGTCCACTATCTTGGATTCACTCATCATCTTCTGGGCTCCTTCAAAGAGACTGAGTCACTTCTCTAGCCCTGCCCTCTGTATCACACACAGCTTGTCTTCCAAACTTGGGCAGGATTCACTCCCCACAGCTCCTTCTGTTCTTGGTGGTCATCCCATGGTCCTGGCATCCGTGGTGATATATTATGCATCCCAACAAAGATTGTTTGGGGATCAGAGGACAGAGCCAGTCACTAAATTAGACACAGAAGTCAGGCAGTGGTGGCACACACCTTTAATCCTATCACTCGCGAGGCAGAGATGTCTCTGGATCTCTGTGAGTTCAAGGCCACACCGCGGTACTAGAGAGAAACAGAACCAGGCAGTGGTGACACACACCTTTAATCCCAGGAAGTAATATGGCAGGACAGGTATATAAGGTGTGTGGAAACAGGAACTCGCTCTCTTGAGGCTGAGGATTTTGTAGAGGTAAGCTAGTGGCTGGTTGTTTTGCATCTCTGATCTTTCAGCTTTCACCCCAGTATCTGTCTCTGGGTTTTTTATTATAAGACCTTTTAAGATTCATGTTACAGGCATCTCCAATGTGCTGGGGTTTTCTGCTGTACCTGGGCTGCACTTTCACCAATATCCTCTCATAGGCTCTCTTTATGGTGCTAAACCTTAACTTCTTTGCATGGTCCCTTCAGTTCTGGGTCTTCAATTACTACTGAGGCTGCACCTTCACCAATGGCCTCTCCTGACCTCTCACAATGCCAAGCCTTAGCTGCTCTCCATGCCCCTCCGTGCCTTCAAAATCAGTACCACCTGGGTGACTCTTGCATTACCAAGTCTGGCTACAGCTCGAGGTACAACCTTGGCCACCTCTGGAACACAGCTTCTGTGTGCTCTCAGGAAACACTTCACAGAAAATTTCACCTCATTGATGTTGGCCTTTTGTTTTGTTTTTTCTTTTTGCTTTGTTTTGTTTTTCAAGACAGGTTTTCTCTGTATAGCTTTGGAGCCTGTCCTGGAACTCGCTCTGTAGATCAGGCTGGCCTCAAACTCAGAGACATCTTGCCTACCTCTGGCTCTTGGAGTGCTGGGATTAACGGCATGTGCCACCACCAGCCGACATTGGTCTTCTTCTTAATCACCAGTAATTTCTCAGCTCCAGCTATCCAGCATTGATTGCACCATTAAAACAACGGTGATTTAGTGGTCCTGGTCTCTAGTTAATCACAGCCGATTCTTCAGCCCCAGCTGACCAGAACCACAGATTCTTCACACAAAGGGCCTGGTTGAATCTTTGCTTCCCTCTGAACCTTCACAAACCAGGCCGTCATTGTCTGCACTGCTCTCAACATTCTTGTCTTCAAATCTCCGACAAAAGAGCTCACTGAACTCTTAATACTCAATGACTCTTCTAGCCCAAAGTTCCACAGTCCTTCTTCAGGCCTCCCCAAAACCTTGTCAAGTCCGTCCCAGCAATATCCCATAATCCTGGCACCAACTTCTGCTTAGTTAGGGTTTTATTGGGGTGAATAGACTTCGTGTCCTCAGCAACTCTTAGGAAGGAAAACATTTAATCGGGGCTGGCTTACAGGTTCAGAGGTTTAGTCCATTATTGTTATGTGGGAAGCATGGTGGCATGTAGGCAGACATGGTGCTGGGGAGGTGACAGAGTTCTACATCTGGATCCGAAGGCAGCAGAGGCTCCACCTCCTCATGCCACTCCCTAAGTATTCAAATATATGAGTCTATGGGGGTCCTTCTTATTCAAACCACCACACCTTCCTCTACTCCTGCTCTTCAGCTCAGCCACGCAGTCTCTTTGGCCACACTGTGTTTGTCCTTTACTCTCTCCTCTTTCTTGTTACTTCTATTTCCTATTAAAAGTCTAAATCATAAATAGTTCATGTGCACAGCAAGTAGATAGATGATTTTATGTACCACTTACATAATAGTGTAGGGGATGCGTGTATCCATACCACTCAACTCAGAATACAGATAGAAACGGGCGATTGTACTTAGCAGCTCTCGGCATCTTTCTCAATAGTCACATGGCTCCCCCTCCCCCTCCCCACCTCTAGAGCAGCGGTTCTCAACCTGTGGGTTGTGACCCACAGGGGTCGCATATCAGAGAGCCTGCACGTCATATGTTTATAGTACACATCATAACAGTAGCAAAATAAAATAAAGTTACAAAGTAGCAAGGAAATAATTTTGTGATTGGTGATCACAGCATAGGGTCACGGTATTAGGAAGGTTGCGAACCACTGCACGAGAGGTAGCCACAGTGCGAAAATGTGAGCTAATCATTCCAGGGCTTTTCTGGGTGGCTCCTCCCACTCTGGCACACGCTTCTCTGTTCTGTCTGCTGTGTGTGACATGCAATAAGTGCATTCCGTGACAGGGAGGTTTGCTGTGTGTGTATTGTGGCTCCTGTCCCGTATTTCACGGCAGGAATATACCACCACGGGACTAGTCTATCGTTTATATGTCATTCGGGCGGCTTTTACTTTGGGGCTGTTATGAACAGTGTTGCTCTGAACATTCCTGTACATGTCCCCTGTGCCCATGGACAAGAGTTTCTCCAGGATATACACCTAGGAATGGAATTGATGGGCCGTAGGGTAGGAGCCTGTTCAGTTTTATTAGGTAATAACAAATTGTTTCCCAGTGTGGCCGTAACAATTTACACGTCTGCCAGCAACTAATGACAATTCCTGTTACTTTAGAGTGTTGCCAGCATGAGGTAACCCTCAGCTCTTTAATATCTACTCTTGTGGTGGGGTGAAATGCTAGTTCACTGTAGTTTTACATTCACATCTCTGAAATGCCAATGAATTTGAGTTTCTTCCTTTTCCCTGTTTTCAAATGTTTACCGACCATTCTTATTACTTGAAGTGCCTGTTTCTATCCTTTGTCTCTCCAAAGCCCTCGGGTTATTTATTATTTTTCTCATTAAATTGTGGAATTCTATTATTTTTAGATATAAACCCCTTGTAGCTTGTATTTTTTTTTATTATGTAGCATCTTTTGATGGACGGAAGTAATTATATAATATTTTGCCGTACAGTTCTCACTTTTAAAAAATCTTGGCTAAGATGCCTTTTAATCTCAAGGTCGTGAGGTATGCTTCTACGTTGCCTTCTGAAAGTTTTATGGTTTTACCATTCATATATAAGTTCTTTAGTCCACATGGAATTGATTTTTGACGAGGGAGGAATCCAATTTCATCCTTTGCCCACATGGATACCCAATTAGACCAGCGTTGGAGCTCATTCTTCGCTTCTGATCTGCGGAGCTGTTTGCCATAAATCACGTCTCCACACTGTCTGTTCCCAGGTTTTCTAGCACGTTCCTTTGGCTTAAAAGAAGCTGGAGCTAAGTATGAACACGGCGGGGACTTGGTTTTAAAGAAAGAAGCCGCGAGAGCCGGGCGGTGGTGGCGCACGCCTTTAATCCCAGCACTCAGGAGGCAGAGACAGGTGGATCTCTGTGAGTTCGAGGCCAGCCTGGACTACCAAGTGAGTTCCAGGAAAGGCGCAAAGCTACACAGAGAAACCCTGTCTAAAAAAAAAAAAAAAGAAAGAAAGAAAGAAGCCACGAGTCTGATCAGCAGGCCTCAAGCCCCGCCCCAAACAAACCCCGCCCCTTCTCGGTAGAAGTCCCTTTGCCCCTGGCTTTTCGTGGCTCTGACTGAATGTTAGAGTTACTGTTTGAGTTTCATGAAAACGAACTCTGGAGGTGTTCAATTTGTGGATAAATTTTGGGGGAGTATAACTACTTTAAGATATTGAAATGTAGGTGTGATGGCACATACCTATCACCCCAGCACTCCGGAAGCTTTGAAAGGAGGATAATGTTTGAAGGCCAGCCGGGGCCTCACCTCAACTCCCGCCTATTCCCTCTCCATCTCCTCTTTCCCTCTCTCCTTCCTTCCTTCCTCCCTCCCTCCCTCCCTCCCTCCCTCCCTCCCTCCCTCCCTTTTTATTTAACTGTTTGAGACAATGTAGACCTGGATGGCTTGGAAGTTACTATTTGGCCATGCCAATTGCCCACTTCAGCCTCCTGAGTGCCACCCGTGGGCCACCACACCTGGACAAGACACCATTTAAAAAGAAGTACTGAGTTTTCCTGGCTAAAAGCATGACACAATTCACCATTTAATTTGTCCTTTTTGATCCTAAGCACTGCAGAAAACTTGGCATTCTAGTGCTTGTCTGTAATCCCTGCACTAGGAAAGCAGAGGCAGGAGGATCAGAAAGAAGTTCAAGTTCATCGTTCTGCAACATACCAAGTTCAAGGCCGACCTGGGCTATAAGAGGCCCTGTCTCAGAAAAAAAAATTACATTTTAAAGCTTGTAACTTTACACCTAGTACTTGGGAGGCTGAGGCAGGAGCATTGCCATGAGTTTGAAAGCAACCTAGATTACATGATGAGTCCCAATTCAGCCTGAGCTAGAGAGAGTGACTCTGAAATAAGCAAGCAAGAAAACAAACAAAAATCAAAAAGAAAATTACCTTCCTTTTTTTGGTGTATAGAAATGTGTTTATAAATACTAATTTGAGACTAGTAACCTTGATAATGGCATATCTACTCCCAATGTATTATTCTAGATTCTTTTGAGTTTTCCATATAGACAATAATAATCTTCATATAATGACAAATTTTCCTTCCAATATTCAAATTCAACCTTTACTACTACTTGCTTAGTCTGTTGGCCAGGCCCCTAGATGGGGTTGATCAGAAATGTGACAGGGTTCCGTTCTAACCTTCACCATTAAACCAGGTATTTGCTGCAGATTTTTTGATAGATCCCTCTCACTGAACTCTGTTAAGGATTTTACTCCTACTTGATAAATTTTCTAGCACATAATAAACAGATATAGAATTCTATCAAGTGCTAACACATGTATTATTTTTCCATACTATGTTTTCTCTGTATTATTTAAAATGTCACATAGGTCTTCTTCTTTAACCTATTAACATGATATATTAGTGGAATTAATTTTCTTTCCATTTTTCTTTACATTTTTTTTTTGGTATGTATGTGTGTTTTGCTTTCACGTCTTTGCACCATGTGCATGCAGTTCCCTCAGTGGTCAGAAGAGGGCATCAAATCTTCTGGAATTGGAGCTACAGACAGATTAGCCACTTCTTAGATGCTGGGAATTGACTCAGTCCCACATTTTTATTTATTTATTTTATTTTTATTTTTAATATAAAAAATATCCTAGTCCCATGAAACACATGGAGTTTTTTTTCATGTTTGGAAGTGTTTAAACATTATTGCCTCAAAATTGTGCAAGAACTGAAATATCCACCTGTCAGTGTTTCAAGTTTTTGTTGTTGTTTTTGTTGTGAAAATTCAATTCCCTTCCTTTCTTCCTGTCAATCAATATTTCTTTTTCTTTTTCTTTTTCCTTTCTGAAAGGGTTTGGATCTATAGTCTAGGCTGGCCTCAAACTCAAGACACCCCGTCTTGGCCTCCACATGATGGTGTTACATCACACTTACCTTTCTTCATTTTCTTTAATGGTTATATTATTCTAAAAGATGTCCAAAATGCATACCACACACACGCACACTCTCACATTCATACATCTACTTCCCCAACACATACACACACACACACACACACACACACACACACACACACACACACACATGGTTGGGGGGAGAAAACAAGGTACCTCACAGGATGGAGGGTGCTTTGTATCATACCTGGCTCATAGATGGACCCAACACATTTTATTATTGTTACCACTATGAGATGGAAAGCAAGCTAGCTAGGGAGAAGAGAGAGAAAAAGAGGCAGGTGAGAGAGCTTTCTCAGTAGGACCAAATTTTAAAAGGAGGTCCAAAAGTCAATCACAGTAGATCAAATTCCCTTACAGAAGATGGGCAGCTGGCCTTCTGTCTGGGAACTTGTATATAAGAATCTTTTCTTTCCTTTTTTTTAAAATCTATTTTTTAAGATTTATTTATTTATCATGTATATAGTCTGCATATATACCTGCAGGCCAGAAAAGGGTGCCAAATCTCATTACAGATAGTTGTGAGCCACCATGTGGTTGCTGGGATTGAACTCAGGACCTCTGGAAGAACAGTCAGTGCTCTTAACTGCTGAGCCATCTCTCCAGCCCCTAAGAATCTTTTCTTGATGGTAGGGTGTGCTAGTCTTATGCATCTCAAGCTTCTAAGGAAGGTGGAGGACCAGTGCTTCTCTACAGCTGTGGTTCCAACTGGCATATTTGGAAAAAGCTCCAAATCCGACTCACAAGTCAAACAACAAAGATAAAAATCCTCTCCCCTGAGCTGGCTTATTTGGTCAGGTACAGAAAGTCCTGCCCTGCCACCCCCACCCTTTGCCTTCCTTACGCTTCCCTGAGCCCAAGGATCCGCTGCCTTTACAGAAAGATTTGGGCTCCAAGGCAGAGATGGTGGGCACTATAATATTTTTGAAACATCGGGGCACACCAAATCCTTAATGATTTGGTTTGTCCTTAGTAATCAATTAATTAACCTTTGTCCTTATTATAACAGTCCACTTGAAGTGTTACAGCTTGTAGTGTAACCACAACATTTAAATAAGCACAGATCCTCTCATGTTTGTTTTGGGTCCCCTAGCAGCAGTGGTATTTATTCACAAAATATGTCTGTTTAGGATCTGCTAGGTCATGGGAATTATGGTGGGGCCATTCTTCTCATGTACAAGGTAGACTATGTGCTGATAACGCTATCTGCCTGCAGCAGGATCTTGCCTTCACATTTTCCAGACAGGATCATCTCAAGATGAGATGTGTCAGAATGTCTAGAGGTTCCCATGATTTACCCAACCCTGATGCAAACAAAAATACCCTCCATCCTTAGAAATCAGCTTCTTGTGTTAGAAAAAATTAGCAGTGAAGTATATTTCTCCAACTGAAGAAAATGGCCATGCATGGAGAGTTGGGTGGATTCAAACCAGTCAAGAGACAATACAACACTTTTTTCCCCCCTAGAAACTGGTTCTGAGTTCAGATCCCTGGGGAATAGGATCTTCTCTGTTGCTTTTATCATGCAATCACAGTCAAGTAGACCTGTATGGTCCTTAACTCATCCATCTGATTTAGGTGAACTTTAATAAGTTTTTCTATGATGAGTTGTCAAATTTGTAAGTCTTAGAGTCTCACTTCAGGAGAGATGTTGGAGAGGTTAGCCAAAAAGAAAAGTTTGTTGAAAAATTTTTGGTGGGAGGGGGAGAAGTTCAGAGAGCCCAGACATCCTTTGACAATCCATCCATGCCCATCTTTGTGATCTTTCCAAACTTTACTATTTGTATTGTTTATTGACTCCCAAGTTAAAAGGCCAACAACAACACTTCCTTAAAGTTATTTAAAACAAAAACAAAAACAAAGGTGAGGACTTTTTAGGAAGAAAAGAAACAGGTCAGGTCCAGTAGTGTATGCCTGTAATCCCAGCACATGTGAGATGAGGCAGGAGAATTGTGATTTTTTTTTTTTTGGTTTTTCGAGACAGGGTTTCTCTGTGTAGCTTTGCGCCTATTCCTGGAACTCACTTGGTAGCCCAGGCTGGCCTTGAACTCACAGAGATCCGCCTGGCTCTGCCTCCCGAGTGCTGGGATTAAAGGCGTGCCCCACCACCGCCCGGCATGAGAATTGTGATTTTTGAAGCATGCCTGTGCCACATAGCAAGATACTTTTCCTCACTCCCCTACCCCTTGAAAAAGAGAAGAGGGAAAAAATAAATAACCAGGACTCCCTATATTATCAAAGCAGCTGTCCCTGCTCCCTTGGGGGCAATTGAGTTCCCTTAATAAACATAAGCTCATAGCCTTAGAAATCACAGACATAGCTTTCCTGTGGTAACCTGAAGCTGCCTGATACCTTTTTGGTGGCAGGACAGTGTTCTTCCTTGAAGTATTTTATGGGAGATCATTAAAAAATACCTCATACTCAGGCTGAGACCTTGGTTGAACGTGAAATAATCCTTCCTTCCCCCTGGACTAATAGAGCATGGATGCAAGGTCCATCAGCATCCTGGCACCCTCTCTAGAGACAAGCTCAGAGTGTGTGCAGGGAAGGATTTTTTTAGTATCTTCTCCAAAGCCATCTCTTAAAGCCTCTTCATGGAAGCATGGGGCTGGTTTTGTGTAACTCTGAAGTCCAGGAGAAGCCTGTTCTCCATGTTTCTAACTGGATTTAAGAAGCTTGAATTGGCTGTCCCACAGGCCCACAGGCCCTGCCTAGATGGTCCAGCCTGCAGCTACTGAATAAATTCAGTTGCCTTGCAAGTAAACTTCTACTGTCCTTTTTGGTCAGTGAGTCAACCACTCAAGCTCAGAGCCCCAGGTTGTTTGGACAATGGCTACCTCTCACCTTCCAGACTTCTTTTGTATCCAACAAAGATAAAGAGAGCCTGAAACATTTCAGACTGTCTATTTCCAAATGTCCTGATAGTTTTTTTTAAATCTCATTGTGCTAAAAAGGTATGAAAACGCGAACCTGATTAAAGAGGAAGAAATCCATAGGACAGTTACATAACTTTGCTCTTTGTACCCCAGCTTTCTGAGCATATCTGAGCATCCCACAAATGTCCACTGAGTTCTTCCAAGAAGACTGGTGTCTAAATCACCTGGGACAGATGATGAGTAGGACAGAGAAGAGATGGCTTCTCTTACCCAATTCTTTCTTCTATTGGCTTAAGGATACGGCAACACAAGAAAACTGAGGTGTATTGGAAGTTAGGTAGTGTTGCTTTTTACTTTAATTTTTTTCCCCTTGATATTCCTTAACTCAGCCTATTTCCCCAGTGGATGATTTCCCACGAACAGGCATTATTTCCCTCAATGGTGGACCTGGCCCAGTACTCAAGGATTCAGATAGACAGGCATTTGATAATACAGAGTATCAGTTGGGCATGTCTAATTCCTTGTAGTCAGTGAGTGTTCTGAGTTCTAGGGGACATCATCTATGAATGAAAAGGGTTTGAAAAGGAAGGTACAGTTCCCTTGTTTTAAGGGCTGTGTCATCTCATTGAGATAGAATGGGAGGGACCATAATACATTTCTGAGAATGCAACCATCACAAAAGGTCATGTTCAAAGACTATTCAGTAGAGGCCACACATTCCTAAGTATTTTTTCATGTAATCTTTATAGTAAGTTAAAAAAGTGCTATTTGTGTGTGTGCACATGTATATACATGTTTGTATGGTGCGTGTTAGTGGGTGTGTACAAATGTTCATGTGGAGGCCTGAGATAAAACTTGGAGGTCGCCGGGCGGTGGTGGCGCATGCCTTTATTCCCAGCACTTGGGAGGCAGATGCAGGCGGATCTCTGTGAGTTTGAGGCCAGCCTGGGCTACCAAGTGAGTTCCAGGAAAGGTGCAAAGCTACACAGAGAAACCCTGTAACTTGGATGTCAGTACCTCAGAAATGACATTCTGCCTCTCTTTTAGACAAGGTCTCTCATTGGACTGAAGCTGGCCCAATAGCCTAAGCTGGTTGATCGGGGAGCCCCAAGGATCCACTTGTCTCTGCTCCTCTAGTGTTCCAAACTAAGTGCTATTTCTTCCTCATTCTCATTTTGCTGCCAAGATTGCTAAAGCGAACATAATACCACAGGGCCAGGTAGTCAGCAGAGGCAAGGATCTGAACTTAGGCAGGATCTTAACTTGAACAGTCTGATCCAGAGTGTCACCTGTAATGTCTGAGGCAGCACATGTAGTTTGGAGGTAGGATCAAGTGTGCCAGTGATAGGGCTGGAGAGTTCTCAGAGGACAGACCACAGTGAGGACTGGAACCACAGACAACCACTTCACTAGCTTCCAGTCTTCATTTGCTAGGTTGAGCCAGGATGGGTTGGCTCAGTTTCCGAGAGTCCTGCAAAAGCATCTGGGACATTTCCCAGCCATCTCTCTCCTGCAGCTTTTATGAGTGCACTTTATGGATTTCACAAGGCATAGGCAACAGAGCAGAGCCTGAGGGAGGGCAGTCATAGCATTTGGGTTGGTTCACACACAATGCTCATTGGTCAAAACAGATGTCACCATACCTAGGGCCGCTTTGCTCCTGGTCAATGGCCAGGTTAAATGGTCATCCCCTGTCTAATAGTCCAATATTATTTTTAAGAGCTGTGGCCAAGGGCCTTTGGTTTTATTAATTACATGAATCTTGAAGAACCAAAAGCCCCTGGCTTTATTATTTTTCAAAAGATTTTATTACTTATGTATATGTCTGTTTGTGTGTGGGTGCACATGTGTGCAGGTACTCATGGAGGCCAGAAGAGGATGTTAGAGGTGCTGGAGCTGGAGTTACAGATGGTGTGAACTGAACTCAGGTCCCCCGCAAGAAATAGTCTTAACCACCGAGCCATATCTCTAGCCACAGCCTCTGGTTTTAGAATCTCAGTATGTGAGAGCCAGAACAGACCTTAGAGACATTTTAATCCTGAGCTCGAGGAGGGCAAATGGCATGCTGATGGTCACTGGTGGAGTTTAACATCAGTCAGGCCGGGTCTACTGGAGGGTGAGGGACCATGTCCTGGATGCCGGTTGAAGCAGATGCTGAGTTAGCTTTCCGGATTGTTTCACTTACTCCTAACAAACCCTTAGGGGCTTTCCCTGTGCATGCCTCTGCCCTCATGATGCCTGCCCCCCGAAGAGCACAGGCAGCACAACAAACATAAGCAGAAGGGATGGAGGCTAATTAAATGCTGTCTCTAAAGGAACTGGAGGTGGAGAGGTAGTGAGAAATGTTTCTGACGGCCTTTGCTTTTAGACTCTGCTTTACTATCTGGCTACAATGAACTTGGCTATGAAATTCATCCGCAACTAACACATTGCCCCACACCTCATGCTTGGAATGTGTACTTTTGTGGAGTCCCTTACCTTTTGGGGTCTGTACTATTCAGGTATATACATGGAAAGGACTGGGGTTGGGAACATATTCTTCCTATATATGGGAGGCTATACTCTAGGGAGCATGGTGGCCTGGCCTGAGGCCCAGGGTTGCAGGTGACTTTGCCCTTCTGGGGATAAAGCCTAAATATTAAAGCATGAGCACACTGTCCTCAAGGGAGCGTATCGATTAAGCTCAAAATTGCTGGCAAGGCATGAGCCAGGATGACAAAATGATGAAACCACTTGAATGTGGCACCAACACCCTTTGTCTCCTGTGTGTGACCTACAAAGCCTAGATTCACCTGTCACTCATCCACCTAGAGACTCCTCTCCTCCATTCACACATTTCTTATTCAATTGTTTACCTTTACAAGAATTCCCTTACTCAGACACTCATCCATATCTTTCTTTTATTGACTCCCTCCATCACCAAAGGGTTTATGCATCCTGTCTCTTGTTGACATTCAGTGGCTCACACACAGGCACGGATACAGCCAAGAGGCTTCATTCATTTGTCCGTTTGTGTATTCGACTAACATTTACTAAATTTCTTGCCCTGCTAGGCTCGACTGGACTTAACCCTGGAATGGTGGAGGGCACCAGTTACCCTGGCTTGCGGAGTTAAAAGCTGTAAGATAGCACGAAGGCAAACTCCCAAGCAAAGTAGGAAGTAAGAGAGGTCCCCGGATGTGTAGTCAGGTTGTGTATTCAGTATTCTGTCCTCCCTACAGGGCTCAAAGTGACCAGACATACATGCTCACAAAGCCTTACAAAAGAAGAAAAATCAAGGCTCAGGGTCACCCAACTTTTTTTTTTTTTTCTGTAAAGTACCAGAGGAAATATTTTCGGCTTTACATTGGGTTCCAGCCAAAATCACCCCACTCAATTATTGTGGTGTGAAATCCGCCACAGATAATATTCAGCGAGTGAGCCTACCTGGGGGACAAACTTCATTTTTGAACACTGAAAACGAATGTTAATTCTTACCCATCATACAGTACTACTCTTTTGATCCACTTGCCCCCTCACACACACACCCCAGTTCCAGGCAGGGAGCCGGCAGCACTTGGCCCACAGGCTGCTGATTGTCAGTATTGTTTTAGGTCAAGTAAACCAATGAGCGGAAGATGATTTCCAGGTGTAACAGTGGGCGGGCAGCCCTGCTCTGGAGACTGCTTTCTTTAGGTTGCTGGCTGGGAAGTGTCTAAGGCCAGGCTCAGGCACGAAGGGCAGGCAGGTCCCAGTTGTGTTCTGCCACTTGGGCTGAGGCAGGTGAGCGATTCAAGCAGCAGACTCTCTGTGGTCCAGTGTGCGCCTGCTCACATCTGTCTGGGGATTCCTAACTGCATGTCCAAGCTTGGCATGGAACCAGGCCTCGGTGACTTTCTACCCAGATGTTATAAATAACTGGCACGTGGCAGGCCCACCATGTTTGTGGACAGAAGCTTACGGACAGCAAGTGTTCTTAGCTAGTCTGACGTAGGGAGAGCCAAAGGCTGTGAGGAAAGGGGCAGGAAGACAGGGAAGCACCCGAGTTGAGCCAAGCACCCGAGCTGAGCCAGGCCAGTGGTAAAGATTTGGTCTCCTTTCTGCGCCCAGTGCCCTACCTAGTAGTCAGCATGGGAATGGAGTCTTGGAAACAGACACACTAGTGTTTTCAGCATCCTTTGCTAGATAAGCAGGTTTTATCATGCACCAAGCTGTCCGGTTTCCCGCTACTTGCTTGATTGTTTGAGGTGAGAAGAAAGGGGGAAAGGTCAGTTATTTTATCTCTTAGACTCGGACTTTGAAATGCAATGAGCAATTGTTTTAAACGAACGAAAATGCCCCATTTTTCTCAGAAATTTTGCCTATTGTTTTCTTTTCTTAGAATATTGTTACTTACCAAAAGTAAAATTGCTAAGTTGTTCACAAGGGCTGTGATGGAGAACAGGTTTTTCTTTTCTACGGAAACAATAGGAAGTCCTGCCCCTTCTTTGCCCCCCCCATCGAAACTCCATTCTTGAAGAAGGTCTGTACAGAGGCACTTGTTTGTTAAACAAACTTGGATGTACCTCTAACTCCGTACAGCCACCCCAAAATGACAAATAAAATGATTGTAGAATTATGGAATCTTAGATTATAGATGTGTTCCATGGCATATATACCTCATTTCATATGCCTGGGCCATGACAGACATGACCAATCAATTCCAGTATTTCTTCTCACCTTGCCTGTCTACTTCCCAATAATCATGCTCAACTCATTTTTGTGGATGGTTGAGATTCCCACTTCAGCTGCTGGTATAGGGAAAGACTTGGGAAGATAGCCAAACTTGGGTTCTGATCCAATGTTTGAAAGGTACCTACTGAATGAGTTTGAGCTAACGATTGGGTTGCAGTTCCTTTATTTAAAATGGAAGCAATACTATCTACCAGCAACTCCTAGAGGTGGGAGTGGTATTTAGGATTATAGTACTGGATCTGTCACAAAATGAGTCCCTTTTCCTCTAGGACTCCGGATTGAGTTGAAGTGGAAAGTGGGCCTATTCTGGTGATTCGGTCCCTAGATTCTTTCAGGTCTGGGGTAGTGTGCTTGCACGTGTCCAGGGACAGGACACTGACACACCTATTTGCCCAAAGCAATTTCCATGGTTTCCCCAAAGCTCCCATGGTCTCCTAACGTGTGTCTGAAAAGCATGGCTTGTTGGAGCGTTCAGACAGGGCACTTGTCTCCACACAGGCTTTGCCTTAACTGCCATTATTTCACACTAGTCACACGTCTGGTCTATACTCTGCACACCAGTGACTGTCATCTGGGGGTGACTCTGAGTTCAGGGGATGTTTGACCATGTCTGGAGGCTTTTTTTTTTAAATTGCCACAAGAGGGTGACCAGTTCCACCAGAGGGACGGTGTGTGAGTCTGAGGTCCCTTTGGACGTCAGTGAGCCCTGCACTCAGCCTCAGAGCTCAAGAATCTCTGTGAAAATGCTGAGGTGCAGTCTAGGTCACTCCCTCTTTCACCCAGACAGGGCTGGGTCTCCTCAGTGGTTCGCCGGCCAGGATTAATTGGGCAAAGCGATGATGTCAAGTTTAACCACTCTTTGGAAAAGTGCTGAATCAAAGAGGCAAGCGAGGTTAATTACCCAACCTGCTCTAGTCACCAGAAACCAGAGAGGCTTTCTCTAGAGGACCCTGGGGAGCGGGGCAGGGCTGGGCTTGGAAGTTACACAAGTTACCATGCACCAGGGGCCATGCAGTGCTTTGCAGATTGGAATCTGGTCAGGGAAAGCTGCAGCAGGACCCTGGCCTTTTGACAGCTAAAACCTCTCGGTCTCCACCTGAACACTGCTTCCCCTAAGCAAGCCTTCTTGCCTCCCAGACCAGGTCAACCCTTCATCTCAGATTTTCTTCATGCTTCACCCTCAGACCTTATAGCATTTTGTATACTTACAACCATGAACGCAACATTTAATACTTTAGTATGCGTCTACCTTGTGAGCTTGGAGCTTCCCTAAGCGCAGTGATCAAGTGCCTTGTTTGCTGTGACATCTGTGTGTGGTTCAAGTGTTTGGTACACAGTGGGTAGCTAACAACTCTTTACAGACTGCTCCGCTGACAGGCTGTAGGGGAAAACAGGGCTCGTTCTTGGCTTAGAACATTCACCAGTTGAGGACAGGACTCACTGATAAAGCTAAAAGGTGTGTGTGTGTGTGTGTGTGTGTGTGTGTGTGTGTGTGTGTGTGTAGAATGATGGACAGGGAGCTGGTCCTCTCTCAGCCTACATCTCCTTTTTCCAAAGCCTTTTCTCCTGTGTGTATTTTTGGTTTTCCTTGCATGGATTTACATGGAATTATAGCTGAGGGTCTGAGTTTAGCAAGTGGCATTGTCCCAGGGGACACATGGACAGAATACCAAATTAGACTCCAGCACTTTTGGAATGACCACCGCCTGTGAAGGAAGCAAAGAGGCTTCTGGAAGCCCCCACATACTGCCTCTAGCAGGTCATTCCTTTGAAGTGCACAGCTGAGGACTCACACTCCCAGCAAGGCCAGTCTATACAGGTTGGCCCTGATGCAGAGGTAGAGAGGATGCTTCTAGCTTCCTGGTTTGACCTAGTAACAACAGAGGGGATGTTCACTGAGTCAGTTCCCATTGCTCAATCCAGGTCATTGTCTCCAGGACTTGGAAAACTGAGGAAGAAGTTCAGTAAGAAACAGAGGGATCCCTTCTAAGATCTCGGGGATCCCAAAGCCCAGAGTTTTGCACAGCTCTTTGTCTCAGGGGAATGAATAATCCTTCCTGACCCTCACCTCACTGAGGCTGAGAAAGAACACTGCAGTAGCTGGAATGGCACCAGATGTGACTGTCTGTGAAGGTGTGTGTGAGCAGCAGAGAGGAGGGATCCCAACACTGGCCGTCCTAAACTATGTAAAAGGAGCAGCAGAGAGGATGGATCCCAACACTGGCCATCCTAAACTACAGAACAGGAGCAGCAGAGAGGACGGATCCCAACACTGGCCGTCCTAAACTACAGAACAGGAGCAGCAGAGAGGACGGATCCCAACACTGGCCATCCTAAACTACAGAAGAGGAGCAGCAGAGAGGAGGGATCCCAACACTGGCCATCCTAAACTACAAAACAGGAGCGGCTCTTCCCTCCCTCCCTGTCCTCAGATTTGCTGTTAAGTAGTGAAGCTGCATCATTCTTTGTCAGGTCAATGTCACCTGTCTCCTTAGCAGATGAGGAGACTGAGACCTGGACAGGCTGGACACCTGGAGGGCCACATACCAAAGAGGATTCCATTCTCTTAGGCCCGATTGGTGTCACATGCATCAGGGTTCTTGTGCAGACAGTCACCACTGCCACCTGGGATGACACAGCTCAAGGGCTAGGTATCAAATTTTACACAGTAGGTCCCTTGTTTCTGTTTTAGATAGCGATCCACTGTCTATTTGATGAGTTGAGGAGGCCTGAGTCTATTAAGGAAGGACCACTTCATGCCAGTTTTCTTATATGTAAAAGAAGACTAAGTTCCCCCCCCCAACCCTTGCTAACAGTTGTTAGGGATCTCTCGACTCTTAAAGCAATGACATTCTCCTACTCTTTTTATTTTTTTTGTTTTTTGTTTTTTGTTTTTTCGAGACAGGGTTTTCTCTGTGTAGCTTTGCGCTTTCTGGACTCACTTGGTAGCCAGCTGGCTGAACTCACGAGATCCGCTGCTCTGCTCCGAGTGCTGGATTAAGGCGTGCACCACCACCACCCGGCTAAAATAATCCAGTTTTAATTCTAAACATTTTCTTTTCTTTTTTTTCTTTTTTTGGTTTTTTGAGACAGGTCTCTGTTATTTTGCGCTTTCCTGGACTCACTTGTAGCCAGCTGCCTCGAACTCACAGAGATCCGCCTGGCTTTGCCTCCGAAGTGCTGGATTAAAGGCATGCGCCACCACCGCCTGGCGCAATGACATTCTCAAAGCCCTGCTTTGGGGAAGAACAATGGCTACAGCTTGTTGAGCTACTACACACTCTGGCAGAGACTCTTCATGGAAAGATTTAGCCCATTTTGCAGAAGAGAACACCGAGGCTCATCACATTAGTTCAATGTCACCTAGAGATGACATTTTGTCATATGAGATGGCAAGATCCATGGCAAAAAGCTCTGACTGAGTCAAATGCTTGACTTTTGATTCTTATCTGTCTCTCTGTGTAAGAGAAATAATTGAAAACCAAACCAAAACATGAGAGTCACAAATGCCTAGGGTCCACTAGTACAGTGGTTCTCAACCTGTGGGTTGCGACCCCATTTTGGTAAACCTCTAGCCTCAAAAAAAAATTTACGTTACAATTAATAACCATAGCAAAGTTACAGTTATGAAGTAAAAACGAAAATAATTTTGTGGTCAGGGGTCACCACAACATGAGGAACTGTATTAAAGGGTTGTGCGTTAGGAAGGTTGAGAACCACTGCTCTAATGATTTTGGTATGCAGTGTCTAACAGTTCAGAAGATATGAGAGCTTTCTCATTGTATGTTCCCACAGCCTATATACTTTGATTTATGCTCCTTTTTGCTTCTGAGCACAGCCATGCAATTCTGGTACGCAAAGTCACATTTGGGAAGTAAAGGTCATCATTCATCCCCACACCAACCTTGAAGCCATTTCTTCTCCAGATTGCACAAGCTCAGGCCTTCTTCTCCTGGCCTTGGCCTGAGTGTGGAGACTAGACCTTGGAGAGGGTAAAGGGGTGAACACACAGCCAAGAAACCTGGGACACTTGGGCCGGCCTGAGGGTAATGATAAGGATGTAAACAAGGGGATTGGCACGGACAGTCAGGGCAATGTGAGTCCAGCTGGCAACAGCCAGTGGAAAAAGGGTTAGCAGTCCAGTTATGGCAAACATGCCAGGCGGGACATCGGTGAGAAATGAGTCCTGTTTTTGAGCTAGAGAATGCTCAGGAACAAATGAGGGTCAAGGACGTGCGAGCTTTGGAGTCCCTGATCTAGGAGCATCTGACACGCAGGTGTGGGGTGCAGGGTGCAACCCAGGGAAAGCTCCCTGGGTGCTGTCTGACACACAAGGTGCTCTCGGAAGCAGAAGCCAACATTACAGAAGTGTTGCAGTTTCAAAAGAAACCCAGCAGGAAGGATGGATTTGGAGTGTCACCGTTTTGCCACCCAGAATGAAATGATGTTCAAATCATTAGGTAGGAAGACTAATGGGGGGTTTGATAACCAGGGGAGCAGGCTGGTGACATCTCAATACGAACACATTTTAATTCGAAAGGAGATGCAATCAAACGTTCCAAGTCTCTTGATGTGTTGTGCTAAGTATTTAAATTTCAACAAAAGTGTCAAGTTAACAAAATGGGGATGTAATGGCCTTTTCAATCAATATTACTGGGACAACTATATATCTATATGGGAAGAATGAATTTGAACTCTAATCTCATAACATATACAAAAACCAACTGCCCTTGACACAAAAGTAAAAGATAAAATTGTAAAACACCAGCAAAGAAAAATAAAGTTACATATTAAATTTTGGTTAGGTAATAGTTTCCTAGAGTAGATACATGAGACACCATCATATGAAAACATTTTTTTTGTGCTTTAAAAAATATTATGGAGGAAGTGGAAAGGCAACCCACAGTATGGGAACAATTTTGTAAGTTATATATCTGATGCAGGACTTTTTGTAGAATATGTAAAGAATTCTTTTACAACTCAATTAAAAAGAGACAAATAGCCCAATTATAATACAGACAACACACACAAGCAGCCCTTCCTCCAAAGAATGCTTGTTCAGTAAATTTAGGAACACTTGCCCAATGTCATTAGTCATCTGAGAACTGCAAATTAAAACTGTAGTAAGACACAGTGACATGTACCTGTAATCTCAGTTCTTGGGAGGCTGAGGCAGGAGGATAGTAGGTTTAAAGACCTGTGAGATTCTGTCTCAAAACAAAAAGCCCAAACCAGAAAAACCAAACACATACAAACAAAATTTTACAGTGAGATACTATTCTTCATATACACTAGGGTGGCTATCGTTCACAAGACAGACAGTAAACACATGTTGATAAAAACTGGAAAAATTGGAACCATTGTGCTGTATTGGTGGAAATGTAAAATGTGCATTCAGTTTGGAAAATAGTTGTGAGTTTTGCAAGCAGAATTTTGTGAAAGAGAACCATTATATGAAGGAACTCTCAGCTCCATTCCTAGGTTTATTTGCATATGAAAATGAACCTAGACAAGAACTTTCAGGCAAATGCTCCTAGCAGGATTATTGATAATAGACAAATAGAAGCTATCCAAATGCCTACCAGCTGATGAACCAGTGAACTAAATCTTATGGCATTTCCATATATTGGGATGTTATTTGGCCATAAAAAGTACTAATAAAGTACAAACACAGGTTGCTTATATGGATAAACCTTGAAACATGGACTACATAAAACAATGTCACAAAACAAAGCAAAGCAAACAAAAATTAAAAACCACTGTGAAGTTGCAACTGGCAGTATCCAGAATCTTTTGAATTCAGGAGGACAAATGGTTTGTCCCCCAAACAGTGCGAGGGATGAGAAGGTCAGTTAGAATATAGAATGAAATGAATGTGGGGGAGTATCAAGCCAATGAAAAGTGCTTACGTCATCTGTATCTCATTTGCATAAATCAACTGAGGAGAATGTTCGTAAGGCAAGAGTAGAAATGGGAAACATGAGATATTGAAAATGTAAAAGACAATTTTGTTTGCTGTTTGATAATATTATGATAGTGCTAAAATATCTTAAAAGGCACAGTTACTACAACAGATAATTTGACCTGAAGTTGGGGCTTCAATTTATTCAACGAAGGAGTCGGGTGGAGGAAGGGTAGGGGGAGAAATTGGCCTGAGTTGGCTCACTATAATATTTCTTAAATTTTTATATAGATTTGAAAATTTTCATTGTAAAAACATTTAGAAATGCATAGCAAAGATTGGACTGCAATATGGCAACTTATCACTAAGAAAATTTGAAAAGAAACAATAAAACTGAGAGCCAAGTACTTGTACCTACATTTACTCTCTTTTGATTTTCCCAGCAACCTTATAAATCAGAGTATACTTATTAAAAATTAAATATTTTAATTATTTTATCTTTTCTTTTTGAGAACTTTATACATGAGCACCAAGTACAGTTTTCCCACCCCTTATCCCCTCGGTTTCCCCCCATGTCCCCCCAACTTCCCTCCAAAATTCATGACCTCTTCTCTATTATACATCTATTATACATCTACATCTATACCTCTCCTCCCTCTCTGTGTATAAATAATACTTATGGAAGCATCTAGTCTTGCTTGAATGTACATGTGTCCAGGGCTGAGCCCATTGGATAGGATAGCTGCACCCATAAAATCTCAACAATAGGTTGTCCAATGTGGACAAGGGGAATTCTACAAGGTCCCATCCCTAGATGAAGGGTGGTCAATGGCTGCTGAAAGAGGGAGAATCAGTTTTCCCCAGGCACAAGCTCCCACATAGATCATCCAGCCCAAACATGCTCCTTTTTTGATGGGAGACTGGAGCTCAGCATGGTTACTGACTTGTCTAAAGCCTCAGCCTGGGATGAGGAGAGGGGCCCAGTTCAAAGACTGGCATGGCTTCTCCATTCAGCACCGATTACTACTTGGGCAATAGCTGTCCTTCACCCTGTGGTGTCTTGTGGAACAGAGACAGGTGGGGCCTTGCTTCATTTCCTGCTTTCAAATGCCTGTCAATGATTTCCTTCTAATACATCAACTGATAATCCATGAGAATAATTTAAGGATATATCTCTCCTAAGGGGCATGTTCTCAAAAAGTTAACAAACATGTTTCAAGTACCCATGAAGACTCATAAAAGGTATTCTGGACAGAAAATGATAGTATGCAATAGAATGTTTGATAATGGGTGTCCATTCAATGCAAACTTTCTTTCTTCCTACAATTCCTCAAGACTACACAATTCTAATGTGATCTACAAACATCATTTGTGAATGTGAATTCATTGAGTAAGAAATGTAGAATGAATGAAATTTATATTGGAGAGATATTAACTTAGGAATCTTAGCATCATTTATCTCTGTAAATAATCTTAGGGGTGGGGCTAACTAAGAATCTTAAGCATAAATTTGCATTGAGAGAGAGAGAGACAGACTGACAGAGTCAGTCCAAGGGGGAGATTATCTTAATACTCAGTAAAAACACTTTCATGCAGTCCTGAGCACCAAGTTGGGGTGAAAGACCCTAGTGGAAGATGAGACACCCACAGTGGAAGATGAGACACCCACAGTGGAAGATGAGACACCCACAGTGCTCAGTGCTCCAAGTGCTCAGGTCTGACTCCGAGTCATTCTCAAGTGCGGTCATGTCCAGCCCACAGCTGTGCTGAATCTTTCAGGTTAGTACTGCAGAGTCTAGCCAGGACT
Source organism: Peromyscus leucopus (assembly GCF_004664715.2). Lineage (NCBI taxonomy): Eukaryota > Metazoa > Chordata > Mammalia > Rodentia > Cricetidae > Peromyscus > Peromyscus leucopus. Next base: position 30,580,660 of record NC_051079.1, on the reverse strand, counting down.
GGCAAGTGATTTCCCACAGGTAGGAAGACATGAAGACAAAGAGAACATGCTATCCCTTTCTCTGCTTTTTTGGTGTGAAGGTAACAGTTATGTGATGAAGACTTGGGCAATTCCAGCCTTGTTTCTTCACAGAGGGAGCCAGGGCACTTAACTGGGATGACTTCTAGGCTGATTCTGTAAAATGGCTTCTTGTTATGCAACCTCAGTTTTTTGGCTTGTAGGTGGGAGCTAGATATGTTTTACAACCCCCCTAAAAAAATTTCCCGGACCTTTTACTACATAGTCACATAACAGAATAATACTCAAGTATCCTTGGCAGGGCATAGTGGTGCACTTTAATCCCAGCCCTTGGGAAGCAGAGGCAGGCATATCTTTCTGAGTTCAAAACCAGTCTGGTCTACATAGTGAGTTCCAGGACTGCCATGCATGCATGCTCTGGTTACACATGTATTCACTTAGGATCACCACGATCTAATCTGTATGGTAGCCCACCTTTGTAGTTATTTTCCATGTCTATGTATGCACCTTTATTAACTTACTGATCTTTAAATGTGGAAAATTTAAATCAAGTATCCAAACATTTTTCCATCTTTCCTATGTGATCATAAAATTGATATCACTTATAAGGCTTAGAGAGGCACTTCCTACAACAAAGTAGAAAAGTGATACTTCTCTACTTACAAGAGAGGCGGTGACTTCCTACAGGATCTGAGGCTGTTCTCTTTTTTTCCTTATTTATTGGCTATTTCTGAGTAGCTAGTGCTTGTGGGGGAGGGGGTGCTACAGATAGGCTGGAACCGAGCTGAGATCTTGGTATCTTAAAATACCCCATGGACACTGTAAAAGGAATGGGTTGTTTATCCTATTCTTTTGTGTTATTAATTTCTGAGTCCCTAAACCACCTAAGGCCATCAGAGTGTGGGTGCCATCAGGGTCCTCATCCCACTTTAGAGAGCTGTACATGGGGCTTCTGAATATGTTTTGACAACACCTGTGCCATCTATACAAAAATATTCACCATTTACAACCATCTGCATCGACAAAAGGCTATTGGTACTGCCCAGTGATTCCCCATGAATGCTGTGGTTTGGAATTATCATTCTTCGTGCATATTTGGAAGAAATGCAATTTGTTTTGAGTACTACTGGGATTCTCCCACTCTGGTTCACCCTCTTAGCAGATGAGGTAAACGTCCAGGAATAAAAATTTCAAAGGCACAGAGAACAGGTCTCTTGGATACATCTTTTGAAAAGCCAACTCATGGCTGAGCTCACTCACTTATTTTTACAGAGTGTGGGCTGCACTTTCTATACCCATGCCTCTATATAAAGAATGCTTTAGAAACTTCTGACTTTCCAGCTTCATGTGAGTCATCAGGTTCTTGTTTTAGAGTGTTCATGTGTTCGTGTGTTCGTGTATGTGTGTGTGTTAGAACAACTCTGGGCACAAGGCATGTATATACTCATAAAAATGTGTTTAGAATGCATGTTAGAATTTTTTTAAATAAGGAGAGTATATATGGCGTGTGTGTGTGTGTGTGTGTGTGTGTGTGTGTGTGTGTGAGAGAGAGAGAGAGAGAGAGAGAGAGAGAGAGAGACAGACAGAGAGACAGACAGAGAGAGAGAGACAGAGAGAGATGCAGTACAGGTTGGGGATCAGTTGCATCAGTTAGCAACTCAGACAGTGGTATAAGATAGAGTGTTAAAGTGATTGTTTTCCTTGCAGACCAGTACACAGGTCTTTGAGGAGCCCTTGACTTTCTCCTTCTTCCGTGTCTTGTTATAAAGGGATTATAGTCCAATTAAGCCATTTAATCCCAAGGTAGAAATTCATGTTTAAAAACAAGATTTACAGCTTCTTAAAAAAAAAAAAAGACACCAGTGCAAGTTGAAGTCTGTCCTTGCAAGTTGCCACCTGCATGGATCCAAAGAGCATTTTTAGCTGAGCACCCAAGACATTCTTAATTACCTTGCCTCATACCTCTCCTCCTTCATCTCTTAAAGAGCCCTTCAGCCTAAATAGCCACATGCTGTCGGAAATACTTCAACTTCTGGATTGGTGCAACTCACCTAGGCTTATTTCTTCTTAGCATCTCAGCGAGCAGGATTGATAATAAGAATAGTACAGAGAGCAAGTGCTGATGGGGAGCTTAGCATGTGCAGACATCCTTAGACTGAGTGCTTTATGCCCATTACCTCATTAGGTGCCCACTGGGAGGAGTGACTTGGGGCCACCACCTGACTTAATACGCTGTTGTTGTCGTCTTGTAATTCTTAATCATTTTAGAGCAAGGGGCTTGCGTTAAAAAATTACAGAATGCAAAAAGTGCATAAATGGATATCGGACCTACAAGTTATACCATTATCCTGAGAAACACCTGCTAACCCACAGGTCCTATTGTTTTCTTTCTACGTGATGCCCGGGCTATTGCAGAAGATATGACAGTGAGTCTTATATGACGTCAAAACCCTGTCTGGAAAGTGTCTACCAGCATCTCCTTAGAGGAAAGTTTTCTGATGAGCAGGCAATTATGTTTACCACACAACAGAAAAGTGCAAAGCATCTGGGAATTTGGGCAAGTTGTTTAATCCTTTGAATTCTCAGTTTCCTAACCTGTAAAGTAGGCATAATAATAATAATCATATTTAACTTACAGGATGCTTAAGGATAAAATGCAATCACAAATATCTACAGTACACACGGCTTCAGTTAATATTCATGTATTCTGAGTGCCTGGTAAGTACTTAGCATCCAACAGTGTTTGTGACCTGGGGAAGCTCTCTTGCCTACCAGCAAGGTGCCAGCGGATTTACTCCTTACCTGTCCTGAAGGGTTGGCAGGGAAGTCTGCCTTGTCCCCATGCTGAGTGAGCACAGAGGGGCTGCTAGAGCTGATGAGCACTGGGGTGCTGATTTCCACCATCTGGTGACCTTCAGGAGAATGGACCATGCGGTTGAGTGTGTTCAAAGCTGTTGTGATGGAGAACTGCCCAGACCCCTTCCTCCTGGACCCAGGGCTCTTTCGGAGGGTGAGTGTGTTGGTTGCTTTGCCTCTGGATGGAGAGGACATCAGAGACAGGTTTTTCGTGCGTGATAACTGATGTCCTTTGTTCTTCTCTAAGAGGTGTCTTGCTGCGAGGTTTGGCTGCAGAGGTAAGAGGATCGATGAGAGTTACTTTCTGACATAGTATAGTAGCTAAGTCTCACACTCATTGGCAACTGATGCTAGCTAGTTTCTCAGCTGCTGGCTCGGATGGCCATCCTTTGGTCAGTGGCTGGGTCAGATGGCCACCCTTTGGTCAAAATAATAACACATTCTATCTTCTATCCATTTGAAGTTCATACATTTGATATGCTTTGAGATATAGTAAGCCGGGTGGTGATGGCCCACGTCTTTAATCCCAGCGCTCGGGAGACAGAGGCAGGTGGATCTCTGTGAGTTCAAGGCCAGCCTGGTCTACAGAGTGAGTTCCAGGAAAGGCGCAAAACTACACAGAGAAACCCTGTCTCAAAAAACCAAAAATCAAAAACAAACAAACAAACAAACAAACAAACAAAAAAGAGACATAGTAGACACACATTCAGGACCTTGACTCATCCTTCTGCTACACCTGTTTTTTTTTTTTTTTTTTTTTTTTCCTATTTCAAATATTGCCAATCTTCACTTTCCTGTTCTTTGTCTTTAACATCAGTTGTTCTGGTAAATTACCCAGGGAAGAAAAAAAAAAAACACCAAAAAGGATGGAAAAGCCCCAGTGTGTAGTGTTATCGATAAGCCAGCTGTTTAACAGCTGGCTAGCACAGTTTCTGGAACTGTAACAAATGGTGTGTCGGATCTGGCACCAGCCAGCCCAGTGTATGTTACTGTAGCCTTCCCTAACATCCGACTCATTACTTCTAAAGGGCCCTGGGGGCTTACAGCCTTTGGAAATATGAAATCTGTTGAAAAAAAAAATGAGGGTTCCTATGAATCCACGCTTCCATCTCAGGACGATGAGTTAAATTCCTATTATTACGATAGTCGCCAGTCATTCTCCCGAGCGACGGCATGTCTCGTTCTAATTTAGACGTTCAACTAGAGAGGGGAAAAAAGAATGTTCCCTTTTATGAACTTTTTAAATGACAATGTGCAGAGGATTAAAATAGCGGAGAGAGAGAGAGAAGACTTGGAAGAAGAGGTGATCCTTGTCTTGAAAAAGCCTGCCACATTGTGGAAAAACTCACCAAGTAGGTGCTTAGTGTTATTGTGCTCACATTTGTGTAAACATGTGAGTGTATCGAGGGCGGAGGTCAACCTCAGCTGTCATTCCTCAGGGGAAATTGCCCTTGTTTTTTTTCAAGCAGGGTCTTTCCCTGGCTGGAGCTCGCCAAGTGAGCTTACCTAGTCATCTCCCCAGTGCACTTAAAAAAAGTCCATTTCAAAGATAAGAAAGCTGAGGCCCGAAGGCGTGACATAAGTGACAGAGCCCACGTGTAAACTAGTAAACGAGAAGCTGTCAGATGGCAATGTCTTCCAGGGTCAAAGAGAGAGTGAGTGGGGGATACAGCCACTCACACTGGGGGGGGGGGGAGGGGAGGATCAACGAAGAGCCTCTGAGAAGGGGGTGGTTTAAACAGAGGTAAGTGGCAAGAAAGCCGGTGGTGTGGACATGAGGACGTGAACAGGCCAGGCAGAAAGCAGTAGGAAGGATGAAAGGGAGCAGGTGAGGAGACCGGGAGGGTCGGCCACAGGCTTGGCAGGCACCCGATTGCACAAGGACTCAGGAGGCCTTGACTTATTTTCAGTGTAACAGGAAGCTCCTGGCAGGTCTGGGTCGAGGAGTGACATGATCTGATTTATGCTTTTTAAAGCTCCTGTTACGGTTTGGCAGTTTCTCACAAACACATACTTAGCATCTGATCCAGCAATCCCACTTCTGGGTAATTACGCGAAGAAAGAAAAATGTATGCTCAAACCACAGTTTCATTCAGAGTTGCCAATGACGGGGAAGCAACCTCGACGCCATTTATTACCAGTTGACTGAGTAGTGATTTTTGTGTGTGTGTGTGTGTGTGTGTGTGTATGTGTGAATGCATGTGGTGGTCAGAGGCCACCCTCAGCCGTTCTTCCTCAGGAGCTGCCCATCTTGGATTTTAGGAAGGGTTTCTCAATGGCCTGGAGTTTGCCAATGAGGCTGGCTGGCCATTGAGCTCCAGGGATCCACCTGTCTCCCCCTCTCCAGTGCTGGGATGACAAGTGTGTACCATCATAACCATTTTTTTTTTTTCTTAAAACTTGGGTTCTGGGATTGAACTCGGGTCCTTATGATTGCATGGTAAGACTTAACAGACAGAACTGTCTCCCCAGATGCTATCTCTGGAACATCTGTGCTTTGAGACACTGTTCACTAATAAAAAGATGAGCTATGGACACATGGCACAATACAGATGAATGTCAACTGTGTTAAGCAAAAGGAAAGAAGCCAAGCTCACAGGGTTCCATTTTATAGAACATTCTAGAAAAAGAAAGCCATAGGGGCAGAAAATAGGGGCAGAAAATTTATGGGGTTCCATTTATAGAACATTCTAGAAAAAGAAAGCCATAGGGGCAGAAAATAGATCACTGGTGACTAGGTGGAGGAACAGAGGAGATGGCTCAGCATGAGGAATTTGGGGGGCATGTTGGAACTTTTCTATATATTGACTATAACGTGTTTATATAATTATATGTAGTTACCAAAACCAGAGATCCAGATACATTTAAAAAAGCAAAAAGCAGGTTTTTACTCCATATGAATAATGAAAATGTCATTCTTCAGAAGTAATGCTGAGAAGTAGGGATACTGATTAGCAAGATATCTATTTTGTTCTGGCGAGCTCTAATGGTATCCTGGACTAAGGACAAGGCCTGGCAAGGCCCCACAGCACCTGTTCCTCCACGGTTTGCGCAGGAAGGAGGACAACGGATACCCTTCAAATGGAATGAGTGACTTTCCTTACAGCCGTCTGCAGCCATGATATCACAAGTTAATTCTTTCTTATGTGCCCTGCCTTTCTGTCTCCAGGTGGGCAGCACCATCACCTTTTATTATTATTATTATTATTATTATTATTATTATTATTATTATTATTTTATCAGTAACACCAACAAAGGGCCCTGTGAGAATCTGCTTTTGCCCTGTCCTCCACCGGCATGATTGACAGCTCAGCTGGGCAGGGACTGTGCGGCTCTTAGGTTTGCACCCATTTGAAACAATATCCTTGAAGTTCACTGGGCTGGACGAGGTTCACACAATTGAGACTGCCCTGTGGAGAAGTCCAGACAAGAATGGGGAGAAACTCAGCTTTTGTTTGACCATCCTTTGTGAGGGTGCTACTCAATAAATCAAATGATGCATTAACAGGAACAGTCTTATTTATGTACCCAAAAAAGTCCATGTTATCCTTATAAGAAAGCCTTCCTTTCAATCGCTCTGCACAGCACTGGCAACACAAACTTTATTTAAAGAGTTCTTAGCATGTGCTGCTCTTAATGAAATTACTGGAGTCAAAACTTTAAGTACTGCTTTAAACAGCTCAATTTAGATTTGAAGTAATGTTTGAAAAGTAGGTTCCCAATTAGACAAACCACTTGATTATCTTCTTCCTCCCTCCTAGCAATTAGGAGAACAAATGAAGCCATGGCTATTTAATGATAATTTTGAGGCTTCTTGTAATTACTAATTTTAGAGGTAAATGGGTAGTGAGAGTATCCAAATGAATAATCATTAAATACAGAAGTTTTGAAAACAGCAGTATTCAGAAACAGGTGATGAAATTAATGCTTAGCCCTTCACCCCAGAGCTACAAGGAAGCATCTCAAAATAATGCAGGAGATCAGACCAAAGTCTCCCACCTCCAATGTGTTCAGTTAGGTACCTAGTGCAGGTCCAGGGAGAGTGAACATTCCCCTAATCACCCTTATTGTTTCTACCTAGCAAATGGCCCCACCACTGACCTAGGCACACAAGTCAGAAGGTGGAGACACCCTAGGTCATTCCCTCTTTCCCATGTCTTCCACCTCTGCAATTCCCAAATCCTCATAAGAGGTAGAATTTGAATTTGCCAATTTGTTTCCAGTCTAGCAGTCAGAGTCACATCATTTCCAAACGGAACCATGCAGCAGCCTGCTCATCTTTCTCTCTCTCTCTCTCTCTCTCTCTCTCTCTCTCTCTCTCTCTCTCTCTCTCTCTCTCTCATCTCTTTTTTAAAATTTGTTATTTCCATTGTATCCCAGAAACCAGAGTCTGGGCCCGATGGCTCACATCTGCAATCAGAGCTCTTGGGAGGCTGAGGAAGGTCGAGGCTAGCCTGTGCTGTCCATTCAGTTTCAGTCTAGCATGGGATATACAACAAGACCTTGTCTGAAATCAAAATAAGTCAACTTCAACAAGCCAACTAACCAACCAACCAGCTACCAACCAATCAACCAACTAACTACCAACCAACCAACCAAAAACAACAATTAGACAAAACCAACCAAGTCTGATCAAATCAGTGATCTCTGAGTCAAATCCAAATTTATAATAGTAAGATATACAGGATCTTCACCATATATCCCATGAGGTCCCCTTTCTTCTGCTGACCTGGAGCATTGTGACTGGTCCAGCCAATGGGCAGTGAGTGAATGTGAGTGGTGTTCCTTCAGAGGCTCTCAGCTGTGAATACACAATCCATTCTCCCCTCCTATGGCAACTAGGAAGGACACATGCTCCAGATGTCACAGTTAAAAGACTGCCCAGCCCTGTTAGTGTGTGTTCCCAGGTGACTGTGAGTGGAACCACTCAGCATCCTGTGCTGAAAATACAATGTAGGTAGGAAATAGCATTTTTCTTTGTGGAGCCACTGAGACTTTGGGGCTGTTTAGTATGCCAGCATCACCCCGTCTTTTCTGTTTACAAAATGGTTTGTAATTACTACAATTTACTTCTTTGGCTTTGTGACTTAGCTCTGGATCTGGTAGTCTCTGGGTCCTCTTGCTACATCTACGCCCCCAGCCTCTGCTTCCTCCTCCATACTTATGTACTGAGCCTGAACTGCTTCTCAGTTGGCTCAGCTGGCATTCACTGACCTCCCAGATGAAGTCGAACATCACAATCCCTTAACAGTTCCCTCCACTTCACTCCTTGCATCATCCATCATCCTTGTAATCAATTACCCGAGTGCCTGACGGTGTGCTCTCTGGGATGAGGGACCTGTATCTACCCTGTATCTTTAGAACTTTGTGTGGAACCTGATGGAGCAGGTGCCAATGAAGCATTAAATAAATGAGTGCACAGGACAGCAGGGTCAGGTTTATTTTTTTTCTAACCACCTTCAAATAGGTTTTCACTTATTCAATTTAATGCCTTAAAAATTATTGTATTGTTACTGGATCCCAAGGCCTTACATAAGCTGGGCAAGCTATTTTTTTTTAAATGGAGAGTCTGTTCTGTGTTAGCTGGCCTATAAAATGTAACCAACACACTTGCCACATGTTTAGAGAAGACAGAAACCAGTCAAGGTTCACTTGACTGCTGACATGTTCTGGACATTTTTTTTTTCTTCCCAGCAGAGCCACATAAAATGAGTGAGATTCAAACAGGTGGGAAACACAAGGCAGGTGAACCAGGAAGAGACAAAGCATGAGGCATGAGAATACCTGTCAGTGCACACTAGAGCACGGCCATTCTTCACTCTCCCTCCACCCTTTGGTTACTTTCGACTGGCTGAGTGAAGGAAGTACCCAACACCTTGAAAGCTGGACAAGGCTTAGGATACACCCTTTGCTGCAGAACCTGCTTTGGCTTCCATGCACGGAAGAATTGGATTCTTCTCCCCAATTATGCCTCAGTCCCATTTCCCCCACCCTGCTGGAGGGTGGGGACGCTGCCCGGTACTTCTTTTTATAGCTCTCCGATACTCACTTTTAATACATTTATGCATGGTAAGCACTCAGTGAAGACAGTTAAACAATGAAAGATCTCTTTTGAATTTGCAATGACTTGCTTCAAGCTAGGGTGAGGCTCGTGGCTAGTGAGGTTCGAGACCAGAGGTTAGGTAATTATACTGGAGAAACAGATAGCCTAGCTTGTTTTTAAAGTCATTTAAAAAAAAAAATCCACAGAAGTAAGGCTGGGGAATTAGCTCTGTAGGTAAAGGGCTTGTTGGGCAAAAGTGATGACCTGTGTTTGGATCCCTAGACCCTGTATAAAAGCTGGGTGTGGTGGCACATGCCGGAAACCCCAGTGCTGCTGGTGGGGGTGTGGAGACAGGCAGATCCTCGGTGCTAGTTGGCCAGCCAGTGTTGTCAAAACAGGTTCACTGCAAGACTCTCATAGAATAAGGTGGGGAGCTGAAGAGGAAGAAATCTGATATCAACCTCTGGCTTCCATCTGGAATTTTACATCTAGTGGTCACCAGTCCCAGTATGTTGGTATATGTTGTTGCACATCATTGCAATCTCTTCCCCGCTTTTCCACACAAACACACATTTTTAGAGCTGCTTTCAACTTAGTTCAACTTTGTTTCATTGTTTTATGTGTTTTCTAATATTTCATTCGTTTTAAGTGTCTAGTTCAGCAGGGTTAAGTGCATTCATATTGTTTTGGACAGATCTCCAGAACTTTCTCATCTTGAGGATTTGAAAAATCTATACTTATTCAATTTGTTGTCAACTCTACAATAAATCATATATTTTCCAATAATATCTAGTATTTCACAATATTATTAACATTTAAATGGTATATATAAAAATTTTCTGGCCCATAATAAAGAGTAGCCCTGGTGTAGTGGTGGTACACACTTTAATCCTAGCACTCAGGAGACAGAGGCAGGTGAATCTCTGTGAGTTTGAGTCCAGCCTGGTCTACACAGTGAGACTCTGTCCTTCCCTGACAAAGTGAGTCTTCACTGTTGATTATTTAGGTTATTTCTGCATTTCACTATTGTGTACAATGCTATGGTAAACATTTTGTGTGTTTGTATCAGCAACTCTACCTGTTTATTTAAATATTTCCTTATAGCCAGTTCTCAGATGTGGAATTGTTCATTGTTAAAGCAGTGCACACTTTAAGTTTTTTTTTTTTTTAAATATGGGTGAACTTACATTTCAATGTGAGAAATTTGACTACCTTAAACTCCAAGAAACAGTAGAAAATACCCATTTCTCCATATTCACCAGAACTGAGTGTCATTGTGTAGAATTTTTCTTTAGAGGTTCCAGTGAGTTCTAAGCCTCAGGTTAAATAGGAATTTCCCTCAGGCGTCACTGGGGCGGGCACACAGACGCTTTTGAGCATGCTTGAGTCAGCTGTAGATGGGAGACTCACATACCTCCACGAACAAGATGGGGAAGATGCCCACTTTATCTCCCAGCTTCCCTTCCGCCCAGTTCTCATCCACTCGGCTGATCACCGTGATGATGTCATCCTGAAAGAGAATGCCTCAAGTCAGCTCTACCCTTCACTTTCAGGTGATGAAATCTGTTCGTAGCAGGGAGCAAAGGGTATAGCTCTTGAGAAGGTTGTGTGGGAAATACCTCTGCCATCATAAAAGGCAGCGTTTGAGTCACCAAGATTTCCGAGAGGAATGGAAGGGATTTGAGGATCAGTGGAACCTGGTAGGAAAACTCAGAATATTCCAAGCAGAATCTGTGGTTTTCGTTTAAACTAACCTGATGGAGAAGTCAAGAGAGAAGCCATAGGTGATACAGCTCTCGCCTGGCAAAGGGGAATGACTTTCATTCTCATTTTGAAGACGTTTTGGAACTGACTCCGTTTTAATATGTCAAAAATAAAGCAGCTTTCATTCAAAAATTTCTCACTACAAAAGTTGCAGAAACATTCAAAATATCGATAAGAAAAACAAGTGAATTCTGTCCACCACGGTGTAGGTACGGCCACTGCTAATAGCTTGCTTGACACTTTTTCTAGATCCTTTTGTAGTAAGATAAAAGATATATGCATATGTGATTTAAATTCTTTTCAAGACATCCATTTATGCATTCAATAAAGTGCTTAAATCTTGGAAGTGAGCTGGAACAGTCAATTATAGCTATGAAGCCTCATCCAAATCAAAGTATGAGACCGAGCACCCCTTTGTGCCTTTTCCCACACTCTAGCATCCTGACCTCTGGTACTGTCCCCTCATTTTGTCTACTCTCCTACTTTATACAAATGATGTCTTACTTAATACCTTAATAGGACACTTTTTGTTACAAATCTTTCTCCGGTGTGTGTGATATATCCCATGGTGTGTGTGTGTGTGTGTGTGTGTGTGTGTGTGTGTGTGTGTGTGTGTGTGTGTAAGTCAGAGGACAACTTGTGGGAGTTGGTTTTCTCCTTGAACTACTGAGCTATCTCCCTAGCTCCCACACCCTCTGTCTGCTTTTTGTTCTTGTTTTTTTTTTTTTATTTCTTTTTATTTTATTTAGTGATCTTCCTGCCTCAGTATCTCAAATGCTGAGATTACAGACACGCACACAACATTTGCAGAGAGAAGATCTTTGGTTGAATTTGGACATGCTGGGTTTAGGACTACCCTAGATTTTTCTAATGAAGCGTCGGTGTTCCACGGTGATAGAATGGACAAAGTCCCCTGCTCTGGGCTCTTTGTCACACTTTCCCACTGATGTGTGTGTTTTCCGTTAGACTCCCAGTTCAACGGAAGGAGGGACATTGCTCCACCACTTTGTTCCCAGTGGCTGAACTGTCAGATGCGGGGAGGGAGTGATGAATCAGTAGTTAAGAGCACTTGCTCTTGCACAGGACCTGGGTTCGGTTCCCAGCACCCACACAGTGGCTCACAACTATCGGTCACTCCAGTTACAGAGATCCAATGCCCTCTTCCCGTTTCCACGGGTACCAGGTACACACATGGTACACATACATGCATGTGGGCAAAATACTCCCATACATAAAATGAAAGTATATTCAAATATATTTAAAAGAAATTGCTAAATGAATGGGCTTGTGGACTTTCGTTGAGGAATTATAACAGTACCACTTCATGTACTTACATGTTGACCTGTGACAGCAGCAACTAATAAGGTAACCCCAACTTAGGTTTCTATGAGGGGATTTGAACACCTATGGTACAACAAACCCTGAAAATACAGTTGAAGCCCCAATTAAATACTTTCTTCTATAAGTGTTACCATATGTCATTTCACAGCAATAAGACACTGACTGATACACAGTCCATGTAGTTGAAATCATACACACACATTGCTTCCATATGTGCGCGCGCGCACACACACACACACACACACACACACACACACACACACACACACGCTCACGCACACGCAGACGCATGCACATGTGCATTCATGTGTAACATGCATACTCTTTTAAAAAATCAGCAATCTTAAACAACGGACTGTGGCTTCTCCCATCGTCTGTCTGTGGTCTGCGTTTACCTTGAGGAAGGTCAGGCAGTCCTGGTTCTCACTCTTATCCTTGTCTCGAAGGTCAAAATTGTAGAGGGCCCTGCAGAGTGGTGGCGGCTGGGGCAGCTGCTTGATGACTTCCACGGAGCTGGCCGGGAAGATCCCACTGACCCCATTGATCTCCCCCTGGTACCAGTTCTCATCAAGCTGTCTCCGGAGGAGGATGACATCTCCTTTATTGAACTTCAGGTCACCAGGATTCTTCCCTCTGTAGTTGCACAAGGCCTTGGCTCGAGGCACCTGCAAATGGCACGGACCAGAAAACAGCAAGTGAGTGGAGGGCTGGAGGGCTGGAAGGTCTCACACCAGCTGCTAGTGATCGCTGTGTGTGGACCATCCAGCTCATTTGGTGTAGGTAGCTGCCTTATTTTCTTTTCCTGTCCTGTGATGAGGTACTCTGACAAAAATAATTTTAAGGAGAAAGAGCTCATTTGGCTCACAGTTCACGGTACCCACCACGATGGGGAAGGTATGGCAGCAGAAGCTGGAAGCAGCTGTTCACATCACAGCTTTGGTCACGAAACAGCAATGACCGCTTCCAAGTACTCAGCTCTCCTTCTCCATTTCACACAGTCCAGGATCATCTCCTGCCCAAGTCACGGTCCTGCTCACAGTTAAGATGGGTCTCCTCACATCGGTTAGTGTAATCAAAATAACCCTCATAGGTACACTCAACACCTGCTGTCCACCTCTTAGATGATTCTAGAGCCTGTCAAATTTTCAATGAACAGCAACCATCAGAGTAAGCCCCTCCTTTTTTTTGGACAAAGATTTTTTTTATTTTTGAGATTATAATACAATGACTACATTTCTCCCCTCCCTTCCCTTCCTCCGAATCTCTCCACTCTCCTCAAATTCATGGCCTCTTCTTTCAGCAGTTGTTTTTGCATGCACATCTGTATTCCCCAGTACAACCAGGTCAGTCCAGATGATGTTACTTGCATGCATGTTTTCAGTGCTGACTGTGGGGCATGAAACAACCAACTGGTGTGTTCTTCCCTGGGGAGGACCACCTCTCCTGCTCCCAGCATTCCCTGGTTGCCAATAGTTCTTTGTGTAGGGTTGAGGCTTCATGGGCTTTTCTCCATCCATTTTAGCATTCCTTAGCAACATCGTCGTTTAAAGTTTCATCTGTGGCTATATTTGATTGGCCCCACTTATTTCTAAGACCTATGCACTTTATTGAATATCTCTATCATCTATCTATCTATCTATCTATCTATCTATCTATCTATCTATCTATCTATCTATCTATCTCTATCTATATAATATCTATCTATCTATCTATCTATCTATCTATCTATCTATCTATCTATCTATCTATCTATCTATCTATCTATCTATCTATTTATCTGTATACCAGAAAGAATTTTAAATCAATGTTTATATGCATGTACCTTTTATCCCACTCCAAAGTTATCTGGAAAAACCAGTGGCATCATCCTTGTTCAGCTTTTATTTGGGTAGCATGTTGGTGAGACCTCATGGGAACAGCTTCTGATTTGAGTAGAAGACACAATCTCACAGCAAACTCCCTGATCCCCTGGCTCTTACATTCTCTGCCCCCTTTCCACAATGTTCCCCAAGTCTCAGGTGTGGGACATTTCTGCTCTATTCACCATATCTAGGAAATGGAAACAACATAGTAACCTTTTGAGACCGAAGTCTACCATCTCGTTTACTGAAGAAGCTGACTGAGACACCATGGTTTGGTCACTTCCCTAAGGTGACACACTTGGGGGACAGTAAATATCAGCAAACATCAGCTCTGAATGCAGGCTACCTGAGTCTAGAGCTTTTGTTCTTAATCCTGATAGCAGGAATGGGGTTTAGACTTGACTCACAGCTTTGTGAGTCTGACAGAGTGTCCTAGTCAGGGTTGCTATTGCTGTAATGAAATACCATGACCAAATGCAACTTGGGGAGCAAAGGGTGTAAACCCTTTGGATTACACTTCCATATCACCATTCATCATCCAAGGAAGTCAGGACGGGAACCTGGAGCAGGAGCTGATGCAGAGGCCATGTAGGAGTGCTGCTTACTGGCTTGCTCTCCATGCTTGTTCAGCCTTTTTTGGGGGGTTGGGGTTTGAGACAGGGCTTCTCTGTGTAGCTTTGTAGCCTGTCCTGGAACTCACTCTGTAGCCCAGGCTGGCCTCGAACTCACAGAGATCCACCTGCCTCTGCTTCCCAAGTGCTGGGATTAAAGGTGTGTGCCACCACTGCCCGGTCAGCCTGCTTTCTTATAGAACCCAGGAACTACCAGCCCAGGGTGGCACTATCCCCAATGGGCTGAGCCCTCCCATATCAGTCGCTAATTAAGAAAATGTCCTACAGGCTTGCCTATGTCCCTGATCTTATGGAAGCATTTTCTCAATTGAGGTTCCCTCCTATCAGATGACTTTAGCTTGTATCAAGTTGACATAAAACCAGCCAGTACAATGAGTCAGTGATTCTTTCTGAGTCCATACTGATTTTGCATTCTGGTTGTACCTCTCTCTCTCCTTGTGTGATTAAGTTTGTTTAATATTTTTTGAACTATGTTCATGTATAAAACAGGGTGTTAGTAGAATGTCTAACTCATTAGGACTTTTGTGAGCAATAAAGACTATCCATAATGCATTTACCATCTTGCCTAGAATATAATATGTGCTCAGTGAGTGTCTTCCTTTATTAGCATCATGTATAATGGGGAGCTGATGACACCAGTTCTGCGTGCTCCTCAGCACTGATGGGAAGAAAATGGAAGTGGAAACCACCTGCAAATAGGAAGTGGTTTGTGAGAAGCATAATTTGTCTCCAGCCTTCTTCAGAAACTGTAGACCTCATGAACATTTGGATCATTAGGAAACTCAACTGAGACAAGGAAACAATTACTCAGGAATCAATCATAGCTTTTGAAAAAAAATAAATCAGCTTGTGAATCATCATTTGTCAGATCAGTCATCTGCCTAAATAATTTATTCAGTCAAATGTTCTCTCTCTCTCTCCCTCTCCTCCTCCTCTCCCTCTCTCTCTCTCTCTCTTTTTCCTAATTGAGACTGTTTTCTCCACATAGGCATAACCTCAGTGTGGTCTTATTTGAGGTTGGCTTGGCACACTGAAAGTTCTAACAACTTGGGTTCCAACAAAAGCCTTTCTCTCACCTGAGATATTTGTGTGTGCTTTTCTGGGCAGTGGGATGTTTATATGCAATGGCTCCCTTGCACTGGGATATTTTGCTGTTCCCAGGTGAGTAGGATGGCTTTAATTCAGGTCTTCCTGAATTTTCTGGCTCTAGGACGCTCATTTGAAAATGGAATTCCAAGTAGATTGTAGAGAGGAGAGCTCGAATCCCTTTGGCGATGGGGTAACTGAGCTGTGGATATTTTAAGGAGAGCCTGGGGCTGAGAGAAGTACAAGGGCACAGCTCACTGTGGGGAAGGAAACTGGAGGGCAAGTGAGCAAGACGTGGAAGTGGTTAAATAAGGTATTACAACACATTCACTTGGTGAGGGCTCTGTCATCATTAAAGGAGATAATATTGATCTATAACCTTTAGCGTGGAGCATCACTTTCAATATATTGTTCAGTGTAATAATAGTCAAAGACAGTTGTGCAGACTAGGTTTTCATCACATATCAACTTATCTGCTTGGGGAAATGTTAGATATCTGCTCCTCAGGACACTGAGATTATTTCCAAGGGCCAATGTTTTTGGGTATTGAATTTTCTCCTAAGTGTTTAGTTCTGGTTTTAAACTCTTATAACGAAGTGGTTATGTTGCCTATTAAAGTTAGTCGAAATTGGGGGGAAAAGAATGGAGTAAAGCTTACTGGTGAGGTGTGTGTAGCTATGGAAGGCATCTGGAAAGAAAATTAGCCAAATTGATTAGGAAAAGTAATTACGACCTGCCTTGAGGAAGATGCCGTTTCAGGAACCAGCATGCAGGAGGCTGGGAGCAGAGGATACCCAGGAAAAAAAATAAGAATCTGTGAGGCATCCTGGTTTGGAGACACTAGGGATCAATACCTGTCCTTCCAAATTCCTTCCCTCCAATTTTCCATCAAAACACAAGCCACAGTTTTCTGGGCAAACGACTACGTGGGATACTGGTTGGTTACACTTTTCAGTCTTCCTGGCAGCTGGAGAGTGTCTTCCCTTCCCTGGCTCCATCCTGCTGTGTGGGATGCAGCAGGAGCTCTGACAGCCATCTTGAATCATGAGGATGAAGGCCACTTCTAAAAGGGGAAAGAGGCTCTGCTATATTGCCCTGACTACTTCACTTTTAAACTTTTATTTGAAAACTACATAAACTTTTATCTTAAAGCATTATTCTTCTGGATTTATGAAAGGAAAAGAATGAAATGATAAAAAAAACAAACAAAAAAAAATCCAGGCCCTTTACACAATAATGGTAATATATATAATAGTATTATTTTTCGTACGTACCAGATACCCTTACTCCATAACGTATTTTATTTAATTCTCACAGCAACCATTGAAAAAAATATATAAATAAATTCAAATTTCAAAACTTAGAAAACTTGAAATCGGAAAAGTTAAAATTGCCCAAATTCACAAAGTGAGGTGCAGTGGATTCAGGTTTTGAACCTAAGAGTCTCTTTAAGCCCACAGTCTTAATCATTAAGCTCATGTTTCTCAAAATAAAATTTGTAGTTTACAGGTACCAGAAGTCTGGAAGATGTTGAAAACACATATCCCAGACCCAAGCCCTGATTTATTTGCTTAGTCTTTCTTGGAGTAGGATTTTTTTTTTTTTGTATCTGCGTTTTAATTTTTATGAACCTTTCTTACCATCTAGGTTTGATGCTACTCATCTGAGCTACATCTTTTCCTAAATCAAATAGGGGCAATGGAGATTTGATATAAGCTTGTAAATTACTAACCCACTTTCTTCTTTTCCTTCCGGGAAGATATTTCTAGCGCAAGTGGCATACGCATTTTAATGAGGACCGAGGGAGTGTATTAAAGCAAAGTTATATTAAAGCGCCTAAATTCCTTTGAAACTGCCTCAACTTTGGAAGTCCGCGTTGGTGCTAATTGTCTCCCTCTTCCTCACTTCTTTTCTCTATTCCTCCTCAACACGAGTAAGCACTGTGGACATGAATTACAGAGTCTATATTCAGCAAGAGGCTTTCCATCTTCGTCCTTCCTTCTGGATAATATGTCCCCTGTTTATTCTTGGGACTCCCATTATAGTGACAGAAAACACTGTCTTCCATGTGCAGCCAGGGTGGAGGGAGGCAGGAGGGGATGGTGAGGGAGAGGGGTGGGGGAGACAGAGACCGACTCTGGAGGGAGGAGGAAATGGACACTCTTCAGGGTTCTTTCAGGTCACTGAAGTTTTTCTTACATCATGGTACTGAATTTTTCATCTGTTAATCTCAGTCCTGTGGCCCACAACCCTGTGAAGTAAGTGGTGTCACCCTAATAATGATTAAGAATTTCTGAGATGGTAAATGTCACCAGACAAGCTCCTCACCCAGCCAGTGTACACCGGGTCCAAGAAAGATGGGCTCCTCTGACCCCAAAGCCCTGGTGATTCGGCCACACTCTTCCCATTCCAGCTAGAGTCACCAGAGTGTTTTCCCATTATAAAAGTCACTGGGACTGTTTAGTAATCAAAATCTGAATGCAGTGTGAAGGCAATTGCCTTGATGTTGGCTGCATTAGCATGAATTATTGAACTCCAGAGCCCTCATGTAAAAGCTAAGCACCTGAAGAGTCTCAGATGGTTGATTCTATCCGGCCCTCCACTGTTCCCTCCAGGGAAAATGACTCTAAGTTCTGCATCAGCTATTACCCGTTGTGAGCTTGGCACCAGCTTTTATCGCTCATAATTTTTTTTTGTCTCTGCAGGTGCAGGGGTGTGGGATGTGGTGGGGAATAGAGTGGAAGACTCAAAGGTCATTATCCAACTTTGTCATGGTGTTTGATGGAAGAGCAGATAATCCATCTTGTAATGGAAGCTATATGTGCCTAAAAAGCGTTCCTTTCTTTGCGATTCAAAAACCGACCAACCAACCAACCAACAAACAAAAGCTACAGGATTGTTCCTGAGACCTGTCGGCTTAGTTCTCTTTTTCAGTTGGCTTGAAGCCCCAGGGCCGTGATTTGGGTGGCTGGACAATGGACAGAGCTCAGAAATAAACAGTGGTATGCAGAGGTAACAGTAACACAATTGGGCTGTCTCTCTGTGTGTGAAGCAATCCCTTGCTGAGGAACCTTCTGCTTGTCTTCATCTTTGGGCAGACACATAATAACATTTGGTCTAGTCACACCTCACATTGGGTCATGGGGCCCTTGCCAGCCAGAGAGAACAGATTCTGCTGCTCCCCAAAATGGACGGTAGGGGGCAGGCATAAGCACCATTTCGGGCCAACTAGTATCTTTCTTGAGAATTGATGTTTAAATGGAGGAAGACTAATTCTTACTTTTGGATCATGAACCTTATTCTTGTAGCCCTCTGATGTCTGGATCAGATATTACACGCAAACTGTGGTGTTATTTCTTAACCGGTAGATATGCCTCCCTGAGAGAAGCCACAGGCAGTACCTGAACCAGAGATTAAGTGAAACAGCGGCTAGTCTGTTTTCCATTGCTATCACTGGAAGTAACGCAGTAATTTATAAAGCAATTATAAAAAAAAATTATAAAGAAAACAAATTATTTAGCTTGTGGTTCTTGAACTTCAGAAGTGCAGTGTTGGTCTCTGTTTGGCATCTGGATAAGGACATGCAGCAGGCATCACATGGTGAGAGAGCGAACAAACGAGAGAACTCACCGACTGCTCCCTCTTTCTGGTAGGCTACAGTCTACGTTCATGTCACATGCATCTGTTTCCCCCCTACTCATTAAGACCGCACTTTCTCTTCTCAAGGCCCCCTTTTTTGTTTTATGATTTATCTCCCATATATACAAATATAAAAAATTAAAATACAGGCCTTTCATATGAAAGAATACATGGGGTGTTTATCTTTCTTTGTCTAACTACCTTCACTTAGCACTATGATTTATAGTTCAATCCATTTTTTTCTGCAAATGCCTTTATTTTGATTTTATTTAGGATTGAATAGGAATGCATCGTATATGTGCTCTATTTTCTTTATTCATTCATCTGTTGATGGACATCTGGGCTGGTTTCATTTCTTGGATTATTTTGTGGATTAAAAAAATCAAGAAGTATGGATTTGCGAGTATTGCTGTGGTTGGGCAAAGAGTTCTTTGGGTACATAAGTATCATACAGCCGTATTATATGGTAGAAGAACATGTATGTTTCAGTCAAGTAAGATACTGGTTTGTATTTCAGCTTTTGTGACTTTGGCTAAATCAAGGCTTCCCTGATCCCTAGAGCACAGCATTAAAAAATTAGAGTCAATGCTTCTATTCCCTATGCTCACCACACTCCAGCAAGCTGGGTTATCCAAACCTTACACAATCTAATAAAAGGTCTAAGGCAGGTGGTGGTGGTGCACACCTTTAATCCCAGCATTCAGGAGGCCAAGGCAGGCAGATCTCTGAGTTCGAGGCCAGCCTGGTCTTAAGAGCGAGTTCCAGGACAGCTATACAGATAAACCTTGTTTTGGAAAGAAAAAAAAAAAAAGGTCTGACTTTTTGCTCTGGGAGGTAATGTCTAAGATATTAGACTATGGTGCTTGCTCAGAGAGATTTGGAGGTCTCAGGCCACATTTGAATCAGGTGTGCCCAACCTTTTACATAATAACATGACAATGTCATCTACAAAATTCATACTCAAGGACCATACAATTGAGTTACAAACAGAAAATCTCTCTCTCTCTCTCTCTCTCTCTCTCTCTCTCTCTCTTTCTCACACACACACACACACACACACACACTCGTGCACGCACACACTCACACGTGCACACATACACCTGCACACACAAGTCTCACAGTGTTTTAAATGAATTTAGGATTTTGTGCTGGTTTGCATGCGTAGGTTTGACACACTGCTGAATAGTCAAGGTAGCAACGTCATTAATGCTGGAATGAGGACAAGCAGAAGAAACTGATCTCTGGAGGAGCTGGAGACTATGGTAAACTCATAGGCGGCAGTTGCCTTACATGGCTCCAGTGAGATTCCAGACACAGTCTCAGGTGAGCATCCCTACAGGGCAGATTGTCTTGAGTCACTCACTGAAGGGGAAACAGGCATGCCTCTCTGCCTTTGTGGGGGGTGGGCCTGTGGAAGCACTATACGGCACCCTTTTTGGACTCTGCCTCATGTGCCCCTTTCCACTGCTTATTTTATTCTGTATCCTTTAGCTGGAATAGACCAGCTTCACCAATTCCCAGTGACTTGTTGATCTGAAGGTGTCCTGGGGCCCTTGGACACACTTCCTTATGGTTATGTCGAAAGGACTAATGAGACAAACCATGCAGATTCTTTAGTGGAATGTGTGGCAATAATAAATACCACATAAATCAGGATGCTTAGAAATTCTTGCCCAAAGGACGAGAAAGGAGGAAACAACCTGATGTTAACACCTCCTGACTTGTCTTTCTCAGCTCTATTTGTCATAAGTTTGTTTTTCTTTCAACAAGTATAATTGGAGAATCCATCATGCCAGGCGTTGTACAAAACCTTTGATTGATCTTATAGTCCACTTGGTCAAACAAAAAGCAAATGTATATGAAAAAAATTGCAAGTTAGAGTACCTTCTATGAAAGAAAAGATTAGGGGACCGAGAGTCCTTGAGATAGGAAGGAGGCAGCAAGGAAGATTAGCATTGTCCTTACAGCTGTATCTAAACCTCCACTCTCTCTATTCATGTGTGTCTGTCTGTCTTTCTGTCTGAGGCCCTTTGTTCTAGCCTCCACCTCAGTACAGGGACATCACAGGTCTCCTTTATGTACCCATTTCCTGCCACGTAGAGACATGGTATCCTTCCTCCCAATTCCAAGACACCAGCCAAATACTCAGCCCTCTTCCTCTCTGCCCTCCAGCCCCCCCCCCAATTTCCTGAGTGCCTGTAGCCAGAAGGGGAAGGGGAAGCAGGGGTTTGTGTCATGTGGGCAGAGAGCAGGCTGCTCAATCTGTCCCTGCCTTTTGAGGTCTGCCATTCATGTATTTTTTTTTTGTTTTCTCCTGAAACATTTCCCCAAGTTTGATTTGGAGTGGTTTCATTAATCTACCATTGAGGATAATGCGAGATGTCCATGGCCGTGTCTCAGGCTCCAAAGACAAGCTGGTTCTCAGCCAATAACTTGGGATTGTTTTGGATGTGGGCTATGTGCCAAATCCTGATGATGGTCAAAGAGACAGCATTGAACTCCTTAGAAACCAACCACATGTGCCTCTCACCATCTCTTCCTTTAGGAGGGCAGAAGGCACCCCTGGGTAGATAGGTGTTGAGGATGTCTTTCTGTATGCTGTGAGTGTGTTGCTCTGATTGATTGATAAATAAAATGCTGATTGGTCAGTAGCCAGGCAGGAAGTATAGTATAAGTGGGACAAGCAGAGAAGAAAATTCTGGGAAGTGGAAGGCTGAGTTAGGAGATGCTGCCAGCTGCTGCCATGAGAAGTAAGATGTAAAGATACCAGTAAGTCACAAGCCACGTGGCAAGGTATAGAATTATAGAAATGGGTTAATATAAGATATAAGAACCGGATAGCAAGGAGCCTGCCATGGCCAAACAGTTTATAAGTAATATAAGTCTCTGTGTGTTTACTTGGGTCTGAGCGGCTGTGGGCCTGGGTGGGACTGGAGAAAACTCCAGCTACAGGTAGGAGGTGCCCTGCAGCCTGAAAGACTGGGAAAGCATCATTTCCCTCAGGCTAGGAAGCAGATCTGCTCTCTCCCATTATTTCTGTTTCTACAGCAAGCTTTTCCAACAAGTGTGGCATGCTTCAGATATGTATTTTTCCATGTGGCTGGAGAAATGAGCCAAACTTATCATGCAGAGTGAGGAAAAAGAAGCTAAGTGGCCATCCTACTCTACCACCTTTCCCCTAGCTTAAGAAAATACAACATCCTGGCTGCTCTCCTCTGGCTTTATCCCCTAACTTACTGCTCCCCATCACCTCCATGTGGAGGCATCTGGAACAGTGAATGACAGCAGAGCCCAGGCAACAGCAGGGCATTTCTGAGAATGAGGCCATCCAGGCTGAAGTGCTAGAGGTGGGCTCTATGTGGAAACCAGAGCTCGCTCACCATGTCCTTGGATGAAGGAGTAAATTCTCTGCACCCAGTTTCTTCTGATTAAAAAAAAAAAGTGATTAAAAAAAACTATTTCCTCCAACTCTAAAGATAACAGAGCTTTTAAAGGCGAAAGACTCTAGAAGTATCTTTAAAATCCTCTCCCCACAAAGGTAATGGGTGAGATGAAATCTAATTGTCCCAATGATTCATGTTGGACTGGAGTCATGGGTCGAAGGCAGTTCAGTTTGTTATTCTGTTTTTATGTATGTTTTTGGTCCTTCTTGGAATTTCCAGTGAGGGTGTCACCACCAGGACAGGCTATGGTGGCAGGGAAAGAAACAGTCATAGCCCCTACAACCCTGGAACAGACCACGCGGGGAAAGTGACTTTTGAAGAGAGGTCTAGCTCTCTTCAATGTTTCAGTGCAACTGGAAACATCTGTTGTAACAAAGTTACGTGTCTTTGAGACTTGCATGTGTGTGTACACACCGATGCCTGTGAGTATGAGGTGTGGTCTCCTAGGGGACTCTAAATCCGGGTATGTGGACATTGCAGATGAACCACCACAGGACCTATTAAGACATACTCTTCTGCATCTTCTTTTTCTTCCTGCTAGATTGTACCTCTTGTTTTGTGTGAGCCATCCTATACGTCTTCTAGTACAGCACTCATCTTGTCTCCCTGAGTTGTAATTGCTAGCTCATTTGTCCGCATATCAGACCGAGTTCTGTTCAGCAAACACTAA
Source organism: Peromyscus leucopus (assembly GCF_004664715.2). NCBI lineage: Eukaryota > Metazoa > Chordata > Mammalia > Rodentia > Cricetidae > Peromyscus > Peromyscus leucopus. The sequence continues at coordinate 30,557,306 of NC_051079.1, read as the reverse complement.
CTTATTTACCTCATCCTCTCTGTACCTGGCAGTGATATGTACACTCATGCAGTCAGCAGACATTTTTTTTTTTTTTGAGTATCCACAATAGTAAGACGGACCCAACTTTTGCCTTTATGGAACTGACATTCTACCAGCGCCTAGTAAACACTCATTAATTTGTTGAACAAGTGAGTGGTCAAGTGAACATTTAAACAAGCCGTCCCTCTTGAGCACCATTCAAATTCCGGCATTTTGTTTACAGCATTTTCCCCTATGAAACCACATCATACACAGCTAGTTATTTCCTTGAAAGTGGGGACTAAACAGACATGCTAACCACAGACAAATATTGCATTTAAAAAAAAAACTGCCCATTGAAAAGGTGCCATCATTTTGAACGTACTTTTGAATTATATACCTGTTCAAGGTTTTCTAGAGGCATCTGCCTTGGGGATTCTTGCTTGTAGTGGACATTTTCTTTCCCAGCATGCCTCTCTGCATTAAGTCCCTGATCTCCTGAGCAGGCAACCATGCTGAGTGACAGAAGCTGACAGATGGCAGTTTCAGTGAAGGGAGCAGGCAACAACAAGGACCTATCTTTTTCCGCCGATTCAGAACATTGAAATCCAATTTCTTGCTAGCCACATGCTCCAAAGAAAGCAGTTCTCAGCACCTGTTGACCTGAGAGGCTTCAAGCTCCTATCCGTGGGCTGGGTGTCACTGACACTCCTCTGCCATGACAGGGAACAGGTTGGCATGAGGAAGTGGCCCTCCCAGTCTTGTCCCTGTGGCCTGACTTTGGGTGGGCCTGTCTCCTATGACAGAGAATAGTAGCATTCAAAAGTCACACCAGATCCGCGTCGCTCTTTGTTGTGGGTAGGCATTTCTTGGCAAGTATGTCCAGGGTCTCTCCTGTTCTCATTCCTTTCACACACACTCAAAACAATATGTAAATTAACCTTTGCCGAAAGGCTCGGTTTGAGTACGTGTCCAATTTTCCCAGTGCGAGCATTCCTGCCTTGTTTACCTATGTGACGTCACTGAAGCTGTTCCAAGGCACCTGTGCAGGGATCCTTGAATTGACACTCAGAGGTGAAATACCGCCACAGCCCAGCACCATTGCCGTTCCACAGCAGGACTTTAAAGTACAGTTTGCATCGCACTTTTGTACCCCGGTCACTTGGTTCTAGATGCAGCACTGTATGATGTTATTATGCCCATGTGGCTGTGGGAGAAACTGAGGCATGAGGACATGTGACCTGGCTCAGCTCACACTGCTGAGTTTCTTCTGTTCGTGTCCACCATCTCTGGGCATCTTCCTCTCACACTGCCCGCTGCAGTCCCTTGGAGCTTCTTTTTGTACTCCTTATGACTCAGGATTTCTTATGTCTTAAGTACTTTCTAGAATGTTCTCCCCCTCCTCTTCCTCTACTGCCCAACTGCTACTTGTTTAGGTCTCGGCTTAAACATCACACCCTTGTTAAGGATCTTCTCACTTGCCTTAATGACATTCTCCACCATGGCATCTGCCAATTGGCATTAAAGTGTCTTGTGTATTTACCTGCCTCTTTCACTAGACTAGATTTAGTAGGGTCTGAAAGTTTTGTTTATCTCTCTAGCGTTCCTAATGCCTAACACAGTGTCTGACCCAATAAACGTTTTTAAAACAAAGGAATTCATTAATGATGACATCTTAACCTCAAAATTTCCACATTGTTTCCTACTACAAATCCCAAATATCCAGTCCCTGTAAACTGGTTGAGGTTTCTTTCATTTAAAAAAAACATTTCTTTGCATTTATGTATGTGTGTATCTGTGTGAGTGTAGATGCCAGAAGAAGGAGTCTGGTCCCTCGGAGCTGGAGTTACAGGAGGTTGTGAGTTGCCCCATGAGGGTGCTGGGAACTTATTGGGGGATTTATCAAGGCAACTCCATCTAGTTAAAAAGGAGGTTTATTTTGGGGGTAACTTACAGCCAGTAAAGGGATTGGTTACAGGATCCGGGAGAGGTGGAGTACTGTCCAGCGGAGTTCTCTGGAGAACTCTGTTTGGTCTACCATCCAGCATCCAGGATTACAGGAAACCAAGAGACTGGGCACATCCGGATCTCGGGTCTTAAGGGCTCCCATCTTGACCCCACTCCAGGGGCAGGTCATAGGCAGTCATGGGAGTTACCGGAAGCCTCATTGGGGCAGTACTTCCAGGTCAAAGCTGGAACAGCTACCACTACAGGAGGTGATCTTAGGTCCTCTGGAAGAGCAGCAAGTGCTCGTAACTGCTGAGCCATCTCTCAGGTCCCATTTGTTGAGATTTTTTTTTAGGAGCTGGTTAAGTTCCTGCTAGAATTCTCCATGGGGTGAATCATGTACTCTGACATGTCCCATCCCCAACCCCCAGACTTTGCAAAGTGTCACAGGAGCAAGCTGAAACCTGCTTAGTGTGCTAGGTAATATGCTTTCTGCACCCATGCCAAGACAAAAATACAGCAAGGAAGAAACCTCCAGAGACACCTGCAAGAAAAAGGTATTCTGGAAGCAGCAAGCCTTTTTAATAGCTGAGCTTTACGGATAGCACAAATTCTCTCAATTTCCATCTGAGGAGGCAGGAAAGAGCCAGGCTGCTTGCATGCTGGGGAACTGCTGGCCCTTTATCACATAGTGAAAGCTCTCCTTATAGCATCTAATCACCTTCTGTAAACACAGATGCTGCCACTCAAAACAGACAGGAGTAGAATTTGGCGCATACTGCTTGCGTCTCTTATATGACCTGAGCATGCATGTAAAACTAGGTGCAGAGTGTTCATCTTTGCCATTTAGTGTACATGGGGGAAAAAATTGAGGTGACAGGCATCAGAGGAGCTGTTGAAACTTCAAGAAGCACCGCTGGTCAATAAACTTGCTACTGTGAGGGGAACCTGCTGTACAGTGAGTAGTACTTGCCTTGTAGGGAGTCCAATGTAAGAACTGAATTTCAAATTTTATTTACTTCAAATCATGTAAATAAAGACAGGCCAAATGTGCTACTGTATAGGATGCATATGTTTGTACCTGTCTGTTACAAGAAATTCAGGGACTGAAGAACATATCCAGTGATGGCCCAGGAATGCAGTAGGTGAACATAACCAATGATGCCCAGGGATGCAGTAGGTGAACATATGCACTGATGGCCCAGGGATGCAATAGGAAAATTTCAGGAGGTTGGAGAGTCTCAGGGAAATCTAATCTTTGTGTGTGAAAAACAAGAGTAGGTTTGTTATGGGGGTAAACCTACAGATTTAAGAACTTAAGAGTATTGACCAACTGCAACAGATGGAACTTGGTGGATCCTGATTCAAGTAACATCTATCAAAAAATTACAAAGGGCCAGTGAGATGGCTCAGTGTTTGAGAGTGTTTGCTGCCAAGACTGAATGTTCATATGTGATTATGATATGGAAGTTGTGTTCAAGAGTAGATCTTGATCTTTCAAAGGCAACTGCTCAAATGCTCACTTAGAAGATGCAAGAGTATAGTGTATGGGTTTTGCCTCAATTCCATTCTAATTGGAGGACAGTGGATGGAGTGTAGATGGTCTATGAAAGACCATCAGATTGACAGCTGTGTGAGTATGTGCTTGAGTACTCAACATTCCTTATTATTGTTTTCAAATTATTTACAAATTCTCATAACAAAAAGCTTTCAAAAATCAGAGGAATTGTCAGTGCTGATAAAGGTATGCACAGACACTTCTCTTCTGGAATTCTGGGAGCTTAAAATGTTGGAGTGGTAATTTGTGTACATTAGGCAAGATCTAAACTACCTATTGCCATGGACCTGGTAGCCTTAGTTTTGTGAATTTTTCCTGTAGAATCATGTTAGAATTCCTGGAAGCAATTGTGTAGAGCAGGTTGTTTAATAGCAGACTGAAAGCCTAGACTGGTGAACTGGCCTAGACTGTCTTTGAACCTTGGGTTTTGGAGTTACATTTCATTCTCCCATTTGTTGTTTGGGTCCAGGTTTCTCACACATGAAGTAAAAGGAATTATCAGTATGCTTCTCATGGCTGCGAGCTCTCAATAGGACAGTACATGTTAAGTACCTGGAAGAGGGAAGCACTCTATACATTTCTGCTACCATTACTTTCTTTGCATCATCCCTATGTTCTCATCTCAATCCTCTGATAACCCCTGTGAGTTGATACTGTTGCTGTCTATCCACAGAACAGATGAAGAAGTTATGTCTTGAGAGTGGTGAGTTGGAATCATCTTCCCTGTGCTTATGTGAACCAATTGCTGAATTTTCTTGAAAGTTTCCAGTTGACTGACAGCATGCTGATTGCTTGAAGGCAGGAGAGGTATTGATTGATGCCTTGGAAATGAACAGATGTGGCATCCCCCTGAACCACTTGTTAAACTTTCAGACACAGAGATCAGTTGGGTTACATGTCTTAGGCCCCATGACTGCACATGACTAAGCACACATGAATTGTGTGGCTGTGTATGAACATGCTTCATTTAAGTCAGCTCTTCCTTGAGTTAAATCTTGGGACAAAGTTACTAAGCTGAACACCATAGCACTAGAGAAATGACGCTCACATTTTGGAGTATACCAGAATCATCTTGGGGTTATTCAAACAGGTTGCTCTCCTCACCTGTTTACTTATGCAGTAGGTCTGAGGTGGGACCCCAAATTTAAACATCTTACCAGTTCCCAGGGATGTAGTTGCTGGCCCAGAGTCACACACCTCTGAAGGTGTGTATTGTGCATCTTGTCATAATTCTATTGAGGTCTCTACAGAGACCAATGTGATAGGAAGAATCTGTGTCCCCAGAACCCTGAGCATAGGAAGACAAGAACTGACTCTCAGTGCCTCTCTCTCTAGCTAACCCTTATTTAACTCTGGCAGGTGTCCCAGGAGCTGGAACCTCTCTCTACACATAACAGTAGGCAAGTGAAAAAAAATAAACATTTCAAAGTCTATCTTTAAATCCTGGCAGAAAGTTGCCCTATAATTACCCCAAGTGAACTAGTTATAACTTCTCTCCTATTGAGACAGAATTATGTGATTGCTCACCCTGTCCCATGGGATTCAACACAAGAATTTAGAGCTGATTAAAACACACACACACACACACACACACACACACACACACACACACACACACACACTCCTTCTGGCTCCCAAATATTATAGAAACATAACCAGAAAAGAAAATGAGACAAACTCTGAATCGATGGCATGTTTCCTGAAATGATGGCTGCATTTTTCTAAGTAGCTTCTGTATGCAAATGCATAAAGACTCTCTTGGGACAGCCATGGCATCTAGAAACACTTAAGAGGTGACCTGACACTCCAAGTTTGTGCTATTAGCTTTCCCTGCAAAAATTTCCTCTCAAGTAACACGAGCCAAAGTCTTAGAAGGAAATGGACAAGACCAATGGGCTTCAGTGGTCACTTTTACAATCTCTCATTTGGGAGACAGAAAAGGCACCCTCCGCTTAAAATGTACCAAAGGCCTTTATCATTTGTACTTGTGTGGACTTAGGGAGTCAGAGAACATGATTCTAGAAATAGGAGCTCTTAGAAATAGACCGTTGGTTGGTTGGTTGGTTGGTTGGTTGGTTGGTTTGCTTTTCAGTTCTGGGGAATCAAACCTTGGTCTTGCAAATGCAAGCAAGCACTGACCACTGAGCTGTATCCGTAGTTCTGGAGTAGAATTCCTGCAGATAGTTGGAATCTCAATTTCTCGAGAGTAGGGAGTAAAACTTACTACTCATTATAAATCCCACATCCCTGAGCACATAATTGGTGTTTAATAAACTCAACACACACACACACACACACACACACACACACACACACACACACACGCACACGAAAAACTAACCCCTCCCCAAATCCCACAAAAAATAAAATATACTCAATAAATGATTATAAATCACTTATAAGTGACAAGATGCTGCTGTGAAAAGAACAAGGACTTTCTAGCCAGGGTGCTTTGCACTCAAATCCCAGCTATAGTGGGTGGTTTAAAAACAGTCATTTGTAGCCTCTTCCATACTTCACTTTCCCATCTGTAAAGGTTACAGAAGGTTAGACCAAATTTACCAAGTGCCTGTGTATGACCACACTGCTCTAGAGGCTGGGGCTAGTCAGTGAGTAAGTAGTCAGAATTCCTATGCACAAGATGTGTGTAGATATAACCCTGCCTCTCAGGAAGGCTAACGATAGGCTATAGATCAGTCTCCTGCCAATCATGCCTGTCAGTGCCTATTAGAGTAACACTTAGTGGCCAATCGCAACTGTGTCTCAGTGTAATGATGTACATATTCTAAGCCTCACAGTGATCTATGAGGGAGGGCCTTTTGCTCTCTCCCCTTGACAGAAAAGGGATATGAAATACAGAACAGGATTGGATGGCAGCCCCACAGCTGGAAAACAGCTGAGCCAGACACTACCCAGGGTATGAGAACACACAATGCTTTCTGTTTGCTTTTCTGTGTGCTAAGGTCCTGATGCTTCTGCATAAAGTTGGAACTCAAAACAAGTTTATCAGTGGGTTGGGTTCTAGCAGGGTTGCCTGAGACACACAGAATGTAGTTTTTGGGGGGCTTTCCCTCTGGGTAGGTGAACTAGACAGACATAGAGGGAACCAGTGTTTGTTTTTTGTTTTTCCTTGTCATGTTAGAGTAAAGGCAGCTAGGGTGGGTGCCGGATTAGCTGATTTGCCTGTCCTGTGTTGATATTAGAGGGGATCTGAGGTTCAAATCCCTTCTTCTCCCCTGCATGGCTGTGAGTCACCCGTGTCTGCAGGCGGTTTCCCATGGCATCTGCAGCTATCCCTTTAAGACAGGGGCTCAGCCAACCAAGAGGGGAGTCAGAGCTATGCCATGTCCAGCTATCCTTCTTCGAGCAGGTGCTGGAAAGTGCTGGCTCCCCAGGACTGACGTTGAGCAGCACTTCTGGAACCATCTCGTTAAAGTGGCTGTTGAGAAATGGAGCTCTAATGTCAGTCGGGAAGGACAGTGTCCAGGAATAGAATGGGACATTGCAAATGAGCTGTGAAAAACAAACCCAGTCCTTGGCCTTGCCGCTGGAGCCCAGATGTGCTCCTGCAGAAGCTTGGCAGAACGTGCACGGAAGGCGCTGCCTGCTTGAGCTGGGCATCCAAGTTTCTGCACACAGCTTGGCTGCAGGGTTTGGCTCTAGGTCCTGCAAAGCTAAGGTGGGCCCGGAAGGTTCAGAAGCATGATCCTTAACTAGGCTTCAACCAGCTCTAGTTCGAGTTTATGTGTTTAGTTGCATGGTTTGTGCAGAAACTCGACAGTTCATTGTAGATTAATGGGTTATTTTCTTTCCTTCCTTCTTTTCTCACCTGCGCCCCCCCCCATGCCCCATCTTTTTTGATAATATGTCATGTAGCCCAGGCAGGCCTGCAACTCACTGTGTTGATCTTGAACTTCTGATCTTCCTGCTTCTTCCTCTGAGTTCTGGGATTGAACCTAGTTTTTTTTTTTTTTTTTTTTTTTTTTTTTGCATCTGGGGTAAGAACTCTAGCCACCGAACATCCCCAGGCCCTGATTGCCACCTCTTTCCAGAATGAATTTACAAATGGCTTAGAAGCTTTGTTCTTTCCTGCTCCTTCCTCCACTCCCTTTTATTCTCTTCTCTTACTTACCCCACTTCTCAGACTAAAGCACACAGTGAAAGCTTGGTTTATGGTCTAACAGAAACGAGCATGGGCCCTGCTTCTTTTTATGTGTGTGATCCTGGAAACTTGGCCTCATTTTGCTGAGCCCTGGCTTGATCTCTTGTAAAGTGGTCATAATAATAAAATGGCCACATAGGGTTTGGAGGAAGATTGAATGAGGAAATGTATGTGAATAATGGACACATTACCTTACAAGCAGCATGACATTAATAAACTGTATATAAATATAAATAAATAAATATAGTATGTGTACATACATTTTCATTCTCTATTTTTCTTTTCTCCTTGCCCATTCTTTTTGATTCCTATTTATCTATGGCAGACAGACTCTAAGGTGGCCCCCATGATCCCTGCCACCAGCAAAGTTATTCATTCTTTGTGTGATCCCTCCCCCAGCTGTAGACAGGAACTGTGAATTTCGTCTAGCCATGAGAACAAAGCAAAAGCCATGAGGTCTCACAGCTAGGGTTAGTCCATGGTCACATCATTATGTGGTGATATTGTTGGAGCTATGTTACATGATATCTCCATGGCTGGTGGCTCTGAAGAAGTGCACAGACATGTTAGCTGGTTTGTATGGCAAGGAGCTGAGAATCATCTCTGGGAGCTTACAGTGGCCTCCAGTCAACACTAGTAAGTTATGGATATGCATACATGGATTCTAATGATATGAATCCATGCTCAGTTGTGCTTTCAGATGAAAACCCATCTTGACTGTTGTCCTAACTTCAGGGGATCCAGCTGATGAGGCTGTACAGGACTCCTGGTTACAGAAATGGGGAGCTTGAACATGTTCCCTCTTTATGCTTCTGTATTTGTGATGATTTGTTATACAACACAGAAAAAGAATGAGACACCTCCACATCCTTCAAACACCTTTGCTTTCACAGTCTCTTAGAAGGTGACAAACCAACCTGACTAAGGGGTAAAAATGAAGTAGAATTAAAGCCTTTACTATCCTGGTAGGATGCTAGAATGTTTCTTCATCTCCTTCCTTCCTTCCTTCCTTCCTTCCTTCTTTCCTTCCTTGATCTATTTTCTTTTTCAAAGGAGTTGATGCTAAAGTAAATAGCATGCTCAAGGTTATTGGATTGTGAGTAGTATAAGAAAAGTTCCAACAAAACCCATCTATCTCTGTCATCCATGCATCTTATTCTTTAGAGAGAAAAAGATCTGACTCACATCCTACTTCATGGTAGGTGACCTTGGCCTGTGTCCTCCCCTAAGATGAGGAGGATGGTAATAATATTAACTGTATGCTGTTCTCATGGGACTGAGAAAGAAGGCACATGTATCTGTAGTTAAGACGTACTAAACACACAGACTGTTAGTCTCTGATATTGCTACTTCTCTGTCTACATCTTCTGTCCTAACTGTGGGGCTGGTATCTCAGTCTGCCCATCCTAGATGTGAAAGCCTTGACAATCAATGCTCTGCTAGAGTCAGGCAAAACCACAACATTTGCTTCTTCAGTACTTGATACCTAGCACATGGCAGGCTATTGCTGGCATTCCGCCAGTTCTTGTGGACTGACTGACAGGGTGTTCCAACACCTACATTCTTATTTTATAACCTGGGTACTTTATAGTTCTATTTAGTCTCTCTCATCCCAGTGATTGGCACAGTATTAATCAGTAAACATGAACTTTGGGGCCACTGGAGAGCTGGGAGACCATGAAAAACGACCCATCTACTCTAGATTTCAGTTTCCATGCCTGCCATCTTGGTACAGTCATTCTGAAGGTGAAACGATGCACATTTACTGGCCACTCATCTCTTCCCTCAACTAGCTCCCACAACCAGAGCAGCAGTCTTATGACATCAAAATCCAGGCAGACTACTGTCTTTTGGCTTGTTGCTTCAGTTTCTTGCAAATCAATAAATCCAACCAGCCTGCTTTTGGTGGTAGAAAAAAAATTTCCAAGCTCAAGGGCTTAATTTTTAGACAGAACAATTATGAGTCTCTGTAGGGCTTTCAAGTTCTATGGCAGCCATGAAGGTGATAGTCATAGGTTGCTTTGGGCTGGATTTATAGTTTCTTGGCAGAGAAAGCAGATCTGGTCAGAGAAGAAGCAGTCCAAGCCAAAAGAACCCCAAAGGCGACAGAGTGCTGAAGCTTGACAGGCCTTGGAACACAGTGCCCATTAATATTCCTGATGACTTGAGAATGACCCAAAGCTCACTTTCCTCTATTTTCAACTTCTCTGGAATAATGTGAAGATCAAATTGCATTTGTAACCATGTCAGTGAAAATTACATGCTCATAAGTTATTGGAACTTCTTCTAATATACACCCAATCTATAATGTTCACTTCCCTCTTAGAAAATGTCCCCGTGGCACAGAACTCATGCTGTAGCCTGGGAACAGACAGATCTCCTTGTTTTTTTACTGACTCTCTTTTCAGTTTGTTAGGGGAACAGAGGGTCCAGCGGATACTTCAGTGCTAGCCCTGACAGGCAATGGGAATGTGGGCAAACAAGTCACATACTGTTCTCACGTCTTCATTTCCTAGCCTTTAAAATGTTCTAAATAAAGAAATCAAGATACTAGAGCAGTGGTTCTCAACCTGTGGGTTGCAACCCCTAGGGTATGGTGTGGAATGACCATTTCACAGGGGTCACCAAAGACCACAGGAAAGCACAGATGCTTATTTACATTACAACAACAATGGCAAAATTACAGTTATGAAGTAGCAACAAAATAGTATTATGGTTGGGGGTCACCACAACATGAGAAATTGTATTAAAGAGTAGCAACGTTAGGAAGGTTGAGAACCACTGGACTAGAGGGTGCATCAGGAGAATAGAAATTGCTCTGATGCTTTCTTCCCGATCCCACTCTTCACCGGAGACAACCTGAACCCACAGTTAGATGAATGTGCTTCTAGACTGGACTGTAGGCCGGCTGCCAGTCATGTGTGACTGCAGTACTATGGGTAAAAATTTTCAACTGGATTTTGAAGACACTTTTTTACTAAGATGGAAAAAAAAAGTAAATATCTCATTAATAGTTTTTGTATTATTATATGTTGAAACAATACTATGATAAATCAGGTGAAATAAAATATATCTTTAAAATTAATTTTTCTTTTCTTTGTAGATGATGCATTTATTTAGATTGAGACAGGATTTCATTTTGCATCCCAGGATGGCCTGTAACTTGCTACATAGCCCAGACTGGTCTTGAACTCTCAATCTTCCTCCCTCAGCCTTCCAAATGCTGAGATTACAGGCAAAGGGCACAATGACGTGTGTGTGTGTGTGTGTGTGTGTGTGTGTGTGTGTGTGTGTGTGTGTGTGTTTTTGTATATGTGTACGTGTGTGTGTGTAATATTTGGTGCAGGTGATTGCATTTGTGCTTGTGTGCACGGGGAAGACAGAGGTTGGTGTCAAGTGTTTTTCTCAGTCACTCTCCATTGATTTTTTTCTTTTTTTTTGAGACAGGGGACAGGGTTTCTCTGTGTAGCCATAACTGTCCTGGAACTCACTCTGTAGACTAGGCTGTGATTTTTGATACAGGGTCTGTCACTAAACTTGAAGCTCTCTAATTTGCCTAGGCTGGCCAGACAGCAAGGTTCAATAATTTGTCTGTCTTTGTGTCCCCAGAGCTGGAATTACAGGTGTGTGTGTGTGTGTGTGTGTGTGTGTGTGTGCGCGCGCGCGCGCGCGCTCGGTGATCTCAACTCAGGTCATGTTTGTGTAGCAAACACTTTGTTGGCCCAATATCCCGAGGTCCTCTTTTTAGTTTTAACATAAAATCGTGAAAATTATTCATATTAATGGAATAAGAGTAGAATGATGTCCTAAATTTTTCTCTATGAGCACAAAGCCCCACATAGGTACACAAACATACAGTTTGTCATGGTTTTGAAGAAGAGTATATGTATGTGTCCCACCACTTGCCTTCTGTGCTTAGCTGTGCTGTGTGGACACACTTTGATAGCACGCTTGGGGCTGCTTGATTTAAAACATGCCAACAGAGATACAAGATTATTGAAGTCCCTATGCATGTGGTTTGGGGTGTTCCTGAAGTTATCTTTTTATTTCACAAACAATGTCATGGTGTTTAAGGCTTTGCACTGTTAAACACTTCACTAGTGATTCACAGTGACATTACTAAATTAATAAATAAAATACTTTAAATCTTGAGGGAGTAGACCAAATTTTTAGCGTTTCAGGGATATGGGCCCTCTTGAAATTCTGAAGAAGACTATGGACATTTTCAGGAAATTGCCATAGGGCAAACATCCCGGTGGGCTTTTTTTTTTTTTTTTTTTTTTTTGGTGTTGGGAGTTCATGGGTGTCTTGAAAGAAGTTAAGGTCTGATGATTGGCTGGGAAAGACAGAACAAGTCTCATATCATGGTCCAACACAGGCCCATAATCCTCACTTGTCACTCACAGTGCCTATAATCACGTGGACACCCACGACTCATGGAGCATCACTTTCCTCCTCCAGAGAGCAGAGGAACGAGTGCCTCCCTCAGGCACACACACTACAGAGGCTCAGGAAATATCGTTCTCTTCTTGGCATTTTGGTCCATTTGTTTCCCTTGAGGCACCTGCTGATTCTCAATGGAGTTAACAGAGCAGTGCAGTACAAAGCTGGCGCTCACAGACTGATGTCGAATGTCTAAGGGGCTGGCGAGATGGCTCAGTGAGTGAAGCCACTCAGCGCCTGATCTGAATTGAACCCTTAGAATTCACCTGATCTCCAAGTGTATGCCATGGCACAAATGTTCTGACTCCCCAAATAAATAAATAAAATATAATCTAAAAAATTTTTTAAAAAATGCATAGATGGACAGAGAGGAATCAGCTATGAACTTAGAGTTTACTTAAAGATTTAGCGTCTTTTTCCACATTACCTACTGTTTTTTACTTTTGTTATACTTTTTATTATTTAAAACAATTTTTAAATTTAAATATATTTCAATCATGTTCTTTCCTCCCTCAAGTCCTTCCAGATCCTCTCTCCTTCCCTACCCACTCAGCTTTAAGTTCTCAGTTTGAGACAAAAAAAAAACACCTCAGTTTTGTTTGTCTCAAACAAACAAAAAACCCAATACAACAACCCCCCAAACAGTAAAATAACACCCAAACAGAAAAAAAAAACAAACACACCAAAATGTAACCAATAAAAGGACACATCATTACCTATAGTTTTAAAGTAGTCCCCTAAACAAAAGCCTTAAAAAAGGTTCAATTCATACTAGAATTTCTATCACATCATTATTTTCAACTAAATTGTAAAAGTCTTTGATGGCTCATTGAGTCTCCGCTTATGAATCATAGCTTCTAAAGAATGGGATTATTCCTTCATCTGTCCCAGAGGTTGTTCTGGGTGCCAGACCACAGCTCCCCTCTTTCACGTGTTCCCCCACAGTGGGTGCCAGACCATAGTTCCCCCTTTTCACGTGTTCCTAGACAGTGGGGGGACCAGTGCTGGATATGGAAAGCCTATTTTTGTCCTTGGGAACTAGAACTACTTTCTTGGGGTTCTCAGAAGAGAAAAAAAAATGAAATCTTATGCAAGTAAGGTACACTGGCCTGGAAACACTAATATGAGCATTTATGGAGTGCTTATAGTATGCCAGGGATGTCCATAATGCTAATACATGCCCGGTTTGTGCATTTCTACAGCCCTGGGTACTACCATCACCACTGAGATTGAGTCTTCAGACCTCAGATATCATTACTATGTCTCCCTGTGTCGCTCTGACCTCCCCTTTTCATGAAGGTGGCTAGAACGACCTTTACAAAATGCAAATTGGACAATATCCTTCAGGTTTATAATCACTCAATGGCACCCCTATTTTTTTAATTGGGTAGGTTCTTGGTCCTCACACTTCCCCTATGACACCTCTTTCCTTCCTCACAAAGACATATCCTCTCACAACTCAGTTCCCCTTCATGGAGTTTCCCCCGGCTTTGTCTTGGACACTTCTGCTCAATTCTTTATTTTTTGTTTTGACCTATCCCCAATTCCTTAGAAAGTTCACCTTTTGAACCTTGATGCTAATTTTAATTCTTTCCTGCTTAAGTCCTGCCCCAAATATTCCTCATGAAATAGACCAGAGCACCCAGGCCTTTCCCGTTTTATTTCTAACCACACTTTAAGATGATCTATTTATTTGTGTGTGTTACTGCTGGACACCTCTCTGATGAGAACAGAGACCAGCCACATCTCCATTTTTCTCCATGTTTACCTATGGCTTCACAGTCTGTCTGGCATGTGGTGGTTGATAAGTAAATATTTATTGAAAGAGTGAATGATATTTAGAATAGTTAGCATAAATAATAATTATCTTGATTCTTTTCAACTTTGAAAACCCACAATGCCAAATCTTAAGCACCTTACGTAATAGGCAATGTTTGTTTAAATGAATACCATCGAATCCCCATTTTCATCTCCTCTCAGTTTAATAGAAAACTGCCATAACCCTAGTCCAAAAGCAATGATGGATCCAGCCAGTGACAGGATGGTGTCTCAGAACACCTCTGAGTTGTAACACAGCCTGTCGATTGCCCATTTTTCTGGGGCTGACCTAGGCCCCACAGAACTGAGGGGGCTCACAGCACTTTTCACTTGATGTCTGTCTGCCCAATCAGCTTAGCCTGAGGGTAAACGCCACTGACAAAACAGGGCCATGCCATTTCTAGGAGGAAAATTGGAAAAAAAAATAGTATGCTTGGTCACGTAAAGCTAGTTCTTCTGTTTTTGTTTTTAACAGTCTTGTCAGAAATAACAAAAGCCTAAAAATGAATCTGCCATTCTCTTTAATTATTCTCCCAGAATACAAGATGTCTTTTTACTCGAGTGTGCTTTGTGAGGACCAAAGCAAGCCCTGCTGTGGACTCTGAAGGAGACACAGTTGCAGTGGACTAGGGCAAGTCAGCTTACAGCCTGCAGCTTAATGATGACCAAAGTTCAGGGACTTCTCATCGATAAGCAGACACACACTAAAAACTCTGCAACTAAAGGAGAGTCTAGAGAACCCTAGAGTTGGTGGGTAAGGTACTTAGCATTATTTGGGCCAGGCCTCTGTCGTTGATGGAATTGGGAACTAGTGACAAATGGTGGGATGGACCTGGAGTCTAATCATCCCCAGAGCAGAGAGGTTTATGTGGAAATGAAGCATCCTGGGCAATAGTTAAAATGAATCATGCTCTGTAAGTGGATGTTTCCTGTCCTGACCATCCGGTCCCAAATAACCTACTCAAAGGTTGAATATAAATTATAAATGCTTGGCCAATAGCCCAGGCTTGTTACTAGCTAACTCTTACACTTAAATTAACTCATATTTCTTAGCTATGCTTCACTACATGGCTCATGGCTTATTATCTCATTTTCTACACATCCTAGACCATGTCTCAAAATAAATAAATAAATAAATACAATAACAGAGTAAAACCTTCTAGTATGAAATGTTTATTATGACCTTACTAGTATTAACTCCCTTCTTGTCTGGATGTCTTTCTCAGCAGAACAAGGGGAAGGTTGATGTCAGAAACTATAGCTAACTCTACATAGTTAGTAATTCATACATCTAGCATGGATTCAGGATTTAATTTTTTATAAATATAATTTTATTGGCTTTTTCCACCATACATTTTGAGAATATTCTTTTCCTTCCCCCCAACTCCTCCCAGATCCTTCCAACCTCACTACCCATCCAACTTCATGTTCTTTTTTGGGGTTCAAAAAACCCCAAAGCAAAACAAAAAGCACACACAAAAAACATGGTGTCCGTTTTGGGTTGTCCAACTACGGCTAAGCACGGGGCCTGTCCTAGAGTATGGGTGATGTACCCAGCGCCATGCCACTGAAACAAAGGAGCCTCCCCTCTTCTAGCAGGAATCAATTGCAAATAGCTTCTTGGGTAGGGATGGGGCTCTGTACCCACTTCCCCTTTCTCTTGCTGAATTTTTTTTTTTTTTTTTTGGTCTGGCTTGAACTTGTGCGGGTCTGTGTGCACAGTCACACTAGCATTTATTTCATTGCAAAGTGATCTTTTTTTAAAGGGAATAGTTGAATATTGTGAAGTGATTGCCAGTTAGGAACTCCAGAGTAAGAAACCTGTAAGAGGCAAATGCAAGGGCCTGGGGAAAGGACTCCGTGGCTAAGAATGCTGC
The DNA here is from genome assembly GCF_004664715.2 of Peromyscus leucopus. Lineage (NCBI taxonomy): Eukaryota > Metazoa > Chordata > Mammalia > Rodentia > Cricetidae > Peromyscus > Peromyscus leucopus. The sequence goes on along the minus strand of NC_051079.1, from coordinate 30,541,501 downwards.
TGTGCAAGCATGAGGCACTGAGTTTGGTCCCTTGCATTCACACAAAGGGCTGGGCCTGATAACTTGAGTGCTGGCTGCTAGCTTAGCTGCAGGCTAAGTGAGACATCTCAAGGGGAAGAGGGAGAGAGAGATAGAGAAGCGGGATCCCTAAAGCCACTGGTTTCAACACACAGACACACAGAGACACACACACACACACACAGACACACACACACACACACACAGACATAATAAGAAGTAACCAAGAGGGAGGTCAATTGTTAGCATGGAAGAAGCACTATCCCCGGCAGGTGTTTTTCTTCCTTCTCCATGCTCCCTCACTTTATTTTATAATGTAGATGATGGTGGCATGGGGGCAGGACAAAGACCATAACCACACCTATATAAGACAATAAGAGCAGGCCAGAGAATGAGTGAACAGGCCAAGTGATTCTTGCTTTAGGGTCTGAGAGGTAGACAGTCTCAGGAAGCCAAAGGGGTTCCTTCCTAATCGAGTGGTATTTGAACAAAAGCTTAAAAGCTGTGGGCAGGATTTCAGTGGCCTGAGTTGTGGGGTGGTAAGGGGGTTGGATAGAAAACCAGATAAGGCTTCACAGAATTTTATTTTCCTTTTGAAGTATTAACTAACTCTGAGAACGCACTCAGGACTTAACCGTGTTCTTCCTGAGAGAGTCCATCCACATAGAATTTCTTCCTTTGGTGCACCATTTTCTATACTTATTCCTTAGAAATTCTATTTAGTTCATGAAGTATCAGTGGGCTAACGAACCACGCTCAGGCCTCTTGGCTTTAGGAGCGACCACATGATTTCATTCTGACCAATCATAGTAGTCCTTGTACTCCGGCGTGGTTCCCAGAGGCATGTAGGAGCCCAGCAAAGAGAATTGGAGTGTGTGTGGTAGAGCTGTCATGGAAGACACCACAGTTTCTCTATAATTAAGCCCTTGAACAAAGCTGTAGATGTTGGTTGTGGGGATCTTGTTCCCAAAGAATCTGCTTGGGAATGAACCAAGCAACAGCAGACAGAGCTGAGAGAGACCCAGAGCCAGATTATAGTACTCAGGATCCCTTCTTCATCTGGGACATGGAACGGCCAATCTGAAAATCATTTCCTCCATTTTCCTCCCTTAGTCTATTTGAGGAGAAATTATGCAAATTACAGTTGAAAAATTCCTTCCACACAGAGGTGATGAACTGAGTCAACACAGAAAATTTCCCTAGATAAATTGATTTAATAGGTATTAACATCTGACTTGGACAACTTTTCTTTCTTTCTGAATTGGTCACCTTAGTTCATTACTTCAGTTAGTGATAAAACCCCTGCGGTTATTGTCCATGGCCAAGTGACTGCTGAAATTTCTTTAAATCAAAGCTACTAAGATTCTTTTACCACTCCTTATGCTGATTGTATTTTAAGTATTCAAGAACTTGCATTCCAAAGAATCCTCAAATAGTTTCTGGTCTGCAGCTAGAATCCTGAGAAGAGTTCCTTCATCTACCTTGGAAATATCCTTTCTCCTCAGCTCTCTAGTCTCCTTGGGGCCAGAAAGAGGTAATGGTTCTTACAAAGAAGTTTGTGAGAAACAAAACAACTCTAACTAGTCATTACATTCTTCTATCTGTCACGAAGTAAGGGAAACTGCCCCTGTGGCAGCTGAAGATGACGCCCTCCGGGTTCCCCAGACTACATTCCCTTTGAGATTGTCATGAGGCAGCTAGATGAAGATGGATGCAGGAAGATGGTGGCTCCTGAAGAATCCCGCTGTCTTCAAGAATGTTATCAATTTGCCCTCTTCATTTTCTCTCCGTGGGCAATTTGGCAAGAGTCAAGGTTGGGCAGTGTTCACTGTTGGAGTCTGTGTTAGCAAAACTCATTTCAGCATTTGTATAAAATTTCCATCAGTGTCTTGCTGCTACCAAATACGACCCTACCTGGGAAGGCTCTTGGAGGGACTGCATTTTAAATGCCTGCCTTGTTTTCCAGCGAAACAGAGTACTGCTAACTGCTTTGCCTATTGGGTTCTTTTGATTCACATTTTGACCCTGCTAATGAATCTTAAAGTGCCAATAGCAATTTCACATCCTGTTACTATTCTTCAAAGGTGAGAACCTCATTTTCTATTTCAGGGAGTTCCACTGGTAACAGCACCAGCCCCTCCCTCCTTTTTTTTTTTTTTTTTAACAAATAGTCTACCTCTTTTTTTCCTGCTTATAAAATAGAAACCAGAAGTTAAACACAAGTGAGGTAGGGCAGTAGTCTTTAAGCAAAAGTCCAGGTGACAGATATTGGAGACTTGAAGAAAACAGGGGGAGATAGGATTTGATTTCTTCTTAGTTTTGTCAATCTTAGACACAAAAGAGTGTTTGGATTTAGATCCAGGTATTATTAAGCTTCTGGGGCCGGGCGGTTGGTGGCGCATGCCTTTAATCCCAGCACTTGGGAGGCAGAGTCAGGCAGATCTCTGTGAGTTTGAGGCTAGCCTGGTCTTCAGAGTGAGATCCAGGAAAGGCACCAAAACTATGCAGAGAAATCTTGTCTCGAAAAAACAAACAAACAAACAAAAAGCTTCTGGGCAGTATCAGATTAGTAGATCTTTTTTTTTTGAATTTTTAAATTTATTTTACATACCAACCAGTTTCCCCTCCCTCCTCTCCTCCTGCTCTGTCCTCCCACCTTCTTTCTACCTCTCCCCCCATCCACTTCTCAGAAAGGGTAAGGCCTCCCATGGGAGTCGACAAAGCATGGCATATCAAGTTGAGGCTCCTCCCCTCAGCATCAAGGCTGGGAGAGGCATCCCACCACAGGGAATAGGTTCCAAAAAGCCAGCTTATGCACCAGGGACAGATCCTGGTCCCACTGCTAGGGGCCCCACAAACAGACCAAGCTATACAACTGTCACCCACATGCACAGGGTCTAGGTCAGTCCCATGCAGGTTCCCTAGCTGTCGATCTAGAGTCCGTGAGCTCCCATGAGCTCGGGTCAGCTGTCACTGGGTTTCCCTATCATGATCTTGACCTCTATTCCCCCACTTGCTCATAGAATCCCTCCTCCCTCTCTTCAGCTGGGGCTTCCTGACAGAGGCTTCCTTTCTGGGGTGGTGGTGCTGGAATTATGTGACTCTCAGCTCTTTGATGCCTTGATTTTGTGTGTGTGTGTGTGTGACACCTGCCTGTGATTGCTTTGAGTGCCCTGCACCCACTTCATATGTTTTAGTGGCTGGTAGGATCTATTTCAACACTGGGAAGCTGAGCATGCAAGCATCATCACTTTCACTGTTAGCTAGGGATCTAGGTTGTGTCAGTGGGATGTACCTAACTTGACTTTCAAGTTGGGAATTAGTAATGCAAAAAAAAAGTATCAGGGAAGACTCCTTCCCTACTCTAAGTGCATTGACTTCCAATATACCATTGGGACTAGGACCAAGGGGAGGCCTTGTTCTTAGTGTGAGTAAGGTCTGACGTGGAAGCCAGCAGGGGTCTTTTGGAATAATTGCTCCTCATAGGACAGCAGATTTTTCTAAGCCTCCCTAAAACTCTGTGACTGCCTAACATCCTTTTTTTTTTTTTTTTTTTTGGCTATCCTTTGGAAATGATTTTAAAATTAAAACAAACAAAAAAACAAAGAATTTAGTTATGTTGGGTAAATACTGCCTAAGACATGTTTTTAGATAATAGATAAAAGGGATATTCCCTAAGAGCTTATGCTTACCTTCTTCATGGCATCTCTATTACATTTTAAAGATAACTTTATTGCTGTTTCTCTGGACAGCTTATCCTTTACCCATTTCCTGGAGTCTTACTTAAAAAACTGCCCTTTGAGGTTCAAAATCAGCATGAACTGTGAGGCCGTATAAACACCTATTTGCTGAGCTCAGGAGGTCTGAAGGCACCCTGTTGCCAAGCATCACCCATAATCTCCATATGTTCGTATTTCAAACATATCCTTTAGGGTGCCACTTGCTTTGGAGGCAAACAAACCAAATGGCCTGTGGAAGAGACCAAGCAGGTTGGGAGAATTCAAAGAGCTGTGACTGAGAGTAAGAAAATCTAGGGTTTGTTCCTTGTGTACCTCACTGGCAAACGGTGTGACCTTGGAATCTCCATTTCTCTCATTAAACAGTATACTCCACACTTGTTTGGAAAGACATCGGAGCAGATGTCTTTTTATTACCCTCTCTTCTTTAAGAGTTTTTTACACCTGCGTTTTATGATTCCTTATCACTTGCATTTTAAAGGAAAGTAATCAGAAAGCATGGTGTAGACTGCCCTTGCAGCTCCCAGTTTAGACCAGGCCTCAGGGAATCATGGGAAGAATCTGTTAGATGGGTCCTCCTTAGAAGACAGCCTGGCCCCAGGTCTTTAGGGTGAAGTCTCCTGAGCCAGCTCCAAGGATCTGGATTTCACTCCAGCATGACTCTGCTCTTGGCTGAAGGCAGTCAGTTCTGCTTTCATTCTCTGGTCTCCATGGAGCTGTCTGCCTGTCATTCTTCAATATCATCGTAAATGTGTCCTCTGCGGAGACTTTATTTCCCCACTCTCAACAAAGGGCTTTGTGTCTTCTGTTTTGTGATTTTAGATGCATGACAAGCGTGTGTGTGTGTGTGTGTGTGTGTGTGTGTGTGTGTGTGTGTGTGTGCATGTGTGTGTGTGTGTGTGATGCATACTGATGTGTGTAAGTGTGATGCAAGCTCGCATACAGACTGCATCGTGTGACATAAGTGATGTGTGCTATTAATATGTGTTGCTAACATCTCTTCTGAGCCCTTCACCATTTCTAATTTAGTCAGCTCATTTTCTTTCTTCTTTTTTAAATTACTAACTTTATTGAAAGTAAAATTGAGGCTAAGGTATGAGACATTTGGAACCTAAGATAAAAAAGTCATTTTTTTTCAAAACAGAAGTAAACATACATAAGCACATAAATATGTATTTATCAATCATCAGAAAATCCTTATGTACCATGTTAATTAACCTAAGGGGATTCTAATGGTATATTTGGACACCCAGAACTGGGTAGACAGACTGAAGAGAACCAGTAAAAGTGATTTCAACAGATGACCATTGTACTGTCTATTTTTACGTCAAATTGACACAAGCTAGAGTCATCAGAGAGGAGGGAGCCTCGCTTGAGGGAATACCTCCATAAGATCCTGCTGTAGGTAAGCCTGTAGGACATTTCCTTAATTAGTGATTGATGGGGGAGGGCCCAGCTCATGGTGGGTGGTGCCATCCCTGGGCTGGTGGTCCTGTCTTCTATAAGAAAGAAGGTTGAGCCTTCAAGCCATGGGGAGCAAGCCAGGAAGCAGCCTCCCTCCATGGCCTCTGCATCAGCTCCTGCCTCCAGGATCCTGTCCTGCTTGAGTTCCTGTCCTGACTTCCTTTGATAATGAACTGTGATATGGAAGCATAAGCCAAATAAACCTTTTCTCCTCAAGTTTCTTTTGGTTATGGTGTTTCATCACAGTAATAATAACTCTAACTAAGACAACTATAAAGAAAATGAAAATTTATTTTTGGTCAAAATAATTTTATTGCACTTCTAAAATGGAAATTTCAAGCCTATAATAAAATATTGAGTAGAAGTACATCTTTCTTTTAAAGATGTGCATAATATAACTCGATTACATTTATATAAAAATTATCTATAGGGATAAATATATGAGTTAATGTACAGTAGAACCAGAGTCAACAGTTTTTAAGTAATCACCAAAATAAAAAGATACTCAATATTTAAGATGGAGTCAAGAGACATGGAGGATAGAGTGCAAGGAAAAGATGGTATTTGGGGATCGTATTTGAAGAATTTCGCAGAACTTTTGGAGAGCACTGTGTGATGTCTCTGTAGTTGTCCTAACAAGTAACTGGCTTAGAGCAACAGGACTTTGTCGCCAGTCCTGGAAGTAAGAAATTTTACAAGAGTATCACTGGGCTGAACTCAAGATGTGGGCCGGGCGCACCGCTTTCTGGAGACTCTAGGGGGCGTTTCACCTCCCTGCAGCTTCCAGCTTTCAGGAACGGCCTGTACTCTGGCTCAGGCCTCCTTTCTCCACCTTCAAAGTCAGCATGAATGGGCTGAATTCTTCAACATCAGCTCACTCTGAGCACCTCTTCTATCTGCTACTTTCATTGTGTGAACAGTTGGTTATGTCAGGCCTACAAGGATAATCCAAGGGCAATCTTTTCACTCGGGGTCATCTGATTAGTGACCCAAATTAATCTATGATGTTAACATGGATTGTTCCCTAGGGATTAAGACATGAGCATCTTTAGGGAGCTACTGTTTCTTCCCATCACTGAAACAGACATCAATATACAGATTTAAGAGGCTCTACAAACTCCAAGTAAATAATCAAACACACACATGCGCGCGCGACAGACAGACAGACAGACAGACAGACACACACACACACACACACACACACACACAAGTGCACTAGCTGAAACACATCATAATCAATGTGCAGACCAACAAATAGTAAGGAGTGATATTTGATAGAATCAGATAAGAAGATAATATGCGTTGTTACACCTTAAAGAAGGCAGAGTACAGCCTGTACAGAGCCTGGACAGACAAAACACACAGAGAAATGTCTCGAGATACCCCCAACGAGTATATCAGACAAGCATATTTATAGCACCAATAAAAATCAGAAATAGTGACCAAGTCAAACTCTCTAAGTCTGGAAAACTGAGTTATATGATAGAGAACAGAGAAGAAGAGAGCCACTGATTTCAGAGATAACACGCTTGTTATTTAATATGTTAACATCTTTGTTGAGATTTTTTGTAGAGCATGACATAGTAGATCTTAAACTACGTGCAACAGGACAACAACTAACAAGAACGGATGTCGCAATCACTTTGTAGCTATCTAGTAGCAACAAAAATTCTACGATATCATAATGCTTATTCAATGACAAGCATTAGTTCAGTAAATTAAGGTCATTAATTCAATATGAAGCCATCTAAAATATTACGCAAGTATGTTTATTCATAGGCTTACTATATTTTGGGAGCAGACTACTAAATAGTAGATATGGAAAGATCAAGATAATTTCTTATTAAAATATAGTTAAAGATTTATATATCAAAAAATGGTTAAAAGAATATTCACCAAAACCAAAAATTATTACTTTGAGTTGGAATAATGGTTTATTTATATTTCCTTGTTTATATCTTATTTATATCTTCTTATATTTGGTCTATTACTTAAAACAAAAAACTTTGCTTAGATTCACAAAAAATAACTAGGATAATACGAAGATTTCTTATATAGCCTGTATCCAATTACACCTGTGGCTAATGATTTACATCCAGATGGTAGATTTAATATTAATAAACTAGTATTTATAAGTTGTTAACCAAAAGTCATACTTTATTCAGATTACAGTTATTGTTTTAAATATTTATTTTATGTGCACGGGTCTGTGCCCAAGTATATGTACTTGGACCACATGTATGCAGGAGTCAGCTCATTTCCAATAGTCAATACCTGCAATTTTGTTGGAACTCTTTTCTTTGTAGAACTTGGTTTGCTCCCAAGGACCACTTTTAACCAACGGCTCATAGATGGGGGCTATAAATCCACCATATTTATCACCTGTTAGTAGACCTTACCAGCTCCCAGTTTTACCCGGAGGACTAAGCTGCGGTGTCAGATTGCAGCTGGCTTCACTGTATATCCTTAAAGCTCATCTTCTCTTTCCTAGACAATGTCTCCACTGCCCTGACAGTGTTTCTGTATCTTCTAAACAATCAGCGAGGGGACCCAAGTAAGAACACCGGTGCTTGTACGTGTGTGCGTGCGTGCGTGCGTGTGTGCATGTGTGTATGTTGCGGTTCTTTCTGCTTATCCTAACAGAGCACATGTCAGTCTGTCTTGTTTGTGATTATATACCAGTGCCCAGTTTAGTGTCCAGTTTGCAGAGAGCACTTGGTATAGACTTTTGTCATTGATGAAAGTCAGTTGCTGCTGTTACTGAAATGCAGAATTTCTTCCTTTCACTGAGCTTAATTTATAGCAGTACACACACACACACACACAACACACACACACACACACACACACACACACACACACACACACACACTCTGAAATATATTCTCCAAAATGGAGAGATTCTCTTAGGAGTGCGGTGCTTCTTGCTGGAGGGACTTGAACCTGTGGTGTAGCGCTGCTTCAGAGGTGCTTCAGGGCACAAAATCCCAGCATGCTTATTTATGGGTGATTTAAACAGAAAGCAATAGGACCTTGGACCAGGCACACACAGTAAAATAAGATGAATACTTGAATAGAAGTTGTGGCCAGGTGGCGGTGGCGCACGCCTTTAATCCCAGCACTTGGGAGGCAGAGCCAGGCGGATCTCTGTGAGTTCGAGGCCAGTCTGGTCAACAGAGGGAGATCCAGGACAGGCACCAAAACTACACAGAGAAACCCTGTCTCGAAAAAGAACCCTCCCCCGAAAAAAAGAAGTTGTGGCAATAAAAAAAAATCTAATAACACATATTATGAACATGGGTCTTTCCTTGAAAATATCAGTTTTCTCAGAACTGATGTATGGTGTGTTTTATTTTTTTTTTTTTTTTTTTTTTTTTTTTTTTTTTTTTCTAGTACTTGAATGTATACGGTGTGTTGTATGTTATCTCCATTCTTAATGAAGAAGAAGAGCTGGAATTTGAAGCCAATTATGACGACTTTAAAGCCTTTCCCCCACCCCATCCCTGCCCTGTGCTCCTAACCATTGCTCTATACTGCCCTGTGTGTCAACAATACTTAAAACTAGATCATTGGCTGAAATCAATGAAATCTTCAGTTGGAAAAATAAGATTGAAAACAAGATATTATTGACAATAAAATGCACGTGCTCTGAGTTGCCTTCAAAAAGCTCTAGGCTCCTATTTAAGATGGAACAGATGTGTCTTGTGACTCCACTTCAGGAAGACATTTCAGGAAGAGGTGGAAGGGAACAGACCACACTCGGTCCCTGCAGGTGGACCTTTCTCTGGGAAACCAAAGACAGGACTGAAGCATGGGAGAGGTAGCCAGCTGTCTTTAGAGGACCTTCAAAATCTCTTTCAGATGTAAGATTCCAGAATATAAGAATGAGAAGACTTACATAGACCCTGCGTGTGTGGCTGGGGAGTACCAAGACTTAAACTAGTAACAGGACTCTAGAGAAATACATGAATGCATGGTAAGTAAACAGCTGTGTGCTACACATATTCTTTGCACAGGCAAGCAGAGCTTCACCCTGAAATCCCATGGTGTGTCTAAAGCAGTGGTTCTCAACCTTCCTAACATTGTGACCCTTTAATACAGCTCCTCTTTTGATGACCCCAGCCATAAAATTAATTTTGTTGCTACTTCATAACTGTATTTTGCTACTATTATGAATCATAATGTAAATATCTGTGCTTTTTGATGGTCTTAGGTGACCCCTGTGAAAGGGTTGTTTGACCCCATGGGGTTGCGACACACTGAACTAGAGTGTGGATTTAGAGTTAGTGTACATGAGTGGCCTTGGACATGCGTCTTACTTCTCCTGAGTCTTAGTTTTCCTGTTGTGAAAAGGTACTGCTCTGTGGCTTAAATCATCCTAGACCCTTGAAAACTGGAAGGGCTCAAGATGGTTGATAATTTTTTTTTCCTGAGAAACTTTGAATTTAATTAAAAATTTCCTTAAAATTATATTTTTCTACATATTCTCTAAAATTGGAAGGGGAAAATTTAAATTTGGAATGCTATACTATTGAGAAGGAGAATTTAAAACTTCTCTCCAAACCATAGTTCATTGCTAAGGTTTGCTGGCGAACAGATGCATCTGAAGTCCCATGATTGCTCTGCAGCTGAGACAGGGGTAGAAGCCGAGTTTCCTGACGTTCAGGCTTGGCTTCCTGCCACCTGCCCAGATGACAGGTTTCTGTAGGGAACGGAACATAAATATTTTGCTCTAACTGTTTATATTTGGGGAGAAAGCAGACTAGTTCTGGACCAGAGCTTGTCATGACTCCTGTTGAAATATCTCCCCCCAATTTTCTTGCACATCTGATTTCTGATTGGCTTCCCCCTCTGTTCTCCTCATGCCCAGTTCCCCCCAACATCTAGGCCTCTGCATATCCTTCCCACCTCTCTCCCCTATTTTCCTCTTTTATCTCACCCCAATCTCACCTGTTTTTATCTCCTTCCCTACTCACCTAGACTCATTTTTATGACTGAGATTCTTAAATTTCTGATCAAGCAGTCCTGGTTAAGACAACACATCTCCATGGAGGTGCGACAGCCAAGGATTAAGCTTCATTCTGGAAGCTTCTCAGAAGCATTAGAATTCAGAGATGGGTGCCAGCAGGAAGCGACCAGCAATGCCAGATTGTGCAGGCTCCACAGGAAAACATCCTGTGTTCCTGGTCCCTTTGGTTGCCCTGCTCAGTGCCTAAGCCTCAGCTTCAGGCAGATCAGGTTCAAGTCTGTTTTTCTCATCTGAAAAATGAGAAATATTGCAGACCTCCAAAGAATAGTGGAGGAGTAAAGGAAATTATGTTTATTTTGCGCGTTTAAAGCAGGTTGATTATAAATGCAATCTCTTCCTAAAGAAGAAAAGGGAATTGTTTAGATATGATACAATAAAACGGTAGATTGATGAACCTACTTTTAAAGAACAACTTGTTTACAAATGTTTTACATTGCTGTAGATTTTAGTTTATTGATACAAATTTGAAGTTAATTTTGTTATACTGTATATGTATTTCTGCTCTTGTTTGAGGTATCATGTTTATGTAACTTATTTAAATTGTAATGGATAATTAAAAATACAGATTAATTATCTTCTATGATAGTCAAACTTATAGTCATGTTAAGTTTTCTAGGTATATGTAGATATAATTCAATTAGGTAGGTAATCTTCAAACACTTCAAAGACCTACAGAATATGGCATTTAAAATGTTTTAAAAATTTAGATTTTCTGGACAGTGAGACATGTCTGCTCCTGGCAGCACCGATTTACTTCAGAGAGAATGGGCATTGAAGACACTTTATATGGAGTTTATTTTCTTGGCAAAAATAGCCATTTGGGCAAGAAACTGTTCTTGCCAGAACTGCTTGATCGACTGGACATGCAGGACCCATAGGAAGGTGACCACTGAACTTTGCTTGGTGAAATGGTCCTTCAGGTTCCTGCTTCTCAGAGGAAACTGCCAGACATTCTACAGGACACAGAGAAGAAACTGAGAAATTCTATGCCTGTGGGCTGAAGACAGATGCCCCAGTTTTACAGAGGAACTTTGGACAACTGTCCTGGCTGCCAGCTGTCTCTGTCTACTTTCACTAGACTCCCGAAAGTTGCTTGTGTCCTTCTCCCATTTCTCAGGTAATAGTATATCCTTCTGAGGTCTTTGAAGACTAGATAGTTATAATTTTCCTTAGTTATGATAAAAGATAAATTAGATATGGAACCTTAGACTCACAAATATAGGATAGATAGGTTATCTTCTTTAATTTTGCCAAATTCAAATAAACTAGATATTATAACTATAATTCTTGCTTGATAATTGTTTTGTTATATGTAATTTTACTATGTGAAAGTTAAAACCTTCTTTTTTTGAAAAAAAGAAAAGGGGAAGTGCTGTGGGATGTTCCGTATGCTGTGAATGTGTTGTGCTGATTGGTTAATAAATACAGTGCTGAGTGGCCAGTAGCCAGGCAGGAAGTATAGGTGGGACAAAGAGAGAGGAGAATTCTGGGAAATAGAAGGCTGAGTCAGGAGATGCTGCCAGCAGCTGCCATGACAAGCAACATGTAAAGATACTGGTAAGCCACGAGCCACATGGCAAGGTATAGATGAATAGAAATGGGTTAATTTAAGGTATAAGAACTAGATAGCAAGAAGTCTGCATGGCCATACAGTTTATAAGTAATATAGGTCTTTGAGCTAGGTCAGCCTGGTTTACAGAGCAAGTTCCAGGACAACCAGGGCTATACAGAGAAAGCCTGTTTAGGAAAAACCAAGGTGGTGGTGGTGGTGATGATGATGATGATGATGATAATGGTGTTTAATGTGAATTTTTCTTTCTAATATAAAGGGAACTAAGAAGGAAGGGATGGGAAAATTTTGTTCTGTGACTTCGCTGGTTCCTGCATCCTGAATGTAACCTTGATCTACTCTCTCAGGAGGGAGGCAGCTCTGGTGTCCCTTCCATCCTCTCACCTGGATCCACCTTCCCTTAAGCACAGAGCCAGTTGCCTTGGATTTCCTCCATCCATGGGAATTCTCCACTCCAAGAAGACACTTGAGTTTTGGAAGACCACCTCTATTGCTTCTCGAGAGAAGAGGGAAGAGAGTTTTTCTCTTTCCCTGATCCATTTTTCTTATTTATTAAGCAAAAGTCCCAAAGAAGATTTATTGTCACCCTGGCTTTGTCATACCCAGGCAGCTTGTTAATATTGCAGATAAACAGCGTTCCTGAACACGGCCCTGCACAGTTCTATTCCTGTTCTGTGCCCAGTGATTCTGTTGCATTGCCTTGGTAACCAATTAAAATACTTTTATATGTATGGTGATATCATTCCTAATTCTGCGAAAACCAGGATGACTTACTGAGAAGACATGCTAGTCACCTGGTGGTGTTCTTGCAAATCTGCTCCATTCCATTCTGGTTTGACTTCTTTTTTTTAAAACCTTCGGAAATCCAATTACCTTTGAATCCTCTGCAAGAACTTACATGCCATTTCTAGCACACCTGGACCTAAGTCAAGAAACACCCTTGTCAACCAGACAGTGGCTGGTAGGGATTCTGGGAGAAAAAATGGGAGCTATATATCCTTCTGCTAGCCTCAGGGGGAAGTGAACAGGAATTCTTCAGCCTTGAGGCTGATGAATCTGACTGTGGTTTCTTACAGTATGTTAAACATTTTGCATTCAATGACTACTTAGTGAGTGATGATTGCAGTTAGTGGTTGCACTAGATACAGAGGGAGATAGGTCGCTTTCTTACCCATAGAGCTTAAGGTCAGTGGGAAAGAGACAGTATTGTGCAGGCTGTAGACGCTGAGTCGGTAACAACAGGGGACCCTAGGAATCTCATGAAGAGCATAAGACTGACCTGGGGTGTGAGATGGAGGACTGGACTCCCAGAGGAATGAAAGCTACACAGACCCCTGAGTGATCCCAGCCACGTGAGGTCAACTTCCTGATTTGCAGAATGTCTCATTCTTGCCCTCCTATTCGTGGCCCTTTGATGGATGCCCTCAGCTTGGGTGGTCTGTTTCAAGATCTGTGGGATTATCTGCTCTATTTCTCCTTCTCCAGGCAAGTGTCCTCTTGTTAGCCCTTTGGGGGAAGGGTTATACTGAATGCTCTAAGTTGTTTAGACTTTATCTTGACCCCGAATGCTTATGTATGTGAATGGTACCCAAAGACACATTTTCTCAAACCACAAGCCTTGGGGCCAGGGGACCAGGACTCAAAACTCAGCATATATGCTTCAGTGTATTCTGAAGTTTGTAGACTCAATGTCATCCATTAGAGCTTAGATAATTAGTGACCCAGACCATGAGAGTTAAAAAAAGGTGCAACCTCAGAGGTTGTAGGAGTGTCTCCACCCAATGACTGGTCCAGTCTGAGATCCATGCCATGAGAGTGAGCCCACCCAAGACACTGCCTGGAGTGCTAGGACCCAGAGGTTAGATGGTCCAGAGACATAGGATAGAACCAAACACAATTGGAGAAAAAACATGTCAACGTAATGATGCCTACTGATACTCTGCTATACTCATAGATTGGTGACTATCCCCAGTAATCATCAGAGAGGCTTCATCCAGTAACTGATGGATATGGATACAGAGACCCAAGCTGAACATTAGACTGAACTCAGGGAATCTTGCTGAAGAGAAGGAGAAAGGATCGTACGAGCCAGAGGGTCAAGGACATCATAAGAAAACCCACAGAAACAACTAACCATGGCTCATAAGAACTCACAGAGACTGAACCAACAACTAGGAGCCTGCATGGGACTGATCTAGGCTTTCTACATATATGTGACAGTTGTGTAGCTTGACCTACTTGTGCAACTGCTAACAGCAGGAGCGGGGGCTGACCCTACTGCTTTGGCTGGCTTTTGGGAACCTATTCCTCATACTGGATTGCCTTGCCTGGACTTAACACAAGGGGAGGTTCTTGGTCCTATTGCAACTTGATATGCCATGCTTTGTTGATAGCCATGGGAGCCTGCCCCTTTCTGAACAGAAACAGAGGAGGAGTGGATTTGTGGGGGGGGGCAGGGGAGCAGAGTGGAGATGGGGGAGGGCGTGGGAGGGGAAACTGTGGTTGGGATGTAAAAGAAATAAATTTAGTTTAAAAAAATTGCAACCTTGATCACTTCCCTGAACTCTCCCATAGCTGGTACAGGGATGCTAAAAGTTGATCTGCAGTCATGTTCTCCTATTAAAATAGTAATACCAGCACCAGCTGAGCCTGGAACTACTGTGGATAAAGAAGAGGTTCCAGTAGCATTCACGTCAATGGCTGCATCTAGATGAAGTGAGAGTCTTTGGGCTGGAGAGATGGCTCAGCGATTAAGAGCATTGGTTGCTCCTCTAGCAGACCTGGGTTCAATTCCTAGCACCTCCATGGTGGCTCACAACTGTCTGTAGCTCCAGTGCCAGGGCCTCTAACTCCCTCTTTTGGCTTGTGCGGGCACTGTATCGTGCACTTGGAGCACAGACATACATGCAGGGAAAATACCCGTATGCACAACAAGGAATTCGTTTTTATGAATTAAGAACACATGAAATGAGAGTCTGTGGGTTGAAGTGCTCTGCCCCAGGAATTACACGCAGGCCATCCACTCTACACGGACTGTGTTGGCAGAGTGGACCAATCCTCACCCATGTTACCTTAGCACGCTGTGCTACTTTTAGGATTTATTGACTGCATCACCATGGTTAGCATATTCAGCTCGTTCAGGACAAGGGTCACATTTCATTTGCCTTCATCTTCACTGAAGTCAAAGAGAAAGGCGGCATATGCCTACAAGAGCTTAATATAAGGCCCAGTGCTAGACAATCCCTTGAATTTTCCTTGGTTTAGCCTTCAAGTGGCACCAGGATCACTATTTTATTTAATGTGTGGGTGTGTGGGTGAGTACCTGTGCATGTGTGTGGCGGCCAGAGGACAATCGCAGGTGCCATTCCCAGGAAGGCCATCTACTTCCTTTAAGACAGGCTCTCTTGGGCTGGAGAGATGGCTCAGTGGTTAAGAGTGATGGCTCCTCTTCTAGAGGACCCAGATTCAATTCCCAGAACCCACATGGCAGCTCACAATTGTCGTCCGTAACTCCAGTTCCTGAGGATCTGACACCCTCACACAGACATACATGCAAGCAAAACACTGGTGCACATGAAATAAAAATAAACAAAATAAAAAAATATAGATGTATAAAAGACAAGGTCTCTCATTAGGCTGGAGCTCACCAATTAGGTCAGTGAGCCCTGGGGATTCTCCCGCCTCTGGCTCCCTGGTGCACCACCATGCATAGGATTTTGACATGGGTTCTGGGGATTGAACTCTAGTCTTTGTACTTGAAAAGTATTCCCCGCCCTCAGGATCACGCTTACCTCCATGCTTACAGCACAGAAAAGCCATTTAGATGGTAAGTGGGATAGCATTTTTAATAGATACATGAGGCTACCTGGATGAGCAAAACCACAGTTAACCTTGCTAGGAGCCAGACCATTGGGTGGGTACTTTATAAACACGGTCTCATTGACAATTCTCCAAATCATTCTGTGAGGTGTGCCCTGCTATTTCTATCTGATACCAACAATTCTCAGAGTTGCTAAGTAACCTACCCAGAAGCACATAACCAGTACATGTCAGGGCCTTTCTTCGGCGCCACAACACTGTCTTGTTTGCTTATCCTAGGGAAAGCCTAATCAGAAGTAACCAAAAAATTGGAATATGTATTTTAAAACGCTACTAAGACATCTGTTCCCTTTCAGAAATATACAGACACAGACACACAGGCATACACAGACACAGACACAATCAGATGTGCACACACACACACACACACACACACACACACACACACACACACACCAGGCGCTGGGGGAAGGGACTCAGGTAAATTATTTTGGAGTCTATTCCCTTGTGGGATTAACTGCCAATTAACTCTGATGAAGTGCACCTATCAAGAACCAAGGAGTGTGTGTGTGTGTGTGATTCAGAGTGGCAGTTCCTGTCTTCAGGTTAGCAATTCATGACCCAAGTGATTCTGAACCTGACCCACCGTGTTTTCAGCACTAAAAAGGTATTTAAAGAGGTGACTCACGTCAAGAGCATTTCAGGCACCATGTGCTTTGCACCTAATATAGTGTGCAGCTCATTCCTCACATAGCTCTGTAATGGCTTAATTCATCAAGGGCTCATTTCTGCACTGCAAGGAGCTAGCCCGTGGTTCCATGAAGTCTACCAGAGACATGAACTCATTTATTTATTTACTCTAACTTTCAGTAAACACGTTGGAGTTCTTACCACGGGTTAGGCTGTAGGCTAGGGGCTCTGAGCACAGTGTTGACAGATGAGTTCTGTGTTCTCTTGGTGTCTTGGAGAAAGGCTGGAGCCTTGACAGAAATCTGAGATGGATTCAGCAAGAGTTCCTAGCGCAACTTGTCAGGACAGGGCCTGTTTGTGGCGGGCACTGAGGAACACCACCTTGGAGCACTGTTTAACTGTATCTCACTTGGCTGTATCAAATCTATCAAGTCTCTGCCGATATAACCGAAAGGCTACTTGCTGACATGTAGCCAGTTTGGCATGGCTATTGGAAAGATTTTATACGGGGAGTGACTGACATACACCTTTCAAGTGGTATCTAGTCACCCTGATAAGAAGGCAGGACACCGTGCCTCCTCTCCGTCTGTTTCCTCCTTCTCTTCCAGCTTCCATTCTAATGCAGTACATCACAGTCCTGCCTTTCCTTACAGCCGAATGTGCAGGTCAGACCCCGCCTTTTCATCCCTTGACCCCGTCCTCCTTCAATCTTTAAAAACACCTATCTCGTAGGGAGTTTCCTTGTATCGACCAAGCTTCACTCCCCTCAAAATGCTCTACCTCACTACCTGACATTCTCACAGACTGTAAGTTTGAGTCCAAGTCTTCTTTGTCTTAATCAACTTTATTGAATTATAACATGTATAAAGATGTATCCGTTTAAGTATATAGGGTGGTGAATTTTGATAGACTTACACACAATTACACTAAACATCTTCATTAACCTCCAAATCATTACCATTCACTTTATATAAATGGAACGAGGCAAGACTGCTTTTAGCACACCCGAGCATTCCTAAAATCGGATGTGTGTTACTGTGAGTAGCTATGGCCATGTGTCCTTCCCCCCCCTGTATGCTATAAGTACACAGATAGTATGTCTTATAATAGATATCACCTTACAATCAATATCTGATTTATACACACACACATCTGTCATATACAGCTTTGTTCTTGTATGCTGACAGCTGGGTTTCTAGCCAGTCAGTCAGAGTTGGAGAGGTAGCCCTGGGAAGCCGATATCCTTCCTCCGCGGTGAAGGTTACCATAGCTCCTGTGGCTGGAAACCGGTAGGAGCTAAATATCACAGAGAACGGAGATAGTGGGTTTCAGAGTTGTTTAAAACTATGGTCTGTGCCGTAACCGAGCATAGGAACTCTGGGGCAGCACTTTTCCAAGTTTGTTCTATCACTAAGGTCCTGGTGAAAGAGAGGAGAAAGCGATTTAGTATCATTGAAATTTGGGAAATGAGTTTGCCGGCGTGCCCCAAGCCGGCAACGCTGGCTGCCTGGGAGGCTGAGGCCAGGGGTGGGGGTGGGGGGACACGGGGACGGGGGACGGGGGACGGGGGACGGGGGACGGGGGACGGGGGGGGGGGGATGGGACGGGGACTACAGGCTCAAGGCCCATCTGAGGCAGAGTAAACTCAAAACTCAAAACGAGCCGGGTGACTTATCAAAACCTTCCCCTAAAGTAAAAAAACAAACAAGAGAGGCTGGGGGATGTAGCTCAGTAATTGGGGGTTGCTAGGCATGTATGAGGCCTTTGGTTCCATTTCCAGCACCAAAGAGGAGGAGGGGGAAGAGTTGTTCGAGAACTGGTTTTTATGACTATCTCCCACTTAGAGATTCCTAGTCTTTTGAAATCACAACAGTACTCTGACAAGAACTTTCTAGCTTTGAGGTTTGACCTGGTGCTCTGGGGGACATTCACTGAGGATTTACAGTTCCCAGGTGTGAAAGGCTGGTCTCTGGAGTTAGCAAAAATGAGAAGAATGCAAAAGATAGGATCGTGTATTTCATCTGTTTGAGCAGAACCCTGGAATGGGTCAGCTGAGGCTGCTCTTCATGGGTCATGAGCTACACAAGTACTTTCTCTCCCGAACCTCTCTATAGTATGATGAGACATGTGTGCAGCATCCTTTCATAAGCAGAAAGTAAAGCAACACAAAAATATGCATATGCTAATCCTGAGGTGGCGTTTCCCTTGTGGTGGATAATTGATGTTGACTAAGGAGAACTTTATGCCCCACCCACCTTCCTCAGAGCTGAGGCCACCCATGGGGAGAGAGCCAGACACCTTTAGCCAACTGCAGGTCACGCAACACTGGGCTCACTAAAACAGGGAGGAGCCCCCTGCAAAAATCACTCTGATCATCAGGCCGATGGCAGAGTCCTTCCCGTCACTGAACTGGTCCCGAGCGCACGGAGGGGAGAGGAAATCAGAGGAGGCCTGGTGGGAATCAGGCAGCGCCAAGAACAGTGTGCAGACCGCACTCCCCCTTTTCAATATCCCTTGAAAATTTATCATATGGTATGTTGACTATTTTCTTGGTGTTCATTTCTGTGATTTTAGTGCATACACATCGCACTACCACCCCCATCAAGACTCAGAGTAATTGTGTCATGCCACGGAATTCCTCACGCTGCCCTGGCCCAGCCACACCTGCCCCCAGCCCACAAGCCCTGGCATCTACTGATAAGCTGTCCTGATAGCTCTGACTTTTTGAGAACACTTTTTCCTTTTGATATTCCCCCCAAGTGCTCTTTACTTAATTTTTCAATATTTATGTATATACCTCACCCCCCCCCAGTACCAGCAGACTTTTCTATTTTTTAATGTATTTTTAATTTTTGTTTTTTTTTATCTGAATGGAGTTTCCCCTCCCTCTACTCCTCCCAGTTGCTCCTCATCTCCTCTCTCATCTGGATCTACTCCCTTTCTGTCTCTCATTAGAAAAGAACAGGTTTCTGGGAGATAACAACAAAACATGACAACGACAACAACAACAAAATAAGATAAAATGAAAACCATTGTATCGAAGTTAGACAAGCCAAACCAACAGAAGAATAAAAGAGCCCCCAGAGAAGGCACAAGAATCAGAGACCCACTTGTTTACACATTCAGGAGTCCTGAAAAAGTACTAAGCTGAAAGCTCTAGTATATCTGCAGAGGAACCTGGTGCAGCCCCATGGAGACCCTGTGCTCTCTGCTCCAGTCTCTGTGAGCTCACATAAGCTTCACCTTCTTGTTTTAGAGGGCCTTGTTGTCAGCAGACTTTGCTATGGTGGCGCTTTATGATTTGCTGTGGCTAACATGGCTTAGCACCTGTTGGGTACCAGGCCCTTGTGCTAAGCTCCCAATGTGCATCATCACATTTTAACTTCATCGTGACCTTACGCTGTATGCACGCCGTTATTCTCTCCCTTTTACAGTACAGAAACTGATGACAGATGTGACGTGACCTGCCTAAGGCTTCACGGCTGACCAATACTAAACCCCAGCACAAAGGCAGCTAGCTCCATTTGAGCAGCAATCCTTGAACACAGTTGGCAAAGAAAGGGAGAGTGGGTTATAACTAGGAATTGGTGCATTGAGGGGGCATGACAGCAGTGACATTTGGGACCCAATGTTTTCCCGAAGTTCTTCGCAAATAAATATGAGTAGAGCCGGAGACTGACCCGTGTCTCCTGATTTCTCAGTGGCAGCCTCTACCTACCTGAATTTTTCTACCTGCTACATATGGTCGTCCCAGGTGTCACCTGCCTGCTGCTTTTAGGGACTGGAATGATTTAATCTCTTTGCACATTCAGCAAAACCCACCATCTGTATTGCCGCTTAGAACACTTCTGAGACCCAAGAAAGGGGCTCCACCACCTTGTGGTTTCTGCCTGACCTCAGCTCCCTTAGGTGCTTTTTCGACCTCATTTTTGCTCCTCAGTTGCTTGCAACAGCAGCTGAATAAGTTTCTATGACAAAGCCACCTGGTCTCTGTGTGGTGACAGCAGGTGTGTTCTTGCTGATATGGGGTGTGATTGCCACCATGCTTAACAATGCAGGGAGAAAGTCCAGCCCTGAGAGACCCAGGGTGGTGACAGTTTTGATGGGGAAGAGAGAGTGGCAGAGAAAAGAGAAAATGCCAAGCTAATAAAGAACCAGTGTTACTTGGGAGGTTATAACCAGATACTTGCTTTCTGTGCATGGTTTTAAACACTTAATCAGTTTTTTTTTTTTTTTTTTTTTTTAAACTATTCTGGAATGGAGCTTCAAAGCCAGCACAAGCTGGGAAGTCACATACCTGAATTATGGGCCATAGATCATTTGGAAGAAAACAATACAAGCCAGATAATCAGGGCACCAAGAACCATTTTGGGGTGGCACCTAATTCACAAGGGGGTGAGAGAGGGCATGTAATTTTGAGTAGAAAGTGTTGAGTCACTTCAACAACAATCACAGCTAATATTTATTGAGCATTCAACGCAAGCCAGTCAATGCACTAAGAGTTAATGGATATGAATCATTGCATTTATATCTCACAACAGCCCTCTGAGGTAGGTACTACTATTATCTTCAATTTGCTGATGGGGAATTGAAGGCCCCGAGGTTTAAGTGACTCAGTCAAAGTACACAGCCATTGAAGGAGCAGACTCAGGGTTTGGATTCTTAATTTCTCAAAACCTCTATTACCTGTCTTCATTCAGAAATATTATTAAACAGAATGAAGAGGAAGAGAAACAAACTCTTTGGCAACTCACAATCCTTTTGAAGGCTTGTCCAATTCCTTTGGCTTGGCTGCATTGGACTAAGAACCAGAGGGATTTTTGTTTTCCATAAGGAGCCCACCAGAGCTCCCCATCTGCGTGGAATAATTGCATGCTATAAAAGCCTGCAGCCACTTCTCAAGTTTTCTTTTTACACAATCAG
Organism: Peromyscus leucopus; assembly: GCF_004664715.2. NCBI lineage: Eukaryota > Metazoa > Chordata > Mammalia > Rodentia > Cricetidae > Peromyscus > Peromyscus leucopus. Next base: position 30,520,251 of record NC_051079.1, on the reverse strand, counting down.
CTTGGGAGGGATTTAGATGTGTAGGCACAATGGGCTAATTTTTCTCTCTCTTGGGCTGGCAGCATGAGGTGTGACTATTGGTTCCACCCTAACATACTTGCTGGCACAACAGGCATCAGGCCTCTTTGTGCCAACAAGGAGATCTTGATGAGCTTGTTTGGTGGATGAGCCTGGGCGAGCAGAACAGACTTTGGGCTTAGAAAGCTTGTGGGTAGGAAGTAAAATGAACTCCTTCAGCGTGCCAGGCTGTGAAGGAGGCCTATGAAAGATGTGTTTTACAAAATGGTACCCTACAACAACAGATTATTTTCCCTGCTCAGGGGAGTACTTAGAGTTAGTATTACTCCGGTCTGGGTTCACCATAGACTCATGTTTAATAACAATGCCTGTTCCGCTTTCCTGCAAGGGCTATAACTCCTGTGTTTTGCAGAATGCCTCATGTATGGCAGGGCACAATAAACAGCCAATAGTGATACTTACTATGATAACAATCTTCCAATGCCTTTCATCTAAGGCTCTCAGAGTGCTTTGCAAACATTAATTAGTTAGGTATCAAGGTGGCTCTAGGATTTTATAATACATTTTCCCATTTTACAGAATTTTAAATTGAGACCCAGCCAGCTTAAGTGGCTTGCCCAAAGTCATACTGTGCGTTTAAATTAATGATAATGATGGTGCTTTGCATTTCCCTGGCAGATGTTTTCCATGGTGATACAGCATGTTGCAAAGATAATTTCACAGTGTCTTAGAGAAGGGATGAGGGGAGCAAATATTATTGAATGTTGGCTCAGTTGGATAAACTGAGGCAGAGAGGGCAAATAACTCCAGGGGATTTGACTGATATTGCAAGTCCACTCTCAGAGTGCACCATCCATGCCTTAACTGGAAGGCATGCTGGTTTCATACTTACAGGAAAGCTAGTTATATTTTTACAAGCAGAAACAAGTTGTAGAATGACATTGTATTAACATCCAGGAATGGGCTTGCTCATATCCCCATGAAGAGACAAGAGGCATGAGATGAACTCTTCAAAGAAAGAAATGAATGAACGGGACGATAGTGGTAGGCTGCCAGCTCCTCTCTTTGGAAAACATGTTTATTAACTTGGCTTCTCTCTGAAAGCATGAGCCCTCAAGGACTTGAGTCTGTGCTTTAGCCCTGATGACAGGCCTAGGTCCAGGGCAGCTTGGGGACCAGGCACAGAGCCATCACTGTCTCCTTCGCCCCACGTTCCAAGTCCCCACGAAGAGATTCAAGGACACCTACTATCCTGATGTCTTCCTATTTTCTGCTCTCGATCCCCCTTGTGGAGAAGCACTCTGTGACTCTTGTACCCCCCTGGCAACTGTGCATGCACTTTCCTTAGCAACATGGGGAAGATGAACACCTGGACAGAAGTAGGCAAAGCTGCTGAGAGGGGTCCTGCCTTCCTCCAGGCAACATTTCCTTAGTGAATGATGCCCCCCTCCTGAAAGGCAAGACAGATGTTTATAGGGAAGGGGAGAGAAGAGGTTTCTAGGTGTTGGGAATTCAAGGGGGATTTGCCAACCCAGGGACAGACATCCTTTCTCTTAATGAGATTTGAACAAAGTTTGTTCTCCTCCCTACTCTACCTTTGCAGGCCTGTGGATTCTGATTGATTGAGGAGACCTACAGAGGAGTGAGCACCCATCCCTTTTCTGGAATGTGTTCTCCTACAGAAAACACAACAGCAATAAAAAAAAAAAAAACCTTCTTGAAGAAACCACATCAACTTCCCGCTCTCGTTTTTTTTGAATATTCACACACAACCCTACCACATGCGTGGCTTAAAGGTGCAGTGAACTCCAAGAGACTGAACTCTCCGAAGAAAACCTTAGGAAACAGATGTGAATGCACACTGCAAGGCTTCCGTGTGAGGAGGGAGCCCAGTGCCAAACGCTCCCACCCACTGCCACTCTTCAGAGCAGGCTTGGGACCCTGCTGCCAGCATTAAAGCTTGCTTTAGGCAGGACTTCAAAGAATGAGTCTTTGATTGCCTAAGTATGCCAACAATCTAAGCCATAGCTTTGTGTCCATTCTGGTCCTGGGAGTCCAGGGATGACAATGCAAACAACCCCTCTGGACTCACAGGACTTCGTCCTCCTCCTGAGGTGTGCTCCTACATAGCAGCCCAGATCAAGTCCTCGGGGTGTGCTATCAGGGATAGACAGAGGAACTTGGGGAACTTTAATCAGTAATCCAAAAGTACATACGCATTTGACTGGGTCTGTACTGTAGCCCTTGCCCAGGAGGCATTTTGTGTGTTCTCTTCACTTTGTAGAGACACATTGGCAATGTTCCTATACACATCTATTCTATTATGTATTGTAGCCTTTACCATCCATCAGTCCACTCACAGAGACAATTCCCTCTTGTGTGATTTTGGGTGTCAAGTATCTCTTATAGCTTCAAACAGATTATGAATGATCATCATCACAATGGCACTTTATGCAAGGGATGGGAAGACAGACTTAGGTAAAATTCAATCAACACCTGATGTAGGGAAACCTCTCCGAAATCTCAAAAGCAACCTGTAGTTGAATTTATTTTCTTTATTCCTCACCCCCAGGGCATTTCCCATACACTGGTCTGGTTCCTTAGCCGCAGATGTGAAAGACCAGAAAAGGATTATCTACAAGCACTTAAACTCCCTCAGGACAAAAACTAAAGAGAATCCAGCAAGTGTTAAAAGTTCTGAGATGAACTGTCGGATGGATTAGATAGGCTCGGAGCTCCCATTGTGTCTCAGTAAACTGATTTCTGGGGAATCATCTCTTGCACTCTGCTGGAAGTCTGTCTACATGAAGGAAGTCTGTTCCCTAGCTCTCAGAATACACATAACCAACTTCCAAATTGCACAAGGTAATAGCAAGCAACTTTTCTCTTACCCCATCCATGTGGATCCTGACACTGGGCACCAGCCGGAAAGGGCTGGCCTGTAGACTTCTGGGGCTGGTCTTGGTTTTCCTGTGGTCTTGCAAGGTCAGTATGCGAGGCCTGCGAAAGGAGCCCCCTTTCCAGGAGTTCTGTCCCGAGCGCACACCATCCAGCAGACGAACCAGCAACAGGTTGGCGGGCAGAGCCTCGATGCTGCAGAATACCAGAGTCCTGCATTCCGGGCACCTCAGCTCCTTGTGGGCCTTGAAAATCCTCTGTAGACATGGTTTGCAGAAGGTGTGCTGGCAGGGCAGGACTTTGGCTGTGACATCGAGCTTTTCAAAGCACACAGGGCACTCCAGGAGATCAAGTAACGTCAAATCATCCATTTTATTTTAAAACTCGAGTCCCGAGCTGGAGAAGCAGGATTCACATTGTAGGGGCAGCTGAGAGCTGAGCGGGTAGAGCCAGTCTTTTGGGAGCATCAGAATTTCCTGCCTGTTTGAAGGAAGGAGGAAAAAAAAATGTGACTGCCCTGAGAGGTGTGTCCCACCTACATGGAGGCAGTGTCTTGAGAGGCAGCTGCAAGTACTTTGTTCCGGGAGCTTCAAGTGACTCATTCTGATTCAGTCTTGCAGGATAGAAGACTTGTGCCTGTTGCAGGGATCAGAGGGAGTTAGTTCTGCACAGTGACTGAATGCTCATTGCCTCTGAGTGGAGGGCCCTAGCAAGGAGAGAAAACCCAGCCAGCTGAGGCGGGAGCTACTTCTCTGCTGGAAGGACTGGCGGGGTGCTTTCTCCTGCCTGGAACACAGTCAATCTTAACTTAGGCTAAGGCCCTGACAATACAGTTTCTGTGAGGATATCCACCTACCTCCCTACCTCCCCGCCAGATCGTCTTGTTTTCCTTGTATCTGCAGCACAGCAAATGAGCTTAGGGAAGTGTTTATCGACTCACATGCAGATGTAGACTTCTCTCCCCCAGTAGCTTTTCCTCCACTATTTTGTTCGAGCAATATACAAGAAAAAATCCCTACTCCCCAATATTGTTTTGCCTTAACTCTGTCTCCCTGTCCCTCTCCCTTCTCCCTCCATGCCTTCCTCCGCCCCAGATTAGTGTCGCGCCAGAGACATTCTTCCTCCTACCAGGTGAAGTCCTGTGGCCTGTTTAGCTGCTTTGACAATTGTACTGGCCGGCTTTCAGCTGCAGCAGAAAGGAATTCAGGCTTGTGGTCACAGCCTACAGAAACCCAGAGGAAACAACGTGAACGGGCAGGTGTGTGTGTGTGTGTGTGTGTGTGTGTGTGTGTGTGTGTGTGTGTGTGGTCCGAAAACAATCCTGCCTTTATAAACAGTTTCATTTCGGATGCCCGAGAACCAAGTTTCCGGTTTTGAGAAGTCTCCCGGGTACAAGTCAGCCACGCCCAGGCTCTGGACCGCCGACACCCGGGTGGGCTTGGCAGGAGGGCCGGTGGCCCCCAGCAGCTGGCAGAGCAGAAGTGAGGTGCACTGAACAGAGATAGTGCGCCTTGGGGCGGCGGTGCCGGGTCGGGGTGGGGGTGGGGGCCTCTTCTCCAAAGATGTCAGCGCGCTGGAGAGGTGCATGGGACCACTAACCTTGTGCCTATAATTTCAGCTGCAATGTGCTAGCCCCTTTCTGGGCTCAAGGGGGCTGCTCCTTCTAACCGGCCAGCCTCTTTTCCTCCGAAGGGCTGGGCAGTCGAGCTGCCAAGCTTTGAAAACTTCCACAAAGTCCTTCCCGTTTCAAGGGATCACCTTACCCAAGGCTGTTAACACTGTCACTGCCAGCCGCTGCCTGCCAGCCCCCACACGGGGGCTGATCCATCCTGGATGTCGCAGCAGCTAGGACCAAGCAGCGGAACAGTTTGTGGACCCACTTTCGCCATTTTCTCCCCCAATTCGAGCAGCTTAAAGCTGCTTAGTAAGAAACATGCCAAGGGGTCATGCTTATTTTTAAACTTTTATGAGGATGTTCTGAGAAGGTCAAACATATTAATGATAGCTGTGGTTCAAAGATAAGGTAGCCTCTTGTAAAATACCGGTCTTAAAAGTGATAATCACTCCTTGAATGCTGAGATGAGAGAGGCTTCAGTAATCTTTGGCTCGGTTTCTTCCAATTAAAAAAGAAGAAAAGAAAAGTGGGGTGTGCGTGCACATACTTTGAAAATTGGAGCACAGGAAGATCTTTTTAAAAGGCAAAAGGAATGATCCCAGATCTCCTTTGCTAGTTCCTGTAGTCATTCCACACCCCTTAAATGATGCTAAAGCTCCGTTTTTTAATTCATCAGTGATGTGTTCATGTGAAGTTGCAAAGCAGTCCAATTGAACAGGTAGGTGATGACATTGCAGAACAGCAGGGTGGCCCCCTGTGTGTGTGTCAGTACTATTCTAAACACTTTACCTGCACTTGCCTGCTTGACCCTTTCACTGACTTGAGGACACCACTACAGTTTACCTTAACCGCCCAGATGAGGACACTGGGATGGATGGGAGGCAGGTCATCCGACCAACCAGTGTCATCAGACGGAAGCCGGGAGGTCTGTGCTCTTAACTACTGTGTCGTGGAGTGAGCAGGCTTTCAGAGAAGAGAGGGTTTGAGGACACCTGACCTCATCGGGGATGTCAAGGATGGCAAGAAGTCAGGAGATAATGACTCAGATTGACCAATCAGCATGCCTTGCAGATGAGACAGCTGTGCCCAGAGAGATCAAGAGATTCTCTCAAGTTGCCTGGTGAGTGAGGGTAAAGCTGCAACTAGAAACTGGATCTTCTTCTTTCTTTCTCCCTCCTTCTTTCTTCCTCCTCTCCTCTCCCTCCTCCTCCTTTCCCTACTTCTCCACCACCTCCTCCTTCTTTCCTCCTCCATCACCATAACCTCCTCCTTCTGGTATCTTCTGGCTGGGTGTGTGGTCCACACCTGTAATCATTACTTTACTGGGAAAGCAGAGGCAGGAGGATCATGATTTTGAGGTCACCCTGGGCTGCATTGTGAAAATCTGTCCCCCACCCCCAAATACAAATCAATTTCCCTTTCTTTTCTTTTTGTTCCCTATCCTCTTTCTGTCTATCTGTCTATTAAATCCTTTACGTTTAAGCATAGGGATAACAATTCTTTCGGGTGGGGAGTGTCGAGCAGGGGATTGAACCTAGGGACTCATACTTCTGCCTTAAGACAATGGACTTTCCTTTCTGAACCACTGCATCCTCAAACTCACAGAACCCTGCCTCTGCCTCCCGAGTGCTGGGATTAAAGGAGTGCACCACCACCGCCTGACAATAATTCTTTATCACAGGAAATCACTTAGACACAGCTCCTGGGGAAATCTTAAGAGGGAATCAAGAAGCCTTCAGGCATTTGTCTTTCTTGTGTTCTTCCATGTCAGTTCAAAAAAAATCAAACGTGTATGAAGCTCAGAATGAAGGAGATGTCTGGAAGAAGCACATGCGGTAGTCTTCTTTTCTGGTCTCAGGCTGTAACGTCTCAGGACATTCCCACACGTGTCCACTTCAGAGAACTCTTTTTCCAAACCCCACTTTGAGCTCCAACAGCATCCCATCCCATTCAGCTTTGCCGTGTCTGCCCACGAGATCAGTCTGAAGCGCTCTGCTGATTCTTCATCCTCCTTTCTACTCGGCTCCTCTGTGAACGGCCCTACAGTCCCCTTGCCTTCTAGAAAGCACACGCCAATGCTAGCACTTCTGTAGCAGAGTTTCACAGGTTCCTTCCTTCTCTGATTCTTAAACACGTTCTATCTCCCTGACATACCTTCACCTGCACCTACATGCACACACGGTCTTGTACAAGAAACATGCATATGTAAACATGGACTATGTAAAACAATAACAGAAATGCTACAGATAACTTGATGTATGCCAGACACCAGTGAGAAAACTTTAAGCCACTCTAGGTGGGAGGTGATATAACATTTCCAGAGCCATAAAACATATGACTTGAACCCGAGTTTTCATGTTATAAAACCCTGTATGTTCCATGAGTCTATTCATGTATCTTTACTGTATAAGTCCGTACACTTTTACATACAAAGTCCACCACATGTATCCATCAGCAGATTTTGGGAGCAACCTGAGAAAATCAGAATAAAGGAAACGGGGTGCTTTGACTCTCACCTTCTTCAGTGTACCCCATTTCACAGCCCCTCCCTGTTTCTGCACAGTCAGGGGTCTCAAAATTTCTTTGGAGTCCACCATCCCTGAGACAATTCAATCACATCCACTGGGTTCTAAGAAGGCAGGGCAGACCAGTGAGTTACCCTTTTCTAGTGCGGTTGGCAGTTGGAAATTCATAGCCACAGAGTGAGGATGGTAGGTTTTGGGGCACTGGCACAGGACAGAGAAAGTTTACACTGACTGGGAGCGGGTGGTGGAGGTGGGATGGGGGTGGAGGGGCTCTCAAATCACACCTGTAGGTGGTCCCTAACACCCCCCACAGAGACTGTAGTCTCAAAAAGACCTTTTCTTTTGAAGTGTTGGAAGACAGGGATGGATTTAGATGGGGATTTTATTCTGGCTTTCCCAAGCACTACCTTGGCATCAAATCAGACAACTAGCTAGTTCCTAAAAAACAAACAAAAAGGTGAACTCTGCCTCCTTCCCAGACTCCAGGCCCCCTACATCACACTCACACCATCAGCATGCCTTACAAGGCGATTCCAGGCTATCCACTTGTTTAATATCTGCACAGTGCTTATGAGTTTATGCTGCGTGTATTTACATGTCAATGCATGCTAAAAGTAGGCAGATCTGATCGTTTGGTTCCCCTACTCAACATCCTTCCTACAGGCCTTAGGCTGAAATCCAAGTCTTTCTTCTGGCCCGTAAGACCGTGTAGGATCTGGCTTATCTGCCTGAGCTTGTGTGAACATATCCTGTCTGTATTCCAGAGGAACTGCCATTCTCCCTTAACACACACTCTCTCTGTCTCTCTCTCTCTCTGTGTGTCCCTGTCTCTGTCTCTCTGTCTGTCTCTCCTTTTCTCTCTCTCCCTATATTTCACATTCTCTGTGACTTTGAGCTTTAACTAAATGCCCCTTCTTCTTCTGGGAAGTGATCTTGATTTCTGTGAGTGATGGATTTGTCATCCTATCTTCTTTTTCATAAAGGATTTCATATTGCAGCCTAGTACTTTAATCATCCACTTCATGTCCAATGCTCCCAAATGGAGCAGAAGGGAAGGAAGCATTTGCTTGTCCAAGTATGAGACTGGTATGTAGTTGAGGCTCAATAAATGTATGAGAATGAACTTGTGACTGGGAGAATGAATGCATGAGAGAATGAATGAATGATGCTTTTAAAATGCTTGTGTTTGGAAATCAGGCATAGTGCCTTGTGCTTGTAATCCCAGCCCTTGAGGGGCTGAAGCAGTAGATTGTGAGTTCAAGGCCAACTTGAAACACTGTAACAAAAAAATCATATTTAGGCCATTGTACATCAAACCTGTATTGTATCAGACACATCTTTGGAGTCAAAATTGAATGCTCTAAGCCTACCTTTTACTTGAACTAAGAATTTGCACCAGATTCAGGTAGGTGCCACTTAGTGTCTTGTCTCAAGATCTTGCCAAATACATACTTCTTCCTAGAACTTTCCAGATGTTCTCTGATGGTTCCATGTGGGTCACCTTTGGAAACCTGATCACACTCATAGAATCCTGATCCAGAAGTAGGAGTCTTCTTAAGTGATGGTAGCTAATGGAGAAAGCTCTCATCTCTCTTCTCCTTTTACTGATCAAGGGTGATGTTCCTGGGATGAGCCCTGTTATCTGATCATATTCATCGACAGGGGGCTCCATACAAAATGCCTGTCTCTAACTTCTGCCCCTGAGTAAATTACCTTCAAGGAACTGGCTGTTCTCTCAGATTAAAAGAACTTCTTTCAATGTGAAGATTATATCACAAAAGAAGTGCACTTATTTTGGATGTAACTTTGAAATTATAATTTTAGTGGTATGCCATACTGTGTGTGTGTGTGTGTGTGTGTGTGTGTGTGTGTGTGTGTGTGTGTGCATGTGATGACACAGATGTGGGGATCAGAAGACAACCCCTAGGAGTCAGTTCCCTCCTTCCACCAAGTGGTCCAGGGGGCAGATTCAGGTGGTCAGGCCCATGGAGCAAGAGCTTTTGCTGGTGAGGCCATCTCACTGACCCACGTTAGTCATTTTCATTTTCTGCTCTTAGTGTTTGTATCCTCAGGATTGCTACCATAAACTTAATCATTCATAATAAATCCTTAAATTCATCAAAAGGGTTCCCATGAACTCTAGCTCTCTGGAGTTAGAACTGTGACACAGGGACCCCTCTCTTGGCTCTCTCTGCATTCTGGTAGAGGCTTGCACCTCTCAATCTTTCTTCAGTGCCTAGTATAAATTTGCATATGCATTAAAATATTTAAATATAGCTGTGCTATTTCCTGATGTTGAACCAGCCCCCGTGGTTTGATTTCCCAGTGACTCTTTGGAACTTTTGGAACTCTTCAGGGAGTAGAATGAATGTAGAAAATGGGCACCTCTCTAACAGTGGATGTGAAAGCAGGCAGCAGCACATAGGTCTGGCTGCCTGTTGGACATCCTGTCTTTTTTTGAAAGATGCAGGCCTGGAATGAAGTTACCTGAGGGATTTCTTCTCCCATCAGGGGATGTTTTCAGGTAAGGAGTGTATTTTAGGGTATTCCTTTGCAATCATGAGACCTGCAAGAAAGTGGTCCAAGCTTGTGACAAAGACAACGAGTTATTATTAATGTTCTCAGGAAGACCTGTGGTCCTTAAGGGTAATGAGAAGCAATTTGAATCCATGTCAGGAGCATGACCGAGGAGTCGGGTAAACCTGATTTCAGTCCCAGCTCCACCAGGTACTACATAGCCCACTCATTCCTCTAGTCCTTGGATTCCTTACATATCAGTTGATGTTACTGGTGGGATCCACCTCAAGGATTCCTTCCGAGGAGTCTGTTGACGCATACAAGAAGTGCTTACTAGATGTAGGATTCTCCCCCTCCTCCTCTTTTTCCTCTTTTTTTTGTAAGCAGATATCATTAAAAAACAAAAACACACACACAAAAAAAAAACAAAGACTTTTCACTCTTTGCTAAATTAACCTCAAGGAAGAACATGGCGGTCTGTGTGACCAGCCAGTTCTTTATCGACTGGAACACTTTAATGAGTGTACCCATCCCTTCTCACAGTTGCATCCACTTTTGTGCCTCTCCTCATAGTAATATAGTTAAAAAAAAAAAAACATTAAATCACTTTTCTGATAAAAAAAAATGTCTCAAAAGGAAACTTCGAAAATACTTCTGCAAATGAGCAAAGGGATTCACTTGCTATAATTTGCAGGTGAGAGTAAATGCTTGTGTAATTACGGCTGAAAAGGGAGACTTGGCAAGTGCTAGCGTGACGCCGAAGACTGGCTGTAGACTGGAGTTTATTGGTGAAGTCGGGTGTGAAAGAGTGGCGCAAGGAAGACTTCCTCACCTTGAGACTAACAGAGATCCGAGGGTAACTGGAGGCGTTTGGGAACCTGTCCATTCCGTTTCATGAAGAGTAGTTTGCCCATCTTTGCCTCCAGTGAGAATCTTCCTCTTGATTTTCAGTAGGCTAGCCTGCTAGGCACATCCATGTTTTCTCCGGAGACTAGAAGGCAACTTTGAAGGCAGTTTCTGTGAGAACAGAAAGAAGAAAATTAGGCAGGCATGCATCTTACTGTTCTGTCAATAGTGGACAATGACTGGGCTGCTAAGTCCCAAGCAAATCTCTAGCCCTGCTGTTCATACTGTGCCAGTGTTAGTTGTCTCATGTTTATGATGTTCTCTAAGAGGCCATTTCTGAGGAGGCTGTGGGAAGTAAACGTACAAGGGGTCCTCTGTACCATTTCTGCAAACTCTTGTGAAAAAAATATCCATGTATAGTTACAGCTATATAAATATATCCTGTTCACCCACTGCACATCCAGAAATGTATTTTGGCATTACCGACATGTACCCAAGTACATTTTTCAGCGTTACTGACACTAGTGAGCAGTCAAAAAACAGCCTTAATATGCCACACTGGGAAACTGGTTAAAAACACGAGAATGCTACACAACTATTAGAAACGATAGAGAGGGGTATATTTTATCTCATGAAGTAAGTGAATAGAAACTTGAAAGTCATGTGATTCCAGGCTGCTTCATTTTATTTATTTATTTTTGTTCTTTTTTTGGGGGAAAGGGTTCTTTTGTTTGTTTATTGACACAGGGTCTCATGCTGTGGTCCAGGGTAGCAATCCTCTTGCTGCAATGTCTCAAGTGCTGTGGTAAGAAGAGGGCGCCACCATGCCTGGAAGAGTCAAGGTCAGTTTGAAACAATGCACAGATATACAACATTATGATTAGGAGAATGCATGCCAAAAGTCAACCATGATAACTCGGCTTATTAGTTGATTTTTTTTTATCGTTTTAGCTTGCTTATGCATCTTTGTAGCTTTTTTATTATATATATAATATATTATATTATTATAATATATAATATATCAGAGCATGGTGGCACACTGCAACCCTAGCACTTGAAAAGTGGAGGGGAGAGGATCAAGGAGTTCAAAGTCATTCTCTGATGCATAGTGAGTTTGTAGCCAGTCTGAGCTACATGTTTTTTTTTTTTTTTAAACCACAACAATAAGCAAAACAAAAACAACAAAAAACAAACCAAACCAACAATCAAACAAACAAACAAAATACTGAAATAGGCTGTAGTGATAGTAAAGTGCTTAGCACACAAGCATGTTGAGCCGAGTTTGACCTTATAACCCACCTGAAAAGCTAAATGTGAGGGCACACGCTTGCAATCCCAGGTCTGGGGAGGTGGACACAGGTCACCAGGGCTCACTGGCCAGCCAGCCTAGCCTATTTGCAAATTCCAGATCCCAGTGAGAGACCTTATCTCAAAGAACAAGGTTGATAGTTCTTGAGCATGATATGTGAGGCTGACTTCTGCCTCTATATACATGTGCATGTGTACGCACAAACAGCAAAACAAACCCCAAACCCCCAAATAGCTTAAATCATTTACTAAAACATTTGCAATGAGGAGAGGTAAATCTTATAATACAAACAGCCTGCCCATTACACCTGGTAAAATAACCATTAAGACAATGAATTCCACACTCCCTGAAAGTGTAATTGGTCAACAGCAATCCGGAACAGGTACCTTGCCTGGCAAAAGGAAGGCTGTGGTCGGCACTTCCCTCCTAACTGGACACCCTCTCTTCTTTTACTGCTTCCTTTCTGATGAAATCAGAAATGCTTTGTTTAAAACCATGAGCCTTAACTCATACGCTGAGCAGATTTGTGCAAAAGCTGATGACTTGCCGGGGCTGTTGTGCAACCAGTCTTGCCATTTTGATTATACGGTAGGGAAGCTGCAAACCTGAGTCATGCCGACTGCTATGATTACTCCTAGATGTCCATCCCGATCCTGAACTTCAAGGACAATACAGATGACACGAGACACTTTAATTTTTAAATGAAATTACTTTTTTGTAACCAAATGTAAGCAACATTTGTCAAATCAAGTAGACACGTCTGAGGGGCTCCTGAGCGGTGCCAATTATACATTAATTATGTGCTACACTGTCCTATTTACTTGCTTTGTCCTGTAAATCACTTTTCTCCCACGTAGTCTCCATCACCTGGAGCAGGGACCACGTCTGACCACTTTGTGTCTGACATCAGTAGATGTAAATATCTGTGGAGCACTGAGGATGGCTCGTCTGCATTTAATTATCACTGCATTCCTAAGGAGAAGGCTTAGGACTGGGCATCTGGAGACACTGGATACTCTACCCCACCACCAACAGCTCTACCATCCTGTGAGTTCAGCAGCTCTAAGCCCCACCCATAGAAGTTGCAATCAGTAGCATCTACTTCTCAGGCTTGTGAGCAACACATTTCTTAATATGTATTGGTGTCACTCAGAGTAATACCTACCATATAGAAAGTGCTCAAAAGCTATTGGTGAGAACACCTCGTGTTTTTGTTTCGTTTTGTTCTGTTTTTTTTGTCTTGGCTGTGTTCCTCTGGAGTCAGGTGACCCTAGCCTTCTTATTAAATAAGAGTTAGACCTAAAGCTGGGTGTGGTGACACGCTTCTGCATTTCCAGCATCTTGGAGGTAGAGGCAGGAGGATTAGGAGTCCAGGGTCATTTTTGGCTACTTAGTGAATTCAAGGCCACCCTGGACTACATGAGACCCTGTGTAAACAATCGTGTGTGTGATATATAGGATGGCAATAATAACACCCTATGGGATTGTTGTGCACATACATACAGAGGATGCTCATAAAATGCTTCAAAGAGTGTGACACAGGGTGAGTGCTCAGTCAAGGTTACCCATTATCCCCGTGCCTGGCCTCTTATTATTTATCATGTTGCATCTAAAGTACAGTTTAAAACTGAGCCTAACTCCTGGCTTTTACCAAAGGCCAAATGTTATTCATTTGGCCTTTGCATGACTGCCAATCCAGAGAGTGACTGCCTGGAGGCTTCTTCCATGGTCTTGGGCACTACAGCACTCTGGAAAACTTTAATAGGGGTGGGGTTGGCTGTTACGTTAGAATAAACAATAACAATTATTATTATTCTGCCAGATTCTGAGCTAAGAATCCTAACCCTTATCTTACAGGTGAGGAACAGAGCCCTAGAGAGGTTGTGTTACTCTAGCTTCTTTCTGCAAAGGGAACCCAGGATTCAGACCCAGTCAGTCTGTGCTCTGGATCTCCCTGTAGCCCATTTACTGGAGCTGTAATACGAAAAGAGATGTTAGTGTAATCAAGCCCTTAAAGTAACTTTGATCCCAGACTTTTATTTTAGTTCTAGTCAGTTGAGTTCTAGTCCTTGGAAATGTAACAACAACTTCAGGTTAATTTATAACCAGAAAAAAGGGAAATAAGCCTGGAACAGAAAGGGGAGAATACAGAAGGACTGGCTGGGTGTGGCATGTACACTTGCCATCTCAGCACTCGGGAGGCCGGGACAGAAGGACTGAGGGTCAAAGTCAACCTGGGTTAGCTCAGGAGAGCCTATCTAAGAAAAAAAGAGGGATATGCCAGAAAGTAAATAAAGACTAGTTTATGCAATGCATTTGGATAAAAATTATTTGTTTTTAAATTAAAAATAAAGAATCTTACAGAGGTAACCAGAATCACCTCATTTTGTTCTTATGACCAATTTTGGACTGTAAAATACTTTTTATCTTCAAGTCTGAAAAGTATTTGTTCTGTTAGGTCTGACTTGTCAGTCTGTGGCTTTACTTTGGGGTCAATCAGCTGTGGCTTGGACTAAGAGTGTAGGAATATGGTCGCTGAGGAAGAGGGCTGAAGTGGTAGGCAGCTCCTTTCTCCATGCTGTTTTCCAATCTCAAATACTCCTTCATTGGCATGAACCAACTGGGCAATTTAACATTGTCGGTTTATTTTGTTGTTACAGTCCTGAAGATCAAATCCTGGGCTGTGCATATGCTAGGTAAGCACTCTTCTATTTAAAATTTGTGTGCACTAAAGGTCCTTTTTTGTTTTGTTTTTTTTTGTTTTTCGAGACAGGGTTTCTCTGTGTAGTTTTGGTTTTGGTGCCTGTCCTGGATCTCACTCTCTAGACCAGGCTGGCCTTGAACTCACAGAGATCTGCCTGGTTCTGCTTCCTGAGTGCTGGGATTAAAGGTGTGCGCCACCACCGCCCGGCTAAAGGTCCTTTGAAAAGCTACAAGAAAACCTACTATTGTAGAAGCTTCTTAAAAAATGAAAAGGGATACAAATGCAATTTTGGCCAGGTGGTGGTGGTGCATGCCTTTAATTCCAGCACTTGGGGAGCAGAGGCAGGTGAATCTCTGTGAGTTCAAGGTCAGCTTGGTCTACAGAGCTAGTTCTGGGACTGCCAATGTACACAGAGAGACCCTGTCTTGAAAAACAAAACAAGACATATATATTTAAGTTGCATTTGTACTCATCCATCCATCTATGTATGTATGTATGTATGTATCTATCTATCTATCTATCTATCTATCTATCTATCTATCTATCTACACAAATGTGATTTAAATAGAGCCACCATATAATGGGGGAGACAATGTCCTGAATTAGACATCATATGCTACCAAATAAAAACCTCTGGTGAAAGGAATGGGTTACATCTTGCTGTGGAATAATTCTTCTCTACACTGTGAATATGTATTGATTCTCTTTGTTTAATAAAAAGCTGACAGGCTGGTAGCCAGGCAGGAATTATTGGTGGGACAGCCAGACACAGAGGACTCTGGGAGGAGGAAGAATGGAGTCAGGTGAGGCACCCCACCCAAATACCAAGGAAGCAGGAAGCAAGACGTATAGAAAAAGAGGTAACAAGTCATGAAACACGTGGCAAAGCACAGATAAGAAATATGGGTTAATTTAAGTGTAAGAGCTAGCTAGTAACAAGCCTGAACTATCGAAGGAGCATTTATAAGTAATATTAAGCCTCTGTGTCGGTTATTTGGGAGCAGGCGGTCAGGACAGGAAAACTCCTCCTACATCTTTTTGAGTCACTGGCCAGATGGGTCCCATAGATGTCCCCAAACACTACAGGCTATTGACAATGCTATTGGTTGCCCTCCACGACTGACACCAAGACTCAGTTGCTGAGGACACACATACTTGTCTCTAAACATGAAGAAATCGATGTGGTGCTCAACTAGAAGCAGCATCCCTATTGACTAGCACTAATAGTGCTAGAAGGTACTATATATG
This sequence comes from Peromyscus leucopus, assembly GCF_004664715.2. Lineage (NCBI taxonomy): Eukaryota > Metazoa > Chordata > Mammalia > Rodentia > Cricetidae > Peromyscus > Peromyscus leucopus. The sequence continues at coordinate 30,504,571 of NC_051079.1, read as the reverse complement.
CTACCAGAGGAGAAACAGAATCATTAATAACATGCAGCTATGAACTCTGTAAGCTACAGTGACCTGGATGGACCTGCTTGCAAGATATACTCACTGATGCAACAGAAGCACGAATGTATGGAAGTAACCAATCCCCCTTTCATGGGATTTGATGGAACCCATACCTGACACTGTTAATGAGGCCAAAAACTTGAGAGAAGATAGGTCATAGGCTTTAGGTGAACTCTATTATTATTATTTGGTTAAGTGAACATAGCTTTAAAACTACTCCTAATGACACTTTGCTTTCCCTGTATATCAGAGAATCATTGAACACCCATCAGAGAAGTGTCTTCTTGCAGTAGATGGTAATTAGCACAGAGACCCAAAAGTGGACAACATGCAGAGAGTGAGAAGCTTTGGAGCACTCAACCCAAAAATGGGATGTCTGTTTCATACCCTTCCCTTCAAGGTTCAGAGATCTATTTGGAAGAGGATGAAGATAGATTGTACAAGCTAGAGGGCGACTCCAAGGAAAGAGTGTTTTCTTCACACAACAGGACTGATGCACATATGAACTCACAGAGACTGTGACATCATGCACAAGACATGCACAGCTTCAAACCAGACAAAATTCCAACACAGAGAAGCTCCACCCCTAACCAAGACGCTATTTGTAATTGGTAGCTGCCAGGAGAAGGAAAATCAGTTTTCTTCAAAGGAATGTCACTGGGTATATTAACCACATTCTGTTCCTGGGAAGCTGTATGCTCAGGAATAGTTAGCCAATACAAAATGATTCCATTATTTTTTTCTCTTTTCAGGGTGTGTGTGTGTGTGTGTGTGTGTGTGTGTGTGTGTGTGTAATATTTATTTTTTTTTTTTAAGACAGAAAGAACATGAAACAGGGTGGCTAAGTTGGCTGGCCAATCAATGAGTTCCAGGGTTCTGCTTATATCTATTCCCTCAGCACTCTAGTTAAAGATTTGCACCACTATGCTTTGCTTTTATGTGGGTGCTGGGAATCTGAACTCAGGGCACCATGCTTTCATGACAGACACTTTACCAACTATGCCCTTTTCTCAGTCCCCACTATTAAAATTTTAAATGTGTGTTGTCTTTTACTATCCCTCTACATCTAGAAGTTCATCCAAGAACCATGTGCATAAGGATACATGTGAAGGGAATTCACTGTTGTTTTTATTGGAAAAATAAGTGGAGCTACCTACACCTCCATCAGAAAAGGATTGGTTGTCTATACAAAAAATGTAAATGTACAGAAGAGCACATGGGTAGAGTTACATAAATTGACCTAATAAAAAAGAGAAGATTGTAGTGAGTGATCATAACAGGATATTTTAAAATTTTCTGTGTGTACATGTTCTTTGTGTGTGTGTGTGTGTGTGTGCACTCACATGTGCATGTATGTTGAAGTCAGAGGCCAATGTTCCTAAACCAGTCTCTACTCTATTTTTTGAGAAGATCTCGTTCTGAACTTGGAATTTACTGATTCAGCTAGATTGGCAACCCAGAAAGCTCCAGGTATCCTCCAGTCTCTACCTCCAAGTGACGGCATTCCAGGCATGTGCTGTTGTGTCCTGTTTTTTATGTGGTTACTGGGGATCCAAACTCAGGTCTTCAAGCACTTGCTGACTGAGCCATCTGGACCATCTCCTCAGCCCTTCGGAGGAGTTTTGTAGAGACACACAACAGTGATTATAAATTCCAGAGCATATGGAGGCCAGACTGGCTTGGTAAGTAGGCCAGGCTGGAACTATGAGAACCTTAAGGGCACACTTCAAGGCAAGCAACTGGTGTCTCTCAGCTTCGGCTATTCTTGTGAATGGTGTAGCAGATTTTTAGATTTTTCTGAGACTAGCTGGAACCATGGACCTTTTCACTTGGTTTTTTTTTTTTTTTTTTTTTTTTTTTTTTAATAATCAGTTTACTTCTGTCACCTCTGGAGCTGGGAGCCTCATAAAAAGACTTCAGTTCTGTAAAAGCCTTTGGTGTTATTTAGTGGTAGATAAAAACACATGTTAAGTAACACATTGTATGCTATCAGCTGCAAATGCCTTTGTCTTGAAGGTTCACTTAATATTAGGTTAAAAAAATGGGCTTACTAGCCGGGCGGTGGTGGCGCAACCTTTAATCCCAGCACTCGGGAGGCAGAGCCAGGCGGATCTCTGTGAGTTTGAGGCCAGCCTGGGCTACAGAGTGAGTTCCCGGAAAGGTGCAAAGCTATACAGAGAAACCCTGTCTCGGGAAAAAAAAAGTGGGCTTACCAATAGTCTCTGGAGAATTGTGCTGATGGTCAGTATTTGGGGACCATCTTTCACTTCCGTGTCAGCCATTTTTCTCACGGCTGTGATAAAATATCCCGACGAAAGCATCTTAAGGGAGAGAGGGTTTACTTGGAATCTCAGCTTGAAGGTCTAGTCCATCCTGGTGGGAACACCCTGATGGCAGAATCTGGTCAGGCTGCCTCTACTGTCAGGAAGCAGACAGAGGTGGATGCTCAAGCCAGCTTGCCTCCTCCTGTCTTCTAAAATTATCTTTTATTTTATTCTTTAGCAATTTAATACATGTAAACATTGCGTATTGATCATATCCACCCCACTTCCCCCCCCCCACTACCCCAGGCACCTCCAACATGTTCTCCCTGAAACTTCATGTACTCTCCCTCCCCCTTCTCCTCCCCTCCCTCTCTCTGTCTCTGAGCCAAATTAGTGCTGCCTGTTACAGTGTTGACTGCTCTTCTTGGCTTGGTCTTGGTAACCATAGCTGCAGTGAGTTCATGAGTATAATGTGTTGCTGGAGGGCTTCTCTCCAGGTTCCCCAAGCCCCGCAGTCCCACAATCCACTTATAAAATAATCACTCAGACGCTTATATCACTTATAAACTGTATGGCCGTGGCAGGCTTCTTGCTAACTGTTCTTTTATCTTAAATTAACCCATTTTTATAAATCTATACCTTGCCACATGGCTGGTGGCTTACCGGCGTCTTTACATGCTGCTTGTCCTGGCGGTGGCTGCAGTGTCTCTCCCCCTTCTTCCTGTTTCCCCAATTCTTCTCTCTCTTTGTCCCGCCTATACTTCCTGCCTGGTCACTGGCCATCAGTGTTTTATTTAAATAGAGTGATATCCACAGCACTTCCCCTTTTCTTCTTCTTTTTTTTTTTTTTTTTTAAAAAAGGAAGGTTTTAACTTTAACATGGTAAAATTACATATAACAAAACAATTATCGAGCAAGAATTACAGTTACAATATTAAAGAAGATGTCCTATCTATCTTATATTTGTGAGTTTAAGGTTTTATGTCTAACTTATCTTTTATCATAACTGAGGAAATTACAACTATCTAGTCTTTAACCACATCAAAGACCTGAGAAGGAACATAATGGTACCTGAGAAATGGTAGATGGATGCAAGCAACTTTCGGGAATCTTGCAAGAGTAGACCAAGACAGCTGGCAACCTGGACAGTCACCTAATATTTTTCAGCATTGTTGGTGCATTCAAGCTGGCTACAGGCCTAGAGTATCTGACAGACCATTTTTAGAGGCAGGAAGGAATTCTGAAAGACCATCTTACCCTGTGTTGGCAGAGTATAGTGGTTGCTTTCCTTGTGTCCCGCTTGTCCAGAAAGGACAGCATTGTATTTGTACTGTCAGCCGTTAAGGCAAGGGCAGTTCTTTGCCCAGTAGGCCATTTAGTGCCAAGAAGACAGACTTCCAAATGGAAATGTCTTAGAAGCCCAACATTCTCTCGGGATCAAATTGGTGCAGCCAGGAGCAATTGTGTCTCACGTCAACAGAATTCTAAGTTATTTAAATGCCATATTCTCTAGGTCTATGAAGTGTTTGAAGATTATCTATCTATTTGAAATATATCTATGTATACCTAGAAGACTTAACTAACATGGCTACAAATATGATTATCATAGATGACTAATTATTAATCTATTTTTAATTATCCATTACAATTTTAAATGAGTTACATAAACATAATACCTCAAACAAGAATAGAAATATATATATATACAGTATAACAAAATTAACTTCAAGTTTGTATCAATAAACTAAAATTTACACCAATGTAAAACATTTTAAACAAGTTGTTCTTTAAAAGTAGGTTCATTAATCTACCCTTTTATCTTATCATCTCCATATCCTCCTATATATCTATATCATATCCCCTTTTCTTTTTTAGAAAGAGATCACATTTATAATCAACCTGTTTTAAATAAAAATATTGGTTTTTCTCTGTCCCACACCAGAGTGCTCTTCTGATTTGGGACACAAGAATCTCTTAACCATATATTTTTAAACAATATGTCTGGGTTCAGAGAAGGAGTGAGCCAATTCCACCTCTAAAGCCAGCTTGGTATATTTGGGAATTTGGGCGTAGCATCTCTTACTACTTCCTGCTGGAGGGGGGCGCTGTATCTTATAGGGACGCAAAGAAAATTTTAGGCCTATGGGGTAGTCTGTGAGGCTGTATTGTGTGAACCAGTTGCCTTGAAACTGCTCTGGATGTTGGATCATCTGGGCCATGGTGTCATCGGAGACCTTTCAGGTGGTCTTGGCTGGTGAAACCTGATGTATCTTAATCTGGAACAAATCCACAGCCTCTGGCTTTCTGTGGAAACAAAAGCAGAACCTCTTTTCCAAAGTAACATATCCTTATATCCAAATTTTGAAGTCAAGGTACCTTTAAAATTTACATTTTGGCATAACTGAACAGCTTTTATAATCAAATGTTTTTCTTTAGTTACAAATATCAAAGAACATAATCAAGATTTCGTGTGTGATAGTCATCTTTACGTGGCTTATTACCTTTACTGTTTTTTTAAACAATTTATTTTTAGATACTATTTGTTTATATAATGGTATATATATATATTTGTCTTTTAAGCCTATGTATATTTTTACATGTATTATAAACTATTTTATCTGAATCAGTCTTATTGACTGTATCCCACTTCTGACACCAAAACAGGAAGAAGGAGGGAAACACTGCAGCCACTGCCAGGACAAGCAGCATGTCAAGACTCTGGTAAGCCACCAGCCACGTGGCAAGGTATAGATTTATAAAAATGGGTTAATTTAAGATAAAAGAACAGTTAGCAAGAAGCCTGCCACGGCCATACAGTTTATAAGTGATATAAGCGTCTGGGTGATTATTTTATAAGTGGATTGTGGGACTGCGGGGCTTGGGGGAACCTGGAGAGATGCCCTCCAGCAACAATAATGGTCAACTATGTCCAGAAGATAGCATTTGATGGCATGTTTCTTATCTGGCAGCTCTTACATTCTTTCTGCCTCTTCTTCTGTGATGTTTCCCGAACCTTAGGGGTCACTTCTTCCTTTTTTATGGAGTTCAGGACCCAAGCCTAGGAATGGTGTTGCCCTCCTTCTGGATGAATCTATCTCAATTAATCTCGATAACCTCCCAAAGGTTATGGACAGAGGCTGACCACATCTTAATGATGCCCCATAGGTGTGCCTGAAGACTTGCCACCTAAGGGATTCCAGATCCTGTCACTGAAAATCAACACTAACCATCACAGTTACCTATTTTTCATCAGCTTTTATTTGCCTTTGAGTTTTCTGTAATGCATGCAATATCTCCAAATACATAGAACATATGGCCTTATATTAGAAAGCTCTGAATTAAACTTAGTTTTTAGACAGTTCCAGCCTAGAACTAATACCAGAGTTTGATCTAACCTCATTACTGAGCTCAAGAATCTCAAATTTGGTTAATGTAGCTAGATAAAGAAAAAGACTCATCTAAATAAAGTTTTGGAATAGGGTTTGGTAACCTTGAGATGCTCTGACCATGTTGGGCCTGAAGAGTCCATGGGGGTAGGACTGGCTTTTCAAGGATATTGGACAAAAACAACCATATATTTCATCGCATTGGTTCTATCCAGAGTTTGCAGGGAATATAAATATTGGGCATACATGACCCATGTTTATAATCTTAGCTATTTGGAATAAGCAAAGGCAGGCCAGTGTGGGCAACCTAGCAAGACCATCTCAAACTAAGGTAAAAAATAAAAGGGCTGAAGCTGTTAGTTCAGTGGTAGTATCTATTCCTAGAATGCACAGATCCTGAGTTCAATCCCTATAGTGCAATAAACAAACAGACTGAGGTGATCGTTCATTCGTTTAACAATGATGTTGTGAGTACTTATTATCTGCTTAGCACTGTGATTTGTCTTGATGAGACACTCATGAAGCTCCTGTCTTTAGAGTTGACACAGAAGTAAGTAGACAGTTGTGAACCAGTGTGAAAAGTAGTGTTGGAAAGGTCAGCTTTGGAAAATACTCATTGAAAGTCAAGGGATACATTCTCAAAGAAGTTTTGGGGGGATGAGAGGAAGATGGTTAGTACTGTGGGGGTGGGGAGGATTTTAGGCTGGGAGCCTAACAGTTGCAGAGGGATGAAGTGTGTAAAGATCTGGGACTTTCTGGGCACTGGTTGAGCACTGCCCAACCTAGGCAGAGGTGTATAGGAGCACCAGACATTGGGAGTGGACCATGGTCAGCCACAGAGTGCTTTGTAAACCAGGCTGGGACCTCTGGCTCCATTCTAAAAGCAACTGAGAACCAATCACAGGTTTTAAACTGTAGAGTGACAGATTGCCTTTATATTTAGGACAATCTTATCTACCTTATATCTCTTTGAATCTATAAATCAAGTAGTAAAATTTTTTTTGTCCTTAAATGAAAAGAAATAGCAAAATATTTAACAAATACAAAGTGCATAATAATAGCTGAGAAACTGTAGATAACCTACAAACCAATAATCTCAGACTATCACCTTCTGCTGCTTGACTTCACAGACATTCTAGGACACGTCACCCAGAGCCTGCAAATCAACTCAGCCATCGATTTGGATGGTTGCTGGTAATCCCAAGCCAGTTTCGAGGGCGTGTACATGTTCTGTGTGGGGAGCTGGCTGAAGGCATCCATAGCATTAAGATAATCCTCATTGAATATTGCTAAGCTTCCAATTGGCAATTCATCTTGCTCCTGGCATCACAACCCACCTAGGGCCCTGCTTCCTTGGAAAGGTATTAAAAGAGGGAGACTCAACATGTCCAATTTGGCAAGAACTTGTTTTCCCTGTTTCAGAAGGAGAAAGGGGAAAGTTGGTGGTTTTTTGAGAGGGAGGAGAGGGAGAAGTGATCTGGGGTGTTGGGTGAGCTGTAGAGGTGGACTCTCAGCCCTGGAGCAGAGTGATTTCATTTGCTGATGCATACGAATTCACCCTTGGTTTCCTGGTCTTTCTGCCACAAGGAAGCGTAGAATTGCTGAGTGTGTACATGTGCCCCAGGGAAGCTGTGAGGGGTTTGGAGAAAGACTTAGCAGGATTCAGCTTCTTCTCTGGAACTTACTGATGGTGAGAGCTGCTTATCCTACCTGATCTGATTTTCAGAATGCTTCCCTAGCACAGCCTATGACAAGCAAGAGAGGAGAAGACATATTTATGCAGAGTACTTTAGTCTTCTGGGACTACTATAATGAATCGCCCAAACTGGTGACTTAGAAGCAACACAGATGTACTGCCTGCTGTTTTGGCGGCTAGAAGTCCAGTATCAAGGCAGATCCCATGTTTGTGTCAAAAGGCAGCTGCTTCTTGGTTGATTGTCTGTGATGTTCCTTGATGTCCACAGGAAATGAAAGGAGTAGCTCTCTTATAAGGGCGCTCACCCCATTTATGAAGGCTCTGGCTGATGCCCCAATCACCCCTTTACCTGACACCACTACTGTGGGGAGTAGAATTTCCATGTAAGCATTTGAGGAGACACTGACATTTGATGCATGGCACAAAACTCAAGTTTGGTGAGTGTTTACCTCCTGAATAACTGAAGTGACTCTCTTGCTGTTTCCATAGAAACAGCCATTAGTATCCTTCATTCTCTGTGCCAAGTTTCCACCAATAGGAAAGACTGGGCTGTGCTCCCACCTGGTTGGAACTCATACTCACTGTGGGCAGATCACTCCAAATCTGGAAGACTTTAAGAGTCCTTTGTAAAATGTAAGCAGCAACGTCCAACAGTGAGACCTGGGCCTCAAATGTAAGGTACACCAGGCTCTCTTGACAGGCTTCATTAAGGTCTCCACTAATGGGCCCATGCTCAGGGGTTCTGACTCAGTATCTGGGCATGGCCTGGGAATAAGTATCGCTAACCAGCTGTCAAGTGATACTGATATGGTGGTCCAGGACCACTTAAATATTCCTGGCATGAGAAAATGTGATAATCTTTCATAGGTGTAGATACAGTATCTAACTCAAATACTGATTTTAGGGACTTTAATTTGGCTGTGCAGCTAATCACTTGATTTTCAATTTAGGTAGAACTAACACAAACACGGACAAAGAGGAATTTAGTGTTTGGGGGACTGGGAACTCTAGTCATTACTGCCAAGGATGTCTGAGTGACCTGGAAAGAAGAAATGAGGCATCTGGATGATGAGGTGCCAGTGATGTTCTGTCATTCTGTTATGCCCAGATTGTGACCCCCCAAAGAGACCACCGTAGACCTTTGGATATCCAGAATGCAACAGCAAGGTTTATTCTGCAGATACAAGTCTAGACAGGGACTCATTCCTACACCCAATACAGTGAGGCAGAGAGGAGTGCCTCTTTCTTGGGGAAGTTAGTTTTTATAGGCAAAACCCATAAAATTTCTTAGAGGGGAGGGGGTTAGTACGGGTCCATCCTTGATTGGTCAAGTTTTTCCCGGGCCTGGACTTTATCTTATTTTAACTTGTCTGTTTGCCTTGTCAGGAGTTTTACAACTTCTCTCCAGGGTCAGGTCTTGTTATCTCTGGAGAGGGGCATCTCATGGTTAATTGGTTACCATCAGACATCCTGACTCTGTTCTTTTGTTCCTGGGGCTGGCGCCATCATTTCTGGGGACTTGAAACTGGCCTGGGTCTATCTATATTGAGATATCTTTGTCTAAGGCCCCCTTTTTGAGACAATAGAGTGAGCGTCTTGTTGTGCCTAAATCACAGTCCCCAAAGCCCCCACTGAAGACTTTAGGTACAGAATGCAAAAGTAAGGTGTTTTCTAAGTTTATAAGCCTCCAGGGAGGCTCTTCCAAATCTCTCACTCACAGCAGGGAGGTGGGAAGGAGCTCTCCCCTTTCTTTGTGAGGCTAGTTCTTAAAGACACAGATCATATAATTTATTTTAACCCGCCTCCCTTTTTAGTCTTTTGGTCGAATATCCTGACTGTTTTCCAAAGTCCCTGTAGCAGATACAGTCACCTGGGGAAAAGGGGTCTAAGTTCTTATCTACACTTAGGAATCCTGGTTTAAGCTTCTCTTTGTCTGTAGGGGATAGAGTGGGGGGTTTTACTGAGGTATCACAATTCTAGCCCCTGGTAGAATGCCTGGCTTAAAAGACACTTCCTGGTAAATTCTCCCACTTTATGAAACTCTCGATTAGGACATCGTTTGGGGTGATTCCTTTGAATGACAGGAGGCTTACAGGCCAGAGTTCTCCTTAGTGAGTTGGGAAAAGTCCCACTGTCCCCAGGGTTTCTAAGCATGGGAAGGAGAGCTCTTCCTGCCTAGGAATGCCAGGTTCTGACTCTTTAGTTCAGAAGGTGAATAGAGAGGAAGGGCACACAGTGACACCTCTGCCATTTAATGAGCAGTCTGAATTACAGATCCAAAATTAACAGCTTCTCCTCCCCCCTCCCACCACCCACCCACCCACCGGTTACCTAAACCCTCCTTTGTCATTGTTTCTTAGAGCAATCCTGCAGCAAGAAACGCTCTCTGGCTCTGCAAACCCGCTCAACACAGCCAGGGCGGGCAAGGCTTGGATGCACTGTTATGATGGGATTACGGGTCTAGGTTCTGAGATCAGACTGATGGGCCAACTTCTCCCTTCCTGCTCTAGTGAATGTGTCCTCAGCAAGTGACTGCTATATTCTTATCTACATCGAGGTTAGACGCGGTTCTTGTATGTGTTCGTTAAATGTCCATGTTAGGACTCAAAACATAAAAATACCAAATATGGGTTGAAAAGATGGCTCAGCAGCTAACAGCCACCTCCTGTTCTTCTAGAGAACCTAAGTGCAGTTTCCAGCTCCTGCATTTGATGGCACACAACTGCCTATAACTAACTCCAGCTCCGAGGAATCCAATACCCTCTTCCTACTCTACAGGTACCAACACACCCCACACATGTGGCACACATGTATACAGAAACACACATGCACAAAAATGCAAAACTGATATTTAAAAAAGGACAAAAATTAGCATGGAAGATTTATAAGAATTCATTATTGGGCTCTCTTCCGCACATGCCCCCAGCTCGGCTGTCTCTTTCCCAGGCATATGCGACAATGTTCAGCTTCCTTGTGGGGTTCAGAGCCTCTAAGCACCCTGACTTGTTTATATGGCTTTGGGCTGGAAGAGAAGAACCTTGTATGCTATAGGACTAGGGAAACATGGAAAGTGGATGTCCCATGACGAATCTGCCTCAACCTACCCCAAGAAGAGATTCTTCGTTCCTAGGAAGCAAGCCTTAGAACCACAAGCTAAGGAGATCATTCACCCCTGGTGATGGGGCAATGGTAGCTCGCAGCCCATGGTGGCAAATGTAAGGCGGAACTATGGAAAGGGCATGTAGATGGCACTGGGCCATCACAGTGAGAACAGAAGAGAACCATTTCCAGGGATTGAGACCCCCAAGAAAGCACACGGGCAGGAAGCTGGCGGCATAATAAATGCCAGAGGGGGAGGACAAGGTAATTCGGATGGGAACTTATGGACAGGAGGCAGATACTGATGAAGAACGCGAGTTCCTGAGGCAGAAGTCAGTAACACAGAGGGAGGCTGAAATTGCACGGGTTGGAGAAGGTATAAGGATATCCACCCAAGCAGCTGAAGCGGTTGCCCAGGGCTGGGTCCGTGGCAGTACTCCAGAGCCACTGGGTGTTCCCGGGGCCCCGGACATCTGCTCTCAGGACAGAGGTGATCTCTGCCACCTGTGATGAAGGATGTGAAAACTCTCAGCCCTCTTTCCACAGAACTCTTAGACGAATGCAAGACAGGGTGTGTCCAAATACATTTTCTCCATCAGGGCCGTGCAGGATTTCATTGGAAAGGAAAGGGCACGCACGCACGCACGCTTCAGGGCTCAGGGAACAGTGGTGATCTTCGGATGAATTTGCTGATTGCTTTACTTGGGCAGGAGACGTAAGCTCACCCTCAGCTCTTTTACTTTTGTGCTCCGAGGCTGCTGGCCCATCATTTACTCCCTCATCTGAAAGACAAGAGCAAAACTGCTTGCCTCACCTTCAGATAGGAAACAGAAACCTTTTGTAGGCCATGACGTTCTATTAATGGAACTGAGGCAAGGGTTTGGGCATGATTGATGGTGAGGGACAGTGGCTCTCAACCTAGGATGTCCTTCACTGTGGCGAAAAGGGAACGGTGGGGATGTGTCTGTCTTGAGATATATTGAGTGCTCACAACCCATCCCTGGGGAGGGTCCACAGATGTGAGCTCATCAGAAAGTATCACTGGGCCAGCCTGGAGAAAGCCTCTCTTTTCTCCACACCACTGAGGTCTCTAGTGTTTCCTTTAGGCTGTGACCTTCTATATCAAGGGCTATGTTGTCTTCTCAGCATGGGACCAGATACCTACAGATGCACCCCTCGGGTGCTTGCATGGTGGCTCATTGGGAGGGTACTTTTGTCTTGGGACTTGTCGATATTTTGCACATTTGGTCTCATTCTCAGAACGCTACTCTTTCTGGGATGTCCTTATTGTGATGGGAGACAGAAGTTCAAGCGTGTGGGTCTAAAACACAGGAAAAATCTGTGACAGAGAAATCAGAATCGCTTTTTCCCCTGAGCTGATCATGCCTTGAGGATCAGAAAGGAGGCCCTGGAAATGGGGACTAGTGGTGGGTGGGAATAACGGGGAAAATCCTCTGGGGAATTTGTCTGCCTAACACAGCAATGCTGTTCTGTGTCTTGAAAGGAGATTCGGACTCTTGGGGATGCCCATCCTGGAAATACCTGCTTTTTCCCCCTCCCAAAGGGCCAGGCATCTACAGAATAAATCTTACTGTTAACAATGTCATGTGATGCTGCTAGGATTCTGAACTCAGACAAGTTGATCCGAAGTTGCTTCCATAACCCTTTACGTATATCAAGGACACTGGCCACATCTACTGTGACAATGGCCATTGGGATGATGACGAACCCGAGCGAGTCTCCTGAGGGCTGGCTATGACGTCTGTGTGTCTCTTCCAATACTGTGTAGATATGGAAAGAGGTTCAGAAGGGCTGAAGGACTTTTCCAGGGTCACTTTAACTTGAACCCGGCTCACCTCTAGGTCTGGCAACTACCTGTGCATCCCTTCCTGCACCCCCGCCCTCCCCCATCTTCTACTCTTTGAAAATATAAGATGGGCTTATGATGAATTGTACTGAAGTGTTGTCTAAGCAGTTCAGATCAAGCCCTTCAAAGTGCAGGGGTGCTTCCGGGACAAGGAACCATCCCTCCTCCCCTCCCTTCAAGGGTTTTCTTATAGACTCCCTCAGGATTCCACCCGGGGGCTGGTAAAGAAAAATGGGGCAATAAGCAATGAAATAAGAGAAAGCAAAAGACCCCAAGGCTTATCACCAACCATCAGCAACACAAGCTTCTCCAGCCTGGGAAAATGTCCGTCTGGTGCTCTTAGTTCTAAAAGCCCTGGCTTCACGAGGCATCCGTTTTCCCTAATAATGAGATTTTTTTTTTCCCATTCCCACTCTAATGACATGGCCTTGCCTTGAGGATTCTTACCACGTCTATTGCTCACCCGTGATGACAGATGCACACACAGAGCGTTTGTCACTCGCCTTCTCGTTTCTTCCTTTCTGTCACACACAGGACTCCCACGCCAGCACGCACAGGAGCTCTAAGGAGTGTGCCCTGCCTCCGCCCCATGCCTCCCACACAGCCAGGAGCAGCTTTTGGAGTTCTCCACAGAGCATCACCTGCTCCCCCATGAATAAGCTCGTCTCTTTTTACCCCCTGACAGTATCTTTTTCGCCCCTCACCTTTTCATGGTGACGTCCGTGTCAGTGTGCGGTGTTTCCAAGCAGTTTTGACAACTCATGCATTTGTGTAAATATTTGTCTTGCTTTCATTCTGTCCAAGTCACACGCTGAGGGCTTTGAGCAGATGCTCCCGTTCACTAATGGATGGAGATGGAGCTTGTTGGAACTCTGTGGTCAAATGAAGAAACTGAGGCACAAAGGGATTTCAGAAGGTGTACAGGTGTATCTGGATTCTAGAGCTGATCTTTTCTCCTCTTTAAAAAAAAAATTAAAATATGCCGGGTGTAGTGACACACATCTTTAATCCCAGCACTTGGGAGGCAGAGGCAGGGGAATATCTGTGAGTTTGAGGCCAGCCTGGTCTACATAGTGAGTTCCAGGACAACCAGAGCTATGTAATGAGACCCTGTCTCAGAAAAAAATTAATAATGATAATAATATAATACATTACATCATTTCCCTCTTCCTTTTCCTCCCTCCAATCATTCCTATGCACACCCTCCCCGACAGCTGATCTTCTTAACCAGCATATTTGAGATCTTTCTGGAATTTTCTGTGTGAAGCTGGGCGAATTGAGAGTAATTTTGGTTTCTGAAGTTTTCAGATCAAAGGACCCTACAGAATCAAGCTATATAATGATTTGGGAAGAGCGGTTGAGCCAAGCGACCATAATAACGGGGGGGGGGGGGAGGATAGGGGGTGGTGCTCCCAGGGCATCTGGGCTGTCTACTAAAATGCTGGGTGATAACAGCATCTTGGGAAGCAGAGCGGGGTAGGTGGATCACAAGTTCAAGACCAGCCTGGGAAGAAACAGTGAGATCCTAACACAAAAACCAAACCAAAGAACAACTACAAAACATGACCTTTCCCTTTGAGGGTAGGTGTGACCTGCCCTTGAGATTATCTTCAGTATCTGTTTTCACTGCCCACCTCCTGCAAGCATTCCTCCAGGCCATTATGTGTTCCTGACTTGTCTTTCTCATGTGCTTTTCATGGAGACATGGGGATCCTGGAGGACAGCTGTTCCCAAGGTCAGCAACCCTAATCAACCTCATCCTAACGACCTCTCCTAGGAGTTTCGATCCAGTGGTCTAGGACAGGCACCCAGTAGTTTTCATTCTTACCAAACATTTCTGGTCACCCTAGTGCAAGTTCCTGGGCCACTGCTTCAAGTCACCACTGCTCTTCCGAGTAGAGCACCAGGAAAATGACACAAGCAGCATTGGCGGGTCAGCGGCTGGCTGACTTTGCCTCAAACAGCCTCAGGTGGTGGGTAGCATCATTGCCGACCTGTGACCCTACTGTCTCCCCCCCCCCCCACTTCCATCACCGTGCTTTAGGACTCTGCTCCCGGCAAGTGAGGCTAAGGAACCAGCCCTTCCTTCCTACCCTTTCGAGTTTATTGCAGAAGCTCAATAACGTTTGCTTTCCATTTTTCATTTCCAGGTGATGGTGGAGACTTGGATCATCTGCTGTAAGGTTCTCCTTACCAGGGGGTCCTTAGAAGACCATGTGAACCGAGGAGAGAGAGGAGGAAGGAAGACAAACCGCTGCGCGAAGGGCAGGTTAGAAAATCAGCTGCCTGTGTAGGCGGCATCTCCAAGCTCCGTCTCCTCTGAATAAATCATGTGGGAAGTCCCTACTTTGCAAGAAGAGGAGTGGCTGTCCCACCCTTTGCGATAAGATCTCCTTAGCAACCTTCCCTGGTGGTTGTGCTCATATTTCAACCACCTAGACACATCAAATTGCTTTGAACCCAGCCAGAGCCATCGATTCCTAACATGTCACCAATCTGCATTAGCTGTTTGATTTTCTGAGGTCCTTCCTTAGAATGCTTCTAAAGCCAGAGTGCTTCTGACATCTACATGGGCTGGGGCCTCTCTGGGGGCAGCAAATGACTCTCTCGCAGGTAGGTTTCTTAGTGCTTGATACACAGAAGGTACCAGGAATTGTTGACTTTAATTCCATGAATCCATCTTGGGTCTTAAAGGTCATTCTCCCTAAATGAGCCTCTGTGGGCTGGACCGCTCTATCTCCACATGAAGATTCCCTCAGATAAAATGAGAAAATTCAAAAAGCCATATTTATACTCGATGTGAAGGGCTAAGACTGTCTGTCTGCATTTGGGAGCATTAAAAAACAACCTTTTCCCGGTGGTGGTGGCGAATACCTTTAATCCCAGCACTCGAGAGGCAGAGGCAGGCGGATCTCTATGAGATCCAGCCTGATCTACAAAGCGAGTTCCAGGAAAGGCGCAAAGCTACACAGAGAAACCCTGTCTCGAAAAAAAAAAAAAAAAAAAAAAAAAAAAAAAAAAAAACAAAAACAAAAGAAAAAAACAACTGTATCACACGAGGTGCTAGTCACGGCCTGTGATGACTAGGTAGACACCACCTGTCCTGTAGGCCCTCACCTCTAGCCTGGATGATAGAAGTCACTCCTGAAAACGCCGCTTGCCCCGTCTGCTCCATGCCTGCTCTCCTCTTTGCCAGGACTGGTTGTTCTAGATGAAAGGATCAGATTTGGGCTGAAATGGCATTTCCTCCAGTATTGAGAGGCTATGCCGAAAGGTGAACCCTGACATCCGTGGGTATGAGCATGCCTCCCTGAAGCAGATCCTGGAACAGGAAAGGGACATTACAAAAACAGGTCAAGTCAGTTTTGCTGTTGAGGCCACACTAATCCGGCCACTCCGATGTCTTGGCTGTGATGAGGGTCTCCGTGAGAGTTGTTAACGGCAGGGGCGAAGGACTGAAGGTTATAGGAAGTGTCTGGTCCATTTTGTCACTTTCCTATTAATCTTAAATTATTCCAAAATGAAATTTAATATTTAAAAAGACAGACACTGTCAATATGTATGTTCAATAATCCATATTTAATGTGGCCGGAGTCTATCATTGCTGGGCTGGGTCTAACTGACTCAGTGGCAGCAGCAGAGGCTTGCTTACAGCATTCAAGGCCCCTAAGTCCCATTCCCAGATTAAAAACAAAACATTCTCAAAAAAAAAAAAAAATCCAAGGACATATCAGCTTCCTGTTTTGGACGTGGCATTGAACTCAGGGCCCCACTCACGCTAGGTAAGTTGCTCTGCCATAAAGCTCCCCTCACACTATTTATTTGTTTGTTTGTTTTTGAGATAGGGTTTCTCTGTGTAGTTTTGGTGCCTGTCCTGGATCTTGTTCTGTAGACCAGGCTGGCCTCAAACTCATAGAGATCGGCCTGCCTCTGCTTCCCAAGTGCTGGGATTAAAGGTATGCGTCACTGCCACCCTGTTCCCTCACACTATTTATTACAACTCAAGATTGCTCTATTGCAGAAAGACTTGATCCTCTTTTTGAGAACCCGTTGCCAAATGAGAAGGCTGCAGAGATTTGGAAGGAAGGAACAGACAGACCAAGATCTCATGAAGTGACATTTATTGGGACTTACAGACGGAGTAACAGCCAAGACACATAGATACCAGACCCTGGGCAGGAGGAAGTGGTCTATCGGCTCAGCTAGCCAAAGTGAGCTGTGGCTAACCAGGAAAAAAAAAAAAAAAAAAAAAAAAAAGCTGTCAGGTTGGAGAGATGCTCAGGGTTGAGTGCTTGCTGTTCTTGAGAAGGACTGGAGTTTGATTCCCAGTATCTATGTTAGGTGACCTACAGCTGTCTGCAACTCCAGCTCCGGGGAATGCCATGCCCTTTTCTGACCTCTGAAGATTTCTGTGAACACACACACACACACACACACACACACACACACACACACACACACACTAAAATAAAACAAAAAAAAAACACCACTATTAGCCGAACTAACATCAGTTAACAAAAAGCCTGGGAGTCAGTGGCTAGCATATCACACTTGGCTGACTCTTTTGATGACTTGGGATGGAAGGAGACTGGGTCACTTAACAGGCAAAATGGCCACAGCTCTGTTGAGTTGTGTGTGTGTGTGTGTGTTGTTCTCTGATTAGACTGCAGGTAGGAAGTTCAGCTTCACGTCTCTCTTTGCTGTAGTCCAGATATAACAAGGTGGGCAATATAGAGCTGCCATATATGTGATAATAATTTGCCATGATTATCACTTCTGGTTATTGACAGTGAGAAAATTATTAGAAAGAAGGAAAAGGGAAATATCAGGGTGACCAGGTCCTCTTTCTTGAATGAAAAGGGTAAGAGATCAAGCTGTGATGGAGGTAGGAGTGGGATGAGAGACCCAGGCACATGTTTCATTGATTGCCAGTGTGTGATCATCATTGAGTTTGAAAAGACTGTTCCTAGGAAGTCTCTTCCACTCTAGCCTGCTCAAATACTTCCAATTTTGGTAGTGAATTCACCTGGCATTTCCTCACTAGAATTTCATTATTAAAACTAACTTGCCCGAGAACTCTGCTTGCAGGTACAGCATGGTTGGGACCAAATGAACTCCCATGTATCATGTGAGTCCCACTATTGACTCAGCCACAGCGTGACAGTGAGAATGAATGGCTATCCTGCTAAGCCTCACAGTGAGCGTTGGCCTTTGGGAGAGGAGAAAACCCTGGCTGACCACACTGTATGTTAGTCTTGTGTATTAGTCAGGGGTCTCTAGAGGAACGGAACTGAGAGAATGTATATGAATATGAGATTTATTAGAGTGCCCTACGGGCTGTGGTCCAGCTAGTCCAATAATGGCTGTGTACTAATGCAAAGTCCAAGAATCCAGGAGTCGTTCAGTCCATGAGGCTGGAAGTCTCATCTGGTCTTCCGTATATGCCAGAATCCCAAAGAAGTAGGCTCCATTGCCAGTGAAGGAATCGCTTGCCAGTGAGAGCAAGGGCAAGCAGGCAAAGAGCAAGAACTTTCTTCTTTTATACAGGCTGCTAGCAGAAGGTGTGGCCCAGATTAAAGGTGGATCTTCCCACCTCAAAAGATTGGGATTAAAAGTGAGTCTTCCCACTTCATATAATTTAATAAAAAAAAAAATCTCTCACAGGTACACCCAGCCGCTTGAGTTTTAGGTAAGTCCAGATGTAGTCGGGTAGACAACCAAGCACAGCCACCACACCTTATAAATAAATGTGCAGCCGGGCGGTGGTGGCGCACGCCTTTAATCCCAGCACTCGGAGCAGAGCAGGAGGATCTCTGTGAGTTCGAGCCAGCCTGGCTACAAGTGAGCTCCAGGAAAGGCGCAAAGCTACTCAGAGAAACCCTGTCTCAAAAAACCAAAATAAATAAATAAATAAATAAATAAATAAATAAATAAATATGCACGTGAGAGAGAGGAATGTTTGGGGGGAGGGGAGAGGAAAGCATGGATATTTCCCCCGACTCTTACCCCCTTTGTCAACGGAGCTAAAGCACAAGGTTAATGAAAAGGGCTTATAGGAGAAATTACGGTGAGGCCATGGTGCAGAGGCTCGGATTGGTGCTGTGAGAGCTCATTAACTGAACATCTACTTACGTCGTAACCTGGAGTCAGAGCAGAGATGGAGCCACATTTCTTGTCTGTAAAATGGCAAAGTTTTACAAACTCTTCCGGTGGGAGATCTGGGTAACCCAATGAGCAAGCCCTGCAATAAGATCCGTAAAGAAAGAAAAACAGAGTCACAGAGGGATGCTGTAGACAGTAGGCTGCCCATCAAGATGGACTGTCCTGGGGTGGTGGTGCACAGCTGGATGGCTGGATATTTGGATGGAGGCAGTTGCGTAGAGATGGGAGTTAAGAGCGTCTCAGCTAAGGAAGAGGATGGCCGCCTGAAATGAAGACAGCATTAGAGGAAGCCTCTAAGATCTCTGTCCTCTCCTCGTCCCCTGCAAATCATCACTTCCATATGCCTTGCTACTTACTGGTCATGTTTGTTATTTATTAGCAATGTGACCCTGAGCAGCAGGTACAATCACTCCAATCAGATAGCTGTAACATGGCAATATGTGTGGCCCCAATCTAGAAGCCTTGTTACGAAAAGCACATGGCGTAGCAATGAATATGAATAATTGCCGGGGAGTGTTGGTTGTGTAATGGAGACAACACATGTCTTTAGTTAATCTGATGATCTCTTTTACAAGAGGTGGGAAGCGTTACTGCAGATGAAGGTACTAAGTGGATGGCTGAGCGCCTTGCTTTAGGGTACAGGGTGGTAGAGATGGCATTCGAATCCAGGCACTCTCCTTCCTCAAGCCCTCAGCTTCACCCCCACACCACCCCGATGGAGAAGCTGCAGATCCGTGCCTGCCGAGACTCTAACCCACTGCCTGCGCGTGATCCCCTCAAGTGTTTCTGCATCTATCATTATTAGGCCTATTTCCTTCCTTCCACTTTACAATTTTGAGTGATTTTTAGAAACTGTAGTTTAGAATGATGCCCAGAAGTCAGAAATCTGCCACCGAACTGGAGCTAGAAGCCACATTTCCTGATTTTAAATTCCCAGGTCTTTCTCCTGCAGTGTGCCTCCTGGAGTTTTGCTTATTATAATTAAGCGTATTTTGAAAGGAGCCCTCAGAAGTGCTCACTGAATTTGCTCCAGTAGATCCAGCTGTTTGCAAAACAATAGGTCCAATTTTCTTCTTTAATACTGCTTCTATTAACATTTAAAAGATTTTTCCATATTCATTGTTCCTATTTTAAGCAAAAGATCCTCCGAGCATTTCAGTACTCATCAGCTGATGGAACCCACAGGGTTCTGGATCTGCACCCCCTCTGCCACCTGTCAGCCCCGCTAACTGTCTGCACCTGTCTTGTGCCTCCTCGTGCCTGTCCTCAGGATTTCTGGGTGATCTGGAGGCTTTGGGAGTGTTGAAGTCTTTGTTCTTGGAGAGCTTGTTGGCTTGCATTTGGCCATCCTCATCACATTGGATACCCAGAGTTGAACTTTAACATTAAAAATTAAAAACAGCCAGGCGGTGGTGGCGCATGCCTGGCACTCCGAAGGCAGAGCCAGGTAGATCTTGGTGAGTTTGAGGCCAGCCTGGTCTACAGAGCGAGATCCAGGACAGGCACCAAAACTACACAGAGAAACCCTGTCTCAAAAAAACAAACAAACAAACTTTCCTTGGCTAGGATGATTGGAATTGAGAATCAATCTCTAAGGTAGGGGGAAAAGGCCCAGGGGCTGAGGGCCCTGCAAGGTGATCACAGATGCACGTGGATAAAGGAGTTTGTGCTAGGGAAGAGGTAGCAACAAGAACTTCCCAGTCTGCTCTGATCTTTCGCTGGGGTTGGTGTAGGTTTAGAGCTAGAGTCCTTGCTGCATGGTGGTGGTGCATGTCTTTAATCCCAGCACTTAGGAGACTGGCAGATCTTTGTGAGTTCAAGGCCAGCTTGATCTATAGAGCCAGTGAGTTCCAGGACAGTCAGGGCTATGTGGAGAAACCTTGTCTCAAAAAGAAAAGGAAAAAAGAGAAAAGGAGGAAGAGGAGGAGGAGGAGGAGGAGGAGGAGGAGGAGGAAAGAACAAAGAGTTATTTCTGACTTCTCTGTGGGCATGAGCTTCTGATATTCAAATACCTACCCTGTGTGTCCTCCTTACAAGTCTTACAGGTGTTTCAAATCCAGTGCAATAAAAACAAACTCCTGACCTTCACTCCCAAATTTGCTCATCTTGCTTGTCTTTACAGTGACAACTTTATCCTTGAAGATGCTCCCATGAAAATGGAGTCTTCCCTTGCCTGTGGGATCCCATGTTTCATTCATTGGCGTTACCTGTTAGCCAGTACCTTCCCAATAGATTCTAAGGCTGACTGTTCTTACCACCTTTAATGTTGCCAGGCCCCGCCCTGACCCCATTTCTGAGGTCTCCTCTAAGTGTCCTGGGTTTTCACTCCTGTCAAGAGTGATCCTTGAATGCTTTGGATTACATCTCTTCTATCAAAGTTCTCCAATGGCTTTGTGATTCTCAAGGTGAAAGGTCATTGGGGGGCATTGAGTACTTTTGAGACTGAGTAGCCTTATATTTTCTATGTAGGTGAGGATGGACTTGAACTTCTGATCCCCCTGCCTTCACCTCCTGCGTGCTGGGATTACAGGTGTGCACCAACACTCCCAGTTTATAAGAATTGGACCCAGTGATTCGTGCATGTTTGGCAAGCACTCTACCAACGAAACTACACCTTCAGCCAGAAAGTTCAATTTTTTTTTTCCAAGACAGGGTTTCTCTGTGTAGTTTTGGAGCCTGTCCTGGATCTTGCTCTGTAGACCAGGCTGACCTCGAACTCACAGAGATCTACCTGCCTCTGCCTTCCGAGTGCTGGAATTAAAGGCAAAAGTTCAATTTTTTAAAAGTTTATTTTTACTTTATTTGATTGTAGGAGTGTTTGCCTGAACCACCTGTGAGGCCAGAAGAGGGTAATGTTTCCCCTCGAACTCGAGTTACATATCACTGTGAGCCTCCATGTGGGTGTTGGGAACTGAACCTGGACATTCTGTAAGAACAAGCGCTCTTAACCACCGAGCCGTCTCTCCAGCTTCAAAAGGTCAGTTCTTAATGTGGCCTCCCGGATGCCTGCCCTTCCCCATTGTTCCTCTGGTCTAGCCGATCTTCTCACGGACCACTGAACCTCAGCCACTCTGGTCTCCTTGCGGCTCCTCTGGCTGTCGGTTGGAATCCTGCCTTGAGAAAGAAGGTTCCTTTGTCAGGAAAGCTTTGGTCCCAGTCACGAAGGACTCCCTTAGCAACAGCAAGTTCCTGCTCAGTCAAGCCTCCCCACATCCCAGCCTCAGCTCCCAGTCCCCACCCACCCTGTTTTGTTCTCTGAGAACATATATCACCCTTTGAGACATTATGTTCTTAATTATGACTTAATTAGTTCTGTTCATTGCCCCATGCCGCAGCTCCCCACTAGAATGTAAGCTCCAGGATGCAGGGGTCTCTGCTCTCCCATGTATTTTCGGCGCCTTGATCAGCACCTGCCACTTAGACATATTTGTTAGAGGAATGAGTGCTAGGCATCAACACAGTGCCCGACTATATTTAGCTAGAATCATTCCATTACAAAAAGACAGGAAACCAATCTGAGTGGAGGAGAGATGTGACTGGATCACTTCCAAGACTCCTGGAAATCCAAGGGCACCTCCATCCAGGAATGTAAATGAAGCCATCAGACCCTGGCTCGAATGCCTGCTGTCTTTGCATCCTCCCTGGTGGCTTCATTCTCAGGCAGGTTTCCATTGCCACCACAGACTGTGGGCGGGACTAAAAGGAGAAGGCGTCTAGAAGCACACAGGCTGCTGTTCTTCCAGTTAGGTGGGACTGGAGTGCACTGTGCGTGGAGAAAGTACTGCTCTCATACTTCCACCTCACTCTGGGAGTCTTCTTACCGGCCTGCCTCAAGTCGGGTACCAGGACCAAGCACTGCGATCCATTGGGTTGAAATGCTCCCCTTGGCCAAGATAGATCAGCTGGCCATCTCTGGAGGGCATCAGGTCCATGAGGGCCCCATGGGTTGAGAGAAAGGCAGGCTGTGTGTGTGTGGGGGGGGGATGTAATTCTGTAAAGAGAGATGCAGACATCATGGTCAGGTTCACTGCTCACTCATCACACCAGAGTGATCTTTGCAGGACATGGTTCTGGTCGGTGCCTATTAACAGCTGACGGAAAGCGACTTACGGGAGAAAGGATCTATTTCGGCTTCCCAGGTTATTACAGTGGGGAAGACATGATGGAGTGATTTGGTCAGAAGTTTATGGTGAAAGCTGGTTGCCTGATGGAGGACCAAGACACAGGGGCTAGAAGGGAGCCCCACAGCCCTCAAAGGCCTGCCTTCAGGGACCTGCTTCGGACAGCTGTGTCTCCTACCCCTAAGTTCCCACAACCTCTCAAATAGTGCCACCTGCTGAGGACCAAATATTAAAACACAAGAAGAACCTGTGGGGTAACATTTCACAATCAAACCACGACAGGTTCCTTATCAGCACAGATATGAAAATCCTTGGTCTGGCATCGGAGGGCCAGATTTATGAAGCCTGAGTCTATCCCTCTGGCTTTGCTCTCTCTACCTCCTCTTTTGTTCTCTTTGTGCACAAACACCAGGGCAACGTTCCCCACCAGGGCTGCCACTTGTTCGTCCATGAATCTATAGACAACGCTAAGCACTTCCTATGTGCCTCCAAGCTTCTCTTCGTTTAGTGGCTGCTCCCCTGCAGGCTCTGTGCCTTCTTTCCCTGTGAAAGCCAGCGTGTTCTCCATGGCCCAAGGTAAGTCTTCCTCTCTGTGTGTCCTTCAGAATGATGCCATCTCTCCGTCTTACTCCATAAGCCCGAGCAGCCATTCCAGACCTCTCCCAAGAGGACAGTCACCTGTGGCCTCTGACAAATCAATGGAGACAGGGTCTTCTTCACTGCATCCATAGTTCCCTTCTTCCTCACTCATCACTACCAGAGGTGGAACTGTAGCAGATGTTAGAGAGGGTGTTATGTCCACAGTTTTGGAGGTGAGGAAACAAGGCCCAGCGAGGCTGATGGCTTCTTTCAGTCACTCAGCAATTTTATGATGAAGTTAGGTTTACAGCTCTTAGAATCAAATTCCCTTTCCATAGCTCTAGGATGTCTTGAAGGCTTCAGAGGCAGCTCTGATATGTGACCGGGAGCCAGTGTTGAGGAAGGGAGGTAGAGACTTGAGTTTCAGTCGAGCGGGGTGGGTCAGAAAGTGACAAGACAGTGGAGATCTCTCCAACAGAGACTCTGGACCTCCCCAACAGGACACTTGGACCTAACCTCTTTAAGAACATTTTCCCACTTGCAATACAAAATTAGCTCTGTTTTTCTTCTCAGACTTGATCACCTGTGCAAGAGTTAAGCAAACCCAGGTAGAGGGGCTGTGCTTTAGTTCCTGCATTGCCTTGTGCTTGTGGCGATGTTTTGAGGTGTAGCCATCTCTATAGACAGATTTGGAACTATTTAGTCAATACCTATTTGTTCCTGGGGGGGGGAGCATTAGGCTATGTAGGAGTTTGTTTATAACTCAAATCTGCATAATGTGTGGAATCTCAGGACAAACTATCCAGGTCCAAATCCAGGTTTCATCATATATACCTCCATCACCCCGGGAGACAATGCTTCAAGTTCACGTGACACACGTTCTTAATAATGTCAGTGTCCCTGACTCACTGCTATATAATTTAACTAGAGAGCAGGATGAGACATGAAACACTGGGAGGGATATATTCTAGATTTACAGTAACAATTATTTTTTTCAGGATTGTGAAGGGGACTTAAAAAAACACTTATGTGTCTGCTTGTCAAATTTATGGAAAAAGATGCACATTTGTGTTTTAATTGTGTGCTTTCAAGTGGATTTCTAAATGGATACAAACTTTGGAAAACTTGAACTTTCTGCGCTCTGAAACAGTGGCATCTTGTTACATTTCGCTGGACCCACTGGCCTATACATAGGCAAATTAAGTTTGGATCAGACCAGGAATATCTCTGGCCTGCTGATTGCTCTTGCCAGCCTGGCCTGCTCCTCACCTCCTTGACTCTGCCCTTTACTCCACATTCCACTTGGGAAAAGGGACCTTCCTCCTTGGCTGCTTGGATCAGGGCTGGAGCCCAGGCTTCCATGAGGGCCCCTGGAGTAGGTCCCAATCCTCTGTCCTATTAACTTCTGTGGCGACTCAACGTCAGTTCGCCCTCCTCCCAGCAGGTGGCAGTCTTCACCCTCTAGCCCTCCATCAGCCTTCTCCCCGGAAAGATGGCTTTGTACCCATCAGACCCAAATGAATGCTCTCAGGAGAGCGGTAATTTCCAGCTTCTTCTTACTACTCTGGAGTGCAGCTCACAAATTTAATAACTGTCTACGAGTTCAACAAAACAATACAACTTTGCTTTAACATAAAGAGAAATGAAAGAAAAGTAATTGAAATAAAACAGTGCACCTTTTAGAAGCAAACCCTTGGGTGCACTTCATGTGGACGTTTTTTGATGAAATAGATGCTAGGCTCATGGCTATGACTGCTATGACTGTAATAGTGCCAGCGATGTTTGATAAAATGGCCGTGTGTGTGTGTGTGTGTGTGTGTGTGTGTGTGTGTGTGTGTGTGAGAGAGAGAGAGAGAGAGAGAGAGAGAGAGAGAGAGAGAGAGAGAGGAGTGCACGGGGTGGGGGTGGGGTGGGGGATCTTCCTATGTAGCACAGGCTGGGCTTGGCATGGAACCTGCTATACATACAACTCAGGCTGGTTTTTAAAGTCACAATCCTCCGGCTTCAGTCTCTTACATGCTAGGATTACACAGGTATGTACTACCATGCCCCGCCTAATTGGTCAGTTAAATGACGTTCTAAACCACGTTGGACAGATTTTAGTAGCACTCTGAACAAAATTAAAAAACAAATTTACTCTAATGTGTGCATTTCAATTTCCACAAACATATTTAAACCCAACTCCCACAAATAAAATAAAATATGACATAAATCAAGTAACTTAACAAATGGCTAGGTTCAAATGTCCCCTAATGTGAGACAATGTTTTTGCTATGTAGTGTTGTCTGTCTGTTGCAAGGTGTCTGGGGTCCTTTGCCTCTCAACCTCTAAATGCCTGTGGAAAAGCAGTACCAACAATAAATTAAAAAATAAATGTTTCCACAAATTTCCGGAATGCCCTCTAGGGGGCACTACCGGCCTCATTAAGAACTTCTGAGTACTGGGCTGCTACAAGCTGTGTAAAAGGTTAGTCGCAAGCCAGGGGTAACCACCAGCTTCACAGTATAACCAGTTCCCATAAAGACCTCACTCTTAATTTAACTTACGTAGGAAACCGAATTTAGGATTGCAACAATTCTAATGATGGCAACGATTTGGACATGCAAATCCACTTTCTAGCTACCTACTTCATGAGATCTGGGTACGGATCAAATATTTATAATAAGGTCTGGTGAAGTAATGATGTGCTCTATAAATGTAACCAGACGCAGGAGTTTGAAGGGGTATCAAAAAAAGGGTATAAGGTGCCTCACAAAGAACCTTTTGCCTGGGATGTCATGTCTAAATGAGACAGTGGTAGATATGTTGAGTTGAATAAACACTATTCAGAGTAATTTTATCTCTTCCTTTTTATTATTAGAATGCTGCTACCGGAAAAGTTAAACCCATGCCCACAGCTTGTACGTCACTTCTGCTGGAGAATGCTGGGATAGAGAAAACTCCAAGGCAGTTTTTTTGTTTGTTTGTTTGTTTTGCTTCTGAGATTTTCCCTTGCTTTCTCTCTGATGGGAATACACAGCATGCTGGAAGTGAGGGAATGGTGAAGACAGTTTTACTTATTTACTTATTTTGATTTTTCAAGACAGAGTTTTTCTGCATAGCCTTGGCTGCCCTGAAACTCACTCTGTAGACCAGGCTGGCGCCTTCGGGACAGAGCCTTTGAATGACAGGGAACCATCAAGTGATTATTATTAATTGTTGTTGTTATTTATTTTTCAAAACAGGTTCTTATGTATCTCAGGTTGGCTTCAAACTCTATGTAGCTAAGCATGATCTTGAATTTCCTATCCTTCTGCTTCTACCTCCTGAGTGCTAAGATGTCAGTTGTGCACCATTATACCCAGATGTTGTTGTTTATTTTTATTTTTATCTTATGCTTATGAAACTGTTTTGCTTTGCCCACATGCATGGTTAGGTACCACTCGTGTGCCTGCAGAAGCCAGAAGAAGGTTGTGAACTGCCACATGGGTACTGGGAACTGAACCTAGGTCCTGTGGAAGTAGCCAGCGCTCTTAGCGGCTGAGACATCTCCCCCACCCCTGTGCCCCCAATCCAGTTTTCCGAAGTGCTAGAAATTGAACCCAGGACTTGGTGCTAGCTAGGCAAGCACTCTACCAACTGAGCTACATCCCCAGTCAGTGATTAATTTTTGATGAAGTCTCGGATTTGGGCCTATGGTGATCGTTTTCCACACACTCATCTGCTTCTTGTTGTTGAGATCCTTCGTCTTACGTTCTGACGTGGGAGTTTGGCCCATGAGACAAGGACCCGTGCCAGCCCTGCTCAGAGACAACGAGGAAGAAGTATTTCAAAGCTCAGGAAGACAGCTTGTCCCTGCTGGAGATACTCAGATAAGGCTGTGGCTCCATTTCAAAGCAAACTGTGGTTTAGCTTCCACCCAATGCTGACAACCACCCTCTAGGTTACAGCCTAGCCAGGGAGAGGCCTCACCTGATCCGGTATTGCAACAGTCATTTATGGGTTTCCAAATATGGAGAGGCTACACATAAAATCACTGGTATTCCAATTTTAAGGAACCACTTTTTCTCACTGGGCGGTCAGTCTCACATCAAGAGATGGATGTCTTAACGGTGAGAGGCATGAGCTTTGAGGTCAGACCTGGGTTCGAATGATGACGGTGGCATCATGGCAGTGGGATCTAGCTCGGGCAACTTAACCTCTCTGGGCTGGAGTTCCCAGTTTCCGCTTAGGAACATCTCCACAGGCAGGCAGCCAGGGAGGAGCAGGTACATTACAGAGGGACATGAATGGCAGGTGCGGAGAACTTTCCTGCAGAAAATCCTTTTAGGACAGTGTCTTTCAGCTGGCTTTGCTCAGAGTTTGGTCCCAGGAAATCTAATTTTAAAAATAAAAGAGTTTTGTGGGCACTGTATTTTTGGAAATTGCGTGTCCCCAGTGAGACTGATAAAGAATGACAATGTAGTAAGCCTTTCTGAGAAGTCTTGGCTAAAGAAATCAGCTTCACTTGGTTTCACTCGGGGTTTCACACATTTATCTCATTAGGATTATCCCCCACCCCCAAAGAACAATCAAGTCTATAAATTGGCTAAAAAAAAAAAAAAATGACCCAGAAAAAGTCTCTCCCTCTAAATAGCCCCTGAGTCCCACTTTCAGCTGACTCCTCCTTGGCTTTTCTTGTAGTGTGGATGGGAGAGGTGGGAGAAGCCATCAGGCTGTCATAAGCCACCGACACCCATTCCCAAGGGAGCTCAGACAACCTTAGACATGTTTATAAAAGGTCACAGGAGCTCAGACAGTCTCTTTGAAAAATCGTCCTGGGTCTTTCTACCTTAGGTGGCTTAAGCTGTGTTCCTTGTGTATTTTGTAAATTCTCACGAACTCTTAGAGCTCTCTACAAATGATCAACAGCTATAACAACCTTCAGCCATAACAATATTTCAAAAGGAGCTGAGGATAGTTGCTTATACACACACACACACACACACACACACACACACACACACACACACACGAGAGAGAGAGAGAGAGAGAGAGAGAGAGAGAGAGAGAGAGAGAGAGAGAGAGAGAGAGAGATATGAGGGGGAGAGAGAAATAGCTTTTGAGCAGATTAAAAGGGCATAATTAATTTATAAGCCCTACCCTGATTAGAAAGAATAGATGTGGAAAGATCACTAAAGGATAATGTTCAGACTCAATTTGCAATAATTGTACATTTCTTTCACCAAGACACATATCTGATATAATCTCCCAAATCCCCAAATACACATAAAACAAGTCTCAGTAAATGACATCAGACAGGACAGGATAAAGATACTGTTCCTAAAAGGATTTGGGTCTAAATCAAAATGCACAGAAGCAAACCTAGCTACCTCTGAATTCTTTTTGTTTAAAGCATAATCTCTGCCTAATTATTACTAGAAAAATTTCAGCTGTAAAACTCTAGGGCAATAGTTTAATAATTCAGCCACCTGGAAATGTCAACATTTCTCCATTCTCCAATCCTATACGCAAATATATTTAAATATGCACGTACGTATATTGCAGGGCTAGTTTTTCCATATTAAGTTGCAGACATCACAGCACATCACCTTAAATATTTAAGCATGTATCTCTTACATAAAGGACATTGTCCCATATGATCACATGACATTATCTTGCCTAAGTACATTGACAATAATTCTGGAGTTGTGCCTGGTGCCAACTCCACAGTCAGATTTCCTAAGGAAACAGTAAATGCTCATATGCTGCATTTAGTTAGAACAATTTATTCTTTGGAAATCTGGAACGTGGTTCTCCTAACTCTAATGTCTTCCTGATCTAATAACCCTTGGAAGAAATTAATGTTGTGTAGGTGTCATGCAGAATGGCTTCGTTTCATGTGCTCTTTCCCCTTAGGTCATTCAACAAGTTCTTCTATGTCCTGTCCTTTCTGTAAACCAAGAGCTAGGCTTACTTAGACACATATGAAGGACTTTGGTCTAGACTACCTCGAGGTGGGATTATTCTCTCTCTCTCTCTCTCTCTCTCTCTCTCTCTCTCTCTCTCTCTCTCTCTCTCTCTCGTGTGTGTGTGGTGTGTGTGTGTGTGTGTGTGTGTGTGTGTGTGTGTGCCAGAGATCAACTTTGGGTGTCATCCCTCAGGACACAGTCTACTTTGTTCTTTGAGACAGAGTCTCTCGTTGGCCGGAAGCCTACCAAGAAGGTTGGCTAGCTGACCAGAGAGTCCCGGGATCTTCCCATCTCTACCTCCCCAGTGCTGGGAATTCAAACGTGGTCCACCATGCCTGGCTTTTCCAGTGTGGGTTATGGAACTGGAACTCAGGTCTTCACACTTGCAGAGTGGGCATTTTACCTACTGAGCTCTCTCTCCAGCTTGGTGTACTTACTCTTGTTAGTACCCTGTTCCCAGGTAACTACAAACAGAAGCCCTGTTTAGGATGACTGGGGCTTGAGCTCTCTGTCTAGTTTGGATTCAGGCAGAAGTAAAATGGCAGGATGTCGACTGTTGAGGATTCAGTTTTCTTCAGCCAGGTGTATAGATTCATCTATGTTTTTTAAAGTGGGAAGCACTTCTGATATTAAAGCCAGTACTTATTTATCACAAAAATTTTAGAAAAATACAGTAACGTGCCAAAAAAGAAAAAGAGAAAAAAATGACTGCTGATCTCCATTTTAGGTAAAATTACTAATGCTTTATGTATCCACTCTTTCTGTATCTATCCTTTTCTGTCCTATAGCTTTCTATAGCAAATTCTACATTACTGAACATATAACTTATGTTATATTTTCCTATTAAATTAGTAACAAAAACATTTTTCATATTTATTTCAAAATTTTTGTAAATCTTTTGAAAAATGACTGCATGGTCTTTTGTATTGTAGAATTCTTATTGTTGAAAAATCAAGTTTTTTTTTTCTGGGCATAAGTAATATTATGGAGAATATCTTTATCTAGATAAATATTTTTCTCCTTTGAAAATTATTTCCTCCAGAGAAATTATTGGGCTGAAAGGAATGGATTTTTAGAATTTATTTTCTGCCTGATTATCACAGTAAGGTGAGTTTATCATTGGCATGTAAAATATAATAAAACTGAGAGAGAAAAAAAGTGTTTAGCATCCTCTGCCTGGAGGCAACTGATATTAGTGGTTTGACATGATTTCTTCTGATAACGGCAGTTATTTTCTCCCTTAGTAAGACTCAAGGGTATGAACATTTTTAAGGTTTTCAATAATACTGCCAAGATTGCTTTCAAGTTTTCAGTTTATTCTTCTGGGAGTGTATGAGTTGTGACCACTCTGAGAACACAAACATCTAAAAGTTGTCGAGCAAGCTTGCTCATTTCCAAACTCTCCACACCTTTACTGTGACTCACTGAAAGTCGATGAGCCAGGGAAGCGCATGAAAAAAAGTCCTGGACAAATATGACTCAGAAAACTCATTTCCAGGTTTGGATTTGGTTGAAGTCCATGTTTCCAAAAGGTTGCCTTTGTTAATGGTGTTGGTTGTCGGGTATTTGGACATGCTTGGTTGTGACAGGTAGCTATCGATGTCAGCCCACTGGATTGGCTTGATGAAGACAGACTACTGGCCATTTACACATACAGGTAGAAGGAAGCAGTCCTCTAGCAAGGGGTCTCCAGTCTTCATGATGTGATGCACACGGAGAATAATAATATCTTTCTATACACTGGAGGATACAAACAAGGCTGCGGTAGACTTGGGCCCCACCAGGCTTTTCTAGAGGATGAGAAATCAAGATTCCAGGCTCCTGCAATTGGTTGTTGTACATCTATCTGGGCCAGTTTTGCATCCAAGTGAGAGAAATATATCTTCTGATGCTAGGAAGACAGAGCCAGACACTCTCTGCCTGCCTGCCTGCCCCCTTCTCTCTCTCTCTCTCTCTCTCTCTCTCTCTCTCTCTCTCTCTCTCTCTCTCTCTCTCTCTCACACACACACACACACACACACACACACACACACACACACACACACACACTCACACACACATCATCCTAGTTTTGTTCTCCCACATAGTTCTTGCACCAATTACACTTATTCCCTGTCTAAGGGCACTATTCTGGGAGGCTGGTGGAATGTTTAGGAGATGAGGCATGGCTGGCGGAAGTAGGTCACTAGCAGAAGGCCTCTGGTTCTGCAACTGTCTGCTTCCTGTTGATTGACATACGAACAGATACTGCCACACACCACAGCCTTGCTGCTCTGGACTGGGCCATTCCAACATGGCTTCTAGGTCAGGATGGACTGAGTCATGAACCCCAAACAAATCTTTCCACCCTCAAGTTGCTTCTGTCAGGAACGTCTCTCAATGCAGTGCAAAAGGAATTAATGCACCCAGGACTCCAACACTTCCTTGTAGAAGGCGCATGCTTTTCTTAACAACCTTACATGTTACCCATGACAAGTCTTACATGTTAGCTGTCCTCTATAAAACACATCCAGCTCCTGCTGAGGAAATTTTCTTCCTGTGGCTTTTCTTGTCAGAAGCCTTTGAACAATTCAACAATTATTAACAGAGTTCTAGCATGGACCAGGCGCTTTAGTAAATGCTGAGGATAGAGAGCTGGCACAGACAGCTTAGGACTCTCATATGCCCAGAACACAGGAGACACAAGGACGGCAAGGGGAAGTGGGAAGAACTTCATCGGAGATGGATCCACAGTCTATGAAAAACTTCTCCAGGCAGTGCGGAGGCTTCCAAAAGCAGTATGTAGCACAAAGGAGGACTAGAAATCTTATCCACCGATCCCGAAACAGTACTAGATCAGAGACAGAAACCTGAGGCTTTAGGAAATGGATGAGATTTTTTTGTGTGCCTTTAATACTAATATCAGACAGTACCAGGAAGCATAACAAAGGCTGAGGATTTGAAGGAAGGAAGCCAAGGCTAGATTTTGAAGTTTTGTCACATACAGGCATTAGAACTTGTTTTTCAATGGGTCTCTGGTAAGATCTCTAACTAGCAACTGGCATCTGGCGAATCATTGGCGGGGGTGGGGAGACACTACTCCCATACTAATGGTACTAATGTAGGCAATGGAAGGAGGTTGGGTTGAAAGTGTCTAGGAGGCAGCTGCAACTTTGAAAAACCTAGGAAAGAACAGTAAGATGACCTCTTCACAAAAACCCCAACACCAGGCATGAGAAGCACTCTTCTGTGTTGTTGGCCAGAACTGCCCAAGAGACTCCCAAAATATACAGCCAATTGCTGTTGTCCTTGGCTACCCCTAGAAGTGGAAAGGAAGTCCCTATTGCTGAAGACATCATGCATTTCAGAAACAGGGCCCAGGAACCCCTGAGCTGGAACTGACTTGAAAGCACCCTCCCTGAGGACTAGCTTTCATGGTGCCAGAAGGTTCCATGCAAGCTTTGGAAGGAGGGAGGCAACCAACCTATACAGTCCTATCATATAGGATGCCTATGGACCACATCAATGAGCAGCATAGCACAATAACTCTACGGGTGCAGCAAGGCATGATTACCTTGACTACCAACAGCTCTCTAATTGAACTTAAGAGCCGCCCAACAAGAGGGAAACCATGCCCACACTGGGAACCCAGCTAACCACTTAGTGCTAGTGAAGTACTGGTTATTGGAGGAGACTCTACAACCACTAATTTATTAAACCAGCATAACAACAATCTATAAATATTTATTCTTCTACTCACAGATAGTTCAGTCTTCAACCCTCATCAAGGAAACTTCTCTTTGCAGCAGACAGAGACCACCACAGAAAGCCACAACCAATCAGAATGCAGCTTTGGAGTCCAGTCCCAATGGATACATCTACAAAACACCCCTGCACCTAAAGCTCAGAAAA
Organism: Peromyscus leucopus; assembly: GCF_004664715.2. Taxonomy (NCBI): domain Eukaryota; kingdom Metazoa; phylum Chordata; class Mammalia; order Rodentia; family Cricetidae; genus Peromyscus; species Peromyscus leucopus. Next base: position 30,471,525 of record NC_051079.1, on the reverse strand, counting down.
TATGAGGGAAGAAGGGGTGGGGAAAATGGCAGAGCCAGAGGACCAGGGAGTTTGCTGTGAGATGGTGTCTCTTAGTAGTATCAGAAACTATATTCATAAAGTCTCACCCCCAAGTGTGAGCTGAGCAAGAATGACACCAATGAACACACCAAACTGAATGAAGAAAAGCCCATGAGGTCTCAACTCTACACAAAGAACTATAGGTAACTGAAGAAAACTGAGTACAGGAGAGGTGGGCTTCCCCAGGGAGGAGCATACCAATTGGTTGTCCAGTACCAAATGGTCAGCCCTGAAAGCCATATGTATGGGCAGCATTATATGGACTGAACACACTGTATTTAGGAATACATAATGTATATACATACACACATGCAATAACAATTAGTAAAGACAGAAAGTAAGAGAGAGCATGAGAAAGAGAGAGAGAGAGAGAGAGAGAGAGAGAGAGAGAGAGAGAGAGAGAGAGAGCACTTGAATTTGAAGGAGAATGGGGAGGAGGATATGGCCAGGTTTGGAGGGAGGGATGGGAATGGATAATGTAATTGAGTTACAAGATGGGGTATTGGCGATAGAATCCATAGAAATGGCTGAGGAGTATGAAAGTTCAGCTTGGGCAAGTAAATAAATCTTTGTGCTGCTAGCAAAGATAGAAAGATTTTATCTCGTCATTCCAGCTCCTCGGATCCAAACCAGCCCTTTAGACTCAACTCAGAGAGTCTTTCTTTTTCATCCTTGTATTCTCATCTCTTCAGCGAGCATTCCCTTTCTAGAACAGCCATCTGATTCATCAGTGGCCATTTTGCTCCCTAAGCACGAGGTTATCATTTCACATGCGTTAGGCCTGTTTTCTGTACAGGGTTGGAGGACTGTTCACAGGACCCACATCTCAGGTTTCTCTGATGGCCATCTCATTCACTGTCTCAGAGATGGGAATTTGATAAGTCCCGCTAGGCTGTGGGGACCAGTGCAGCCGCTGCACATGAAGACTTTTATCTATCTATCTATCTATCTATCTATCTATCTATCTATCTATCTATCTATCTATCTATTTTGTGTCTTGTATATTTGAGTGTTTTGCCTACACATATGTCTGTGTGGCACATGTGTGCCTGGCGCCTGTGGAGGGGAGAAGAGGGTGTCAGAACTCCTGGAACTGGAGTTACAAATGGTTATCAGGCACTGTATGGGTGCTGGGAACCAAACCTGGGTTCTTTGGAAGAGCAGCTGGTGCTCTTAACTACTGAGTCAGTTCCTCAGCTTCTGGACCCTTGGATTCTTCCTCTTCTAAGAAGAAACCCCAAGAAACTGCTTTGTATCCTGAGCCTGCTAAGACACTGAAAAACTGGGGGCCAGGCATGGCTTTAGAGTCACATGGACAGGTTCTTGAACCTCCTCACTAGATTATAGTTGTCTTGGTAATGTTAACAAGGTGATTGCTAATTGATCAGGGTCTAACCTTCACAGAGTTGGTACTTGATCATTGTAATAAATGTATTCACCCCCAGAGTAAGAAAAGCCAGAACTTGAATGAAGTTGGGGGTACGTTTGAGACCAGGAAGAAGACTCACTTTGTCCTCTGTTCCAGCCACTCCACATACCCACGATCACCTGCCTTTTCAGGAGGTCTATCAATATTTAATGTGTGGGTGTCAGTTGCTGTAATTGAGCATTCTCCAGAAACAACTTGAATTAATCATATGCACGAGGAGAGAAAATAAAATGCCCTTTTCTCAGAGCCTCCTCCCACTGGCTACTGGGAAGCCTGGAGACCACGGCGAGAACTTTCTGCTGATGGAGGACCCGGAAAAGAAACTGAATCAGAAGGGCGACGACAAACCCAGAAAAGTACGATTTAAAATCTCCTCTTCCTACAGTGGCCGAGTGTTGAAGCAGGTGTTCGAGGATGGGCAGGAATTAGAGTCACCCAAAGAGGAATACCCTCACAGTTTTCTCCAGGAGGCCCTTGAACCAATGGATGGGGTTTATGGGTCGGGGAAGGCCCCAAGCCGCAATTGTACTCTCCTAAGCTGACTGCTCAGAGGATCAGCGTGTTCAGGGACGGCAGTGCCTACGCTCTGGCGGGGAGCCAGCCTCTGTTCAATGACTACAAGGCGAATGACCATAAGGTTGGTATTGTGTGAGGTTACGGGCTCACAGGGTAGGCTCCTTGAAATATGTGTCTAGCAAAATGCCCAAGTGCTTCAGGTACGCATCTCGCTCAAGTTCAGCTACCGGCCAGAGCTGTAGGTTCATCAAATGGGGAGCTGTTATTAGAATAATATTTTTTTTTTTTGGACAAAACACGCAGGTTGATTACTATTGGAAAGTGTGCTGAGCATAAGCAACGTTCAAATTCCATCCAGGGTAACACACTGTAATTGGGTCTTTGGCTGAGTTTCCTCCGTGTGTAAATTAAATAGAGGTGCCGTGGTTTTCAGGTTGCCAGCCTGTCGTTTTAGAGAATTATGCAGCAGTAGGTCATTTCGTTTCCTGAAAGAATTGGATATTTGAAGGTACCCATTTTGCTCCAGCCAATTACTCTGCTGTATTTTATCCGTGTCTTGTTTTTTTTCCCTCCTTATCACCTTCCTACTGCCTGCTTTTTAAAATTGTCGGTCTATTTATTTAGTTTTGCCTTTTTGGTGCTCATTAATACGAGCGCTGGGTAGCTGGAATCCTGGGAAGAAATGGTGAGCAGTAAATCAAACAGGGGAAGTGTTTCTTGGGGAAGAAATTTGAACTAATAGTTCAATGACGCAAGCTCCTCCTGCGGGTCTCCTTAGTGTCTCTGGCAGGGATAACCAGAAGCTCCCGCAGGATTCTATTTTAAGCTAAAACAAAATAGGAAATACTCAATGATTTCTAGAATCTTAGGAGATGGCTTTGTGCTCATGGCCGTGAAAATATGAATGCTGTTTCTCTTAAGGAGTACATACAATTATTTAATGTACCTAAGTTATTAATGGTAACTACACCATGATATGTCCTCATTTTGGATGTGTTTTTTCAGATAATATTTTTAATCATTTTTGTTGTTCTTTTCCTAAGAAAATAGGTATTACAGGTACATGTTTTGGACTTGTTGATATTGGCAAAAAGATAATTGTAATATTCACAGTTATCAAAACTAATACCAGGTTTCATTTTTGTATGAAGTTGAGAGTGAAAATCCCTTATGTTAGTGGAATGTTTTATGTGTTATAAAGTGCTGCCATGGATTGTCTTCTATGACCATCATGCTCTTTATTTACTGCATTCTCAAGGGGAAAAAGGCAAGGTGTGATCATTTCTATTTTGTGAAGGAGGAAAATTATGTGCCAAGTTGATTAAAGATCACACATCATTATAGAAAATCTAAGGTGTTGAGTCAGAATAGGAATCTGGATCCCCTGGTTTTCCATACTTTAATCTCTATGGCATGTTCCTTTTTAACAAACGAGTTCATTACATAGTAATAACGATGATGATGTTGGTAATACTTATTTGTGTCCTAAGTACTTAGATATGCTTTGTGCTTACAATAGTCCTTTGTAACGGTATCTTACTTGGAAGTGAGATTTAATAAAGGCATAGTTCATACAAGTCATGGTAATTTATAATTCATATGCCAACTTTGGCAATGTAAGAATGATTTGACATAGATTTACAAAGCCAGATTAGAACACAAATATTCCAGAGAACATTTTGGATTCCTATTTGGTCTCATTATGCCTTGCCTTCTCTGTTGTTCTACCAATGGCCACATCCCACTGTCATCAGGCTCTGAGTGTGACAGGGACCATAATGGACCTGTGCAGCCCACCTACATCCAACAGTTCAGGATGGTATTCCTGAACAACAAGGAAACAAAAGCTGGGACTTCATGACTTGCCAACAGCAGATGGAGCTGTAAATTAACCCCTCATAAATGCTGCCTATGGTAGCGTGATGGGTTGCAGTTAAGTGCAGTGATTCACTTAAGTGTTTGGAACTCAGATATCTGTACATCACTATTCACAGAAATCCACAATCAATTAAAGGTGGAAACAACTTACATGTTCATCAGTTGATGAATGGCTACGCAAGAAGTGGTACAAACACATAATGGAATATTACAACACCTTAGGAAATGTTGATGTGCTTCAACATGGAGGAAGCATGAACACATTAGGCTACGTGAAATAAGACATGCACAATCAGGCAAACCTGTACCATTACAGCTACATGATGTACTTATGGCACAGGTCAATGGAGACCAAAAGAAGATGGTGGTTGTCAGGCTAGGGGTAGAGAAGAAGGTGTTGCTGGTTATGGATTCAGCATTTCAGTTTGGGGAGATAAACTTCTGAAGATAAATGTTGTACAACAATGTGAAGACCAGGGAACTCTACACTCATAAATGGTTAAAATAGAAAACCGTATGTTACGGGTTATTTTACTCTAATTGTAATAATAAAAACAAATCATGGGCTCTGGCATTTACAAAAGTCCAATTTTTTAGTACAAAAAAAAAAAAATAAAAAAAAAAAAAAAAAAAAAGTCAGACTACCTATTACCACTTCTTGTAGAATAGAATCTGACAAAACTCACGCTGAGCTCTCGACCGCCTCAGCGTCTGATCATCTCATCATGTGGTCACGAGAAAGAACTACACTTGATTTTCAATTTTACTTTTTTTTTCTACTTTGTTGAGACCCAGCGTCATCATCTTGGCCTGGGAATAACAGGAATGCCTTCTTAGGAGGGCTATTAAGATGATTAAAATAGATAATTCCTGCAAAGTGCCTGGCACCCTATATATGTTTAGCAAATGGTTCCTACTATTTCAGTGATGAACAAGTTCTTAAGGAAATGTTGAGTCTACCTTGTATTTTATGTGATAGTTAGACAAGGTGATGCTAGATAATAAAAATACATTAAGGAATAAAAACTCACTGAAATGTGTAGGGTTCATGAAATTGTGGACAGGGAAAGGAAGGGAAATAACATTTACTAAACATCCAATTTATATGTATTAAATGATCTCATACTTAAAATGTTTCAATGAGAAAGAAATTTTCAAATTGGGAAAATAGACATTTAACAGGGTTTACAGCTTAAAATAACCTGTCCATCTAACATAGTCATCAAATAACATTTGAATAAAATTAGAATTGGGTTTCCCTGACTCCAAAGCCCATTGAGTTTCTAGTATCTAACAGGACCTCTCTGCATTCATTGGTGTCTGGATAACTGTCTCTAGGCATGTGGCTACAGAAACCAGCACGGATACAGATACTTTCCCATGTAAACTGCCATTCTAGACAATATACAAAAAGCTAAAGGGTTCTTGACTCCATCTGGCCCTCTGTACCACAAGAGTGGATTTTCCTCACAGGCAGCTTGATGTACCCAGACCTCGTAAACTTCAGTTACACCCAGAGAATTTGCTCAGACACAGCGGGGAATCTGGCTGGCAAGAGGACTGAAGTTAAACACACATTCAGAATGATCAGGACCCTTCATCTTCGGAGTAAAAAATATTAGATGTTGACCGCTTTAGGGGCAGGGAGTAGAAGCATGTGATCATCCATTCTTTGAGCACACTGAGAGTTTAGTCTTCAAGAGAAGAAACTGAAAGAAAAGAGCCCTAGATGTGAGGAAACTTCCTGGTAACTGAACCTTTTGGCTGTTACAGGAAGTAGAAACAGAACCTTCCAAAAGTACTACCGCCCTTATCTCCCGATGCCAGAAACTGATAGTCCAGAGTGTGAAATGGGAATCCAGTGTGCATAAAACAATAGGAAATGGAATCTGCTACAGGATCCCTTGAAGAGGGAGAAAAGAGGGCCAGACAGGAAACCTGTGGCCTAAGTAATCATTGAAAAGCCCATGGCTGTTTGCAGGAGTCTGAATGCTGACATCTTCCTCGTGTTAGAGTCCAACTGAATACTTTAAATATGAGAGTGTTGAACTGTGGCATCATTTAAGTAGACTGCGTTTATATAGTTTTAGAGTCAGGAAAAATATTCCATGCTGGGGTGTTTGGCTGTACAGCATGAGTGTGCATACATTATTGAAAAGTTGTTTTTAATAACAGCAGTGATGACGCCCACACTTGCATATTATCAAAAACTTTTGCAAACCCCATTTTTCTGTATCTTTCATATCATCTCCATAAGGTGATATCATTCTTAGGTAGTAGAGTAAAAATATGTAATCATGGGAATAAGGCCAGCACAGAAGTCAGGAAGGGCCCTAGAGCTTGGTGTCTTAAGCATTAACCCTTTGGGGGTGTGTCGAGACAGGGTCTTTCTGTGTAGCCTGGGCTGTCCTGGAACTGTGGCCTCAGACTCACAGAAATCCACCTGCCTCTGCTTCCAGAGTGTTGGGATTAAAGGCGTGCACCACCACCATGCCCAGCTAGCATTAACTCTTAAATTATTGAGCTTGACAATGCTGGAAGCCCCCAGTAGGGAGAATGGATAATGTGTGGCAGGACCCAGGAGTTTCAGCACATCTGTGTACTACCAGTGTGGAAGTACTTTTGCATTTAAGGAACTAGCTTGTCTGTGCAAGTGCCTACCAGCTGGATGTCAAGACGCAAGCAGATGACCAAAATGGAGTGCATCAGAGTGCGTGACTGTCCTGCACCTTGTAACTAGTAGACATCAGATCTGGACTCCAAGACTGTTTCCTTCCAGACTGTGTAGCTGGGCAGAACTGTGTGTTCCTGGTCAAGTGGTACCTGAGCATTTACTCTTCTGGTTGTCTTTCCCTCTCCTGTTCCACCTCCTCTTCCTCCTCTTCCTCCTCCCCCTTTCTTCTCCTTCTCTTCCCTCCTCTGCATTCTGGACTCTCTGAACCCAAGGCCTCACATATGCTTGGCCAATTCTCTGCCACCAAGCTACAATCTTACATCCCTGTCCTCCATCCAGCTTCTTTAGTGTACTATAGCATTGCCTTTTTTCCCCCCATGAGCAAAGCATTAGGTAACACATGGTAAAACCATAGTAGGAGACATTAGCTAATAATGATGATTGTTTGGAAGTATATTGACATAAAATAGTCCATATTATTTGAATAACAAAAATGGATTATGACGGTATATTTACTGACATATCTGTTGCAATTTGATATATATGATATATAGAGATATATGTGGGAAGAAAGGAATGCTTGTGAATAGTGCAGTATAGGTGTTAAGAATATGGGAGTTTGAAGCCAGGCGGCAGGGGTGGCGGCACACGCCTTTAATCCCAGCACTCAGAAGGCAGAGGCAGGCAGATCTCTGTGAGTTCGAGGCCAGCCTGGTCTACAGAGCGAGATCCAGGACAGGCACCAAAACTACACAGAGAAATCCTCTCTCAAAAAACAAACAAAAAAACAAAACAAAACAAAACAAAACAAAAGAACATGGGAGTTTGGAAAACAGGCATAGTGGTATACGCCTTTAATCCCAGCACTTGTGAGCAGATGCAAGTAGATCTTTATGAGTTTGAGGCCAGTCTGGTTTGCATAGTGAGTTTCAGGCACCAAGGCTATGTAGTAAGACCCCATCTAAAGAAAGAAGGAAGGAAAGAGATAAAGGAAGAAAGGAAACAAAGAATATGGGCATATGGGCGTTGGGGACTGGAGAGTTGGCTCAATGGTTAAAAGCACTTGCTGCTCATGCAGCGGCACCAAGTTCAGTTCCCAGCACCCACTTGGTGCTCATAACTCCAGTTCTAGGGGATGCAATGTCCTCATCTGACCTCTGCAGGCAACAAACGTGTATGAGGTGCACACACATATGTGTAAGCAAAATACTCATACACATAAAGTAAAAAGAATGAATCTAAAATTAAAAAAAAAGAAAGATATTAGGTTTGAATCCCAGTCACAGTTTCCAAGTCACTCTGTTACCTTAGTGAGGTACTTGACCCCACTGAGACTTACTCCTTACTTGTAGAGTGTGGATACCATAGCATTTACTTCACATGGATGTTTGGTAGGGAAGTGATGTCAGCAAAATGCTTAGCATGATGTCTGGCACACAAATAGTGTTCAGTAAGTGGTACGAGATAGTGTTATTTATGCATAGACAAATGGAGAAAAATTTGTATAAGACTAAATAATCCCTTTGCCTGTGCCCAGCTCTGCACTGGCTGTCCTGGGGTGTCCTGGCTGTTCTGGTGGGACCAGAAGCTCTGGATTCTGACCTCTACAGTCTTGCCCTCCGAGTGGTTCAAACTCCCTTGGTTCCCATCCTCAGCAAGAAGGAAAGTGACCCTTCTTACTTTTTAGAAAGAATACATGAACCTTGGAAGGAAGCCTTGGGTGGGATGAGTCACAGGTTGGATGAGTGCACAGCCCTTCTCTTCTGTTTCTTGGACAGGGCATTGAACAGGCTCCGCAACCCTGAGTTTGGTGACTGCTGACGCTCACTCTCTGTTTCTCTAGCCTCCACCTATTATAGACTTTGGGAAGATAATCATCTATACAAACAACCTGAAAATCATCCGAACCCCGATGGACAAAAGGGACTTCATGAGGAAAATCCTCCAGAAGGAAGAGGCTGCAGAAGAAGAGGCTCTGATGAGCACAGGAGAAAACGATGGAGACAGGGAGCAAAACGACAGTCCCCTGCCGGAGACCGAAGGCACATTTCTCCATAATCAGCACACACAGGTGTGTCAGCACCACTGATCGCCCCAGGCTGGCCTGCAGCAATAGCCTGCAGACTGCTCTGCTTCTGCAATACCTCCCTAAACATTTTTGAACAGCAACACTTACAATACTTGTTGAAGTGTGATGGGGTTTTAAAGTCTATGGGCTTGTAATGGCATAGTCTTAATATAAATTCACATTTCTTCTATATTATATATTATTATAGTCATGCTTATAAATTCCTATTTTAAATATTTGTAATTTTTTGATGACTTCTTTTCATATCTGATTAGGAATCTGTTGCTTCAATGAACTTATGAACACTGGGTTTTAGAGATGGAAAAAAAATCAGCTCTGTTCTATTTTATTTATTTATTTTCCTGAGAAAGGGTCTACAGCTCAAGCTGGCCTCAGACTCCCAACATAGCTAAGGATGATCTTGTCCTTGACCCTTTACATCTGCCTCCAGAGTGCCGGGATTACAGATATGTGTGCCACTGCACTAGGTTCATATGGTGCTGGACATTGAACCCAGGGCTTCCTGCATGCTAGGCAAGCACTCTACCAATTGACCTACATCCAGCCCCAGCTCTGCCTTTTCTTATGGACTGCAATATACTGAATCTTTGCAATATGCTGAAAGTAAACAGTTGAGTCACATGTTGCTGTGAGCACTCCAGGGTTCCTTGGATGCAAACTTTGTTTCTGTGGGACTCACTCTAATATCCCATGAGTTGGACTGGAAAATGGGAGAAGGGCTTTGGGGACCTGAATGATGCCCCTGCTCTGGGAGGACTGAGGTAAAGAGAATAGAAAAGTCATGGCCAGTTTTGAGTGATGACCTTAGGCCAAGGCGACAGGTCTCTCTGCTCTCATCTCTCTACCTTACATGGCTGCCTAACTCTCCACATTGCCTTTTAAAATCTATCTTCTCTCTTCCTCTCCTGCTCCATCCCCACCACCAGAAAGAACATAAGCCTCTTGGACTTCAGAAAAAGGCTCCTGAAGCTTGGGTCACATCCACACTTGGAGCTGATCTCACACCCAATGCAGTGCTTTTGAAATGAGAATCTCTGTTTCGGTCACTCCCTTCCTAGCCCTTCAGCCCCTCAGAGCATTCAATGGTGTTTGTTCCATTGCCTGGGATAAAACCAAATCTCTTCATGTGTTTTAGAAAGCCCCGGGTTTCCCGGCCAGTGCTGGCCTCTCTGGTTTTATCTGGCACACATCTCTCATGCCCTTGCTCCCTCTCCTCCTTCCACTGTCCATCTGTCCATCTCTCATAGGTTCTGTCCACTCTCTGGCCAGAGGCAGATCCCCTCTTCACGCCCCAGGTCTTGCATCCTCTTGCCTTTAGTTCCTGATATCTTGATGGCTCCCATGAGGATAACATACTCAGAATAAACCCATCAGAACCTGTACGCCTCTTCACAGTTGCAACTTTACTTTCATTTTTGTGATTATGTGATTAAGATTTGCTCATACTTACCAGGATTTGATCTCCGCAAAGGCAGGAGATGTATTCATGTTGGATGCAACACTGCAGTTCTCACGTTAAAAAAAAAAAAGCCTGGTATATAACTGATGTTCAGTCAATATTGTCTGTGTGTGGAAAACATAATGGGATTTGGAACCAAGCATTAGCTGGTAAGAAATACCCCACTATTGCTTTGCTTTCCTCGTCTTCTGCAAGAAGTATGCAGAACCTAGCATGCCAGCAGATGACAACCCGAACATTGTGAACATCACTTTTCCTCTTTATACATTCATTCCATTATTTTTCCTATTGTGTTTTAACTTGGAGGGACCCCCCAACACACACACACAGAAGAGAGTAAGAAATAGGAAGGTGCAGGTCACCCCATAGCCCCGAAAGAAAAGCAATGGCAGGCTCCGTGTGACAATTACCTTTCAATTCAATTTGGAAGAATCCAGAGCTTCTTTTTCTGTAGCGCTGTAAACGAGGGCACAGTTGTGTGGCAGAAGGTTGCCGGGAAAGGTTACGCTTTCCTTGTCTGTCCTTTAAACTCCTTTTTAAATTACTATTTGTTTGTTCAATCCCTGGTGTAATGAATGCCCAGACAAGTTTTATTCTAAAAGAGAGGGTCAAAGAACATCAAGGAGACCCTTCTGGCTAAGAGACACTTTGCTCTGCTATATGTAACTGGGAAGAGAGATCCTGATGAAACTGTAGAGCAAGGCGGAAAGCCGGGCCACCTTGAACCTCTGTGGACTCCAAAAGCAAAGGAGAAGAATAATGTGCAGGGGGAGAATTCTGGTTCTGTGCTTGGTGAGATTGTAACTGTAAATCTCCGGGTGCTTTAATGCTTCATGCAGCGATCTCATTTTTGAGATCGTAAGACAATAATAACAGCAATAGCTACTGATTGCGGAAGGCCTGGGAGGGCCAGCTACTATTCTCAGTGTTTGTCCACACAATAGTTCTTTTCATTCTCGTAAAAACCTCTTGGAGCGCCGGGTGTTGGTGGCGCACGCCTTTAATTCCAGCACTCGGGAGGCACAGCCAGGCGGATCTCTGAGTTCGAGGCCAGCCTGGGCTACCAAGTGAGCTCCAGGAAAGGCGCAAAGCTACACAGAGAAACCCTGTCTCGAAAAACCAAAAAAAAAAAAAAAAAAAAAAAAAAACCTCTTGGAGCATGTCTTACTCTGCACCTGGGGAAACTGAGGCTTGGAGAGGTCAATAACTCGCCAGAGGTCACTAGAGACAGCAGTCAAATTAGGTCCACGTGCCAATGTCATGATCACAGGCACTTTGCTCTGCAGATTCTGGCTTTGTGCTGGTCACCGTCTTCAGAGCTGTGCAAGCCTGCGTGTCTGCAGGGAGCACATAGAATGACATACCAGAGTAGGAAGTGAATTGAGAGGCTCTGCTAGGCTCTTGAGCCTAAACTGTGCTGTGCAGCTATGTTTTATACCAGGAGCTAAATATTTTGAGAAGAATTTTAAGAGGGTTCCTCTGATTCTTGTGCCTGTACTTAGGGCTTTTTTTCTTCTGTTGAGTTGACTTGTAATAGTTTTTGTTTTATCTTTTATTATTTTATTTTGTCATGTTTTGTTGTTATCTCTTAGAAGCCTGTTCTTTTCTGAGGAGAGACAGAAAGGAGTGGATCCAGAGGGGAGTGGAGGTGGGTTGGAAATGAGAGGAGTTGAGGGAGGGAACACTATAATCGGGATATATTGTATGAGAAAGAAAATAATTTATTTTATTTTATTTTTTTGTTGTTGTTTTATTTTTCAAGACAGGGTTTCTCTATGTAGCCTTGGCTGTCCTGGAACTCACTCTGTAGGCCAGACTGGCCTGGAACTCCCAGAGATTCACCTGCTTCTGCCTCCCAAGTGCTGTGATTATAGGCGTGCACCACCACCGCCCTGCTAATAATCTATTTTCAATGAAAAGAAAAAAGAAAAAGAGGGCTTCTCACACATGGTTATGCTTGTTTACTGGAAGGCGAACATGTGAAGAAAAATTGTGCCAGGCACTGCTCTGAATGTGACTCTGGATGTCTGGGAAGCGAGGATGAAGCAGCTGGGAAGCTTCCTGTCATGGACTCAGGAAGGCTCAGCGTCTCGAGGGGTAGCCCTGCGTGGGGCTCCTGAAAGGCGAGCGTGGGTGGATAAGTCTGTTTAGAAGGAACTGAACAGCTGACATCTGGAACAGGTGGGAATGGGCAGGGCTGTGTAGACATGCCCCAGGACAAGAGCCCGAAGCTCTGTGAAAGAAGAGAGGTTTAGATTTAAAAAAAAAAAAAAAATATTTTAGATCTGCTGAGGTTACTCTTGCCGTATCAGGAGGTTTCATCAGGAGAGAAAGTATTTGTTAAGAGGGTTTGCCAAATTGTTTTCCCTGAGATGGTCAGGATGATAGGCAACTCAATTGGCTTGAATGGAGAAAGTGTCTCACAAGAAGGGGTAACTTTGTACTGGAGTTAGTGCACCTGGGCTAGGAACACGGGTGTGGGAGAACCTGAGATGGGTGAGAAAGGATGTTTAGAAGCTGAACTGGACAGGCTCGTTAGTAAGTTGACCTGGCAGTCAGTCTGGTCTGCAGCCTGCTCCTCGGGAGATTCAGTTTATAAAGAGTGTGAAATTGCTGATTTCTGTGAGATGTCTCAGACATATTGTCTCGAGACATAGCCGAGGGGCATTTTCTGGAGACAGGAGACGATTGGCTGATTTTATGGAAAGCTTAGGATATGTAAGGGGACAGGAGACTGTGTTTGCACGTGCTCCCTTGCTAAATATTCCAGGACTCAGAGGGTGGGCATTTCCAGTCCTGTTTTATAGGTAGAGGGAGAGAGTAGGAGAGGCTAAGCCAAGGGTCCCGCTGGGCTGCCTGCATCAGACATCAGCCTCCACATTCTAGTCTATTGACTCCACAGCCAGAGTTTTTCTTCTTATTGAGAATTTCATACACACATATAATATGTTTTCTTTTTCTCTTTTGATATAGGGTCTCACTATGTAGCTCTGGCTGGCCTGGAACATGCTATGTAGAACAGGCTGGCCTTGAACTCATAGTATCTGCCTGCTTTTTCCGCTCCTGAGTGCTGGGAATTAAAGGCGCGTGTTACTATGCCTATCCATATGTAAAGTGTTTTGATCTAATCCCCTCCCCATTTCCCACCCTTCAACCTCTCCCCTCAACTTTCCCTCCTTACTTCACAATCTTTCTCTCTTAAAGAAAAAACACTGAGGTTGGGGATCTAGCTCAGTGGTAGAGTGCTTGCCTAGCAAGCGCAAGGCCCTGGGTTCGGTCCTCAGCCCTGAAGTAAAACAAAAAACAAAAAACATTGAGTCGACTTAGTGCTACCTGTAAGTATACAGGTGTGGGACCATCTACCTGAACACAGGTCGCCTTTCAAGGGCCGAATTCCTGAAGAAAATTGGCTCTTCTTTCCCCAGCAGCCATCAGTTGCCAGTAACTTCTCACGTAGGAGTGGGACTCCATGAGCCTTTACCCTGCCATCTCAGATGAGGACTTTTAATCATTGGGCCTTCCACAGCTCTCAGAGAGAATAAAATATTAGAAGAACTCAGAGCTAACTCATTCACTCACCCTGCCTGCCAATTGCAGAAAACATCCCTTCTTGAACACCTGGTAGTGGACAACCACAAGGAGGGGTTATGTGGAGTCCGGTGCTCCGTTCCAAAGGATCAAAACCTGCCTCCTCTTCTTCCAGGCCATGTGTCTGACACTGCCAGGTAGCCTCTCCCTAGGGCATTTTCCTACCACACTCGGGTGATGGTATGCACTGGACTCTTGTGAGGGTGCCTTGAACGAGACTCAGGAAAGCCTTGGGGAGGAAGCGCCTGGTTTCTTTGAGCACCTGCTGAGGTTTGTTACACAGGCTTGTCACTCTGTCTGGCAGGGAGAAAAGTCATGTCTTCCCTTTATGGAGCTTGTATCAGTTGGGAACAAGGGTGATCAAGAGCAGAGAGGTGAAGAAGGCCAGATGTGGTGGCAGAAGATGTTGCACTCATGATGTTCATCTGAGAAATCCTCTCTGATGAAATTGCCATTCTGTATCCTGGCCATTTCCCTCATTTGCATCGATGGGAAACATTTTCTCCAATTCTGCTCCGGTCTTTGCCAAGACCTAGCCCTGTTTTGATCTCTGTGAAAACGGTAGGCTTGAGTCACTGGTCTAACTGGAAGCCTGACTTGTCTCTTGCAGGATGGGTTGGTCCCTGAGGACAGCTGTCTCCACTGCCAGGGGTCGGGCATCGCCACCTGCTCTCTGTGCCATGGCAGCAAGTTCTCAATGCTGGCTAACAGGTTCAAGGAGTCCTATCGAGCCCTCAGGTGCCCTGCCTGCAACGAGAATGGCCTGCAGCCTTGCCGAATTTGCAGCCCGTAGTCTGTCGCCCTGGTTTTCCCATCTGCTTTCCTTGCACTCTCACATGCTACTCCTAATAACCCGTCCCTCTTCCTCCTGCTTCTCTCAGAAAGGGAGCCGCTGCAGCTGCAGTCGCTCCTACCACTGGCAAATCTCAAGTCATTTGATGGCATTTTGTGGAGCCGGTAACATCTCCGCATGGGTCTAAGTAACAGGGGCACGTTTGAATTAGAATCTGCTTTGGAACTGGATCTAAAATTATCCTTCCAGGCACACGTGCATGCCTCTCATTTGATTTAGCTCAGTCTTCCCCCTGCACCAGTGAACAAATAAATAAATGTACCCTTCAGGCAGCAGGTTGAAGTCATTTTCCGGGCTGGGAGTTATTTTGCAAAAATAATGTGGTGAAAAAGGAATCAAGAAGTGGATTTCCAATGAACCAGATTCCTGTTGCTCATAATGCATCCGAAACGGTCATTGGTCAAATTGAATTTCTAATGAAGCAGAAGAGGGGAGGTACAGCTAACACTGGTGGCCCTGGTCCTGGCAGGCCTCTGCAAGCAAAATAGCATGCTCATCCCAGAGACCGGTGAGCTGAGGAGGCCCTCTTTCCGTAGCCGCTCCTATGTGGCAGAGTGCTCTGGCACAGGCTAGGCAGGCAGGGAGCTGCACTCCCACTCAGGTGGGGATGATGCATGATATTTCTGTGTGCCTCTACCTGGTAAGGTTATAAAGCCACGCCAAACCTATTTGTGATAAATTTGGTGCTCAAGCACGTGTTTGTGGTAAGAATTCTGCCGGCTCCTGAGTAAATTACCAAATACACAGGTCTATTTCAGGACTACGATCTAGCCAGCGTCTCTTTAAAATGGACAGCAGGTGTTCTGTGCTGATCTAAGGAAACTCTAAAAGAAAAACCAAGAGGGCTGATTGTTAGACATTGTGTTTCTACCGCCCACGCATGTGCACGTGAAGGGTGACTCTTCCCTCTTAAAAACCATTATTAAGTTTTAAAACCACGCTTGTTGATGAACTTTTGTAGCTTGCACACCCACTCCCCACGCTCAGAGAGAATGACACCGAAATCCGTTACCTAGCGAGACTCGTGGCTTATCTCCGATAATAGTTCTGACTTTGTAGCTTAGTGATTCTTCAAGGTTTGTTATTCTCTTAGACTCTGTTAAATCAACAGTGGGTTGCACGTGGGCGATATGAATACTTCTAATAAAAAGATGCAGACGCCCTTGGAGGCCACGATGCTCTTGTCTGCTTCCTTGTTGCCCGCATGAGTCCTTTGTGTCTGGTGTCACTTGTTTCCTGCCTCCCTGCGTGGTTCTTACAGCTGCTCACCTTTCCGCCTTCCTAGCGCAGCAGCAGAAGGGGTGATGTCAAGAGACCTTTAAGTACTTTACTCTTTGATGGGAACATTCTGCCGCAAGCATGGTTTGACTCCCCAACCCCACCCCACCCCCCGGCTATACACACACACACACACACACACACACACACACACACACACACACACACGGCAGTATTGAGGTGCTTGAGGCCTCAGGTAACCCAAAGACACCAGGCCTTTGGCATCTTGTGGGTCTTACAGTTTAAGTGGAGACAGATGTGCAACAGGTAAGGTAGTTCAAGTGTAGTGTGTAGTGTGGCTTTACTAGGATGGACTAATTGCAGGATGGGATTTATGTCTTTGGAGTAAAAGAAGGATACATTGTTAGCCTTAGTGGGTTGGTTTTTCTTTTGGTGCTGAGGATTGAATCCAAGGTCTAGCACATGCTAAGCATGTATTTTACCTCTGAGTTATCTTTCGCTACTTCCTTGGTAGACTTAGGGAGGCTGCGCAGAGAAGAAGGTGTGAGAAGTGTTGGCTTGTCTTTCTTATACACACACACACACACACACACACACACACACACACACACACACGATTGTCATTCCCTCACCTGTCCTGCATGCTCTAAAGGGTGGGTAGCTTTTTAAATAATCACACACTAAATATGTTATTAATGGCTACACTAATTATGTTCATCCAGTAGGTAGGTATTTATTATTGTGGTAGAAACACAACATCTGACCTCTTCATAAGATATTAAATATATTAAACCTTATTGCTGGATCACTATAAACTTCTGAAATCATGAGCCAAAACTAAATTTTCTTCTTGAAAAAACAAAAAAACAAAACGAATACCCACTGAGCATCAAGGATATAGAAGCAGGCAAAAAGACAAGTTCCTGGTTCCTCTGGAGCTTATATTTTGGTAAACGTATGGATGCCTAAATACATATATTTATGTAATACTCACATATGTGATAGCCGTATAAAATGCTACAGAGAAATATACATTTATACACTACAGCTATGTACAGAATGTATAGCTTGTTAGAAAGGGATACATCCATGCTAAAAATAAAGCATCTCACGGGACTAAGAGCTGGAAGTGGTTGTGGAATAGCGACGCTGAAAAGTGTCTTCAGAAAAGGCCTAGCAGAACTGTGTTGCAGTGAGCCCTGGAGATGTCTGGGGTAAGAGTAGACCCCACAGTGTTGGGTGGCGGGAACCTTTCTCGGAAGCCGTGGTAAGAACGTGGGCTTCTGGTCAGTCAATGTCACATGCACCTCTTCTATACTTTCCCCTGGACGAGGGGAACAGGAGCCTGAAAACTACACTTCCCAGACTCCTTAGCCTGATGGCATTCAGGCCATTTCTGCCAATGAGAAGAGCTGGCAGGAGGCTGCGCACGGGAGGAAGAAAAACTCTCCATCTCCCCCAACCCCCACCCCACCCCCCGCCCTTCTTCAAGCCTGGCAGCTTTTGCCACATGGCTTCTGCTCGAGCAATTAGGAATCTTTGTAACCAAATCCCGTAATGCGTTCCCCGTTTGAAATGTTGAGAACGGGCATTAATGTTTGAGCAGAGGAGAATCATGACGCCGTGTTTGAGCCGCTCGGCTGCTGTGTTGGGAAGGGAGGGGTAAGGGGAGAAGTGGAGGCGGGCAGGGTCGATGATGGCAGAGATGCTGGTGGTCGCTCACGGTAGCTAGAGCCCGTGTAGTACCAACTGGTCCAGCTATGGATGTGTTCTGAAGATGGAACTATGGGGTTTGTTTACTCCCCTTTGTCTTTAGAAATCTCGTTCTGTATTCTTTGTCTCCTTAATAACTACACCAGAATATACACTTCCTGATTTGTGTCTTCCGCGCCCGGGGTGGGGGTGGGAGTGGGAGTGGGGGGTCGGGACTGAGGACACTTTAGGGCAAGGTAGACTGGTCCTCTTAGGACTCAGAATCCCTACAGTTGGAAACAAGTGTGAAGGTTCCAGAACATCATTTCGACAATGCTGTGATTACAATGCCATGTCCTCTGAAAGTGCAGGATTTTTTTTTTTCCCAATGAACAAATGAACGTTTCACAGAGTATGATGGCCCCTGCCTGTAAGCCCAGCGGTGGGGAGGTAGAGGCAGGAGAATGCTGAGTTTGAGATCAGCCTGGGTTATATAGTTAGACCCCGTCTCAAACAAAAGCATAAACAAACCACCACCACACACACACACACACACACACACACACACACACACACACACACACAAAAAAAAGCAACCAAACAAAGCCAAACTAAACTTAAAAATCCCAAAGTAGGGTTGGGGGTTTAGCTCAGTGGTAGAGCGCTTGCCTAGCAAGTGCAAGGCCCTGGATTCGATCCTCAGATTAAAAAAAAAAAAAAAAAAAAAATCCCAAAGTAACACAGCTGTTTTTACATTGGGTTCCCGTTATGTTCCAGGCATGTGCAGTGCCTCTTAGGAAATAAATGTGGAAAAAAAGTATTAGTATTTATCACTAATAAAATCACAGCATTGGGCCTCTAAGTCAAGGTGATACGCGGATTTGAGTTTACAATCTGGGGACCGCTCTGCTCCTGTCCATTGCTGTTCACTTGGGTGCGTTTCATTTTCTCTGCCTGGCAAAGGTTAGCTGGGCCTGTCGTCCGGACGGGTGTGTACACGCTCATTTAGTTCACTGAACAAACACACATCAGCCTTAATGGCCACAAGACCTTATTCTTAGTTCTTCCCACTTCCCGGCTCCTTCAGTCATCTTCATAGCGAAGTGTATTTCCTACTGTCCTCTTAACCCCCGACCCCCACCCCTGTGGTGGTGCGAATGGAAATGTCCCCTATAGGCTCTGGCATTTGAATCTTAGAAGGGTTAGCCTTACTGGAGGATATAGACTTTGAGGTTTTTTCTGCCTTTCCATCTTAGTCCACTCCTATCCTCAGGCTGTGAGTGGAATGGCTCATCCCTTTGGCCTGTTTGTCACTCCTAGACTTCACACACAGCATCTTTGGCATCCAGGGACCTCCTTTCTCAGTTCTGCCCTGGTTGGATGATACTTGTAAGTCACCCTCCTTGCCTATCTAGCAGAGACAAGAAGGGCCATACCCAGAGGTTGTAAACCTTTGTTTATAGAGAAACTTTTTTTTTTTTTTTTAAAGAAGGCCTCATTTATGCCAGGTTGACCTCAAACTCACTGTGTAACCAAGGATGACCTTGAACTTCTGGTCCTCCTGTCTCTCCCTGTGAATATGGGTGTGTACCACCACATCCAATTTTCTACAATACTGGGTGGGGATCTATCCCAGGACATTGCACCTGCTGGGCAAGTACTCTGTCAGCTGAGCTACAACCCCGGCTTCTCTACTTTAAGAAAAAAATAATTAATTTTTGCTTCCAGAAAAGATCTTCATTGAGTTACCCTTTTAAAAATATTTCAGAAACTGCATTCAGCATCACCTTTATGACCCCAAATTTACCTTCCTAACATAAACTGACTCCAAATATCAATTAAGTTTGAGTCCTACAGAAGGTGATGCTTCCATATTCTAAGTCTTCCACAAATATGAATCATTTCATCAATATAGTCATGTAAATGAGCGCTGGCCACAGTTCTAAAAAAAAAAAAAAATTACTGTGGTTCACCGGAGCCTAATTGGAGTGAAGTTTATGCAAAAAGTAAATCTGAAAGAAATGTTCACAGTTGTTTTTTATCACCTGTCCTCATTAGCTGAATCGCCTCCTTTTCTAATTAAACATAGTAATTATTGAGAGTTCATAGTCATGCAATTATTTGAGAGAGAAATGGAGTTATGTCAGTGCCCAAACTGTGGCATATAATCCCTGCCTGTATCAGAGAACATGCAGAACCCCCGAGAGAAGCAGACCCGGAGACACTTCAGCAGAGCTCCCTCACTGAATTGGTCCTGATAACACAAGGTCAAAGTTTACCTGCTTCCCAGAGCTTCTCTGCCTGGTTCCTTTAGCATCGCTGTCAGCCAGTTCCTAAGCATCTCTCCCCCATCACTAGTTACTTCTTAGAAGACTGGGACCATTGATTTATATGAAAATAGATATGGCTGATAACCAGCCATATCTGCTTTTATAAATGTAAAGTGTAGATTTCAAGGATTCCTGTATGTCAGGTATTGTGAAAGACACAGGCATGCAGAAAGATGAAAGAAAGATGTTTTCCTCCAGGGGTAATTATACTCCCACAGAAACCCAGAGATTTAAATAGATATTCGCAAAACGGAGTGGCAGGTGTCAGAAAAGGAAAAGAAGGAAGTAGTTAAGTCATTCAGCTGGAGTTCCTTTCCGGAAGGTACCGTGCCTCAGTTATCACTGTATGTTCTGCATCTTCTCATAGTGCCCAGTACACAGGCATTCCGTGAAGAGTTGGCCACGTGTTGTTTGTTGAGACACATCTGGCTTCACCCTTTGGCCTTTAGTGTGTTGTTTGTTATCTTATGTGTCAATACCTTAAGAAAGCTTCACAGGTGGATGGATAGTTTTTAAAGTGACTCTGAGCCTGGCATGGTGACACACACCCTGATCCCCGAACCGAGGCTGAGGCAGGGGTTCCTCAGTTCAATTCCAGCCTGGGGTTCCCAGCGAAACCATGCAAAAAGCAAAGCAAAACAAAACATAACAAAACGAAAAACCAAAACACAGTGAGGCCTGCTTTCTGGGTTTGTACCCTTCTGTAATCACCTCCCCTCAAGTGTTGGTGGCCCAGAAGCTTTCTTCTAACAAAAGGGCAGGGTCAAAATGTGACGTCACTTTGAGATTTGGTTATAGAGAACAGTAACTCTTTCCCTGGCTCACCCAGGCCATATGTGGCATTTTGGATAAGTCCATGTGACAAGGAGTGCTATGTGGGCTCTAGCAACCTGCCGGTGACCACAGGAGGGAGCTTGAAAGGGCAACCTTTCCCAGCGCAACCTAACATGACTGCAGCCCTGGTACCTGGATGACAGCCCTGGAGCCAAAACCACAGGCTCCTGGCTCTGACTTTCAAGTTAGTCAATGTTTCAAGATAGCATGTAAAGGGCTGGGGATTTAGCCCAGTTACTAGAGTGCTTACCTCGTGTGCATGAAGTCCTGGTGCTCTCCTAAGCACTGCACCAAACAAATGGATGTGGTGGTGCATACCTTTAATCCCAGCACTAGGGAGGGAGGTGGAGGCAGGAGGATCAGAAGCATGTCATTCTTGGCTAAATAGTAAATTAGAGGTCAGACTGAGACGCAATGAGACCTTATCTAAACAAACAAACAAACAAACAAACCAAAATAAACACACAGGCCTCTGCTGACTCCTTCTTTAGGAATAGGTAAGTGATACAGAATAAGAGTACCTTCTGTCCAGCTCCTTGCTGGGTCTTTGATGTCCCCAGTTTGTTTTTCTTTTTTCTTCAGGCTGAGGGACACTCATGACCATTTCTGTGATTAACGTTCAATTTATTAAGCTCATGAACCTGATACCTAAATCCCCAAACCAAGTTTTCATGGAGCATTTAAACACTGATTAAAATTGTAGCAGTAACCTTGAAAAATGTAAAGTGGTCACAATTTTATATTTAGGATGACCAAGGCTTTCAAACACTCTAACATCCAGTGCATGAACAGATAAAGACGGCAGACCCTGGTGCTGAAGCTGCACCCTCCTACTGTGCAGCATCAACACTGCAGACGGGGTAGTTTTTTTCAGTTTCTGTGCCTGTTTTTCTACGTTCATTTGGACAAATGCTTGGGCTTCAGTCTAATTATTATTTCTTTTGCCTTCTGGGGCCACCAAATTCTTAGCAGACTCAAAAGATTATCTTATCAGGACCCCGAGACTGGGACATGGTACATGGGTGGATTAATCCTTGCACAGGTTTATTTGTTTCTCCTGACATGATTTTAATCCAAATCACCTTTTCCATCATGGCTTTTCTGTAGTTCTTTGACATCTGTCATATCACCAAGACTATTTCAGGCCATATCTTGTGCCTAAGGCTTAATTTTGCAGCCTACCGTCTACTCTTCAATTAAAAAAAAAATATTATCTCTTGACAATTGTTATATAACTGATAGCTTTGTCGGAATCAAATATTGATTTGTTCTCTTAGCATTAGAGACTGACGTATTTCTTATTATCACGGAGACTTAATCTCTAGAGTCGACGAACTGAGTCTTCGGTTGTGAGCTTTGCAGCTGATAGCTCGTTATTTTGGAAACCACTGTAGAACCTTTTCCTCTATGGTTCATGGAAGGGGTCACTCAGATGGAATAGCTCTGCCTGATTTTGGTTTACAGTTTCCATGTTCATTCCCTGTAAGCAGTGAGAGACAGACAGATGACTATGTCTCATACATACAAAATTAGTAGAAGAAACACTGATTCCTTTTTAATATTAAAATTAGCAAGGACTATGTTCACCATTTTCTACTACAGTGACCTTTGGGGCAGACGCCTTACTAAGCTTTCTATTTGCATCATCTCAAATCCCTACTCTTTCCCAAGACTTACCTTGTTCCTGGAAGGTATGGTGACGGCAACGATAGGGATTTTGATGCTCAAATTGTAACACCACCTGAAAGCTTCTTCCTCTCCTCTTCTTAAAAAAAATAAAAATAGGCAAGACCAAGCCATAACACCATAGGACAGTTGGGTGACAAAGATTTAGGAAGATGAAAGGCAGTTAGCGCTCACTGTGAGAGCACACCCTGGAGGGATGGAAGCCTGTGGGGCTGGAATGAGCGAGGCTCTCCGGAAGGACGGAATCGGTGGGGTAGCACTGTTTGATTTTTGTCGACCTGAAAGTACATTTAATTTGTCTCACTTTTGTTATCTGTGCCTTATTTCTACAATACATTTTAATTTTTTTATTAAATGGAGTTACATAAGGCCGTTTTCATGCACGTATATAAGACACTTTGAGCATAACAAGTTCCCTTTTCTTTTTTTCCCCACATTCCTCCCATCAGCCCCTTGGGTGCCTAGACCGTCTCACTTTTACTTTCATGCCATCAATACGTAAGCCTACACTTTTTATTTCCAACACTGGCACCGTACAGGGGAGGCTTCAGGTGGCCCCTGACCCTCTATAGACCTATGGTGACATCCTTGGAACCATTTTTTATCTTTTTGTAACAGAAGGACAGTGGGAAAAATGCCCTAATGTTTTCCTCTGGTTTTCAGTCACGGACTTAGGTATCCTCGGAGGGATTGTGCCTCTCTTCAGAAGAAATCCACGTGGAAGGCCTTGCGAGAGACCCAGAATGCACTAGAACGCTGGAGTAGGTGCTGTGAATGTTGCTGCTGGGTCACTCAGAGCTGAAGAAAGACTTTTAAAGGTCATCATTTCCCGCTGACATTCCTAATTTAACTGTGCACGTTGCCGTTCTTTTCTGTTCCTGTGTTACATAAGGTTTCATCAACTTCCAAACCTTTCTCCTGAACTATCTTTATTGTTTTATTTTATTTCATTAATTTATTTATTTTTGTATGAAGAAACAGCCAAACAGAGCTAAGCCATACTTTCTACTACGCTGTCCTCTTTGGTGTAATGATCTCCAAACTTTTGTCGCTCAGATAATTCTTATTTTCCCCCATTGTTTTCAAACTAAGAATTCTGTATCCTTCTGTTATAATTTTATTATTATTCTGATTTCATTAACATTAGGTAGGCCAGGCTAGCCTGAAACTCATGAAAGCCCTGCCTCAGTGAGTATAGGGGGTATGGGTATTTACTAGCATATCCGGCTAAGATTTTATGTGTATTAGTCATCAGTTATTTGGCAATTGAGAATTTTCATTTTAAGTGGATTTTCTTAAATACATCTGTCTGAATAACAGAATTTCTCCTCAGCTTTTCAAGTGTAAACTGGGTAATAACAGTGCCAGACTGTGGTGGTTAAAAGACTTAATGTATGCAAGGTCCTCTAAGCAGCTACACAAAGAATGACTGGCATATATATATATTCAGTATTCACATCATTGTGAAATAATTGTAATGTTTTGTTGAATAGCAGCCCCATTGCCAGAGGACTTGTTTATACTCTGTCTTATCTGCATTGCATGATGATTTAGCATTTAGTGTTCCTTGGGTGTTCTAGATACAATTATTAAAAATAGCTGCATCTTTTGAAATTCCACCAGTTTCGATATTTTAGCCATAGTTTGAAGGTAGGAAAAACAGTCTCTCCAGGAAAGCTAAGCCTAGATTGTTAGCCTTTTTCTAGTTAGGATTATTTTTCTTAAATCTATTTTTAACTGTATTTGTGTGTGTCTGTGTACATATGTGCACATGAGTGCAGGTGTCAACGAAGGCAGGAAGACAGCATCAGATTACCTGGAACTGGAGTTACATGCATATGAACCTCCTGACATGGATGCTGGGAACCAAGTTTGGGTTTTCTGCAAGAGCAATGCATGCACTTAACCACAGCGCCATCTCTCCAACCCAGGATTTATTTATTTTATTTTAATCTATAAGTCACAGCCTCAGGTACATAGTGCCTTAACTAAAAAGTAGGCTTGGGGCTGGAGAGGTAGCTCAGAGGTTAAGAGCACTGGCTGTTCTTCCAAAGGTCCTGAGCTCAATTCCCAGCAACCACATGGTGGCTTACAACCATCTATAATGAGATCTGATGCCCTCTTCTGGCCTGCAGGGCATGCAGGCAGAATACTGTATACATAATAATAAATAAATTTTTTTTTTTTTTTTAAAAAGTAAGCTTGTTAGTACATTGTTATGATAATTGTATGGTGTTTCAGATAGTTGGTCTAGGGTTCACTGAAACCCTGGGTTTCTCCAAATCGTTAACACTGTATCAAAGTGATGGTTTGGATTTTAAACATTTCCCAAAAGCCATGTGTTAAGTACAGGCGTGGCTGCAATAAAGTTAGAACACGAGTGATAAATCTCTAAGGGGATGTTAAGGTTCCACTTGTCCTCTCTCTTTGTGTCCTGGACATCATGAGGCAAGCAGCTTCTTCACCATGATGTACTTACTGCATTGCCATAGGCCCAAAGGCCATGGAGCCAATTGACCGTGCACAAAAACCTCTGAAACCAAAGGCCAGAATAAAATGTCTCTCTTTTTGAGTTGTTGATGGTCTTGACAGTGTACTGATGCCAGTGGTGTAAAGGATGCTCCAGTGGCGCAATCGGTTAGTGCGTGGTACTTATACAGCAAACTCATAAGGTATCAAACCGAGGCCACCTGCTGACGGGATGTTTGCTCGCTTTGGTTGGGATCACTTCTTTGTTTGTATCCAGAGCAGGCAGAGCTTATTTCCAGAAGACTTTCTTGATGTCTCATTGATCCATACTGGGCCCTGTTCCCACTGCGTTTCTCTTCTGGCAGTGGAGGTGATCCTCAGATCCACCAGGAGCAGCCCCAAAGCTTTCTGTCTTGGGAAATGGTGCTTATTAGGAGTGAGGCAAGAGTCCCTAGGAGAGCAGGATTCTATGTGAAGATGGAAAGGCAGAACAAATTCTGATAGACAACAGACAATTTACAGTCTCCCCTTTGAAGGAGGAGCTACACTAGCCTTTCCTTTATACTGTAATCTGTTCTTTGCCAGGTGCACACAGACAATACTTAAGAAATACCAGTGGGAAAAGTGTGCTGTCAGGGCGAACCAAGAGCTACTCATTCGCTTACACCAGTCCCTGAGTCCAGTTTCAGAAGTGCTTGACGCAGGAACTAGCATCACTGTCTTTTTCTTGTTTGATCTCCATCTAGGCAACTCCATCCACCTCCAGGACTCCGGGATGAGGTATAGACTGGCCCTTTCCTCTGGAGACCCTTGTGCATGAGTCATTAGCTATCACATTTGCCATTCACTCCAAGATCACGGGGCACCTTTTGACTGTTTGCCAGTATGCTATGTTAGACAGTTAATCTTTTGAGATTTATGCCCAGAAAAGTTTAGTCATCCTCTTTGCGATAGCTCTGAGGTTAGGGAAGCAGCTGCTGATGCGTTGATTAGTATCTTGGGGTACGGAATGTGCTCCCCATCCTTTGGCAGTTGCTTACTCCATCAAGAGACTCTGACGTCATCACTAGACTGTTGTTTCATGTAGAAAATAAAGGTTGGCTTGACCCCCTGGTTCCCGTGAGCAGCTCAATGGGAGTAATCCTAGTAAAGGACGTAGAGAAGTCTATCACCTCTGGGCCTATGGAAGGATAACACTGGGGCTCATGTCACAGACAAATCTGCTGCATCCCTGGAACTCACTCTTTGATGCTCACACTCTGCCTAGGAAAGGGGCTATGACTTCTGGCCAGAATTAGGGTACCAAGGAATCATTTTATTCTGCATGGGAATAACACTAATCAGAAACACTCTTTTGGGGACTAGGATGTAGCTCAGTGGTAAAGACCTATAGGAGGCCCTGGGTTTGACCCTCTCCTATTTCCTACAACAATCCCAAAGGAGAAAAAGTTAAAAGAAAAAAAAAAAGCTTGGTCTGGTGGTACATATCTGTAATCTCAATATTTGAAAGGCTGAAGAGGAAGAGCTTGAGTTTGAGGCCAGTTAGGCTGACAGTGAGATGCCGTCTCAGAAACAAACAAAAATGCTCCTTTGATTTCAGTCACCCAGCTCTTCATTGAACTAACCCAGGAAAAGCATTTCCATCCACCACCACCCCTTTTAGAAAGGATCCCACTATATAGCCTGGGCTTGACTAAAACTACTGTGTATCCCAGCAATCTCCTTGCCTCAGCCTCCCAAGTGCTTACAGGCCTGTACCACCATACCCCACTAAAGTAAGTCATTTTATTATTACTTTTTCTTTGCTTTGATTGTGACAGGGCTTGGTTTGGTAGCCCCAGCTGACTTGGAATTTGTTATACAGCTGAGGCTGCCCTTGAATTTGTAATTCATCCTCAGCTTCCAGAATGATGGGATTTAGGTGTGTGTCATCATGCCTGGTGAGAAGCATTTGCTTGAGGTTAAACTTGATGTGGCCATTTTAGGAGATATTTTTTTTGTCAGTGGATATATATATATATATATATATATATATATATATATATATATAGTCATGGGAATCTCTGAAAGGAGTACATTCTCTACTATCATATTTACCTCTTGAGTTCTATTTTCCCACGATTTCCTAACTCCCCAGCTTTCTTTTGCTCAGTATGTCATTTCTTTGGAAACATCAGTGTCTTTGTGTGTTAAGGCTTCAGAGCATCCCAGTTTTCTTGTTCCTCCAGTTTTCCGCACATGTACAATTTTCTCTTATCTTTGCAGACCAGAATTTGGTGAAATTAGATCCTGATTGCTCTGGATGTGTGACTCTCTTCACGCTTGAGTCTTTTCATCCTAGTCCACGAATAATCACACTAATGACGGAGCAGCACTCTGCCTACACCTCTCCTCGCAGCCCATACTCTCACCTTCTTAGGGTCTCGCTGGACCTGTTTTTTGCTACAGGGGACTCGTTTATCTGGTTGTCCTGTCAATAGAGCTTCCTGAAAAACTGAAATGGCCTCAAATGGAACCAACTCTGGGACCACATTGACCCTCTGTCTCATCCTGTATTCTTTACTTCCTCAGGATGTATCTTCCCAAAGCACCTCTTAATATCCATGCATGCAAATCCTCATCCAGAAATCTGTTGCCAGGGAAACCAATCTAAAGATAAACATGTATCTCCTCAGATGGTTGCAGATGAACTGTATATGTGAAAGCTTTTGGACAGCACTGGGGCTTGGGAACAGATATCATTTGCTAGCTGTCATTATTCTCGGGTGGTAGGTACTTCATCAGCTAATAACATTACCATTCCAGTCAATCTCATCAATCAGTCCTTTGGGGGAAAAATGGTTAGCTAAAGCTACTGTTTTAAAAGAGCTAATTTACTCTTCCTTTGCTCTGGGGCTCCTTGTGGTTGGCCACGGTGTCTCTTCTATTCTTTTCCCTTCTTCCCACCCATTCCACCCTTGAAGACCTTTTCTGTTTATCATATCCCACCTCCCTTGAAAAATGAGTTGGGACCTAGGGATGCAGCTCAATGGTGGAATGCCTGTCTAGCATGCATGTTGTCTTAAGTTTTGATATCCAGCCCTGCAAAAATATGTAAACACAGGAAGAAAAGGGTTTTCTCCTTTAAAAAACTTTATTATTATTATTATTATTATTATTATTATTATTATTATTGTTGTGTGTGTGTGCATGATGTGTATGTGGGCATGAGTGTGCCATGTGTAGATGTGAAGATCACAGGACAGCTTTGTTGATTCACTTGTCTCCTTCCACCTTGAGGTGGGTTGTGGCGATTAGACCTCACATCACACATGTATGTGGCAAGTGTTTTTAATTGCTGAGTCCTTTTGCCTGCCCCAAGGAGAGACATCTTGAGGTTACTCATACTAAAGGGCTATGCTTGGGGAGAACTCATGGGTAAGCCGTGGGCTTAGCATGTTTGAGGCTTCTGGATCAATGCCCAACATCAAGAACCAAAACCACACGAAGCTTACTATGTTGTTCCTGTGTCTCACTACATTTAGTTGCCTTTTTTTTTTGTTTTTGTTTCATTTCTTTTGTTTTAAATTTATGGCCTAACTCCTCTCAGCCTCCTATAGGCTGGACAAGCATCATTTCATTTGAAGTTCTCTCTCTCTCTCTTTCTTTCTCTCCCCCGCTCTCTTTTGTGAGTATGTCTGCATAAGTGTGCACACACATGCATTTGTGAGTGTGATCATGGACATATGTGCTATGGTGAGCATGTAGAGGTCAGAGGACAACCTCAGGCATAAGTTCTCACCTTCCACTTCCAGGGTGTCTCTGTGGTTTGCCACTGTGCTTTGTACACTGGGATAGCTGGCCCTCAAGCTTCCAGGGGTTCTCCTTTCTCTGCCTCCCATGTTGTCACAGGAGTGCTGGTATTACAGAGGTGTGAGGCGGCACCTGGCTTTTCATGTGCACTGGGGACTCGAACTGAGGTCCTCACGCTTGCACAGCTAGGACTTTACCCGCTCATTTATCTCTCTAGTTCTGCCTTTGGATTTTAGTCATTATTATTACATTATTGTATGACTGTAGATGACCTTCAGTAATTTCTGGCCTTCAGTCTGGTATGAGACAAGTCTTTTAAAACCCATCTTCTCAGAGAAGAATTTTCTTACATAGAGGCTTTAAAAAAAATGCCACTAACGGTGTGAGATGGTTGGCCTTTTAAGGATGTAATTTTACCAAACAAAATGAATGAATTTCTTTTTGGATTTTTCCACAATCAAGGTGAAAACAAGGTAAGTGTGAATAGCAGATTGACTTTTCAAGGTCTCAGGAGCTGGTCTGATCTTGGGACAGAAAATAGATTAGACAATAAAGTGACTGCTTTCTTTCTTTTAGCATATGAATTCATGGCGGCTTATTCTGTCTTCCTGCATCCTGTTAGGTAGGAGTCTTAACTCTCAAATTAAGTTAAGTACTAAAGGAGAGGTTTAATGGAAGGATCTGTTGAAGTTCAGAGAATCCAAAGACAGACTACACAAAAGGATTAAAGACTGGAGGTGGAGTTCAGCACCTTCAAGATCTCTTCTGTCTTCCATTCCTGCTAGTCTATGCCTGGCATTCTGGGTTAAAATGTGTTCTCTAAAAATGGGTTGACATTCCAACTCCAGTGCCTCCGAATTCGATCTCATCAGAAAGGAAGGTCCCAGCAGATGAGTTGCTTTGCCAGGATTCACAACAAAGTGTAGCGGAAGGATTAAACAACAGAAAATGTGTTTTCTCATTGCTCTGGAGGCCGTGAGTCTGAAATGGGAGTTGTCAGCAGAGTGACTTCCCTGTGGCTTGTAGATGACCGTTCTCCCTCTGCCCTCACAAAGGCCTTTCCTCTGCACACGTCTCTTCCTCTTCTAATGCCACAGTCGTGTTGGATTAGGGCTCAACTTTATAACATTATTTTCATTTAAACATCTTTCAAAAACCCCTATAGCAAAGTATAGTTACATCACTAGGGCTATAATTCAATGGGAGAGTATGTACGTAGTCTGTGTGAGATCCTGGATTCCAGCCCCAGCATCCCAAATAAATGAACAGGTAGATAAATGCAACTATAGAAGGGTTAGGACTTCAACACAGGCATTTTGTACCAATACAGTGCAGTTTGTAACAGTTGAAATCACCAGGACTGATGACCTGGTGATTTCAACTGCTACTGTTTTTGTATTAAAAGAACTGGAATGGGTAGAAGGCATATCTCAGAAAGAGTAGCTTTGTACACTTAAGGCCGTGAGTTTAATCCCTAGAACCAGGAAAAAAGAAGTTAGAAGACCTTGAATGCTATCCAAGACTAGGTATTCTAAGCTTTTGAAGATCTAGGAACTTCCTAACTTTCTCCTGTTTCTTTCCCCCATGACAGACTCTGAAATTCACTTACATGTTTGGGGCAAGACCAACTGTAATTGCTAAACCTCCCCCCCCCTGGAAATCTCAATTAAAAATTCGGAAAGATGAGCCACTGAGGAGAGAGAGAAAATGAGTCCGGTATCTCACAAGAGCTCCTTGGTGAGCTCTTTGATGTCACAAAGACATCACACAAGAGGTTGACCACCTAGGGTGCCTTGGATGAGAGTAGCCCTATAGGCTCACATGTTTGACTGCTTGGTCTTCAGTTGGTGGAACTGTTTGCGAAGGATTAGGAGGTATGGCCTCATTGGAGGAGGTGTTTCACTGAGGGTGGGCTTTGAGGTCAAAAGTCCACGCCATTCCCAGGCAGTTATCTCTCTGCACATACTTGGTACTTGTAGATTAGATATTAGCTCTTAGCTACTGCTTCAGCCCTGTGCCTGCCTGCCTGCTGCCATGTTCCCCACCACGATGATCATGGACTCTAACCCTTTGGAACTGTGAATCTCCAAATTAGATGCTTCCTTTCATAAGCTGCCTTGGTTGTGGTGTTTTGTCATGGCAATATAAAAGTAACTAAGACACCAACAAGTTTTTAAATACGTCAAGAAACAAACTGGTTTCATAGTCCTTTATTCTTCCTTGGGAGGCGTACTCGGCAATGAAGAGTTCTAGTGTACAGACTGGCAGTAACTCTGCCACATGGCCACAGGCCTTGTGCTGTTTAGCTTGGCATGCATTTTTACCTTTAGACTGTTTTGATGTCCTTGAAATGAGCAGGTGGCATTTGCTTTTAGACCAGTCATTCAGCCAATCAACCTCACATAGTGCCAACACGAGCTGGGTCCTTTAACCTTTCAGGACACACTTTTGGCCTTTAGTAGTCACTTAATCAGAGGTTAGTGAGCAGCTGCCTAAGGACACATTCTGGGAGAAACTGGTGGTTAGAGCAGAGTGGGCACCCAAGGCCCCATTCTGTGGTAACAAAACCAGACAAGGGCTAAGGGAACTTTACCTTCTATCCTTTGAAGATTTCTCAGAATGAACTCATACCAGGAAGATAAAAAAAAGGAAAGGCACATACACACACACACATACTAACATGAAAAGGAGAAAAATCACAGGAGTGGAAATAACACCATCCCAGCATGATTCAGAAACTCATATGCTCCTCTTCCGCCGGGCAGGGAAGGAAGCAATGGATAAGGCAGACAAGGATTTTAGGTTCAGTAATGGTTGACAAAGAGAGCAACACACATGGCCAGGGTCAAAGTCCACTGTGCCTGCAGAACAGACAGTAGATTAAAAAGGATTCTTTTTCAGATACTGGGTGAGACTGAAATAGAAGACAATGGTGTGTGAGGAAAAGGTCTGTCTGATTATGTTGCTAGATCAGTATTTTTTTTTCCTGCTCTATGAGTTCAGTTAATGAGAGCTCAGGGCAGAGACCAGAGGTAACCACTTCATCTTCAGTGGCTCCAAACTTTTGCTGACAAGGGAACTAAACAGACTTTCCCTGCCCTGCTGGGAAGAGGCAAGATGAGGTTCTGAGCCTACTGCGAAGGTCTTTTTCTTTTCTTCAGTTAAACTGCTCACCAGGCCCAAACCTACCATGTTTTGGGGATATCATTCTCAACAATACAAACACACAATACACTCCTTCAAGCAAATGATTTCTGCTTTGTGGGTCTGTACAGGCTCCCAGTATATATATATATATGTGTGTGTGTGTGTGTGTGTGTGTGTGTGTGTGTGTGTGTGTGTGTGTGTATTTGGATATATTGAGACAAAGCATTATGTAGTTCAGGCTGGTCTTGAACACTTTATCTTCCTGCTTCCACTTCCCAAATCCTGGGGTTATAGGCATGCTAGGAGATGTTTTCACCCCTCTGTAAGGAAGGGTTGGTGATATCCTGGAGTTCTCCCATAGAGACATTCATCACAAGTAGGAGCTATGGCACCTGGCCCACTCATCACTCAGCATTTCAAAGAAATGCTGCTTATAGGTTTAGTAAGGTGGGGCTTCTGTAGCTGTTTTCCCTGAAGTAAAACATTCCCCTTTAGACGGAGGGTCATATGACTCAGGAAGCAATCAAAGTTATAAGAGTCAAGAATCTCAGAAAGTTACAAGACTCATGGGATCTGTCTCCAGGTCACCATAGGCAGCAAGCAGTTGCACAGGGAAAGAAGACTCTTTGGTGGAGCTGCCTGCTACCTGCGGAAAGAGTGTAGGGATGGAGCTTCTGTGAGTTGTTGCCAACTATGAGTGGGCTTCTTAGTGATGCAGGTACCTTTTCGTAGTAATTCATGCTGCAGCAAACCAATTGGTTCACCAGGCTGGTTTTGGTGCAACTGTTCATTTACTCTGGCATTTGGTCTTTTGTTGGCACCCTACATGAAGTGAACAGATGCTCGTTCATGTGTCCCCAGGAAAAGTTATGTAACTCAGGGATTAAAAATTAACCGTTGTTCCTGTGTGTGTGTGTGTGTGTGTGTGTGTGTGTGTGTATCAGTCTAACAATGGAAATCAGAATAGAGGTTCCTCAAAAACTAAAAATAGTCCTAATCACTATGGGGGATTTACCCCAAGACTTCAAGTCAATATACCACAAAGATATTTATACATCAATGTCTGTTGCAGCAGTCTCCCCAATAGTTAAGTTATGGAGCTGACCTAGGTGTCCATCAACAAGGGGATGGATAAGGAAAATGTGGTATATGTAGATGATGGAATTCTGTCCAGCCATAATGAAGAATGTAGTAAAGTTATTTGTAGGAAAATGGATGCAACAGGAAATAACCGTGAGAAGTGAATTGAGCCAATCTTAGAAAGATACACATATTTTATTATGTGGTTCCTAGATTTTATACAGACATATAAACTAACATATGCATACATGACATGAAAGTATAGTGATTGTGGAATATAGAGAAATCAAGATTGACCTAAGATTCTTCTCTGCTGGCTAGCTTTCGTAGTGTTGGGGGGTGTTACGTAGGCTGTTGGTGGAGAAAAGTCAATGATCTTACCCAGCTGTCCACCCCATAGAGTGACAAGACACATCTGTCATGCAAGATGTACCCACTTGTGCAATAATGGCATGACTATTCTGGGGATAACCAACGGCTTTCTGATCATAATAGAGGCCTGCTTCACAGGAGGGAATTCATTCCTGCTACTGTAAACCTGGTCAAAAGCAACGCTGGGGAAGTCATAGACCTCAGTGAGGAGATTTCTGCTGTCTTTTTTTTCTAAAGGAACCTGGTGTCACACTGTCTCCTAAATATTTGTTTATAACCATAGATTAATGCTGCTTTCACCTTTGGTCAGGGAAGCTTTTGTTTGCAGTGGTTGACAGCTCAGAGACTCATAACTGGTCAGAGTGTTGAGAATAAGTAAATCTTGAGTGCTCAGACTTACTCCAGACATTTATATATATATGTCTAGATTATCACCCCCTCCAAAGTTCAGGAAGAGATGGAAGAAAGAATATAGAAACCAGAAAACTAGTGAAGAGTTCAGTGAAATGGTTTTCTGGACACTGCATGGCTAATGCACTCACAAATTAAAATAAGCTTTAGCTATCTGCGCAAGACCTACTCAAGACTGGGCTTGTTGACATTCAGTCATGGATAGAGGAAGGATAGAGGTGAGTCCCTCCTCCTCCGTGAGGAGATATTGGCAGTTAATGGTTTCTGGGGGTCAGGGTAGTCAATTTCTTCAACCGTGTGGCTGCTGGTAGGTTGTCCATGCTCCAGTTAATAATACCTATCCAAGGCCATGCCAGTAACCCTAATTAGATTTAGTCTCTCTCTCTCTCTCTCTCTCTCTCTCTCTCTCTCTCTCTCTCTCTCTCTCTCTCTTTCTCTTTCTCTCTCTCTCTCCCTCCCTCTCTCCCCCCCTCTCTCTCTCACACAGACATACACATAAAACAGAACAGTTGAAAATGAGAAAAGGGAGGAATTCTGTGGGAGTGGGAGGGAAAAGACAGAGTCATGGGTGGTGAAACGACCAAAATATATACTTGCATGAAACTGTCAAATAAAAAAATCATCAGCAACAAAGAAAGTATAAATAGCTGGGTGGTGGCGGCACATGTCTTTAATCCCAGCACTCTGGAGGTAGAGGCAGGCGGATCTCTGAGTTTGAGGCCTGCCTGGTCTATGAAATGAGTTCCAGGACAGCCAGGGCTACACAGAGAAGCCCTGTCTTGAAAACAAGCAAGCAAGCAAACAACGAAACAAACAAAAAAAGAAAGCAGAAATGAAACAGCTAGGAGAATAAAAGAGGGGGGGGGAAGTGCAGGGGATATGGAGAGTCTGCTCAGTGTATGATGCATACTTGTATGAAAATGACCTTAGGTAATACAATACTATTCATCATAAACATATACAACTAAAAATTAAAAGAAAAATAATGACCACATCCTTGTTATGCAAGATATTCAATTGGAGTACAAAGGAATTGTTTTGAATTAAGACATAGACCACAGAGAATTAATGATGGAACTTAGCAGTTTTGTCACTGGGAATTTGACAATTGTAGTTTGAGTGGAATGGTGGAGGACAATGCTATAAGAATGGCTCAGGACATTACAGGCTTCTCTCTCCCAAGGAGTAAAATTGAGTGGAGCTGTCTGGAGGGATCCAGGGAGTTAACGGTGCTTTCTTGTTTTGTTTTAGGGTGGAAGAAATCATAGTGTTTTTGTGTGCTGCTTGTAATGATCTTGTAGGTGTGGATGCTGATGATACAGGAAAGGACCCTTGCTAGAGGGATGCCCTCAAGTAGGAAAGAAGGTAGGAGACTTTAGTGATGCGTTGGGGCTGGCTGCTATTACTAAATATCAATTATTTTGCAGTTATAATTAAGAAATTATATACATATATATATATATATGTTTGTTTGTTTGTTTGTTTTTGAGACAGGGTTTCTCTTTGTAACTCTGACCTTCCTGAAACTCACTCAGTAGACCAGGCTGGTCTTGAACTCAGAGATCTACCTGGCTCTGCCTCTTGTGTGCTAGGATTAAATGTATACACCACCAACGCCTGGCTAAGAAATTATATTCTAAAGGGTAGTAAATGTTCAAGAGGCATCACTTTTATTTTCATTTTACACACCAACCACAGATCTCTCTCTCTTTCCCTCCTCCTGTCTCTCAGCCTTCCCCCCAACTTCCCCCCGCCCATTCCCTCTTCCCACAAGGTAAGGCCTCTCATGGGGAGTCAGCAGAGCCTGGAACATTCAGTTGAGGAAAGTCCAAGCCCCTCCCCCTGCATTAAGGCTGTGCAAGGTGTATCACCATAGGTAGTAGGCTCCAAAAAAGCCAGCTCCTGCACCAGGGATGGATCCTGACCTGACTGCCAGGGGGCCCCTTAAGAAGATCAAGCTACACAGTTGTCTTGCCTCCTTTCATCTCAGACCACCATCTCCTCCTTTATTTATGAGGAGGACATCCAGGTTATGGCCTAGGAACCTGGTAGGGAAAGGAGGAGATGGTGGTCTGAGATGAAGGGAGGTGAGAGAGCGCATAGATTGGAGATATTTTGTTTATTGATAGAGCATTGGCCTGACACCATTCAAAGGCCCCTTGGAGGGGCTTAAGGCATATAACATAGTTGGAAGAGTATTTGCCCATAAAAAGTTGAGTATGTGGGTGTATATCTGTAAGCATAGCCTGTGGAGGTGGAGGCAGGAGAACCAGGGATTCATTTTAATCTACTAACACAGCAAGGTTATGTGAGACCCTTCTCTCTTAAAAAAAAAAATCTGGGGTGGGGAGAAAAACACAACAACAACAACAACAACAACAACACACACACAAAATAAAAATAAAAAAAAGCAAGAAATGGGGGGATGGAAGAAAAACCAAGGCCCCTTGAGGTGGATGGTTTTGGGTTCAGATAACAGGGTTTGTCTCCCAGAGTGACCCCGAATAGACCAGGCAAATGTGGATGTCAACACCTCAGGGAATGTTCCTGTTCAACCTAGCACCAACACGTCTTAGTCCCTGGGACTTTATTTGCCTACATTATTGAATGGGTGTCAGCCCACGCCTCATTCATTTTACCCAGCAGCAGGGACGGTTTGAAATCGCTGAGTCTGCAGTGGACAGTTCTACACAACCCGTGTGCAGAAACAGGTGAATAACTTAGTGAATAAATGTAGCATTTGCTTCTAGTAACAACTGCTCTTTGGAGGAAAGAAAACATTTCTTCTGTATCCCTTTTCTTGCTGGCTGGTGCTTTTGCTGGCTGGTGCTTACTTAACCTTAGCCAAGGAACTTCCTAGAGCTGGATACAGAGGTCAACTCTATTTCCTAGATGGTTCTGGGAGAAGGGCAGTTTCCTCCTCGGCAGAGGCCCAGCCCCACCCCTCAGGCAGCCGTCCAGATTAGCGAAGTGTGCAGCGGCTGGCCTTTGTGTCGCTGGACTTATCTGAGCAGGGCTGTCACACCACACACACCCACGGTTTCAGGGCGGAGGCTCTCCTATTTATTACACCGTGTTTCTTTTTGGTTCTGTCAACAAAGGATAAAACTGTGACCTCCGGCAATGATGGCTTAAAATTCTGGCTGCAAAGAGCAGGGTTCTAGGGTATAACCGGGTGGCTCAGAGGCAGGGCAGGCGTGGCCAGGGTGGGGACGTGGACTGAGCTTGATTCCCGGCCGCTGGGGTCTGGGGCGTCTCCGGTGATATCTTGATAAGGCACAAGGGAAAGGGAACGTGGGTGTGACCCGTAGCCTTGTCTCCGGAGGGGGACAATAAAGTTTGAGAAGTTTGAAAAGGGGAGAGAAAGTGCACGCCCCTTTGGCTTACGGGGTGTGGCCAGAGCTCGGCGAGGCGCCTGGAGGAGGGTGCGCGACATGGGGGTCACCGTGGACGTTCACCAGGTGTTCCAGTACCCCTTCGAGCAGGTGGTCGCCTGCTTCCTCCGAAAGGTACCCGTCCCTCCGACCTGGGCGGTGCGTTTGCTGCCGAGAGCCTGAACTGCGCCCGTCCCCCCGCCCCCGCCCCGTCCGCCCCCTACGCCTTGCCGCACGGTGACAGGACCCCAAAGCACAGGGATCCCAACTCACTCTCCAGGTCCCTCTCCAGAGCGCTTGCTTCTTTCGGGATGCACAGGGGAGGGTGGAGGCGGAGTTCCTCGAAGGCTGCTCTCAGGAGCGGAGGGTGCCGTGCCGGGCATCACGTCCACATCCTGCCCGCCTCAGACAGAGAGGGTGGGCTCTGGGTGGCCTCCCTGGGTGGATGGTCTAGTCCGGCCTTCCAGTCATCACCCACTCCTTATGCATGTCCTTTAAGCTGTGATCTTGGTAACTCAGCATTACTCTACAGTTTCAAAACTTTCTCTTTTACTAAATAGCTGTGGGACTCCCTGCAAGCTCACTCTCTCTGGACTTTAGTTTGCTAATCTGTAGTGTGAGAAAAACAGTGCACACTTCTAGTGTTGTGTGGATTCGAGAGAGATAATTAATTCTTTTTTGTTTGTTTGTTTGTTTTGTTTTTCTAGACAGGGTTTCTCTGTGTAGCTTTGGCTGTCCTGGAACTCACTCTGTAGACCAGGCTGTCCTTGAATTTACAGAGATCCACCTGCCTCTGCCTCCCGAGTGCTGGGATTAAAGGCGTGCACCACCACCGGCCTGGCCCAGATAATTAATTCTTTTTTTTTTTTAAAGATTTATTTATTTATTATGTATACAGTGTTCTGTCTGCGTGCCAGATCTCATTATAGATGGTTGTGAGCCACCATGTGGTTGCTGGGAATTGAACTCAGGACCTCTGGAAGAACAGCCAGTGCTCTTAACCGCTGAGCCATCTCTCCAGCCCCCGATAATTAATTCTTAGAGTGTTTATCAACCTGTTTATCAACCAGGCGGTGATGGCACACGCCTTTAATCCCAGCACTCCGGAGGCAGAGGCAGGCGGATAGCTGTGAGTTCGAGGCCAGCCTGGGCTACCAAGTGAGTTCCAGGAAAGGCGTAAAGCTATACAGGGAAACCCTGTCTCAAAAAAGAGAGAGAGAGAGAGAGAAGAGAGAGAGAGAGAGAGAGAAGAGAGAGAGAGAGAGAGAGAGAGAGAGAAAGAGGAGTTGTACTCATACATCTTCAAAGTCCCTTCAGCTTTCACAGTGTTGACCAAGACTTGGCATGATTGCAGCTGCCCTTGGGCATGTAGCATGGGATCTGTATAGCCTGAAGTTAGTTAGACCCAGGGAGTGCTGGGAAAATGGTTAGAGCTTCCATTACAGGAGGGGGCCTCCATTACTGAGGGAGACACAGTTGGGGACCCAAGTTAGTGAGGGTTGAGTAGGGTACTCAGTACAGTGTTGCTATGGAGACCTTTCTTTTTCTTTATCTCCCTCCCCTTCCCCTCCTTTCTTTTTTTTGAGGAATAGCTCATTGAACTTTGGAAGCTAGAAAGTGCCTTGTACCTGCCAGGGCCTCAGCAAAAGTCTGAAATGAATAAGTGAGTGAATCTGGTGTACATTTTGTCTTAGGCCAGGCTTCTAGGCACATAGAAGAAACAGTTGACTCCCCATGCTTTGTTCAGACTGGCAGTTTGGAGTGTGGCTACCTAGTGCTTTTTGTGTTGGTCACTTTTCCACCGTGATGAAGTACTGGGGATAATGGACTTGCAAGGAGAAAATGTCTGTACCGGTTCACTGTGAGGAAGGCTCCGGTCCCTGATGACCTGTTCTAGTTGGATTTCTGTTGTAGTAAAACATTGGCTAAAGTCAGCTTGGGGAGGAAAGGGTTTATTTCAGCTTACAGGCTGCATTTCATCATTGCATGAAGTCCAGGCAGGAGCACAAGGCAGAAACTGAAGCAGAGACCATGGAGGAATGCTGCTTACTGGCTTAATTTCCCTGGCTCGCTCAGCTACTTTCTTCCGGTCTCCTGTAAGAGCTCATGGAACTCTGAACACTTCACCTTTTCCAGCCCTAAGCTCCAAAATCCTTCCACAATTCTCCCCCCACCCAAAAAACATGGTCAGGTGCATCACAGCAAAATTCCACTGTTCTGTACCAATTTCTGTCTTAGTTTGCTCCTCTGTTGCTGTGATAAAAACACGGACTAAAAAACAACTTGGGGGACGGAAGGATTCATTTCATCTTACCGTTCCCCGTCACAGCCCATCACTGAAGAAAGCCAAAGTAGAATCTCAGTTCAGGACCTAGAGGCAGGAACTGAAGCACAGGGCATGGAGGGGCATCACTGGCTTATTCTCCATGCCTTGCTCAGCCTGCCCAGGGATGGCACCATCCAGAGTGAGTGGGGCCCTCCCACATCCATCATTAGTCAAGGAATTGTCCCTCCCTCAGATATGCCCACAGGCCAGTCTGAAAGATGAAATTCCTGAACTGAAGCTCCATCTTTGCAGGCGATGCTACTTTGTGTTAAGTTGACAAGAAATTCCCACCCCAGTTGCCTGGCCATTCTGGGCCTGTGGAGGAGCAACATCTCCAGCCCATGGTGGAGCAAATCTGCTTGGGTCTGAGCCAGGGAGCGAAGTGCAAAAGGGTGGATGGGCTGGAGTCCCATAATCCAACTCAAGGGCAGGTACTCACTGCCTTAGAGCTTCTTCCCACAATTCTCTACTTCTTCCAGAGTCCACCACCACTCAATAGGGGTGCCCTGGGACCTAACCATTAACACACAGCCTGTGGGGAGCAGTCAAGATGCAGACTGTAACTGCCCCTTGGGGAGGGATTGTCATCATGAAAGGGAGACCTCTGCCTTCTCAGAATGGAGGGGTACTTGGTCTAGGCTTCACTGACCGTCTAGAACATCAGAGATGACTTCTGGCGTGTCCTCCTCCCCTTTGAACTCTCCTGGAGCAGATCTACCCCCACAAAACC
This sequence comes from Peromyscus leucopus, assembly GCF_004664715.2. Lineage (NCBI taxonomy): Eukaryota > Metazoa > Chordata > Mammalia > Rodentia > Cricetidae > Peromyscus > Peromyscus leucopus. Next base: position 30,431,497 of record NC_051079.1, on the reverse strand, counting down.
ATGCACACCACACTACACACACTCCTCTTTGTAGTGTGCACCCACATGCTGGTTTTAGGTAAAGGTGATGGGTTTTAGAGAGTGAGACCAACATTTAATGATGATGAGGTTAGCGTAATTTCAGTGGGTGATGCATATTTCACACCAGGAGCATACACAGTGGTGGGGAGGCCTGCAGCAGTCCCACATGGAGTCCTTTAGGTAGACTTTCTCGGAAACGTGGCATCTGTAAAAGGTTTGCTGAGCTGGGCGGTGGTGGCACACACCTTTAATCCCAGCACTCGGGGGAGGCAGAGGCAGGCGTATCTCTGTGAGTTTGAGGCCAGCCTGGACTACCAAGTGAGTTCCAGGAAAGGCGCAAAGCTACACAGAGAAACCCTGTCTCGAAAAACAAAAAGCAAACAAACAAAAGAAAGGTTGAAACGTGGATAGGAGTTTTCTTGGCAAGTGATTCCTCCCTCCTCCTCTCTCTCCCCTCCTCCTCCCTCCTCCCTCTGTCTCTTTCTCTCTCTCTTTTACTCTGTGTGTATGTCTATGCACACACATGTGTGTATGTATGTGTCTATGTATGTATATATGTCTGTGTGTGTGTGTATGTGTGTGTGTATACCTGTGGGTATTTGCTCTGAATAATAGTGTCATCTCTACTCCTCCAAGCAGCCTAAGAAGTCATCATGACTGACTCATTCACATCGTAGGGAAACTGAGGCTCAGAAAAGCCTAGGTAACTAACTGTTCAAGCTCCCCCAGCTAGCAGGTAGGAGAGCCAGGATCTCAGCTCATCGGAATCCGAGGCCCATGTCTCATCAGCAGCCTGTCCTTCCAGCCCTGACACAGTGGCCACTCAGGAGACGATGTGGTGAGGGCAGTGGCTGAAGACTCCGCTCTGCTGGGTGTGGTGCCCTTTGGCTCATTTACCTCTCAGGGTCCGCTCTTCTGGGTGGACCCCTGTATCTAACATGAAGCTTAGCTTAGATGTGTGATGATGGGACACAGCCGTTGTTAGCCATTTCTCTGCAACAAATCACTCCAGAACTTAGTGGCCTTGCCTAGCGACAGGCTTTTAATTCTGGTGATTCTGTGGGTTGACTGAGCTCATGTGGTTGGATTTAGAGTGTCATGTGGTGTGGCTGAGGTCACTTATATAAGTACACCCGGTCAGCATCTGATGCAGTTCTTATAAGTCAGCTAAGTGTTTGGCATGTTTAAGAACTATGGAAGGACCCAGGTGTGGTGATTTATGCTTGTAACCCAAGCCATGGTGAGTCTGAGGCAGGATGGTCATCACACACTTGTGGCCACTGGGCTACCTAAGCTAGACCCTGTCCCAGAAAACCCCAAACCAAATAAATTAAACTAAAATATCAACACAAAGGGATTCATGTAGGCAGCCCTAGCTACCGTGAACTATGAGTGAAACTTCCTGTTATGTCCAGAAGCCATTTCTGGTCCTCCCAACCTCTGAGTCTTACACAGTCACACAGTCTTTCTATCCCCTCTTTGAATGGTCTCTCTGCGTCTCTCTCTCTCTCTCTCTCTCTCTCTCTCTCTCTCTCTCTCTCTCTCTCTCTTCTCTCTCTCTCTTCTGTGTGTGTATTTGTGTGTGTGTGTGTGTGTTGATGTGCACCCCACAGTCCCTTATGCTCTGCAGTTTGACTAGCTGTGAGTTTCTGTGTTAGCCACCACTTACTTCAGAAAAACACTCCCCGAAATGAGACCAAAGAGCTGTTAGACACTCAGCATTCTAGTATGGAGTGGAAAGGGGTTCGTGAGCCCCCCTAACGGATTATCTAGGGATAGTTTATGGCTTCTCAGGGAGGAAGAGTTAGTTTCCTATAGGGTGTAGCTCCTGGTCAGTCTACCATACTTCAGTAGATGGCCCCGCACCTAGAACTATATGGACGGTATAACTTAGAGTCGATGGGATATTATATAATAATAATAATAGTAAAAGGACATGAACTTGGGGTGGGTAGGAAGATGGGGGTATGTCTGGGAGGAGAAGTTAAGGGGAGGAGTCAGGGGTGAATATGATCAAAGTACACTGTGTGAAGGTCTCAAAGTATTATAAAAATATATATTTTCTGAAAGAATTACTTCCTCAGGGTGGGTATGGTCCACTGACTCACCTGATTGGGAGCCCCAATGCAATAAGCAGCATGCTCAGCTGTATGCACAGCCTCCTCTTCTCATGGTGATGCCACCACCTTCTAGGCTGGTTGTGAGGACCAAAAATGTAGCAGTTTGACAGGCATGTGTTTTTTATAAAGCCTTGGGTGGAGAGAGTTATATTTTGGGCAAAATAGGCTTTTACTTTTTTTTTAGTCTTTATGCTGCAGATGATTTTGAAGAAAAAAAATAATTGATGATTTTTTTTTTTTTAAAGCAAAGCAAAGCCGTAGGCAGAAGGGACAGTCACGTGAGAAGCTCTGGGGACATTTAATCTGATTTTGCACAATGGTGGGCGAAGCTGCTTTAGAACTGAGGACATTGTGTTTTAAATAGAATCTACTGATCTGTGGCTTTTGGTACGTCCAGACTCACCTTCCAAGTTCTAATTCACTACTATTTTTAAAACGCGAAGATTATCTGATCTCCTTACACCTGTCTGCTGGCTGCTGCGGGCAAAACATTAGCCGCGTGCTTTCAAAGATGAGTGGTACCTAGAAAACAAAGGACACAAGGCTTGTGGAGTAGTGTCCTCAGCCTCTTCTTGGAAGAGTGCTAGGAGACCCAGCACGGCTCCTTCAGAAGCTATGCTGTGCTTTCTGTGACGACTTCATTCACGGTGTCTTTGGGTTCCCTGGTTCCCTTCTGTATACAACTCTTTTTTTTTTTTCCTTCTGAGACAGGCTTTCTCTGTGTAGCCCTGGCTGTCCTGTAACTCGCTCTGTAGCCCAGGTTGGCCTTGAACTCAGAGATCCACCTTAAAGGCGTGCATCACCACCTCCTAGCTGTCCGGTTCTTACCTTACCAGCACTCATCATGTAGCATTTTCCTTCTGTTTGACTAGAAGGTTGTGTAGACAAATGTGGTGGCAAAGAAGATACTTCTTCGTGGAGGCTCGTGGAGGCTTTTTTGATTGACCTGTCTCTCATGTGCTGGGAGCTAAGGGGTTTTCTTACATGTCACCCACCTGGAATTTAAAGACATTCTTCTTCTTTTTTTTTTTTTTTTTTAAATTTTTTTGCTTTTCAAGACAGGATTTCTCTGTGTAGTTTTGGTGCCCGTCCTGGATCTCGCTCTGTAGACCAAGCTGGCCTCGAACTCCCAGAGATCCGCCTGGCTCTGCCTCCCAAGTGCTGGGACTAAAGGCGTGCGCCACCACCGCCTGACTTAAAAGTCATTCCTAAAGATGCAAATGAGCTGGGGTGATGAGTGGATTTTCTTGTCTGTGCAAATGAGGCCAGAGACCCTGAGGTTTCTCACTGCAGACTTGTTCAGGTTGACTTTGCTCCTTGAGAATGTGGGCAAACTCCATGGAGATTTGTACCAGCTGTTTGTGTTGTATCCCAAGTCCCCAGAGAGGTTCTAGAACACGGGAAACATTCAACACACTCTGATCCATGAAGAAAGCTCACCCTCCAGTGGTTCATAGTATACAATTTTCCACTAAAGTCAGGACTTGGGAGGTTGAGGCGGAGGGTTGCTTGAGCTCAGAAGGCTGAGTTCAGCCTGGGCAACACAGTGAAACATCCACTGTCCATTTCACAAAAGGAAACAAACCAAAACCCCTACAGATGAAAGTCAACACAGGGTCCAGAAACATCCCTGGGATACTGTAAGAAAATAGAGTAAAATAAATTTCACTTCCATCTGTGACCTAAAGCTTTATTTATTCCAGCGGCGCGTTGCCTGGAATGGATCAGTGTTTACCCTTAAGCTCATAAAGGGGATTTATGAATGGCTATTTCCATTTAGAGTAGAAAACTGATTGGGTAATTAATAATGTTTCCTTCTGATCCCATCTTCACTCCCTTGCCAATCTGACACTCACGTGGGTGGCACATCTTTCCCAGAAGCATTTAGGAGGATCTGCATTCCCCCAGATGTTAGGCCTCAGTGTCAAGCAGAGCCTGGAGATGACCTTTATGCCCTGTGCTGGGTGGCACTTTTCGTCTTCCATTCCTAGGCTCTCCTGCAAGCTGATGTGTGGCATGAAGGAGAAGGTGTGGGGGTGGGGGAGGAGCATGGCTCTCAAGTCAGGTTGTAGTGCCGACAGTGGTGGGGGTGTGAACAGGTCATTTCATGTTTCCGTGCCTCAGTTTCCCCGTCTACAAAATAAGGTTAATAGACATCTTCTAAGGTTGCTAGGGGGCTATTAATTAATGCGTGCACTTCCATGTAAGCACCTAGCTTAATGCTGGGGCTTGGTAAATGCTTCCAAAGCACTTGCTAAATTCTGGGGATCTTTATGTTTGTTTAGGAATGTGAACCTGAAAGGCTGGGGGGTGGAAGCAGTCTGCAGAAATCTTTACTAACTTAGAACAATAAGGGAGAAGGTGAGCATGAATAATGGTGCACATCTGCATGATAAATTATTTTTTAAGTGCAATTTAAATTTTAAAGCGTGCTTAGTAACTCATCCAGGGGAGGCTGTGGCTTAGTGTGTGAAAGAAGATTTTTTTTTAAATCTATCAAAGTGCTAATAGTTACATATTCATTATGTGCCTATTAATTGCTATTCATGGTAAGTCTGTGCACCCTTTGACAATAAATAAAACATGACCTTGTCCTGAAAGTGCTTCCTGTCAGAGGGAGCAGAGAGGAACATATTGATTATTGTACCAAGCTTTCTCAGGGGTATATACAGACATATAATGTGGGGCAAAGTGCATTTGTTAAAATTATGTCTTCCTCTGTAGCTCAGACTGGCCTTGGGCCCTTGGTACTCCTCCCCCAGCCTCCCTAGTACGGCAATTCACAGGCTTGAGTTTCCATACCAGGCAGATGAAGGCAGTGTTGATTAACTGATGACTCGTTTGATCTTGGTAACAAGCAACTTTGCTTTTCTTCCGGATTGAGCTACTTTATGGAGACCATGAAAAGGTTGGGCAGTGTATGGTGATGTCTCGGTGTAGCTGAACACACAGCAAGGCCCTTTGTACATGTTTGGAGGCAGTGGGTACCAGATCCCCTTATAGGGGGTCAAGCACACCATGGTGTGTGCCAATGGGCCAGGCATTCTACAGGTCCTCATTCTTCATGCTTTCTCTGATAACCCTATTCAAAAGCAGGTCCACGGTGATTCCTATGAAGATACTGACTATGGTGAGGAGGACTGTGTCTCAAAAGGCAGGTATTGACTTCTGAACTTTTCAGAGAGCTGATACTTTAATAACTTCCTGCTCTTAAGAGATTACTTTCTGAATGATGAACTTTCCCTTAGCAAACAAAAGTAGAGGCTATAGCCCCATAAAGCTCCACCCACAAGTGCACTAAATATTATTCCTATAATAGATGGACTCAATTCCTTGGCCTCTCACTTTCATAATTATGAATTTGCTTTAATGTGCTTTCTCCAAACTTGGCATCATATGGCTTTTTGGGCCTCCCTTTTAAACAACTTTTTATTAGCATGTATGCGTGATATGTAATGATGGGTTGCATTATGATGTTAGGCATATGTAATGTATTTTTATCATATTGAGACTCATTACCCTCTGTTGTTTTCCTCCCACACCCGCTGATACCCTTCCTCTTCCCAACTACTTCCCCCTTTCATAATGTGTGTGCATATGTGTGTGCGTGCATGTGTGTGTGTTGTATGAAAGAGAAAGAGAGACAGAGAGACGGGTGGGTGGCTACTGAGTTTCACTTGGGTGCTTACAGGAGCATGGACAGGGCCTATCTACAGGAGTGTGGATCTCTCACCCGTAGCTACCCCACTGAAGAGAACGCCCCCTTCCCCCGCAACAACAACCATTAACTGTCTATAGACCTTCGGAGAGGGAAGGCTGAGCCATTGTAAGTGTCCCCTCTTCATGGGACGATGGCTATCGACCCAATCTCGTGCAGCTGCTATGAATTTAAGAGTGCAACGGCTGTGCTCTACTATGGAGACCTTGTTCTACAACATTCCAGCCCCTCTCCTGCTCCTACTTTCTTTAAATCTCCTCTTTCACCGTGTTCCCTGAGCCTTGAAGGCGGTGATATAGATGTCCTTTTTAGGGCTGAGCATTCAACCGTCACTTCCTCTTAGCACTTTGACCAGCAGTTATATCTCCTCAGTAACCACTACTTACTGCAAAAAGAAGGGTCTGCACCCAGAGGGGACAACAATATTCATCTGTGGGAATGATAAACATAGTTATTTAGAAGCCAATTCAATGAACACAGCATATCCATTTAGCAAACAACAGCAGGAGCTTTTCTACTGGACACATGACCTCTCCAGCCACAGGACTTTGACTAGGCTTACAGTACTAAGCACTAGTTCAATCCTGTGAAGCAGGCCTCCAATCCAGTTAAAAAGTAGTTGGTTGCTGGGGCAGTGGTGGCGCACGCCTTTAATCCCAGCACTCGGGAGGCAGAGCCGGAAATTTCTGTGAGTTCCAGGCCAGCCTGATCTACAGGGTGAGATCCAGGACAGGCACCAAAACTACGCAGAGAAAACCTGTCTCAAAAAACCAACAACAACAAGAACAACAACAACAAAAGGGGCGGGGTTTGGTTACCCCATAATGGACTTGCTGCTGTTGCAATTCAGCAGGACAGCTTTGCAGGGTCCAAAGCTGAGCAAGACAGCTGCGGACAGGTTCCCCACAGCTGTCTCAGCACTGCTGACACTGTGAGGGCCAGTCACCAGGGAGGGAGCATCCAGCTCACCTCCAGCTTAGTTTCCCAGTGTCCTTAGCCCAGAGCATGTGCTGTCTTCATCAACAGGGTCTAACCATCTAGTGCTAGTGGGCAGCCAACAGCAGTGGCAACCACCTGTGTTATTTTGGAGGCTCCCGAGGGATATTGGAGGGAGGTAGCCCATCCCTGGAAATGGGATTTTCATTTAATAACCTATGGATTCTAGGAGTAGCTTTATCTACCCATTCAATATACCTCCATTCAAATGGTTTATGGCCTCTTTTTCTTTCTTCGAGACAGGGTTTCTCTGGTTAACTTTGGTGCCTGTCCTGGATCTCGCTCTGTAGATCAGGCTGGCCTCGAACTTACAGAGATCCTCCTGGCTCTGCCTCCCGAGTGCTGGGATTAAAGGTGTGCGCCACCACCACCCGGCCTGGCCTCTTGTAATATGTAAAAAGGAAAATGAAAAGGAATGAATGGGTGACAATCTTAGAAGTATGTATTTTACCTTTGTTAGTGTTGCAGTAGACTTATATCTTGGGAAAGGAAAAGAATTTGCCTGCTTTTTCTATGAAGGAAGTAAAATCATAAAGAAGATAAAAAATAAAGCCAAATGTACCTTGAGAAATCTCCAGACTCTGATAAAATACAGTGCACCTGATGTGTATACACATCCATTGAACCAGGCTCAAAAAAGACAAGGGCTTTTTGGCAGAAACTGGGTCAACAGACCATGTTGCTTCCAGGAGTGTCTGGTATGGAGAGGGGATGGGCAGGCTCATCTCTGTTCGTGTGCAGGATTTACACATGAGACTTTTAACAAGAAGAGTTCATATCATAATACTTGTTAGTATGTTTCCCTGTTTGGAAGAGAACTAAATGGGATCGTGTGGAGCAGCCACTATATAACATGCTCAGAGTGGGCACAGTGTATATTTGGATCTGGCTGGATCAGTTCCATAGTCATGTGGTGTTTGAATAGATGTTCAGAAACCATGAGGCTGGTGGGAAGGGATCCTAGTATGAGCTCTGAGCAGCCTCTCCTCTCTTAATCCCTTAGAATCAGGCTTTTCATATATTTCGTGTGTAAGAATTAAAACTTGGATATGTAGGTTACCACAAGATGGCATTCTATTATTTCAAGTAATGCCAGGTAGAGAGAGCCTTGGTTCAATGCACTTTTAATTGCTGAAAAGCGTTACAATTCACACCATCCATGTCGTGGCATTCAGCTATTTCACCCAGACCTCTAATTTCTTTTGCCATTCTTTATGGAAACTTGAGGTTTATGTCTGTTAACTCATGAAGGAAAACAACTTCGATTTTGCGAATGATATTTATTAGAGTGAACAGTTCATGGTCTCATGTTCCGCTATTAAAAGTTCCATTTTCCTACAGCTGTTTGCAAGGATTGTAAAATGAGTGACCCTTAAGTGTTTTCCACGCTGTCCTATTTTCTTAAGGAGATCTGACATATTTATTTACTGCTCTTGTTTGTTTCTTCTACATGGTTTTCATTTCACAACCATATCCTCAGTGTCTGGAACAGTATTTGGCTATCTGTCTGTCTATCTGTCTATCTGTCTATCTGTCTGTCTGTCTGTCTATCTATATGTCTGTCTATTTATCTCTCTCTCTATCATCTATCTATATCTATCATCTATCTATCTATATCTATCTATCTATCTATCTATCTGTCATCTATCTATAATCTCTATCTCTATCTATCTATCTATCTATCTATCTATCTATCTATCTATCTATCTATCTATCTATCTATGGTAGTTGAAAGAAAATGGCTCCCATAGGCTCATAGGGAGTGGCACTATTAGGAGGTGTGGCTTTGTTGGAGTAGGTGTGTCACTGGGGGTGGGCTTTGAGGCCTCAGAAGCTCAAGCCAGGCACTGGTTTATCCTGCTGCCTGTGGATCAAGTTGTAGAACTCTCAGCTCCTTTTCCAGCACCATGTCTGACTGCATGCTGCCATGCTTCCCACCATGACAATAATGGACTAAACTTCTGAACTGTAAGCCAGCTCCAATGAAATGTTTTCCTTCATAAGAGCTGCTGTGGCCATGATGTCTCTTCATGGCACTAAAACTCAAAGATAAGAATCTATCTATCTATCTATCTATCTATCTATCTATCTATCTATCTATCTACCTACCTACCTATCTATCTCTCACCTTTCTACCTGTCTAATCATAAACAAGATGAAGAGGGACCTTATTATTTAAATGAATATCCCTTTTCATTAGGTAAAATGAAAATTAAATGGAAGTGTGAAGTAGGGTAGTTTAACCTGTAAGAATTTCACTGATAATTTAGTGATATAATCAGCACTGAGAAAGTTTTATTACTGTGCCTGTCTGGTGATGCATTCTGTTTTCCTTCATAATTTAGTTTCGTTATCTTCCGACAATTACAGCGTGACTTTAACACTTAGTCAGAATGCGTTTATGGGTATGTGATGAACAAGCTGGAATACAGTAAGGAAACAATTTCATTTTACGTTAGTGTAAAAAGGCTAATTCACACACCCGTCCTCATGGTTTAAGGAGCTGTGTGCAGGAAGTCTCCTTTGTAGAGGAGCAGAATCCTCAGCCCATCCTTCTCATACTGGCATTGCTCTCCAGAGGGCTAAGCTTCATGGAGGCAATCATTGTAATTTGGAGCCTTTCCATTAAGGACTGAACCAAGTGAATGCATGCACAAATGCCTTTTCATTCGTAATTTTGGTTCTTTGAGACCCATACTGATAGAGTTTTATATTTAATTTCTAAGGATTCGGGAGTCCTGAAGTTCAAGATCTTCAGGCAAAGGACTCCTCTCCCCACCTCAGCCTGGGCAGTGCACTTGGCTTCTGCTTAGTGTGTTAAGATGCCATTTGATCACGTGATGAAGCTGGGGACCTGAGTAGGGGGCAGGAGATAGCCAAGAGCATCAGTCTCCAGTTAGGAGCCACTTTATCCTGTGGCTTTGAGAGATTCATATCCTCTCTCTCCTCCCACATCTGAGTAATGGAAAGGTTGGGTTAGAGTACCTCAGAGGTGACTTCACAATGGATGTGGAGGTAGCCAGACAATATCCGGGGTAAGTTACATTATCCCAGGTGCAGTAATTATTAACGATTTTAACAGGGTATTTAGTTTTTCCAAGCCTCATCTCCCATATAGGAAATAGAAAAGAAAACATAACTTCATGTTATGCTTTTGAGAATTAACAGACTATGTATGTAAATTGAGTAGGTTAAAAGTGGTAGATGTTAGCAACATTGGTGTATCTAAATTGTCTTCCAGGGCAATTTAATAAGGAAATAAATTATTTATTGAATATCTTCTGTGTGCCTGACATCCTATCCTTTTATTATTATTTCCTGAGGTTCTAACACAGTCACTAGACCATGGTCCAGAGTAGTAGTAAAGGAATTCTCTCTGTTTTGGACTGGCCTATTTAATTCCTGAATCAACCCAGTCTTCATCCAGTTCCTACTTTTGAAAATTGGGGCTAATATTATGTAACTCCTTCACAACAGAATAGCTATCAGAGTTAGACAGGATGGTATAATTAAGGCATTTAGCACAGGTCTGGCTCCAAGAACATTCTTGGTTTATGTTAGGCTGGTTCATCACTATTATTATTGTTGTTGTTATTATTTATTCCAACCTCATTCTCATCTCTGCTCAGGGCTTATATAGGATCTAAAGGTTTTCCTAGGGATGGAAGGATGGCTCATTGACTAAGAGCACTTGTTACTCTTGTTGGACCTGGGTTCAATTCCCAGCACTGATGTGGCAGTTCATAATCATCTGTAACTCTAGTTCTTGGGGGTTCTGTCGCCCTCTGATCCTCTCTTTGGCACCAAGCACTCACATGGTACACATACATATGTGGGCAAGATCCCCACACTCCAAATGAAATAAATTGCTCCTGGATTTCATGAAAGCCCGCCTCATTTGTTTGAGTCCAAATGGTAAAACCAATATCCTTGATTTAAAACTGGGTTTTACATAGATGTTTCTTGGAAGATGTTTACTGGTCCTACAGGTACCTGTCATTTCTATCAGCTAATTCATGTTGACAAAAGAGAATGCTAACTTTTCTTTATGTGTTTTCATTTAGTATCCCAACCCCATGGATAAAAATGTCATCTCTGTAAAAACTGTGGAAGAAAAGAAAGGTAAGCTCTCTGAATATGCCCGTACTTTAGTTATGCTCATTAAGTATACTGACTTTGTAAAGGATGTATTTGTGTGTGTGTGTGTGTGTGTGTGTGTGTGTGTGTGTCTGTGTGTCTGTGTGTGTGTGTCTATGTCTGTGTCTGTGTGTATGTCTATTATATCTATCTATTACAGGGCTCTTGTCACTTTCTAAATTATAGTTGATGGTAAGACTGAGGCTGCGCAGGTGACATGTTGAAGTACTTAATGTGTGCCAACATCTTACTTTGATTAGCTCGTTCAACGTTTAGAAATGTTTGAGTTAGGAATTAAGATCATTCCCATTTAATGCAGGGTAGTAAAGCACAGAGAGACTCACCTGCCCAAGCTCATTTGACTGTATCTCTGTCCCATGTCAATTTTTAGATGGCAAAACATTTGTAGATAGCACACAGATGAAACCAGGCATGGTGCGGCTCATGTCTGTAATCCCAGCCATTGAAATGTGGAGGCAGGAGAATCAGGAATTCAAGGCTAGCCCGGGCTATTGAGAAATAGCAGATAGATGTGACATTGCTGTAAATCTAAGCAATTTACAGCAATGAAGCCATTGTGAACCCTACTGTGGTTTGGCAAATTATGGCTCATGCTGGGTGTTTTTGTAAGCAAGGTTTTGTTGCACATTAGCCACTCCCTCTGTTTGTATGCTATTGATGGCTGCTTTATCTGAGTTATAGCAAGAGCTGAGTATTTGCAAAAGAGACCATATGGCCCACAAATCTAAATTATATACCCCATGACCCCTTTCAGAAAATGATGACTGCTCCACCTCGGGGGTCTTTGGTGATCTCTGCATTTCCTTCTTCAGGGGAGACATTGTGACTGCTAGTGTTGGGACTTGAGGCGTGGGCAGTGCCGGGAGCTCTGATGATGTGCGCACTTGATGCACAAGCCTGTGGAGACACCAGAGCCTGGCCCAGCATGCTCTTCAGCCTCAGAAACCACCGGTGTTGCTGTTGGTGATGTGGCTGCAGCTTCCCCTGTGCTGCGTAAACATGAAACCGTCTTATTTATGGGGCTGCTTTCTGCATACCTGCAGCTATAGAAATAGACTGTAAACTTCTTCTCATGGACCTGTATGTAGTATGGGACAAGCTTGCTCTCTGGCCTGAGACAAACCTGATTTCAAGTCCTGGATCTGTTACTTCCCTCATGACCTAACTTTTAAAAGGCTGGAAGTCATTATCTGTCACATGGTAAACAATCCTGTTCATTTCAGGATGTCATCTTTGCCTCCATTTTTTTTTTTTTCTTTCACTATTTAATCCTGGCTGACCTGAAACTTGCTATGTTCACCAGGCTAGCCCAGAACTCACAGAGAGCCAACTACCTCTGCCTCCCAGGGGCTGGGATTAAATGCATGTGCCACCATGCCCAGAAGGGACTCCTTTTTTAATGTATGTGTTGCTCACGTTGTCTGAGGTTACCAAAGGGCTGCTAGGGGTGGAACATTTGTTTCCTGACTGCGGGTTCCTGGTGGCCATAGTGTTTGCAACAGGGGTTGTTAGGAAAGCTGTATTCAGAGCACTGAGAAACCTTGCCTTGTGTCTGAGCCTTAGCAATTCATAGAGAAATGACAGTACTTTACAGTTTGTCTTTTTTTCTGTTTTCTCTCATCTAACTTCACTTATTATTTTTATTGTTAGTTTTAACTCTCCTCCAGGAATGCTCTGGTCACAGGGATTTCATTCCTCTATGAGTGTGACTTATGTAGTTATTTAGTTACAGGCTTAAGTGATTCTCTCAAGCATTTGTGATTTGGCTTAGAAAACTGATCAGAAAAGAAGAATGTTTTTTAAAAATTTTTTTATTTCATATTTTGTTTATGTATATGTCTGTAAGGTATGTGTGCCTAGATATAGGTGTCTGAGGAAACCAGATGTGGTGGATTCCTTGGAAGTGGAGTTCTAGGCAGGTATGAGTTGCTTGAGGTAGGTGCTGGGAGCCAAACTTATTTACTTTCTATAAGAGCCGTAAGCACTCTTAACCATGGAGTCATCTCTCCAGCCCCCGGAAAACTTAATTTTGTGTTAAACCTTATCTATAAGAATTCTACATATTGAAAATTGAAGTTGAGTTAAAAAGCTCTATGGACTCTTAGATAAGAATTCGCTTTTCCCTAATTATTTTTTGGCTATGAAATTTTCTTTTTCTAGATGAATCAACAGGACTCATCTATAGAAAGAGGATTGCTATCTGTCAGAATGTGGTTCCAGAAATTTTAAGAAAGGTAAATTCATTTCAGAGTTTAATCACAGTGGGTACAAAATTGAGGAGTTTTAATAGTCATAGAAAAAGACAGCATTTTCTGATCTAAAGTAGTGTCAGAATCTCCCACTTCCCAAGTCTCATCGTTTTGTAGGGGAAATATTTCTTTCATGCCCATCCCAGTTTTAGTAGATGCTGCTGGGGTGTCTCATCTCTGTCCCTTCTGAGAAGGGCTCTTTGTGGATGTGGGGAGATTTGATGATTATTTTGTGGGCACTTTTGGCATTTTGAACGAAGTGGTGTCTTCACTAGTCTGTCCGTGGTTTGCAATAGGTAGGAACAATAAGAAGTGTGAAGATCGTATTAGTGTCATGTTCGGTTAGGAAGTGCACACTTGTGTTTTGCAATGCACTGTCAAAAGTAACAGCCGTCTCTGAAAGCATAGAATTCTTAGTGCCCCGTGCAAGCCTTTTGGTGTGTATGTCTGTGAAATAAGGTCACTGATGCCGGAATCTTCATGATAGAAAATTGTTTTCTCTCTTTGAAACCCTCAAGCACTCTGATGATTCTGTGTTGGACGGAGGTAAGTTGAAAGCATCATTTGCATGGCTTGAACCAAACACGGATTTTTCTTCTTCAGAGAGGGCCTCCCTCACTCCATAGCCTTGGTGGGCCTGGAACTTAGGGTGTAGCCCAGGCTGGCCTCAAACTGAGGATAATCTTCTGACGTTGGCCATCTCTAAGTTCTGAAATAACACGTGTGTACTACCATGCCTAGCTGTAGAAGTATTAAAAAATGGCTTTTATTTATTCTGAAAATTCCATGTGTATATATGTAGACACACACACACATATATATGTATACATATACACATATATGTATACACACATACATATATGTCTCGATCTTATCTATCCCTTCCCCCTCCAACTTCCTTCAGAATCTCCCTCCCAACTTCATGTTCTCCTATATTTATTTATTTATTTATTTATTTTTGGTTTTTCGAGACATGGTTTCTCCGTGTAGCTTTGCGCCTTTCCTGGAACTCACTTGGTAGCCCAGGCTGGCCTCGAACTCACAGAGATCCGCCCTGGCTCTGCCTCCCGAGTGCTGGGATTAAAGGCGTGCACCACCACCGCCTGGCTTTAGTATTGTTATTTTTAAAATCGTTGAGTCTAGTTAGTGTTGCCCATATCTGCTTGGGTTTGTAGTTATCCACTGGGGTATGGGTACCCCTCCAAAGAAAAGTAGCTCTCTCGACTTTAGGAGACTTCAACTGCAATAACTCCTCAGCTAAGCCCTCCCCTGTCTGTGCTGTCTATGCTGGATTTTTAACTGGCTTGCTCTTACGCAGGTCTAATGCAGGTAAGCACAGCTCTTCTGAGTTCATAGGTACAATAGCCATGCCATGTCCGTAGGATAGCCTTCTACAGCACTCCTCTCCTACATTCCCTCTTTCCCCTCTTCCACCGGGTTCCCTGAACCTGGAGCTGTTTGGTATCGATGTCCCATCTCTGGCTGAGCACTTGCTGTCTTTTATTCTCAGTACTTGAAACAGTTATGGAGCCCTTCATTCACAATGTAGGATTTTTGATGGGGGTCTTCTAATACATAAGAGGAGAGCGTCTTGATAGGCACTTAAAAAAATGCCTCAGGAGAGATTCCCTGTGTGATACAGAATGACTCTGGGCACTAAGGATTAGCTTGCAGATTAAATTGCTGTGCTTATACTAGGAAAAATGGCAGCTCCCATCCATTCCTCATCGTGGGTTAAAACAGTTATTCCCTTAGTGGAAAGAAAGCTAGAACCACGAAGAAGATGAACCTCTTTTGACTTGCAGATGGAAAGCTGTGTTGCGCTTCAGCGGCAAATTATCACTAGCTTTTCCAGAGTTCATAGCTGCCTTTGCCCTATATACGCACTTTGAATCTATTATTTAAAAAGGCATTCAAGTTCGTCTTGTATCTCAATTCTTAAATAATTTAAGGCTTTGACTTGTACAATTCTGCCTTTGTAGCTTTCCTTGTCCTCTCCACCTGGGAAAGCATCGATTTCTAGGGACTGAACAGAGATTACAAGTAGGAAAATATTTCTCTGGATACTGCCCTGCATGGGAGCGTGTAGGTGGGTCTGATGAGAATCCATCAACGCAAGAAGGCCTGCCCCAGAGGAGACATGAGGCAGCTGATAACTTGTTTAGTGGCCTACATCAGTCCTGGGCCATTTGCAAGTCCCGGGCAGCATGTAGTGAGGCCACAGTGTGTCTGATTATCAGAGACTGAGGGGTGTTGCTGAAGTACCATCCCTACATCAGGACCACTTGTCCCTTTTGTGATCTAAGGCTGAGATCTACCCTAGGCAGTCTTCATGTAGCTTGCTCTTCCTAAATTGAGAACGCTGTCCTCTCTCTGTTGGACAGGTGAGTATTTTAAAGGTACCTAATGTCCAGCTAGAAGAGGAATCGTGGCTCAGTCTTCAGGAAAGGAACATGGCTATACGGAGTCACTGCCTCACGTGGACACAGTATGCATCCATGAGGGAAGAGTCTGTCTTCCGGGAAAGTGTGGAGAATCCAAATTGGTAAGATCACCTGTGTGTGTGTGTGTGTGTGTGTGTGTGTGTGTGTGTGTGTGTGTGTGTTTGTGTGTGTGTTGGGTGTGGGGATCCATACACAGCACATGATTTCATACTTATGGTCTCTGCCTATGAGACGTATTTCACATTATTTTTAATCATGTAAGCAATGGATGAATATGTTTTCTTTGGAGAAAATATGACAGAACTCCAAGTACCCTCCAAATTCTGGTATTTTCTTACTCTCGCCAAGGCAACGAATGTCACCAATTTGTTGAATATTCTTTTTGGACCTTTAAAGTCAATCCGGGTATTCAATAGAGTTTAAATAAGGAAAATATTTTGTTTGATGTTTTCACGCATGTGAGCCTGCCAGTGGGCCTGCCTAGCACCTGTCAATTCCAGTAGACTTAAGGAGGTGCTTCCCCACAGGCTCACCCAACCTGCTTAGTTTGTATGTCTTTTTTTTACATGCATGATTTTTATGTCATCCAAGTTTTGTACACTTATCTTTTATGTTTACTAGACTGCTTCTGAGCTTTGCCTATCTGATACACATAGAGCTAGATGATTTCTGCATGCGATCCAACTTTACTACATTTTATTTAGTTACTGCCACAACGGTAGATACTCTGATGGACTCTAGTTTCTCTTTGCGGTAAAGGAGAATAGCAAATCCATGAGTTGCATGTCCTCTGAATATGACTCTTACGTGATATGTGTTTCACTCAGTGAAAATTTTCAGTGTTGTATTTGTTGCAAGATTATCTATAAACAATCAAATTTACCTTTCCTAGCACACACACAGTAGTGACACAACTGTACATATGATACATATGTACACAGTTACTGCTTAACCCTGCAGGTATACTAAATGCTCCTGAAATGTGTGACTTTAAGTGGATTCTGTGGTGTGTAGAAGGCTCACAGATAAGCATTGGAGAAACCTGGAGTGTTAATCATGCTGAGTTATCTCCTCAACGGAGTGAATGAATATCTGCTTTCCATCCCGAAGGCTGAGAGTGGATCTTGTTAATAACCTGGTGACATTTGGTGACTACCTCTAGAGCCATACCTCACCCAAATCCCCCAGAATGTTTACTGCAGACTCTCCCTCCCTTGACCTTTATCTTTATCTTTGTTTCTCAGTCAATAGAACCCATCCTCAGGGGAGATGTCACGTGTAGTTTAGAGCCTGCTGACCTCTATGCTATCTTGATCAGAGACCACACCAGATCCTAGGCCCTTAAGCAATCATTCATGGTGGAGGTCATGCATATTTTTCAAAAGAGTTTCTGTGTAGTCACATCTTAAGATTTATTGACCATATGGGATTGGGATAATTGCTACCAGGAAACTTTTTTCCAAAATCGTACTAGACTTAAATGTGTCTAAATAAACTGGCCTGGTGTCAGGCTTCAGAAGTTTGAATCGATGTTGGCTAACGACATTGAGCGAACCAAATATCTTTCTTTACCTCACGCTAATGTTTTCCTGTGTCCGTGAAGCTCACAGGGATCCCCACAGTGGTCGTATGCCTTATATGTTAATTTTAAAGCACTGTGGGCTGGTTTTCAGGACACGCACAATTTGAGTTCCAGGAAATCTTAGTTTGAGATGCTGTAATTAGATACCACAGTCTTGGCTGTTCAAGCAACACCTGTGAATTTCTCATGGCTCTGGAGGCTGGGAAGACCATTCTGTGGGCACTGGCAGATCTGATGTCTGTGAGCCTGCTTCTAGCCTGTCTCCTGTTAAACCTGATGGTGGAGAACATGTGATGTGCTCTCCTCCATGGAAGGATTCTATGGCTGAGTTCTGCATTCACAGAATCCCAAAGGCCAGTGTTCTAACTCCTTCCCACTGTGGGTTAAGGTTTCAACATACAGGTTGGAGGCATCTGGGGAGTAAGTACACAGCTTGTCTCCCCATGCATGAGGTCTTCCATCCCTAGCACCAAAAATACAATGCAATTCAATTCAATAAAATAAAAATGGCAACATATAAATTTTGGGGTACATAGACACATGATTCATAACAGATTCTGGAGTGTTGTCTTCATTGTGTTAACATACAAGTTTGCACTCCATAACAGCACTCAGCAGAGTTTACTTCCCTACAGCATGGCCTGTAGTTAATTAACACAATTTACATTTTATAAGTACAATGGGTGAGAAACAATCAATTGTAGCATGAATTGTTAGAAGGCCTTATTAATAAAAATGAACCTGGAGCCAGGTATTGGGATGAACACTGAAAGATCAGAGAAACAGAACCAGTCACAGCCAACCTCACCTCGCCAATTCCTCAGCTGATCTCGTTTCCTCAGACTAGAAGCCCCTGTGTCCTCATCCGAATGGATCTCAGCTGAACTGCTACTCAAAAGCCTAAAAGCTTAACAGACTTTAGTTCCTGGTTTTCACGCCTTATATACTTTTCTGCTTCCTGCCATCACTTCCTGGCATTAAAGGTGTGTGTCACCATGCCTGACTGTTTCCAGTGTGGCTTTGAACTCACAGAGATCCGGATGAATCTCTGCCTTAGGAATGCTAGGATTAAAGGTGTGTGTGCCACCATTTTCTGGGTTCTATGTCTATTTAGTGGCTGTTCTGTTCTCTGTTCCCAGATAAGTTTATTAAGGTGCACAATACATTGGGGAACACAATATTACCACAATCAATTTCTTGAAAACATTTAAAAGAAGGATTTTTATATTGCTATGTGTATGACACTTTGCCTGCATGTTTATATGTGCACCACATGTGTGCCTCCTGCCTGCAGAGGCCAGAAGGCGGCACTGGATCCCCTGGAAGTGGAATTATAGATGTGTGTGAGCTGCTGTGGGTGCTGGGGACCAAACCCAGTCCTCTGCAGGAGCAGCTGTGCTTCTTAACTGCTGAGCCCTCTCTTCAGTCTCCTTATTTTGTTTTTGAGACAAGTATCTCCGCTATTTACTCCTGGGCTCCCACCATCCTCCTGCCTCAGCTTCTTTGGTGTCTGTCATCATTTTTAGCACCCAAAGATAGATTTTGAAACAAAAGTAAAACATCACAAGCACTAAATATTAATGACAACCATTATGGTGAATAATGTGATTTCAGAAGATAATTTACTGTGTTTTATTATGACTGTTCTGTGTGGCCTGAAAAAATTTATAATATAGCTACAGTTTTAATGAAAATAATAAAACCTTCAAATAACTAATTGTCCCAATGCAAAAGCCATTCTTATGGCCCAGCCTTTTTCCATATCATTTCCTCCTGCACAGCTCTGGCCACACATCAATGATGCTAGAATATTTCAGCAGCCTCTCGGATGAGTAAGGAAGCATGTCTTATTCACATCAGAGGGAGAGCCACGGAGCCATAGTTTTTGCTTGGCTGATGCCCAGAGCTGACATGGGACATAGATGGCTGGGATTAAAAGCTGGGGCCAGGGAACAGAGCTCTGTTGTTGGCATGCAGATGGTGTAAAAGGATGGTGTTGTCTGATGCATGCAAAGTAAGGCTTTCATTTCATCCTCTTTATTTTAGTACTGTTTTTTTGTTCATGTTATTTGGTATTATATTTGGGCTATTGGATAGTCTTAAAAGCTGTCTGTGTCAGTTAAATTACTATTTGTCAAGATAATCCAGGAAACTTTTCACTTTATGTTTTTTTAAAAAATTATATGAAAAGAATAATTCTTTATTTTTTATTTTTTATTTTTTTATTTTGAGACAGGGTTTCTCTGTGTAGCTTTGTGCCTTTCCTGGAACTCACTTTGTAGACCAGGCTGGCCTCGAACTCACAGAGATCTGCCTGGCTCTGCCTCCTGAGTATTGGGATTAAAGGCGTGTGCCACCACATGCATGACTATGACTCTGATAACTAATATTAATTCTGGGCAACAAATCACATGAACTAGACATCATGCTTATTTACATACTTTTTACATACAGTTTACATTCTACTGTTCTTAGTCCATTCTTACTTGACTCTTAGGTTTCTGAACTTTTAGCTATTGCAGTGTTATAATGGAAATCTCTGCAATTGTATGTTTTATCACGTATTTAATTACTCTTTTGAAGACAGGGTCTCATGTTAACCACGCTGGTCTTTTGAATACATTATGTAGCCAAAGATGACCTTGAACTTGTAATTCTTCTGCTTTTCCCTTCCAAGTACTAGGATTACAGGCCTATGCAACTACCCCTGGTGTATGCAGTACTGGAGATGGAACCCAGGACTTGGTGCTAGA
This sequence comes from Peromyscus leucopus, assembly GCF_004664715.2. Taxonomy (NCBI): domain Eukaryota; kingdom Metazoa; phylum Chordata; class Mammalia; order Rodentia; family Cricetidae; genus Peromyscus; species Peromyscus leucopus. The sequence goes on along the minus strand of NC_051079.1, from coordinate 30,411,456 downwards.
CCAACTCTCTACCAACTGAACCACACCCCCCCCAACCTGTTATCTATGATCTAAGAATTTTTTTATGACTCAATTCTAATTTGTAGTATGGATATGTGTATATGTGGAAAGACAGAGAATGAATAAATATGAATGTGTGTTACTGAAGACTTGGGCAAGCCTGGCAGATGCTCTACCACTGAGCTGTAGCCTCCGTTTGCATAGTTCAAAATAGAGCAACAGAAATTATGCTTAGAACTGTTTACCATTATCTTGCAAGACTATGCTCCATGTTTAGGTTTTCTGTTATCTCAGTACGCCATCCCCAAAAGTGCTCACTTCCCCACTTAAGACTGATGGGACTGGGAACCTGCTGTCTTACTTCCAGAGCCAGATGTAAGTCCAGGAAAGATGTGTATTCAGGGATTTATGTATTTGGCATGGACAATGCCCCACGTCGATGTTGTTTTCTCTGTTGTACAGTGACTGGTGTGTGTAGGTCCAGGATGCCATGTGGAGTGTGTTGGCGAATGTCAGCGTCTCTGGACTCACAGACTCCAGGCTGATGTTCTCCTTGCCCTTAGGACCCCTCAAGACAAGCCAGAAAATAGAAAAGTGAACAAAACAACAACAGTATGAAATTAAAATCATCTCTTGTGGGAATGAGCTTTTACTAGGAAAATGGGAAGTGGTGGTGAAAAAAAAAGAAGAAAAATATGATAATTTCTGCTTTCTGAAAACCTCCATTCTGAGATAGGCTTATTAGTTTCTTAGTATTTGTGTTTGAACTGATTCTTCTTTAAGTTTAGTAACATTTTTGATTTAATCCAATATGTCCAAAATATTATCATATCTACATATAATTAGTATAAATAGTTAAGGGATATTTTATAGAAATTTCTAACGAGCCTCTGACATCCAGTATGCCATTACCGTTTTGAGGTCCCAGCATCCACGTGTGGCCTGTGGCTGCCACTTGGAAATCACAGTTTTGGCTAAGAAGGTCGAGTAAGCTTGCTCTCTCTTGCTCTTGCCTTTGTGACCTCAGAACCAGAGCAGCTTGGCAGTGATACTTAGGTACTCTAACCACTATTACACCCGTTTTAATTCCATTTCTTAGGTCTGAGTTCTTCCTTTGTAACTAGAACTTTTTGATGTCTATTCTGTGTGCGTGTGTGCTCGAGTGCATGTGTGCTATGCCATGTATGTGGAGGCCAGAGGACAACTTGTAGGGACTAGTTCTTGCCTTCTACTGTGTGGGTTCTGGGGGTTGAACTTAGAGTGTCAGGCCTGACAGAGTAATTCTACCTGCTGAGACAACTCTCTGGCCCCTTTAAAAGTCATTTAAAAAAAATTAATTCATTGACAGTTTCATACGTGTATAATAGTGAATTTTGGTCGTTTTCGCCTACTGTTGCCAACTCTCATTCTGCTTTCTTTCCTGCTGAAACCATTCTTCCTGAGAAGACCCCTTCCACTTTCAGGATGTGTGTGTGTGTGTGTGTGTGTGTACGCGCGCGCGCGCGCGCGTCACTGAATTAAATTAGGATTGTTTTCATGAGCATAGGATGGGGAGTCAGTGACCACACCACTGAGGACTGTGTCTTCCTTGTCCGGTGTCCATTTTCTGTCAGTGGATCCTCTGGGAGGGGTGGGACCTCACGGACCCCTCCCCTATCCATGGTGGAATGTTAAGAACCATAGCTGCTGTGAGTCCTTGAGTACACCCACTTAGTTTTGAGTAGTTTGATTTGTTCTTTTTTTCCTTTACAATAGACTTCTGTTATCCTGTTGCAGACCGTGGTAGATGCAGAGTTGCTTTGGTTTTAGTAGTTGACATTTTACCTAAGTAATGCTGTTCTAGATGACAGTCGTCGTCGTCTTGAGGAGTTTGCCTTCTGCTCCTCACCCCACAACTGTATTCTTGTGGCAAGTTAATCTATACCTTCAGTTTCTCCTTGGTGGAGTTTTTTGCTTTTGAGTGAGGCCATGATTCTTCTACATTCGGTGTAGCATCTCAGCGCCTCCTATCTGAACTTTCCCACGTCCAACACTCCATCCTTGTGCTCTGATGACGTAAGACCTCACATCTGACTTTAAAAGCTCAGCTAAGTATATGCCAAAAGTGTTGAAGGTTCATTTTTTTTTTTTTAATAAAAATTTCAGTGAAACCACTCCTAGAACAGAGTACAAAAGATGTTGAAAGCACACATGAAATTTTACAAACAGATTAAATGAATGGGTTGAACAGTCTGGTTTCATAGTTTTATAGAGGATCCCCAGGTGAATATTACTCATTCTAATAAATAGGTATGTAACCTTTGAAGTTTTCAGTTTTAGATTCTTGGCTGAAAGAGCCAAGTTTCAAGTAATTATCCAACAAATCACAAATAGTATGATTTATATCTTTCGAGAGATACTTGTTGGGCAGTTTGTTTGTATATCTATCTCATTCTTCTTCTGGAACTTTTTAATGTTGGTTTCAGCAGCAGATGTAGCAGTTGGGTGATTTCTGTGAGATTTTAAGGCTGGCACTGCCCTCTTTCGATCGATTTCCAGGCTCATGGTTTCCCAAGTATTAGCATCCTCTGGCTCTACTCACTTACTTGGCAATTATTTCTAAGACTCAGTCTGGTGCTGCAGGACTTGAGGGTGCTTTTTTACCTAACAGCCTGAGTGAATGCTCCTGTACTCAGCTGCAGACGCAACTCCCCCTGCCTGTATTGACCTTGACTTCCAGGACACCAGAGGGTGATCTAACAATTAGCAGAGTTCATCACCACTTACGACAGCTGAGCCACAAGGCCCGTCTGTTCAGACTCAACATCTGGGTAGAGCCTTATTTGGGCTCAGAATGACTGCCCTCATCAAGGACCCCATTTGCCTTCTGATGTTTGTGTTCACATTGTCAGGGTCTGCTCTGATTTCCTTACCCGTACTTCCTATCTTGTGAGGGTTTTGTCATGGTTTTCTGTAACCCAGAGTCAAGCACAGTGTATGCCACACAGAAGGTGCTCCTGGCCCTTTGACAAATGAATGATTAATGTTAATGGGATTCAGGTAGTACATCTGGTCCAAATTAGGAGTGGTGGAAGGGAGGGGAAAGAAATGTTACTGGGCAGAGGGTAGGTAGAGTGTGGGAAGCTCTGTTGGGATCGGGGAAGGAGTCTTGTGCTCTGGTATGGGAAACTCTCATTGATGCTCTTGGTCACCTGTGTGCTCTTTGCTCTGGGAAGCATTGGCTTGAGCTCCCTCACACAGTGATGCAGATTTAGTAAGATCCTAAGGGGGACTGCTCTACACTTGGAGGGGATAAACATGTACAAGTTGTCACTAATGGTGAGTAAATGTTTCTGATGTTGGGGGACTCTTCAAAGGCACTATGTTTGAAAAGTGGAGTAAGCTGTTTGAAAGGAGAGGTGATAACTGAGAAGGAAAGAATGATTTTTAGCCAAGAGAACATTCAGTGGCACTCACGAGTGAAAGCTTTTGAAATCTCTTAGTGGACACCATTGGTACTTTTAATCCTCCGTAGGTTTAGAGTTGTGTCTTACTCCAAGGTTCAGAGGGGAATTAAGAAGTATAGATGTGTTGCAGTGAGTCTACCTTTGTAGAGGCTCCAGGTGAATCTGCCCAGTAGCTTTGGAAACTTTGATAACCAGCCAGTGTCCTATGGCACTACTGATAAGCAGATACAGAGCCGGCACCCCTTTAGAACTCTATCCCCATTTTGCAAAGTTCAAGTTAATCTTGTAAAGCGTGACATGTTGATAATCTTCTCCAGCAAACAGCAAACATTTCCCAGCGCAAACATCCCACTAAAAAGCATAGGAAGCTCTCAGCAGCCCCTTGAACGTGTGTGAGAGGAATGATTGATGAAGGGAAGGGGTGAAGAAGTGAGACTCCAGTGAGCCTGATGCCTGAGGAGAAAATGTGTGGTATTGTCTGCTCTCAGGGAGCACACACCATGGGGGCCATCTCTTTCTTTGTGGTCGTTATGCATCTATCTACAATAAGTTAAATACTCAGAATATTAAAATGGTAGTGTTTTTATCAGCCAGGCAGTGATATAGTGCAGAACTCACAGACCCCAAGACCATCGAGAGGAGCGTGGTGATTCAGATGTGCCTCTGTTGTCAGGAGGTTCATCAGCCTGGAAGCCTGGTTATCCTCAGAGCTGGGCTGTATTTTGTCACGGTGACAGCATGCCGGAGGAAAAACCTGACTTGACTGAACCACCGTTTATTTTGTCTTACCATTTCAGAGAGTCCAGAGCATGGCCATCTGGTCCTATGGCCTTCAATCAAGCTTGTGGCGGGGTGTGGACATCACGGATGAAGGGCATGGAAGAGGAAAGCCTCTTGCTTCACAGCAGCCAGGAAGGAGAAGGAGAGAGGTGGGGGTGGGGGGGCGGAGAGGGGGAGAAAGAGGAAAGGGAGAGAGAGAATGAGCTTTAGCTATACTCTTCAGAGGTCCCACACCTTGTTTCCTCCTTTCTATTTGCCTCCCAATCACCCATTCAGTTATGGGTCAAGGGATCAATCCATTTGTTAGCTCCAACTTGCCATGGCTCTATCATTTCCAAAATGCTCCACCTCTATATATTGTATTGGGGATCAAGTCTTCTACATATGAGCCTTGTAGGGATGTTCTGTACCTAGCCCAATGCAAGGGTATGCTGATTAGTTTTTTTTTTTGACAACTTGAAGAGCAAACGTCAACTGAGGAAATGCCCCCTTCAGTTTGGCCCATAGTTAGTCTGTAGGGACATTTTCCTGATTAATGATTGATGTGAGAGGGCCCAGCCCACTGTGGGTGGTGCCATCCCCTGAGCTGGTGGTTCCTGGATCTGAGCAAGTGCATGTCCTCTAGAGTACCTTATACAGATGTCCTTAATTCAGCCTTGGAACAATTCAAGTAGCAAATGTTAATCTCATTTTACAGAGGAGACAAAGTTTCAGGAAGCTTCAGGGATTTATTTATGTGATGCGAGTGCAAGGTTAGAGGAGGATCCAACCGGTCTGATGTCAGGAGTGGCTCAGTAACCCCTGTCCTGAAGCTGTGCCTGTCTGTCTGTCCAGTAGACATAGCCTGTATTGCTTGCTTATGTTACATTTGAACTTATATCACATTTGTAAATACAACTTTAGTAGGTACTCAAGTGCTGAAAACTCTGCATTTGAGAGCTCTGTGGATTGCATGGGGGTCTCCAGGGATCATGGTTACAGAAATTGGTTTTGCCAAACAGCATGGGAGGCCACGTGATCTGGTGTGATGGGTGCAAGACAGCCGGGGGCGGGGCGGGGAGGGGGGGGAGCGTCTCTGCAGCAGTGTTAGATTCAGGGTTACCCAGGGACTGAGCATGCTGACTGGAGGACCCCATCTCCTTTGGTCACCCTTCTTTCTGTGTGCTTCTAGAAGGCCCTAAACTCTGGTTGGAACTGAGATGTCACCACATCACGACGCCAGTAGAACATTTCCCCCTCCCTTCAAAGGCACTTTAATTAAATTTCCATCATGAAGATAATTAGACGAGATTTGCCACACCTAGCCAGCCAGTATTCCAGGCCAGGATCTCATTAGGAAACTTTGCTTTTCTGGAAACTGCCCCTTTGAGCTTTCCAAGTTGGTGGCCCTGTGCTCTGGGGATTAGTTTCATCCACGTTTTTCCCTGGAATTTTATTTTCCCAAATGTAGAAGGAAAAAGGAGTCTTGGTTGTTTAAACTGCCGTTCATTTTCAGAGTGCCTGGATTTGGGCTGTGCGTTCTTTTCCATGATTCTGGTGTGTGGTATGTTGAATGATGTCTGTGTATGAACAAAAAGCAGCTAAGATCCTGGTACTGCCTACATGAGCCGGGCTCATTCACACACGGTGCCGGTGGCTTGTCTCTCAGCTGGTGAAGGCTGCCCTCTACTGACCTTAGCAGATGGACAATTTCCTTGACACAATAATCTCCAAATAGGTCTCCTTTCCCTCCTTTCTTCTGGCCCTCCCCTCTTTCCTTCCCTTCCTAATGCATTTCAGTGATTTCTTGCCGCACACTAGTTATTGTGATTGGAATTGAGACTGTAATAGAGAAAAAAGAGATACTCCTACTTAGAAAAATGTTTGGGTATTCTCTAGTCAGATATTTGACTGCAAGTGATGTATAAGTCAGTATATGAGCATTCCGGCTTTACGGGCCCCACCTTCATAAACAGGCAGTGAGGTGATCACTGATTTCGGGCAGGGTGGAGTAGAGGATTTTGATTCTAGAGACAAGGACCCCAGTGGGGAGGCGGATGCCTTGGACGTAAAAAGAGAAAGGGATGTGAGAAATCCGCCAGTAGCAGTAATAAGGGAGAGAAAGGCATGGCTGACTGAGAGTCAGTTGACATAAACTGAACATAGCCAGAGACTGACTGACGAGATATTGGAGCTGTAACACTTGTGGCTGATGATCTTCTGGACTAGTCAGTCAGTGGGGCAGGGAAAGGGGAAGGCTTTGAGGCCGTGGGTGACTTCTGCATGGGATCAACCCTTCTGCCCTTGGGTAAGTTATTCAACATCTCTTTACTACAGTTTTTTCTTATTTACATAGAGAAACTAATTTACAAAGCATATCAGCATATCCTCCGAGGACGTGTTGTTTGGGTGTGATGTACACTGTCGCCGTAGAGAGTTTTGAGTGTGACGGAGAGTGTGAAAAATGTGTGTAAAGATGAGTGTGATACATTCGTCTCTAGGCTTAACAGAGAGGAAGACAGGAGGAAACCCGAATCTCCCTGCATGCTTCTTGACGTAAACACCACCCACTTCATGCGCCAGGTAGGGAGGAAGAACCAACCTTTCAAAGTGTAGATCCGGAGAGCCACAGGGTGAAGGGCTAGCCCATGCTACCTGCACCTTTGCTGAAAATGGTTCTTGGTTGCATGGAACCTATTCAGAATGTTTTATTCTATAGGAATGATAGTCATGGCTTTACTCTTAATTTTGTGTGATTGTCAAAGTAATGCATATAAGATTTGCTAACCACAGGAGAGTATGATAAATAAGCAGCGTCTCTAATCCTAATGCTCCCAGATTCTGTTAGTTAACATTACATCTCAGTCAGTCTGTCCATCCTGTTTTTGTTTCTTCTTTTAAAATTTATTTATTGTGTATGGGTCTTTTGCTTGCATGCATGTCTGTGCACCACATACATGCAATGCCTGTGGAGGCCAGGAGACAGCATTGTGCAACCCCTGGGACTAGAGTTATAGAATGTTGTGAGCTGCCATGTGAGCACTGGGAATTGAACCCAGGTTCTCTGGAAGAGCAGACAGTGTTCTTTAGTACTGAGCCATCGCTCCACCACCCTTTTTTGTTTCCTTTAAAACTTGTGTGTGCTTGTGTGTGTTTGTGCATGTGTGCATATGTGTGTGCATGCGCATGCGCATGTATGTGCATGTGTGTTAGGGGCTGACTCACTGATGTTAGAGGACATCCTTGGTTGTTGGACCTCCTCACTTTCCATCTTGTTTGCTCAAGGATCTCTTGTTTGCCACTTCATACACGGGGGTACCTGGCTCACGAGCTTCTGGGAGTTTCCTGGGGTTCTCCTGTTTCCACGTCCCAACTCACCCTAGATGCATTGGGGTTACAGACATGACCTACCACATCCAGCTTGACATGGGTGCTGGGGACCTGAACTCAGGTCCTCACACCTGTGCAGCTAGCAGTTTACGAACTGAGCTATCTGCTCAGGCCTCACTCGTTCCTGTTTTTTTAATGAACACAAAGCTGAAGAAAACAGCTGATGTTAAAGTATGCTGCACAACCAGCTGTGCTTTTCAGAGGCATTTAAACCGAAGTTCGTCCGGACAAGAGACATTCGAGATAGTCGTGTGTCTCAGGGAGAAAGTGCTACGGTGCTCTGAGTTACTGAGAGTGCACTGTTTTCTTCTCTGACAGTCTTGAAATATAGTAGGGTGAACTCCCATCTTGTGGATGACAAGGACATGACCCTCTTTACTGCCCTGCTGGTCTCTGACAGGTGGACAGACCCCGAGCACGCTTTTCTGAGGACTCACTTCTCAGATTGGCAGAAAGAGCTGTTGGTTAGAATATGATATGAGAGAGACTTTGATTAATCCCTTCCCCTACGCTTGCTAGAGGACTCAATGCTAATCTCTCCCAAAGAGTGGGAAACTCTTCAACTCCTCATCTTTAAATATTAAAGTCATTGTAGAAGTCTGCTCCGACTAATCCAGAATAAAGACAGGAGAGATTAATGTCACCAGAGTGTCGTTGGACATGAATAAAGCATTTTAAATGAGCTTAAATCTAAGAAGCAGGTTAGGCAGAGGTGTATGTGTTAGGTTGGGTGGGGTAACTCGTGTGTGTGTGTGTGTGTGTGTGTGTGTGTGTGTGTGTGTGCGCGCGCAGTGTGTAGGAGCAGGAAGAGGAAGGTGGGAGGTGGGAGGGAGGGAGGGAGGAGGCTGAAGGTTTAGATTTTTGCTGTGACTTGATCTCAATGTAGGTACTGCTGTTAGATACAAGGGCGAGCGTATGTGCTCGAGATGATTCTAAGTGACAGAGAGCTTGCGTGGCTTGCATTAATACTCAGCACCGGGGAAAGAAACAGAAAAGGCAAGGCCACACTTGCTAGATTGACTAAAATCACATCTTGTTGAGTTCAGTGTTAATCAGAATATTTTTGTGTGTAAGTGCATGTATACACACATATGTATGTACACATAGGAACATACGTCCAGGAGATTTGGGCTTTTTCTCTTCTCCATAAGATGTAAGAAGGTAGGGAGAATTGAGAAAATATTTTCTGTGCCGAGCAGTTTGATTGCAAAGATAACTAGTTCCTCTGACAAATGTGGTTGCATTCATGAAGTGTAAGGGCTGTACTGCAAGTGGGGTATAAAGGGTTGTTTCCAGGCATCAGTGGTCACAGCAAGGCTAGCAGTCAGTCACTGATGGACCAACAGCTCTTAATCTGTGTCAGATCCTCTGTGCTGGGAGAAGTCGCTTTCCTTCCTTCCGGATAAAATCTGACTTCAAAGCCCGAGGCACCTTTCAATCTGGGGTTCACATTCCTTGCCATTTTTATCTCCCATATCATGCAATTCCTGAGACTATCATGGGATGGATAAAAGCTGTGCCACGTATGGGCTTTTCAGATAATGTGTATGTGCAGGTTAGCTTTTTGTCACTTTGATACAAAATAGAGTCATCTGAGAAGAAGGAACCACAATTGAGAAAATGCCCCACCAGATTGGACTGTCAGCAAAGTGTGTCATCTTCTTGGTTCATGAAGGATGTGGGAGGGCCCAGCCTACTGCTGTCCTTGAAGTGGGGGTCCTGGGTGGTATAAGAAAGGAAGGTGAGCAAGCCAGGTTGCAGCATCCCTCGGTGGTCCCTGCTTCAGTTCTTGCCTCCCGATGCCTGCATTGAGTCCCTGCCTTGGCTTTCCTCAGTGACGGACTGTGAGGTGGAAGACTAAGCCAGATACACCCTCTCCTCCGCAAGCTGCTTTTTGGTCACGGTGTTTATCACAGCAAGAGAAAGCAAACCAGGGCAGTGTGGCTCCTCAGAGACTGTCTGCTACTTTGTGCCTGGGGCCTTATGGGTTTTCTCTGTTGAAATGCTTTGCGGTCAGCTGATGCCGACACTCACCTACTTGTTCCTTTGCATTTCCTGTTACACAGTGAGGTCCCGGAAGAGCCTCTCATTTTCAGTATGGTGTGGGGAAAGGAAAAGGAAGTGGTGCCTTAAGAGGTTTGAAGTGAAGGGCGAGCCCAAAGTTAGCAGGCGCCTTAATTGAAAATGTTTCTTCGTAGCACTGACGTTTTAAAAAGGAGTGTTTTATTTTTTATAAAACCGAAATTTAAGGCTGCCATTTTTTTTTGGTTTGTGTGGTATGTACATGTATTGTGTACGTGTGTGATGTGAACGTGTACATTTGTGTGTGTGAGGGTATGGGCATGTGTGTGTGTGGAAGTCAGAGAAGACGCTGGGTGCCTTACTCAATCACTCTCTGCCTCATTTCCTTGAGGCAGGGTCTCTCCCCGAACCAGGAACTAGGCTGGCCACCATCAGGTCCCCTTGATCCTCCCGCCTCCACTTGCCATAGCCCTGGGGTTACAGACAGGTGTGCATGGTTACACCTAGCCTTTTTTAATGTGGGTGCCGGGAATTTGAACTCTGATCCTCATGCTTGCCAGGAAACACTCTTATACACTGGGTCATTTCACTAGCTCTGCCATAGGTATGTATCTATATATAGATAGCACATATGCTATATGTTACATATCATTATAAAATCACAAATATATATATATTATACTTACATCTTTTTGTGGTTTTTTTATATGATATGTAATATAGAGTCATATGTAATCACAAATATACATGTAAATATATGTTATATATATTTGTGATTATATATGATATGTAATATATGGCATATAGTAACCATGCAGTCAGCGGTTTCAACAAACAAACCAGGACAGGTTAACTACAGCCCAAGTCTCTAGTGGAGATGCATATGTTCAGCTTTTGCATAGCTGGAAATCTTAATTTCCTTTTCATATCTGGAAGGTAGTTTTGTTGAGTTCTTGGTTTATAGTTTTTCTTTTTGGCGTGCTGAATATATCAACCCAATTCCCTCTGGCCTGCAAAGTTTCTGATTAAAAAAAAAAAAAAATCCACTGCCGACCTCCCGGAAGCTCCTTGTATGTGGCAGGTTACTTTATTCTTGGTGCTTTCGATATTCCCCCTGTGATTTTTGACACTGTACGATGTGTCTGGTGTAGATCTCCTTCGACGCCTCCTGCTTGGAGTTTGTTGAGACTTTGAATTCGTGCGCACATTTTCTTTTCTTTTAAATTTGGGAAGTTTGGGCCGTTATTGCTTTATATAATCTCTCCAATTCTCCATTGGCATTGATTTCTCCTTTAAGACTCCACAGTGTATGAGTGGGTCCACCTGACAGCGTCCGTAGGCCTCCAAAGCTCTCACCATGTCTCTCCATTCATTTTCCTCTTTGGAACAGCCTGTCCTCAAGTCCCTTGCCGCTGTTGCTTTCTGCTTTTAAAGTGGTTTGTCTTGGTTGATAGTCTCATCCTGTTCATGTTTCAGTTCCCTGAGTTTATGTAGTTGTTTGAATGGCTAGTTGGACATTTTTAGAAATAATTATTTCAAATTAATTGTCAAGTAATTCATATACCTGTTTCTTTAGGGTGAGTTTCTAGACATTTATTTAGTTCTATGACTGGGCCATTTCCCCCACTGCCCTGCCATGTGTATGTATGTCTGTCTGTCCGTCTGTCCTGTGATCTTTCAGAGAGATTTGGCTCTATGAAACAACGACCACCATTTGTCATGGGCTGGCTTACACAGCTCAGCTGGGAGTGTGGCGGCCTCTCAAACTTCTTCTGATCGTCTCTGGGACTGTATATATGATTTCCCAGATGCAGAAGTCTGCCCTGTCATAGAGCCCAGCCTATAACCTCTCGTTTTTGCTGGTGGTTCCACAGACCCTTAAGGGCTGTACCAGCATGCTGTGTTGGCTTTAGTTCTTAGCGACCAACAAGCATCCAAGTATACTGTTTCCGTTCCCCAGAGTACGCCCTCAGGAAGGCCTGCTAGAGCCACAATATCGATGCACATTTATCTCCTTTTTCTCTTCTGTGGGAGAAGCAAGCCTTTGTAATTTTCGACCCATTCTGCCCCACTGTGCTAGTTGGGAGGGAGCTATCTGGAGTGTGATGGCTAATTCAGATGATTAAGGATCACTTAGGGCAGTAGTGAGGGACAGGTTTAAAGGTATCTGTAAGAGCTTTTCCAGACTGATTGAGCTAATCTGGGGAAAATCTGTACTGAGTGTGGGTGGCACTATCCCCTGGGCTGAGGTCCTGGACTGGAGAAAAAAGGGAAAAAGAAGAAAGCTAGCGGAGTGCCTGGATTTTCCTTTCTTGTGAGCAAGTAGCCTCCCAATGGCACAGAGCTGGGGTGGCCAGGCAGCCAGACGTTTCCCAGCAATACAGATTATCCCATGAACCAGGACCTGAAACACACCTCTCTTGCAGTGGGGCACAGTGGTGCATGCCTGTGCTTCAGCTGTTGGGAGCTGGAGATGGAAGATCAGAATTTCAAGGCCAGTTCCTACCACACAGTGTTTGAGGCCAGCCTGGGTTATTTGACACCCAGTCTCATGACAAACACCAGCGATAATAACCTCTCCTTCCTTCAGCTGCTCATGTTAGTAATTCTGCCGCAGCAACAGACAGTTCTTCCTACAGTGAGGAAAAGCGGCGCGCTTCACTGGCTTTGACGTGACTATTCTTGGCTCTGCCGTCACTTGGGTATACTCTTCCATCTCTTAATTGGTTTCAGGAGGTCTCACAAAGGCAATTTTGTTTGTAAATTTTTGTTCAGTCATTGTCTTTTTGGGGTGGGGTGGGGTGAGAGCTGGAGGCTTCCTGTTCAGCCATCTTATATCATTCTCAAGTGTAACCCAAATCTCTGTTTTATGAGATGGGGATAATTAATATTGGTAGAGTTTTGATAATTAAAATGATAGAAATGGTAACCCATCTGCTCTCTGTCCCTTCTGGCCCGTGTCAGGGGCTCAGTACCTATTCCAGATTTCTGGCTTTGTGGTCTCCTCGTTTGCCTGCCTGCCTCTCTGTAGCAACTGTTGCTAGAATTTCTAGCAAATGCTTAGCACATGTCATTCTACATATCCATGTTATACATGTAAACTCCTTTATAACAATATTGTAAATGGGTGATATTACAGTCCCATTTACATGGGAGGAAATTGGTTATAGAAAGTCAACAATTTATTTAAGGTCAGGAAGCCGAAACTGGTCTCAGATCCCATTTTTTAAGAGGCATTTTGCTTTTAAGCAGAGGAACTAACTGCATTTATTGTCATGGAGCAAGTTCATGTTAGGCATATAATGAGAGGGGCTCTTGGTCTGGATTGCCATGAAATACATGTATTTAGATGTTAACTGAACTGTAGTCCTCTCAATTGCAAATTAAGAGTTTCCAACTGGGCGTGGTGGTGCGTAGCTTTAGTCCCTCCCTTTGGGAGGTAGAGGCAGGTGGATCTCTTTGAGTTCAAGGCCACCTGGTCTATAGAGTTCCAGGACAACCAGGGCTACCTAGTGAGACTCTGCCATGAGGAAAGCAGCACTCCTCTCCAAAGAGTGCTAATTTCTTTTTTAATTGTTTTAATTTTTAAATTTTATACGGGAGTACAATATATTTTAATTTTATTTACATTCCTCCCAGCTCCTTTTATGTCCCTCCTTCCCTTTCAACTTCGTCTTCTCATCTGTAATTATATAGGTGTATATATACACATATACACACACCCTACTGAGTCCAGTTAGTTTGCCCATATGTACATGGGTGTATGGCTGGCCACTTAGGCATGGACAACCTCTCAGGGGGATTGTTGGTGAGGAAAACTGACTCTCAGATCAGACATTGTGGGTCATCACTAGCTTGTTAACTCATGAACCCTTCCCCCACCCGTGCAGGAATGTAGACTGGTGTGATCTGGTGCAGGTTTTGTGTAGGCAGCCATAGCTCTTGAGGGTTCCTGGGCGCAACATCTTCACCATGTCCAGAGGACAGCAGTTTTCCCTGACCTCTGGTCCGGGCAATCTTTCTGCCTCTCTTCTCGGTTGTTTCCCGAGCTTTGGGACAGAGCTTGTATTATAGATGGTCTGTGTACAGATGGACACTCCACAGTCACTGGTTCCCTACCCCCCAGCCAGCTGTGGTTCTTTAGGATAGCCTCCATCTGCTGCAAAAGCTTCTTTGGTAAGGGATGAGAGCTGCATTAATCTATGGGCATGAGAAGTATTTGGAAGGCAATTAGAAACTATATCACTCTAGCAAAATGGTTGTGGTCGCTTCTTGAAGAGGCATTTTTGCATCATGAAATGAATATTTTTTAATTCAAACGATTGTTGTTTGTACTGTATAAACTCTACATAGTTAGGTCAATCTTAAATAGAATCTTTTGTTTTAACAATAATTATTCAATTATTATGGATATCATTTCATGTTAATTTTAGATGGTAATTATGCTGCTGAAAGTGTCTATAATTTATATATCAGAATGAAAAGTCTCATGAAAGATGAGTGTTTTTGACAGTTGCAGGTAAAAGATGGATTGTGATAACGTTGATGCCCCATTACCTTTCCTTTTCCCTCTCCCTGCCTAGCAGGATCTTCTTCCCATCGAGTGTCCCTCCTATCCTCATGGCTTGCTTTATGTTATTTTATGCAGATAGCCATGGAGATGAATTTTGTGTGTGTGTATATAGATTTTTTTTTCTTTTTTCTTTTTTCAGGACAGAGTTTATTCAAAGAGGCAGAATTTCGATCACAGGGGCTGGATTTCTCAACTGCATTTTGGAAACTTTTGCTAGTACCTTCTTAAGACATGGAGCCCAGAAGGTAAGCTTGCTTGCACTTTGAACTAACATTAATTTTAAGAAAACATGGAGGAATCAGTTGGGTATTGAATAGGACAGAGTAAAAGAGTATCATGAGGTGATATTAAAAAAAAAGGGAGTTAATAAATAAATATATCCACAAAATTTCTCTTAATAATTGTTATTTAAGTCCAAAGTTTAACCAGGCTAAACCAGTCTGAATATGTTCTAAGGAGCGCGGCACTGGGTTGTTGAGATTAATGATGTGTTCTTGACTTAGTTGAGGGGGTTTCTCTCATGGATCCAGACTGGTTTAGCCTAGGCTGGAAGGGAGTAGTGGAACTCCTAGAAGATGTGATGTCACTTTTACTCACTGAGAGATTATTGTGCTTGTTTCCTGCTAGACCACAATATGTGCATTTGTTAAAAAAAAAGAAAAGAAAAGAAAAGAAAAATACCACCACCACCCTCTTATCTGCAAAACTGCAGTCTCAAAGTAATGCCCCTGGTGGGAAAATTAATTTTATCACTGTGTCTCTGACTGAGTTGACTCCTTGTTCATCTATTAAATCCTGTATTAGGAAAGCCGTAATAATAATAATTAAGTATAATTGTTTTGCACACAAGTCTATTCATCAAAAGGATGGAATCCCTTTTGGGAGAGATAATATTTAAAAGTTGAGTTGAGGTTTCTTATTATTAAATTGGCTACACATAGTCATTTGTAAAATAAAATAAAATTTTATCGGGTGGTCCCTATGAAAACAGATAGCAGGCTGTTTTCATCATGGAAATTATCGCTTACTTCACTTTAGATAAATACATGTTGTTCATTCACCCAAGTGGTTTTGTATTTTATCTGTCATCAGTATGAACCTTTTAATAGTTGTTAATCATATCTTGATCCTGTAAGATACATGAAGTGATCTGCATTCCCATTTTATTGGTGAAAGGTGATTCAATAAGTACACCCAGTATACTCCTGTCGTCTCCCCTATCATCTTTATTCTTACAGGAGAGTACCTGCCTTGTGCTAGGTGCCGTGTGAAATGTGGGTGTGGTGGTTTGAATAGTATGGCCCCCATAGACTCATGTTTGAATGCTCGGTTTATAGGGAGTGACGTAATTAGAAGTGTGGCCTTGTTGGAGTAGGTGTGGCCTTGTTGGAGGAAGTGTGTCATGGTGGGGGCGGGCTTTGAGGTCTCATATGCTCAAGCTATGCCCAGTGTGGGACTCAGTTCATTTCCTGTTGCCTGTGGGTGTGGAACTCTCAGGTCCTTCTCTTGCACCATGTCTACCTGCATGGTAGCCTTGCTTCCCACCATAACAATAATGGACTAAATCTCTGAAACTGTAAGCCAGCTGCATTTAAATGTTTTCCTTTATAATAGTTGCTGTGGTCATGGTGTTCTTCACGGCACTAGGAATCAGACTAAGACCAGGCGCTAAATGTATTTATTCGGTCATAGAAATAGTGAAATGTAGGCTCTAGACTCACATCCCATCTTTTATTGGCAAGTGTTCACTCTTCTTCAAGGCCCCAGGTAGAGGCAGTAAAGCCCTGACCGTCTCAGCCCAGTGACCTTCACATGAATGGCTGTGCTAGGACAGACTTGCGTTGTGTCCTACGCTTCTTGTATCTCTTGGTTGCAAGTGACAGAACACACTCGAGCTTGGTCACTGGAATGGTGCAAGGGTGCTGAGGCTGGCTGCTGGCTTCAGGAAGAGCTGCACTGAGGTGGAGCTTCTGAGGACCCTTGTAGGATTCCTTCTCCAGTTCCGCCCTCCTGGTCTGTAGAGATGTGTGTGCTTCTTGGTTCTCTTCTTCAGTCAGTCTGGTTCTCTCTGTTTAGTGGAATGTGGGATTGAATAGAGTTCTAGCCAATGAAGAGACTGACTGCATCTCTCTTCTTTCTACCAGCAGAATGGCTATGTCTTTCTTCTTTTTCTTATGTCTCTGGACGAAGAGGCCCTTGTTTGCAAACAGGTCAAACAGGACCAGGGGGTTGAATGACAGCTGTACAAACATGACCTTCTTCTCTGCCGTGACCGTGGGGATTGGGGATGCGGTCACTTCTCAGAGAAAGGGCTTTGGGGGAAAATATTCCCAAAGCATTTTTGTTTCTACAACGTTCTCACAGTACACTCTGTACTCTGTACCCTAATGGGAAAAAGAAGAGGGACGGACACACACACACACACACACACACACAGATCCCTTTCTCTCCTTCTCCTTCTTATCCCCCACTTTCCCCCTCCCCCCACCACATGCTGTGCAGGCCAGAAGAGGATGTTAGGTGTCTTACTCTGTCTCTCACTGAACCCGAAGCTAGATTGCTGGTCAGCAAGACCCAGCCATCCTCCAGTCTTCCACCTCCCTACCAAGTTTAGGTCATAGGCATGCACATGTGTGTGTGTGTGTGTGTGTGTGTGTGTGTGTGTGTGTGTGTTACACACGTATGGCCAGCTTTTTATGTGGATGCTGGTATCTGAACTCAGGTTCACATGCTTGCACAGCCAGTACTGTTATTCACGGAGCCATGTCTTCAGCCCCAGCTTTCTCAGTCTTGACCCTGATTGCTCCCTAACCTGTGATATTCTGGGTAGCACCTCACATGTGTGTGCTGAAGTGAATAGGCAGGAAGTAGCATGCAGAGCAGTGCATCGTTGGCCTCTTAGGAATATTCACGGGAACAAAGCCAACAAAACCAGGTGATTCTAATGCTTTAACCTGGTGAGCCCTTCATTCTTCTTGATTATGCTTGGAAGTAAGAGAATATGTTTTTCCCGCTGGCTTTTCTAACTTTGCTTTCTGAAGAGGCTAAGTTTAATTAGCTTTTTGGTTTTAGAAGGCAGCCATGCTTAAGTGTCTCTCACCTCTTACCCACGCGAGGCTGTTTTCTAGGGCCAGCCTGCCTTCCTGGTAAACCTCACAGCCGAGTCTGCATAACTGGCTTCTGTCCAAGTGCTCTTGCCGGTGTGTGTGTGTGTTAGGTGACTGTATTTTCATTTTCGGACTTTATCCTTGAGGCTATTTAGTGGTGTCAAAGGGGGATCCGATAGCTATTTTTTTTTTTTCCGCTAGTAAAAGCAAAACTAGACACTCAAACTGTCTATCTATGTTTGTAAATTAAAGCCAGGCTGTTGGTGTTGGGCTGGAGGTGAGGTCACTTGTGTTTCTGGGTCTCCAGGGGCTTGTTCAATTGCGTTTTTTCCGTTTCCTTCACTATTCCAGTGCAGTTTGCAATTGGGGCTCTTGGACACATGCTGGCTTTCACATACCCGTCAGAAGCTGCCCTCTCCTTGGATTAGACGCAGTGGTTATCAGCGTTGCTGATTTCCCTTGGGTGCCAAGCCTCAGGCATGCCCAGGCAGTGGTACAGGCTGTACCTAAGCTGGCTGCTGTGTACCAGCCCATCACTTTTGTGACCTGGCAGCAGTTCCTCTGCCCAAGGTTGTTCATCCACCAAAGAGGTATTTTTACGCATTCCTGGAGATATGAGTGAAAACTGTGAGAGTCTTTAAGTTGAAACAATCAGGTCACATATAAATCATGTTCTCTTTGCTTTTAAGAGTTAAAAACATCACAATCACAAGCTTCTCTGTCATACTTTCTACTTATCCTCACCTCCCTGCCAGCCATGTGAACATGAATCATGCTCATAGCTACATTTTCAACTTTATTCAACCCCACAAGCATCTTTTGATGAGCCGTGTGCTGGGCATATTGGGTAGAGTGCTGGAGACACATAGATACGAGACATCATTCACAGGATGGAGACTGTGCCTTGTGCAGCTTTAGTTTGGGGTATATTGCTGAGGATGGGAAGCATGGCAGACAGTGATTAAACATCTACTGATGCTGGGAGTGGATAAAGCCTGCCTTCGTGCTCATGCTCAACACTCTGAGTCCGAGGAGGGTATTAACAAGGCAGCCCGTGAGGATGAGAGTTGCAGATGACAAGCTCTAGGCCTCGCCTCACGTGAATTGCGTGTCTGCCTCTCTGAGCAACTCAGTGAGTTGGGATTTTCTGTTCTCTTTCATTTGCACAGGGAAAGGGAAACTGAGGTGCCAGTCGATGGGTCAGTTTTCTCAAGGTTACTAAATTAGAAAGTGGGAGAACTGGAATGTGATCCAAAGCTCGTCTGACCCCAGAGTGTGCCCTTGGTCTCTAACTCTTACAGTCCCATCTACAGTCTCTGCACTTGAACCATGTGTGTGTTGAGGGCAGTGTTATATGTCTAAGATAATCAAAACAAGGGGATGTGAGTACAGCGAGGATAAAAGAATGTAAGAAGAGGGAGCCGGGTTATGATGGAAGAACATGGAACAGCAGAAGAATAGGGGATGGTCATTTTTATAGTTTTAGGGGCAGATATCGTTTGCTCAGTCAATAAAGTGCTTGTCACAAAAGCATGAGGACCTGACTTCAACCCCCAGAACTCATAAAAAAAAGCTAGGTTTTAGTCCCTGGTGCTGAGGAGGCAGAAAAAGGTAGATCCTTGGGACTTGCTGACCAGCCAGCCTAGTTTCCCAGTAAGCTCCAGGCCAGTGGGAGACTTCGTCTCACAAAACAAGGTGGACAGCTCCTGAGGACCAACACTGGGGGTTCATTTCTTACTCCATAAAGACATATATCTGCACACACACTTGCGCAAAAATCCCAGCACAGACACACATGCACAGACATAGACACACACAGAGATGCACAGACATATACAGACACAAACATATACATTCAGACACACACACACACATACACACACACACACACACACACAGAAACACACACAGATGCACAGACACAGACAGACACACACACACATCACACAGACACACATACACATATAGAAACACACACAGATGCACAGACACAGACACACACACACATCACACAGACACACAGGCAGGTAGGCAGGCAGGCAGACAGACAGACAGACAGACACACACACACAATCTTTGAACTTTTTGGTTAAATTTATTTGTGAGTGACTTTCTTCTTGTATTTGCTGTGAATGGTTCTCTTCAAAGTGTTTTAGTTAGTTGCCCATATAAAGAAATACTATCATTTTGTGTATTAACGTTGTATCTTAAAACTTCATTAAATTTATTAATTCTAACATCTTTTTGGGGGTGAATCTTTTAAGGGTCTTTATACGGTAAGATCATCTCATCGACAAACACACACATTTCTTTCCTTCCTTTCCTGTTTGAATGACCGTTATTGCTTCCTCTTTGTCTAACTACTAGACTTTAAAAATATGTTTTTTTTTCTCATACAACTTTATGCATAGCAGCTATAATTTTTCCATTATTGGGTATCTTTTTCCAGCCTGTGTTGAAGAGAGAGTCCATATACACTAAGTTCTCAGCCCTTGAGCACTAGAGAACATATGGCATGTGTCTCAATTTGAGAGGCATCACATAGATGTGTAATGGAATGTGAGCACAGCCCATTGGTACACAGAATCAGAGAGATACTAGGTACATGTTGTTTTAATCTGCAAAGTTGGGGTAATTTGTTACACAGCAATAAATAACCAATAGAGTGAGTTTGAAAAAATCATGCAACCAGATACAGCCAGGCCTTTTCTTTCTTTCCTAAATAAACCTGGCTGTCTTGGAATTCACTGTGTAGACCAGGTTGGCCTTGAACTTACAGAGATCCACCACCCTCTGCTTCCTGAGTGCTGGGATCAAAGGTGTTCAGCACCATACTCAGCCTAGCCAGGGTTTTTCAAATGTTATTTTGGATCACATGTATTAGATCAGAATTTCTTTGACTGTAGGAAATTATCATCCATTGTAAAACTGGATTTTTCAAAAAACCTAAGTAACAAGCTCACATCCTAAACTGTCATGTTCAGATTTTTTAGATTTAGCATGCCCAAACCAGACCTTTAAAGTCATGTTCAAATGGTCTGACTTGCCTACAGTTGTCTCTGTAACAAATATTTCACACACTCTTGAATTCCACGTCTGCTTCAGCCTTCTGATCAGCGTGATGAGAATAAGGATGGCACTAATAACGGGGCCTTCTACAAGAGTGGTTGAGATAACAAATTATTTTATCACACATTGAAAAATGTATTTCACAAACTTAAAGAAAGAGCACGTCTGTGCGATCGGATAATGAGAACTCTGCATTCCTCGGCATTTGTAGTCGTCCCTAACCACAGAGACGAACTGGCTAAAAAAAGAACACTGCATGGCAAGATTGTTATCACCCATATTATCTTCCAAAGCCTCCGTGGAGAAGTGAAAAGTGAATTCTGGCCTCAAAAGAAGCCATGTGGGAGCAGCTCGCCCCAAGTTGTGATTTCGGTTTGCCTCTTTGCCTTGTGCTATTTTGGAAGTGGGGTGGGGTGGGGTGGGGTGGAGGAGCTGGTGGTAACTTTGTGGAGGCAGAAGCAAAGCTCCTCAGGATCCTGTTCTTTGTAGCATAAGATGCCCTTTCTCAAGGGAGTGGTGTCAACGAGAGGAGGCCGTGGGTTTGGGGAGCCAAAATGCATTCTCTGTATGTAAACTAGAGTCAGAATATGCACAGAGATCCTCAGTGTGTTTGAGCACCACGGTTTCATAATAAGGAGAGCAGTTAGAAGGAGGCAGTGTGAAGCAGCCAGTGTCTTCTGGACCAGAGGTCTGCTGTAGGACTAGCTGGTCCTGAATGGTCGTAATTGAGATGTATAGCTTCCATAGTCACGCAAGGATGGGAAAATCTCCGACATTTTGAGCTGATCCCTGTATCTTAAGTCCCATTCATTGCATTAACGAGAGAGTCTATTTCTAACGTGCATTATGGTAGTTAATCAGCCACCAATTTCACCAGTGAAAATTCAATTTTAGCATGCCTTGTGCTAATTTCCTTTCAAGGGTAAAGATAACTGTAATTTCTAGAGTGAGATTGCTGATTAGAATAGTCATGCCATCCACTGGACTGTGAGGCCCACGTGAAGGCACTGGCTGTCCTTAGCATATGACAGGATGTAACACATACATGCCATAGGACTACCTTGTGCATGCTGAAGTGCTTTGAAGCAAATTGTAGACACCCTAATAACCATATACAAGTATCAACTCCTGAACTGAAAGAGTGTGCTGTGCTTTTCAAAGACTTTTTTTAGTATGAAATGGGATTCTGGGCGTATGCTCAATGTAGTGAGTAAGCGTGAAGCTTCATAGAAAGGCTCATTGACCACTGGTCTGATATTCTAGATGTTACACTTTACAACCCAGACACCCAGCTTTTCATCTGTTTATTCCATGGAGATTGGGAAGGACTAGTAAGTCTGTGAGCATGCTTGGCATATATTAACCTTCAATAGTCACTAGTATTAAAAGATGTTTTCTGACAAGAAGTGTAGTTATAGGCAAATAACTGTGTGTGTATATGTGTGTTTGTGTGTGTGTGTATGCGCGTGTACACAGATACACATGCACATGTATATGTAGTGACTCGTTTTCTGTCCTTCCAGCCAGTTCCAAATAATGACACAGAGACTTATTATTAATTATGAAAGCTTGGCCTTAGCTTAGGCTTGTCCCATTAGCTCCTATAACTTAAATTAACCCATATTTTTATTAATCTTCATTCTAACACATTGCTTTACCTTTCTTCCATCTTGCACCTCCTGTTTCCTCTCTCTGTCTCCCTGAGTGTCTAGATTCCTCCTCCTCCTTCCTCTCTCTTCCCAGAAATCCCACCTATCTCTCCTGCCTAGCTATTGGCCGTTCAGCTTCTTATTACACTAGCCACAGTACTACACCTTCACGCAGTGTATAAACATCCCACAACATGTGTATGCATGAGCGTGGAGGCAGAGGCCAGCCTCTGGTGTTACACCTCAGATGTCATTCACCTTGTTTGCTGACACAGCGTCTGTCGCTGGGACCTGGGGCTCCCTGGGCAGGCAAGGCTGTCAAGCCAGTGAGTGGCAGGACTATCTGTCTGTTTGTGCTCCCAGCACTGAGACTACCAGTGTACACCACCAGTCCTGGCTTTGTACGTCTATTCTGAGATTGAACTCCGGTCCTGTAAATAGCCTTTTCAGTACTTACTTGAGGAAGATTTTGTTGTTATCTTGTTTTGTTTTGTTGTGACAAGAATCTCTCTATGGTGGCATCCTTGGCTGACTCGGAACTTGCTATGTAGCTTAGTTGGCCTGAAATTCATAATTTTGCCTGAGCTTGCTAGTGCAGGTTACAGGTGTGGGTCCCCATCACCCACCTAGATGAGATTTTAGTTATCTTTGGAAATCTTTTGACAGTTAACTGAGCTTGGCTCTAGATGTTATTGCTTCTCTCTTTTGCTTAATTATTGGCGTGGGTCCCAGAACCCTGATTAGGAGCAGCGAGGGAATGAAGAAATGACTTATAAACAGGTATAGAAAAGTTGGGATCAGGTGGTCTGGGCTCTCTAATGAAGAAGCCACAGCACTCTTGGAGCTCAGTGTATGTATTACATACAGTCGAGCAGGAAGGCAGGGCTATTTCATACGGATAAACAAGGAGACAGGTTTATTATATACAATTGAACAAGGAGGCAAATCTGGTTCATCTCTGTAGGAGCAGTTTCTGTAGGGGAGCAGTCCCCAGGCCTTAAACATTCAGGAGGAGAACGCCATGGTGGATATGTTTTTCCAAACACATTGTCAGCATTTTCACTCAGACCAAGAAAGGCTTTGCCATCTCGCTGAGTCTCAACTAGGGAAGGCTTTGCTGTTCCCCTGGGTCTGAAGCACTGGAGTCTTTGTTATGGCTGTGCCCATGCCAAACACTACTTTGGGTCTGAAGCATTGGAGTCTTGTTCACTCAGCGTCCCTTCATCCTTTCTTCTGTGTGTGTGTGTGTATGTGTGTGTGTGTGTGCGTGTGCGCGCCGCGCTATTGGAGATCAAGCTTATGGCCTTGCACATGCTCAGTAAACACACTTTCAGTGAGCTGTGTTCTCAGCCTCAAATACTATTGTAGATATACAATGGTAAAGGAAAAGTTTGTGTTGTTTCTTTCAAAACATTTTAATTATCTTCTTAAATCACAAATATTTTATCAAAATACAGTGAAATATAAACTGTAATTCTAATAATGCATTCTCCTTTAGCCTGTTGATGTAGCTCTTTCCATGTGTCTCTGTATGTTTGCATAGATATAGATGAATTGTTTTTATATTTAAAAAAGTTGAAATTATTCAGCCCAGTATTTTCATTTATGGGCATATTGTCAACATTTTTCTTTGTCATCACATATTTCTGTATTTTTTGTTCTTTACTTTTTAAGATATGCTCTCACAAATAGCTCAAGCTGCCTCAAACTCTTCATAGCTCATGCTGTAGTTGAGTTTTAGGTCCCCTGCAATTGCCTCCCAAGCACTGGATTACAGGTGTGCATGGCTACATCTAGACAGTACATATTCCTTGTACTGTTTGCATAATACCCTTTTTTGTATAATAGCTTTTATTATTGGTTTCTTCATTTTCCACATTGGAAATAGTGTTGAGTCAAATCCTTGAGTATAAATACTTCTGTACATTTCTGATTGCTTCTAGGATTAAGACCTTCTGTGCGTATTATCAAGTTCCTTTCCAAAAATAATTCTGCCAGCTTATAGTTTCTTCTACCAGTTCAGTACTAGGCTTGTCTGAATTGAATGAATGGCTTGGGGTCTTAGAACTGTCGGCCTGATTATTTTTAGCTCATAGAATTGTGAAGCAGAAGTAAAAATGCCAGCTCTACCCCCCTGATTATCTATTCTGGAAATGATAACAGTTATTGGTTCTGCCAGTGCCACATTGTTTGGCCTCAGTCCCCCTCTGGGCTTTTATGTTGTGTGACGTTGATGTGGGTGTTGTGTGGATGCTGAGTTCCTTAACTGAGAACTGTGCGTCCCATGTATACACTTGCAGAGGTAGTCACAACTCTTGAAAAGGGGATGTTTTAAAGTCAGTAATCCCAAGAGAGAGGAACAGAGCAAGGATTAGTGTCATTCAACAACAGATGTTAAAGTTACAGGCGTATCATGAGGACATAGACTGAGGACTGAGGACTTCCATTTCCTGCTTGCTCATGTGCATCCTTTAAATATTCGTTATGTTGCTTGAGCCACTTGACAGACCAGATGAAATATGCTCTTTCTTCAGTGCCGGAAGTCTCTTCCCAGCTCTTATTTATGTCTGGTGATAATGCTTTTGAATCCCACTCTTGAGTCCTCAACTGGACCACTTCAGGTCACAGTAATTCATTTGATGCTGTGAGAATAACAACTTACTTCTAGATCGGTCTGTCATCTTGAATGGCCCCTCCCTCTCCGCTCCGCTCAGTCTGTTGTCACAGAGTCCCCTGAAACACCGCCTTCCTGGGGAAAACATCTCAGGGTCAGAGATCTCTGAGTCATAATAGTTTTTTTTTTGTTTATTTGTTTGTTTTGCCTTGACTGTGAGGCCTAGGAATCACAAATCCCCAAATGACTCATTTGAATTCACCTGTTTATTATAGAATTTGCTCAGTGTGGTAGCTTTCGGGATTCTCATAAGTCTGGGAAATTTGGGATGTGTTTTTTTCTTAAATAAGGTGAAAGCTGGGAATGTAAGGCTTGTCTGAAAGGCTAGGAAGTGGTTTCCTGAGGTTTGGGTGTGTGTGTGGGTCCTTGTGTGTATGATGGTAGGAAAGACCATGCCTCCATAGTGTGACAATGAGCATGCTGATCTGGCTGTGAGTTAGGGAACCCAGGACCTATCATTTTCTGTAAAATCACATGGAATTAAGTCATTTTAAATTCTAAAATTATATGCATTTTTCATTCTTTCCTAGTTCCCTTTATCTCTAAACAACATTTTCCTATCTGTTGTCTTTAAGCATACATAAGAATTAAATAGTTTTATCTATGTAGGGATTAAAGAGCATCAGAGATACTTCATTTAAAAAGTAAATGGTTAAGTGTAGCGGAGATAATAATACTAAAAATAAAAAAAATGCTAATAAAACACTGCTTAGCAGAAGTGGCCATGAGCACATGGTAGGGTCTTAATAATTTTGTATCACAGTCCTGTTCATATGAGCCAAGCTACATATTATAAATATTTGTAGGTTTTTGAAATGCTGGTCCCAGTAATAGAGTAAGATGACTTACTTTTGATCTATACCTCCCATAAATACAGTTTAGAAACTCTAGGGGAAACCAGATAGAATCATGATAGTAGCTGATTGCACACTGTGGTCCAAATACTTCCTAGTTTCTCAAACATTCATACTCCCAATAGCCAGGAAAAGAGGCCGCAGCTATTCCACCTTCCCCTCTTAACAGATGTGGGCATGGAGGTATAATACTGGGACTTGAGTCCAGGCTGTGTGATTTTGGAGCCCATTCTCTTAGCTGCCAGTGTGAAGACAGAAGTCTAGGTGAGGAGATAAGTCAAGAGAATGACCTGACTCCAACAGCGTTAGGTTAACTGTGACCTTGAAGTTGACATTTGTTAGACAGTAGAGAAAGTGTCCTTGCTGTCTTAGCTCTTACTGTGACATTCTTTTTTCCAGTGCTCCCTTGTTCCACTCAGTCAGGCACTGGGACATTCGGGAGCTGAGTTCTTGCCATTGTCCTGGATCAAATCTCCCACCAGTGTGTGAGTTTTCCAGAGCTTGTTCTCTCTGTCTGTTGTACAAGATTCAAATACATAAAAAGACAATGGGAACAGGATTTGTGGCCACCATAAATCTTTACCTACCCGATATAAACCTGAGGCAGGCATAGAACTTAAAGGTATGAAATGGCCTGCACCAAGTAGCAACAACAACAACTAATGAAAAGAAAAGACAAAGAAGAAAGAAAGAAAGAGAGCAGGGTTTGTGCATGCACATGTGTGGACTGAGTGCTTTTGAGGTACAGATTTGCTGTGAATCAATAAGACCACTTGTAAGTTCCATCTTGTCCTCAGCTAGGCTCTTGGCACTAAATTAAGGCTCAGTTTGACCAAAAGGACCAGAAAATCCCATCAGTCAATCTCAGTTTGGGAGTTAAATTCAAAAGTGTAGGAATGGCTACTTGGATTGGAAAGGTAACTTCACTTCTTTCCCGTAGGTCCAGTAAGCTGTCCACAGGCAATGGTGTGATGTGCTAATGAAAAGCTCCCTGGGTTCCCTGATGTGGGGACTTTTGGTTCCTTTTGGGTGCTTTGCTTCTTTTGAGACATCAGCAATGGTGCTGTGGAAGAGGCTTCCTTCCGTGTGTCTGCCTGTTCCATAGAAAAGGAATATTGGGTTTAGAGACCCTGAGTTTGTTAGAGTGTTTTTTGAGACAGGGCTTCTCTGTATAGTTTTGGTGCCTGTCCTGGAACTCACTCTGTAGATCAGGCTGGTCTCGAACTCACAGAGATCTGCCTGGCTCTGCCTCCCGAATGCTGGGATTAAAGGCATGCACCACCACCTGGCTAGAGTGATGTCTTTTTGCCACTTTCAAGTTGATCGTTTTTTAATTCTCTTTGCTGTGTGGGATTTGTCTTTTGATG
Organism: Peromyscus leucopus; assembly: GCF_004664715.2. Taxonomy (NCBI): domain Eukaryota; kingdom Metazoa; phylum Chordata; class Mammalia; order Rodentia; family Cricetidae; genus Peromyscus; species Peromyscus leucopus. Next base: position 30,384,546 of record NC_051079.1, on the reverse strand, counting down.
CACCTTGGTCCTTAGCTGTCTTTCTTCTTTAGAGATGTCTTACACTGCTTTTCTTTCTCCCCTTCTGCCTAGAATCCTCTCTCCCTCTCAGCCTTCACTTCTCTCCCTGGCATTTTGTTGTCGTTCATGTTTTGTTTTGAGACAGTGTCCATGTGCCCTAACTGGGCCTGGAATTTAGGATGGCCTTGAACTCATGTTGATCCTCCTGCCTCAACCTCCCAAGCGCTAGGATTACTGGCGTGAGCCATCATACCTGGTCCTCAACTGTTTTTTCTATTTTTCTCCAAATTTCCTGAGCAAAAGAAAATGGAGTTAATTCATTTTGCAGTTATTAACTTCTTTCATATTGATTCCCAAGGTAAATAGAATTTAAAGGCTATAATTAAAATTTTTATTGCCTCCCAAGTCCTGGGATTAAAGGCATGCACCATCACTGCCCGGCAGCTTTTATTATTTTAAAATAGACTTACATTTGTTAAAAATTTGACTGTTGCCAGACAGTGGTGGTGCAGGAGTTTAATCCCAGCACTTAGGAGGCAGAGGAGGTGGATCTCGGGGTATGAGGCCAGGCTGGTCTACAGAGTGAGTTCCAGGACAGCCAGGACTACACAGAGAAATCCTGTCTCCAAAAACAAAAAACAAAAAACAAAAACAACAACAAAATCGACTCTTTTTTTTTTTATTAGTTTGTAATCTTCTAGATATATCTGAAATGGTTAAAATGTAAGAAATTGTGACTATCTCCTCCCAAAGACTTTGAAAATCTTTTACATAATTTTTATGAGGCTTGTTTAAAAATGGTTCTGAATAACTAGTATATGAACTGAATAACTAGTCCATGTTTTAAATTGGATTGTTTGGAGAGCCATTCGTGGCAATACCCTGCCCAGAAGAGCTGTGTGACTTTGGACAAGCCATTAGAATCTGCGTCTCATTTTCTTCATCTGCAGAATGAGGACTGTATTGGTTCCCACTTCCTAGAGTCCTTGGAAGGAGTAAATGAGTTATATAAAATACCACAGGTCAGGATTTGGCACAAAGCAAATGATCGGTTGTTGTATTGTCATTATTTAAAAAGCAAAGTGCAAGGAAGTTAAAAGCAAAAACTTATTTTCCCCATTATAGCATTGCAGACAATGTTTAGTGGTTATAATGAGCCTGCCTTTGAAGTCAGCCTGACCTGGGTTTAAATCTGAGCCCTTCCTCGTCTTCTTGCCCAGCTTTCTCTGGATGACATTTGAATAATGCTGTCTACCTGGTGAGCATGAGACTCACAGGCAAGTGTAATGAAGCATAAGGGATCATTGCATTAAAGCATAATTTGGAATCGGGCTTAATGGTGTATGCATGTAATCCTAGCACTCAAGGTGCTGAGGCAGGAGAATCATGCCTGCACTATATAGCAAGACTGGCAAAAAACAAAAACAATAACAAAAACAAAACCCCAAAACAAACAGTAAAACAAGCCAACAACACAAATTGGTACATTTCCATCTAGTCTTTATTTGTATGTTTCAAACATCGATGTCCACACTATTAGTACAATTATATATCTTTTTCAAATAACATTTCATCACAAGTGCCTTTTATATGAACTACATAAACTTTATGTTTCATTAAGTGGTTATAACTTACTTTGCTATTTAGTACTGAGCATTGAGGTTATTTCTAACTCCTAATGTTAGTCAATGTTACAATGTCACAAGTGACACAAGGTAAACATTTGGAGTCTAGAACCTTTCATGTTTGCAATACTGTCTTAGAAAAGGTTAACTGAAGAACTCCTAAATGTGCAATTGTTTCCCTGGGCTTTGTAAAGTTGCATGTTTCTTGCAGAGTGACTTCCAAATGGAATGCACTACTGTTGTACCCATTTCAGGAAACCCCCAGAGCCCACCAAGGAGCCAGTTTCCCATGCAAGCACATAAGGGTCCTTTTATTCAGGTTCAACCTGGGCCACTGCAAGGCAGATGGAAGGAAATGTGCAGCGGCCATGAGCCCAGGTGTAGAAAGTTTTTAATAGAGAAAACCACAAGCTGGGAATTACATGCTTGGGATTGGGTAGAAGGGATATGGGGCAAGGTGATTTTATGAAACTATTGGTCTAGACTTTGGGCGTGAAACCATATTTGAAACCATTGGGTTAGACTTTTGATGGGGAACCACAACAATCTGCTGAACAGGATTATCTGGACTGCTCAGCAGGAATATCTAGATATCTTCAAGGGCCATAAATCGCAGAGAAGATGTCTGCAGGAATATCTGGATCTTGTTAAACTTTACTGCCCTGTATCTGTTCAAGTTGTCATGGCACATTCCTGTGATTCTTCCTGAGACTGAGTACAGCAGGTGGTCTGAGATGGTGGCCCTTTCCCTAAGATGGAGCCTGTAAAGTCAAGTCTAGGTGGCCCTTTTCTTAAGATGGAGTCTGTAAAGTCAAGTCTAGATTTTCAGACTACTCTGCCCTCAGGATCCAAAAGTTTCTCAGGGTTCAGTGGATATTTATTGACTTAATGAATACATTATTATATTATTTTCCAGAACTGGTAATAATTTTATGATTCTATTCTATTTCGAGTTAATATTAAAGCAAAGTAGTTTCTTTTTAAACACAGAACCAATGGGATGGTAATAAAAACACTAGGCACAGGTAATATCTTTTACTCCAATATTTTACTTATTGCCATTATTATTATCTATTGATTTTTAGTTAGTATAGAAAGGAATGGTTTTCAACGTGGCATTTTTATACCTGGGATTGTATATATTTTGTTACTATTTGGGCCACCACAACCTTCTCTCCTCATCCTCTCTTCTATCCTCTTATTGGGTCCCTTTCACCCTGTAAATAATTCCTCCTTCTGCCTTTAAGTCACACATATTTCATGACGCTCTGTTGATCTCCCCTTTAGACATTTTTCTCACTTCTGATGGCCTCCCTTTTACTTTATGGTCTGTATAACATATACCTATACACATACATATAATTTAAGCCTACATTCTGTGTATGAGGTGAAGTATACAATATTTGTCTTTCTGAGCCTGGCTTTTGCTTACAGTGATCTCCATTTTCATCCATGTTCCTGAAAATGCTTAATTTTGTTCTTCTTTATGGCTGAGTCAAGCCCTGTTGTGTGTATGTACCACATTTCCTTTTTCCACTCATCTGTTGAATGGGCCTCTTGGCTGGTCCTTTACTACCATGAATAGTAAACAGTAGACATGGATGTGCAAATATCTCTTAGGTGATGACTTGGGAGCCCGAGTACTTTGCATGCATTGTGTCATTCAGATGGCTCAACACTCATCTGTGGTGGGTACCCTCATGAGTATGTAATAGATGAGAAGGGACAGGCCTAAGACCACACAGGGGGCAAGACTTAGTGCCATATTCAAATCAGTGGTTAGATCTCTGTCTCTACACTGAAGAGCAGGCTACATACATGTCTGATTTTAAATAGGAAAAATTATTATTGCTGTGTTTCTGTTATAAAAAAAATTATGGTCTTGGTCTTAACAGTACTGAAGATTAACCCCAGGGCTTCCTGCTTGGCAAGTGCTCTGACCCCGAGCTATACCCCTAGCCCTAGGCTAAGTGGCTTTAAGATAGACAACCACCCCATTTCCCCACCTTACTTTCCTAGCAGCCCAAGTCTTTCTGTCTGCCATTGTAACAGATATTTCCCAGAGAAGCCGAATTGGCCAGTTGAATTCCAAATGAGGTAAATAGACCGAAGAGTTGTCCCCCACCTGGAGGATTTCACATGAGTTTCTCCACAAGAGCTGGGATTGCTTTCCGTTTTTGGTTTTAAAGGTAATTTCTTTAAATACCTTTTTATCAAAGGAAAGAGTTTTAAATACTTTTTTTTATCAAAGGAAAGAATTTCATAATATTTTTTCACATCAAAGATAGGTTTAGAGCTTCATCCACGTGGGAGTTATTAATCCATAGAGATATATCTGAGACTAAGCAGAGGCTTAGGAATTAATCAGTTAAAACACTGCCTGCTTAATTAGTTGACTTGGTGGAGTGACTTTTCCAAACCGTCAGCCTGTCACCATTGCGTCCGGTTCTTCAACTTTCCTTTACCGCTTACTAATTTCTAACAGGACTTGGGGATTTTTAAATATCTGTTTGCATAAACACTGCCTGACTCTTGTCTTTTGAAAGCAAGAGGTGAACAAGAGGTGTGTAGTGATATACAGGTATAATTCCAACTCTCGGGAGGCTGAAGCAGGAGGATTTCAAGTTTAAAGCCAGACTGGGCTATATAGCAAGACCCTGTATCAAAAACAGAACAAAACAAAACAAGACAAAGCAAAAACAAGTAAACAAACAAACAAAAAGGAACAAAAAGGCAACCAACTAGCCAAACAAACGAAGTTAGTAGTCATTCACCTTTAAATCTTTATGGAAAGATTTTGTTTTTATCTTTAACAAATATCTGCCATTGTAACAGATATATTTCTCAGAGAAGCTGAGTTGGCCAGTTGAATTCCAAATGAGGTAAATAGACCGAAGAGTTGTTCCCCACCTTGAGGATTTCACATGTGTTTCTCCACAAGAGCTTTCCTAAATGTTGCCTTTGTTTTAAGTTGGTTGATTTTTAAATGTGAAATACTTAGAACTTTAAAACGATTGCTTCTGGAACTTTCCATGGCTTACTCGTGTGCCCCTCTACAGAGTGTATGATGAAGACCACCATCATGAGCTCCAAAAAGGGACTTAGCACTTTGCTCATCTGTGGTTTTTGTCCCCCAAGAAATGATGGGCATGGTTAGCAACAAAAGACCTTTAGTGATATGGTATTCTGAATGAGAAATGCCCCTGATAGCCAATAACCTCAGGTATTTGAGTACTCGGTCCCCAGTGGTTGGCACTGTTTGGGGATCTTATGGAACCTTTAGGTGAGCCTTGCTGGAGGAAGTATGTCCCTGAGGCCAGGCTTTGAGACTTGATAGCCCCACTTCCAATTCTCTTTGCTTTTTGCATGGAGTTAAACGTGTGTTCTCTTAGCTTTTTGCTATATCGTCCATCCCCCGCCATCACGGATTCTCCCTCTGGATCTGTCAGCAAGAACAGGCTTGTTCTTCCTGAGGTTGCTTTTGGACATGGTGTTTTGTCACAGCAACAAAAAGTCACCGGTGCAAGTGGGAAATAAAATGTTGGTTGGACAGCTGACCAAGACGCTCTATACATAGGTAACTTATTGGAGCAGAAATGCTTCCTGTGGGTATGCTTGGCTTCTCTAGAGCCCAGGTGTGGTGAGATGTTTTGCTCTGAGGATACTGCAAATGCTGCTTGTGGTTTGTTCTCATTCTGCTCCTAAATTTAGGAAGTGAAGACCACATACATGCAGATGGAAGTAAGTGACATGACACAATGTGTAAGCTACAAACACATCTTTCCTCCCCATCCCATCCCATTTTCCCTTCCATAGCATCTTATGGAACCCAGGCTGGTCTTGAACTTGCTGTGAAGTGAAGCCTGGCCTTGAACTACTAATCCCATGGCCTCTGCTTCCCGAGCGCTGGGATTATAGCAGCATACCACCATGCTAGACCATGATCACACCTTTTAAAGGCATTAGGAAACTGAGAGAGTCACTAGATCCTGCTGCTTTCTAGCCAAGCATACCACCGCCTAACTTCCTTTCTGAGTGTCACTTAACCCGTGTGACTAGCTCATAGACTGGGCGTGAGGATTTGATGAGTCCAGGAGTATTGTAGCACAGTAGAAGGCTTTGTCTGCCTGCTGAGAACCAGTTCTTCAGTGGGTCCAGATTCCAGTTGTGTTCCGGCTGTTAACCAATGCTGTGACCTCAGGAAGGCTGGTTCACCATCCGGTGTGTCAGCCACCCCAGAAGCACCAGGGTCTCTTTGAGGGGATGAAATACACTTTGTGAATGTAAAGATGCTCGAGGTGGGTCGCTGGAGGCGTTTTCTGTGAGTCACTGGACACTGGACACTGACTGAAGAGAGCTTTGTGGTGAAAGACACCCCTCCCCCCATCGTTTTTCCCCCCTTCGCCAGCTCCGTTTGCAGAGGTCAGCACTTGTCTTTAGGCCACAGGGAGACTGGAAGGTTAAGCATTGTTAACACAGGCATGCAGTATGCAAGTGGCTTTAGATGTCTCACTTAATTCTTATAAGATAGCATTGCGAAGCAAAATGCTTCTTCTGCTCTCTCTACGCAGGCAAGCAAACAAATTCATTGAGGTAAGTGCTCATTGTTACAAGGAGCTGGAGAAATCCAGGGTGAAATTCCAGGCCTGCCACTTAGGGTCTACTATGAGAACAAACTACAAGCAGTGTTTGCAATATCCTCAGAGCAAACCGTGTGGACTTAGGGTCTCACTACCTGAGACTCTTTCCTTCCCTGGAGATGAGGAGGGTGAAAGCAGCTCACCTCGTAAGACTGTGGAGAACATTAAAGATGTGGGTGAGACGGAGGCTTGTAGTCAGCCCATAACACATCTGCAGTAACGCTGATGCTGCTGAGACTTGGTGAACTGGGCTTTTTACTAATGTATGGGTGTAGGAAATGATAGCTTGTTCAAAGGAAACACCTAATTTGAAGACATGCATGCAAATATTATTGATTTACACCGAAGCAGGATGATGGGCCGGGGTGGAAATAAAAACAAAAGGAGAATTATCTAGGAATCTGTTGGATTTATTTATTTCCTGGGCAACAGTTAGATTTTATGCATTCTGTTAGAGACAATTCATTGATAACATGTACAGACACTTTGGCTCTCTATTTTATCTCGGAGTAAGGAAGGAAAATGGAGAAGCTATGTTTTGGCTTAAGTTTGGTGAACAGGAAAAAAAAAGAAAACTCTACTCAAAGGGAATTGATAGAAGGCTTGTTACTTTTTAGTTTGTCATAACAAGAGTAGGTAATGGGGCCCACTGGTGCCAGGTGCTGAAGCCACTCTGCTGGAGGATAGGAGAGAATTCCTTGTCATTAGGACAGACACAGACGGCATGAGTGAATGTGCCCCACGGATGGCGACTTCTAAGCAGAGATGAATGTTCAGTAGCGTGATGGTCTCAGGTGGGGTGTGGCTGGCTCTGTGTGAGAGGCTGGCCTTGATGAACGGTGAAGGAAAGCTGTGTTTCACATGAAGTTCAAGTCAGGAGGAATACAACTGTGCACAGTTCACATTTCTAGACAGTCAAAATAGAGACAGATGGAGTCATGTTGGGTGGTGGAGAAGGAATGTAAATACAGAAGCACACTAGAGACTTGATGCTTGTCAGGTGGGGCTGAGGGGGAGAAGGGACCATGAAAATGACAGTGTCCTCTTTCCTCCTGATATTTGGCTATCGAGCTCTCTAAATCAGATGGGCCACTTTCAACCCCTTGTTGAGGGTTTTCTTTCTGGTTCAGAAAATACAAGATCTTTCCCAAGTTTTAGATTTTCTTATTTGGGGACATACTATTTCCTGTTGCAAGTTGTAAGAATCGAATATTCTCCTTCAGGAGAGAGAAAGATTAATAATGTGAAACGGAGGTGTGTGAATCATTGTAGCAGTTAATATTGTGTAGTTATACCTAAAGATTTGGGGGTGATTAGTGAAAATAAAACTTACTGAAGAATGTATCAGTTACTATTGGGGAAATTATATCAAAGCTGTATATTATATCTGACTATTCCTACTCGAAAAGTATTGTATTTGAGATAATTTGTAGATACGATTAGATATTGACTCAGATATTAAAATTCATGACATTTTGTTTGGGAACAGGACTAAAATGTCTGATTTGTTTATCAGAATTTTTGAGCCATAGTCAAACAGGGAAGAGAGAAAAGCTCTTGGTATACATCCGGCATTGTAATAGGGGTCTCACACTTTCCTTAGAACTTCCAGCCTAGCCAGATTCTAGGCTCTTCTGCTTGATTGCCTTGAGTCAACTGGAGGCTCTGGTTTTTAGTTACTGTGTGGTTTCGGATGGGATGTTCAATGTTTCTGAGCTTTGGTGTCATCCCAAACACAAATAACCATCCTTTAGTGCAGAGGAGCTTTGCTCTGGGAAGGTTTTCCCACAGTGTTTGGCACAACGCATGGGCTAATAAATTTTTATTATTGTTATTTGGTGCTGTTCCAGTTTTGGAGATGAAGGTAGCTCTAAGTTGAAAAGAATTGGGCATCAGATTAAAAGATGCTTTATTGTGATAAAATATTTTTCTGGAGAGCTTTGCTCAGTGTTTCTCATATTTTAATGAGAACACTGGATACAGATAGCTTCCTCCTTTCATCTCCTGCTTCATCCATTTCTTTTTCTCTCCTTCCTTTCCTTCACAAATGAAGCCCATCCTGTTGGGTTCTAGTGTAGGTGGGATTCAGCAGTGGACACACATGGGCTCTTTCTTTGATCTCATGAAATATACCTTCTTATGGGGGTGACAGATATTTTAGAAGCTATACGGCCACTACAGAGATAGTGACATGTGGAGATTGGATCTAGACTGGCTTGGCTGTGTATGCGGGGATGGCGACAGGAGTTGGCATTCGCTGAGGAGGGGGTAGGTCAACTGAGCTGTGAATGCTGCAGGAGGACTGCCCCTTGAAGACCTGGGGTTCCTTAGAGAGAACAGTGGGTGAGAAAGAAGGCTCAGATATGTTCCTGAGTAGGAAGCAGGCATGTGGGTCATGTCCATGGTCAGAGGAGAATGCAGAGGGGCTGTGGCTGGAAGATTGGGAAGGAAACAGACCAAACAGAGCCTGATGAGTATGATTAGGGCCACAGGTCACGTTGGGAGTTGAGGCAACCAAGTGTTATTACTTTACCTTATTCATGTCTTCAGAATTCTGCATTGTTAACAAGATGATTCTGAACAAGTTCTATAGAAGCCATCTTAATGGAAAATAGAAGTTGAAGGGTAATGAAGTTTTTAAACTAAATTTGATGCAAAGCTTTCTGTTAAGTGGCCAGTGATTTTATAACACAAACTTTCACATTGAAAAGTATCTCTCTTTCTCAATATTTGTTGACTAGTCCAGATTTCTCCAGACCTGGTGTGTGCTCCTGACTCTCTCTCCATCATTCCCTCTTCTTCTCCTCCTCCTTCTCCTTCTTCTTCTTTCTTCTTCCTCTTCCTCCTCCTCATGCCTTCATCCTTTCCCTGTTTGGTCCTTTCATCTCTGCAGCAGCTCTTGTGATGCTGAACCTCCCACTTCTACTTCACGGATGCTGAGCATGAGGCAGATTCATTCAGAGCAGTTCTTCCTAAACTCATTATTCTAGCATCCATAAGTCATATGTTGGTAAGTTTTACAGCCCATCAGCACTGAGCACCTACTGTGTGTTGAATTGTGCCGAAGGTGCTGGGATTGAAACATAAGCTAAACTTGTACCTTAAGTGTGTACCTTTCCATCTCATATAAAGTGGTAGGAATATAAATTGATTATTGATTGGTTAACTATTGCATTCATTCAGTGGACAGTGATGCTGTGTCTCCTGTGTCCCAAGGCTGTCCTCTTCCACAAGATGCATGCATCCTTGTTTGTTTACCCGTTTGTTATTCTTCTGTGTGTGTTGGAGTGGCAGTTGGGGAGTGGAGGTATCACATGCCATGCTGTATACGTGGAGGTCGGGACAACTTTGTGAAGTAGTCTCTTCACCTTTTACCTGTGTTCTAGGGATCAAATTTGGGTGGTCAAGACCTCATGGCCAGTGCTTTTACCTGCTAAGCTGCTTCATCAGCCACGTCCCCGTCTAAACAGGATCTCATTCATCTCAGGCTGATCTTGAACTTGCTAGGTAGCCAAAGATGACCTTGAATTTTGGACCCCCCCCTTCCACGTCTTCCTGAATGCTGGGATTGCAGACATATGGTTTAAGCGGTGCTGGGGATGGAGCCGTTGTGCATGCTGGGAACCAGTGAAGCTGTGCCTCCAGCCCCACAGGATTACAGGAAGATTCAGGGGAAGCACAGCTATTTAATTGCAGGCAGTTTACTATAAACTAGCATTTTAACGCTAGGAATTATGGTAATCAGATTAGGCATGATTTTCCCCAGATTTGAAAACAAGCCCATGTTGCTATCTCTATCCAAAGAGGAGGCAGTTAAGGTATAAAGAATTTTAAATTTTGCACCAAGTTTCACAGCAAACTTGGATATGCCCCAAATGTCTCCAATAGAGTCATTAGCTGATTACGGTGTCATTTGTGGCTATATAGGAGGTTTTATGTGCTATTGTCTCTTTCAGGAAGAAGTGGAGCTAAGGAGGAGAATGTGTGTGTGTGTGTGTGTGTGTGTGTGTGTGTGTGTGTGTGTGTGTGAGGGGTGGAGAACCAGGAGCTTGGAAGATGGGGTTGTATCATCATCCGGTTTCCTTCCCTATTCTGTCCAGTTTCCTGTGGTAATTGCTTAACAGCGAAAGTGCTGTATGCAGCTCCCTGCTCCAAGGCCTTTTCCTAACCTTCTTGGGGTCCCTCCTTACCTTCTCTGGTGTCTGTGGCTCAGAAGCCACTTTGGTGTTTACTCATATCTCTCCTCTTCTTGGTTGTTCTTCCGACTTGTCTCTTCTTGTGTACCTGACCTCTCCTTCCCTCTTTCTTTCATACTTTTTTTTTTTATTTCTATAAGTTACAACACTTTTTAGAGATTGGCTTGCCTCTCAGTTGTTTTTCATTCTTCCATGAGACCATGACCTCTGAGTGTGTGTTTTTGTCAGGAGGACATCATGTCCTGTTGGATCTTTATGCTGCTAGATGAAGCCTCATACACACAGTGGCAGCTGGTACTATGGACAGTGTCTAAATTAGGTTAGCTATTGCTGTGATAAAACACCATTGACCAAAAGCAACTTGGGGACGGAAGGGCTTACTTAGCTTCCACTTCCACATCATAGTTCATCATGGAAGGAAGTCAGGGCAGGAATTTAAGGCAGGAAACCAGAGGCAGGAACTGAAACAGAAGCCGTGGAGGAACGCTACTTACTAGCTTGCTCCTCATGGCTTATTCAGTTTGTTTTTTTATATCTTAATAACACCTGCTCAGGAATAGCACCACCCACAATGGGCTGGACCCTTCTCCATCAATCAATCACCAGTCAAGAAAATGCCCCATAGGTTTGCCTACAGGCCAGTCTTAGGGAAGCATTTGCTCAATTGAGGCTCCCTCCTCTCAGATGACTCTGGCTTGTGTCATGTTGACAAAAATTTAGCTAGCTCAGGCAGTATTTGCTCTAAAGCCATGAATCACAAGAAGGAAGTTCTTTCCAGTGGGGTCTTTGACACCATTTTTATTACTGCGATAATTAAGTGAGCAGCTCTCTTATTAGGAGCTCGGCGTGGGTATGCCTTTGGGGAACTGCTCTGGTGTCTGTAATTTTTGTAAGGTCTAATATGACTCCCTTTGGAGCCTCCCAGGTAAATCAGATGTTCATTAAGGGAGCATCAACTTGATTATAAAATAAACACACTATCTAGATCTAGCCATCTTTGATTCTACCTCTCCCGAAGACACAGTTTGGTCTTGCAGTAATCATCAGTGACTTCTCAGAAACAGAAAAGGGTTTTTGTGAAGGATTTCCAACCTGAAAGGCTCTGAGACTAAATGGGAGTACCGTTAGGCGTTGCTGTCCTGACATTAGGGACATGAGGCCCTGAGATGGCTTACTTGCCTGTGCATTGACAAATGGGGAAAGATGGCCTAGTAATAGAGGAAAAACCATTCTGATGGCAGAGAGATAATAAAATCAAGCTGGTTTATGGTTTGTCAGCCCAAAAAGCTTTTAAAGCATATCCGAAAGGTGGATGCACTTAATGTTTACTCTGCATGCAGGCCTCATTGTGTGATAAGGGGTATAAATTTAGCCTCTTTACGGCTCATCTCTGGGGTGAGATTTGAGTGTTAGAATGAACTTTATTTGAAAGTACTATTGACTGGGCTTTGATTTGGCCCCTCCTTACCAAGAGAAGTGCCAAATAATGGCTAGCCTACTGTTCGGAGTTTTCTTTTTCTTAATTCACTTTATTCGCCTTTTCCCCTGCCCTCACGCTCCCCTTTCTAGATCTAACTTTACTTAAGAGTGAAGTGCTAGGAGAGGGGAAAAGAGGGAAAGAAAAATCAACTGTCACATTGTGAACGTAATTGATTCAATAAACCACGTCTTTGAATTCCCAGGGCAAACCTTGGAATCTTTATTTACGTCAATTAGTGGCCTGGTAAGTGGTGGAGGTCTTAATATAGACGGATGAGACAGATTACGGGTTAGTTCTCTCTTCCCAAGAAAGAACGTGCTTTCCTTGTTTTAAAGACATACTGTCCAGATGTGGACAGCTACTCTGAAAAATATAAGTTTGAAAAAAGAATTTAGGTGGCAGTTTTTGTTCTTTCTAGAAACAAGAGGACATTAGGGGGGTTGTTGGAACAAGAAAAAAAAGTGAAACAAGAAAGAAAATTCCCTGTAAAGGGCAGGGACTTTTTCTTAGCTGTTCACTATTTACTATCCAGTGCACATAGCAGGCACACGATAAATATTAGTCAGGTGTATTGTTGAATAAATGAAAACGGAAGTGAACACTGTCCTGATCTGGTAGATTTTATGTTACTAGTTGTTGTACCCCTGGTCCTCACTTCTTCTTCCCCAGTGTTCTAGGAGACTAGTTTTTTGTTTGTTTTTTAAGATTTATTTTTAGTTATATGTGTATGTGAGTGTATATGCATGTGAGCGCAGGTGTCTGAGGAGACCAGAAAAGGGTGTAGGATCCCCTTGGAGCTGGAGTTGCAGGAGGTTGTGAGCTGTCTGATGTGGGTGCGGGGAATTGAATCCAGGTCCCCTACAAAGAGCAGCTAATGCTCTTAACCACTGAGCCATCTCTCTGGTCCCAACAGGAGACTAACTTTCAAAGTACAGTTTGAGAGGACATCTCCAGGTGTGATTACAGAGCACCTGCTTCATCATGCCCAGATGGGCAGAGCTGGAGGGGGACCTTAGAAATGTTACAGAGCTACTATTTACAAATCCTTGGAAATTGCATTTCAGAATCTCACAAAGTGTGTTATCAATGCAAAGCTCCAGGTCCTGGCCCTGGAATTTCATATGGAAGTCACTGTTGGGGTTGAGGAGCCTGTAATCTCTATTGTGGGTAGCCCTAGGTGGTTTGGTGTACTGGAAGTAGATGGCCTCAAAGTCCCCTGACCTTGGTAGTCAAAGGCACTTCTTGGTAAAAGTGACCATCCTAAGGAACCCAGCTTTAGAAAGGCTGTGAGCTGTAAATAGGGTCCAAGTCTCCTGGCTCAGATGACTGTTACTGGTCCTTTGGTTTGCTGTCCTGGTTCATCTGACAAGCCATGCTTCTCAGCCTCTGTCATGATCCTTTAATGCTGCAGCATTGTCTGGGGTGATGGCCCTGGCAGAGCTGGAAGGTCTTTCAGAATCATATCTCATTTGTTCTGCTTTGGTGTGAAAGGGGTGTGTGTGTGTGTGTGTGTGTGTGTGTGTGTTGTGATGTATGTTCATGTTCATGTGGGTATGCTAATGTGAATACAAGGTTCACATGTATATGCATGCATATGGAGGCCAGAGGTTGCTGTTAAGCATCTTCCTCGACCATTTTCCACCATATCTTTTGGAGATGTGTCTCTTGTGTAACCTGGAGCCCATGGATTTGTCTAGAACTGACAATGAACTTGATATACCCAGCTATCTGTCTCTGCTCTCTTGCTTTCCAGTGCTGGAAATGCAGATGTGTGGTCAACGTCTTTTGTTTGTTTGTTTGTTTGGTCTTTTAAAAGAACGTGTTGGAAGTTTGAACTCAGGTCCCCATCTTCACACGCCAAGCACTTCAACCATGCGGCCACTTCCCAAGCCCCTGTTTTATTGGGTTCACTAGTGATGCCTTTGCTTCCTTCCAGTCCTTGTCTCCTGTCCCACACAAGCACCAGTGGTGGGTCCCAGCCCTTCTTTTGTAGGCCAACTCAGCATTGCCCAGCCCTGTTTGATCTTAAGGGAATCACGTGAGAGGTTGTTAAAGGTACAGAACTCTGGGGCCCCACCAGAGTCCCATTAAACCCGCCTTTCTGGGAGAGGCCTGGGGAACCTTTTTGAAGTTCTTTTCATTGCTATGATTCTCGACATTTCTAGTCTCTGTGAAGAGCAGCCCCCTTTCTTTCTGGATCCAGCTGTGCAGTCTTTAAGACCTTACCTCATAGTTAGGCCCCAGCCCCATCTTTCCCTGCAAGTTGTTCTCCAGCCTGCAGAACTGGTCTCTAAAAGTAGGACAGGGGTATCTGCCATCTTCTTTCCTTCAGGAACAAGGGTAGGCAGGGTGGCGTGGGAAGTCATGGAATGCACCGTGCAGAAGACTGGTGTGTGGGGCTGAAAGCAGGGTGAAGTGCCTGTGCGCTTTCCTGGCTTCCCCTCACAACGTCAGAGCTCTGGGCGCACACTTAAACCTCTTTGAACATCTGTGTTCTAACTAGGAAAGCAGTTTTGTCTGTATCAAACAAGGCGTCAGAGTGGGGATGTATGTATCGAGTGTGTTGGAGAGGGCTGTGCGGGGAGCATCTCTGTAAGGAGGGAAACCAGGGAGGCTGGCTGAGATACAGCTGCAGCAGAGGTCTCAGCTGTGCCACGGAGAGCCATGGGGGTGCAATACCCTTCCCAGTTGTTGGCGACTGAGAGAAGAGAGTCATTATCGTCTTCATATCCACCAGTCATAGGATATGAGCTGGCACTGGAGAGAGGGCATGACCTCAGGTGATGATGTGCCTTGGCTGAGATGTCCCTGTGCCTGCAGCGGTCCCTAATAGGTTCTTGTGGGTGGGGAAAGAGTGCCTTCATCTTGGAGAGCATCTCAGTGGGGTAGGGTAGCACCTGCTGCCTACACCAGCACGCATGAACCCTGGCAGTGAAGCCAGCACAATTGTCGCCATTCAGCAAACATTTACAGTGGCCATTATCCCAACGCTGGCAAGCTGTGCCACTTGTGAGACATTGCTTACCTGGGCTTGGACTGCCTTCTGATGTTGCAAGCAGATTCCAAACTCCGCTCTGCCCACCTCCTAAACAGCTCTGAGAACGTGCCGAGAAAGCAGAAGGGGGGATTGCTGAGTGAAATATTACACAAATGTCAGGGATGACTGAGCCCACTTTTCTTCAATGAATGTATATGGTCAGGACCCGGATTCCCTGAAGGGAAAAGGTTGTGATAAATGTAATGGTGCTTGTCTATGAAAGATGGCATTTTGATTTTTCTTTCTTCTCTCTGTAGGGAATTAGAATAATGGAGATGCTGCTAAAGGAACAGTGTGGTGCCCCCTTAGTGGAATAAAGAATCATCAGTGAGTATCAAAAGCAAAATCAGAATTATTTACTCAAGCCGTGTTTCCATGCTTATAAACCTGGCATTATGAATCAGCCTCCCTGAGCTATTCGCTGTACGTTTCCCAGTGATACCCATAGAATACTATTTCACAGGCATTTTGTTATCTGCTCAGCAGCTTTATTTGCTTGGCTTTCTGATTTTCGAAGCAGGTTTTGTACTATGCGCTGAGTTACAACTGCTTTCAAATTGCTAAAACTGTTCGGTATAATCTGCCATGATTGAGGCCCTTGGGGTGGCAGAGATTTGTAAAGGCCGCTCTCAGGATTAACTGAAGCTTACTTATTGTTCTCAGAACAATAAGAAGGGAGACTTAAAGCTGTAATTGGGGCAGGAAGGATCACAGAAAAGGAACGTGTTGATTGGCCAACTAAAACAAATACATCTTACTAGTCTGGAAACTAATCCCCAAGACCAAAATACGAAATTCTCCTAAGTATACAATTTCCTGAATGCTGACCTAAAGTGCTGTGTGACAAACTTTATACTTGACCTTATGTGGTGGGTGGCGGTCCAAACAAGGTAAACTGAAAGTATTGTATATAAATGATCTTCAGGCTGTGAGTATACAGTCTATATAAAAAGGAAATGAATTTGGTCTTTACACTTGGGTTCTAATCCCAGGGAATCTCATTATATATGTGCAAATAGTGCAAAAATTATGAAAAGTTCCCTAATCCAAAATACTTCTGGATCCAGGCAGTTTGGATAAGGGATACGCAATAAGCACATACTTTCCACTGCCTGAAATGCTGTTCAGGAGGAGTCCGAATCTTAGGAATAATTCATGGGCTCTGGCTTGAGTGCCTTAGGTGATTAGGAGTGTTTGTCAAGGGCACAGACTAGCAATTCATAATTACCTTAGGCCAGCTTAAAAGGACACTCTACACATAGTTTTCTATAAACAACCTGGTGTTTTAATTGTGGCATACAACAAACTCTGAGAGCAATTAACCGAAGAAGAAATGATAGGACCATTCATATACAAGTACCTTGAGTTTCAAAGCATGTCAGTCATGCCTCTGAATGGACACGAGTTGGAGAGTTGCATTTCTGTTGATTTGCAAGTTGTACGCCCACCATTCTGATGACTACTTAGCTGTATACACTTGACATATAGTAGATTTCAATGTTATTGGAGGACTAAACAAGATAATTTAGTACAGGCATGGCACGTGGTAGGTGCTCATAGAGTGTTAGAATTGAATCTAAGTATGGTTTGCTCTTATATCCATCCTGCTCCTTAAACAAATTATAAAGAACTTAGCTTCATCTCCCTGTTTTTCTAGGCTGGCATGTCTGTGAGGCTGACTATATTAGTTACTCTGCTCACTACTGTGATGTAATACCTCACAGAAGCAACTTTAAGGAAGTATTGGTTGTAGTATTAAGGCAACTCCACATAGTTAAAAGGGAGGTTTATTTTGTGGGATAACTTACAAGTGAAGGGATAGGTTACAGGGTCTGGGAAAGGTGTAGCGCAGTCCGGCGGTGTTCTCTGGAGAACTCTGCTCGGTCTACCTCCAGCATCCAGGATCCAGGAACCAAGAGAGTCAGCACATCCAGATCTCAGGTCTTAAGGGCTCCTGTCTCAGCCCCACCTTGTAGGTGTGACAGTTACCGAAGCCTCAATGGGGGTAGTACTTCCAGGTCAAAGCTGGAACAGCTACCCACTACAAGGAAGGAAGATTTATTTTGCTTATGTTTTAAGAAGAGATGGAGTACAGTGTGGTGGCAGGATTGTAAGGTGGCTGGTCCCATTGCCTGCCCAGCAGGGAACAGAGAGACAGGAATGTTGGTGCTCATTCGGTCTTCTCCTTTTTCCATTTATGTTAAATTCAGAATCCCAACCCATGCCATGATGCCACCAACACTCTGGGCATGTCTTCCGTTCTTGGATACATTTCTCTGGAAATATCCTCCCAGCCTCACCTAGAATTGTATGTCCCAACCACCTCTGCACCCAGTCAGTTGACAGTAATGACAAACAAGCCCATCCTTTATCAATGTGACACCCAGACACCTTGAACTGTAACATTCTACCCTTTGTCCCTCAAGGGCTCATGGCCCTCTCATAATACATGATGAGATCTTCTAAATACATCTCATAATGTAATAAAAGATACCAACTGAAAAAAAAAAAAAAACCCAGTAGCTTCTGATGGGTCTTATGGTCAGATACAAAGAAAAGAACAGCCACATATTAGAGACCAGGAAATGTATTAATCTATTCAATCAAGGCAAGTGCAGCTTGTTCATGATTAGAGTCCCCACTTGATTCAACTCACAATAGTTAACTGTCCTTCTCCAGTGTCCACCAGCTGCACAGGCCAAATGGACTTAAATGGAGATATGGTTGGAGCCATCACCCCTGTGGCCTTGATGGTGGCTCTCATCTTCACCATCTCCCCAGGGATGCAGTAATGGCTTTGCTTTTCTGTAGTCCCAGGTAGAGGCATCTTTAATGGCTTCCATTTGGGCACTTCCATCTTAATAGACCCCGCTCTCACTGAGTACTAATGTGCGCGCGCTCTTGGGCACTGATCCCGACTTACCCAGGGGGTGAGCTCTGAAGTCAGCTCTAAGTTACACGAGTGACTTTGGAAAGGCAATGCTTGCTAGTTTCCAAGCTTTGAATTAGTGGTCTTGAAATTTTAGTCAACATCAGGAACAGGTGGAGGATTTTAAAGCATAGACTAGTGGACCCACTCCTGGAGTTCTGGTTGACCAAGTCTTGCGGGGGGGGGGGGGGGTGTGTGTTTCTCCTGATCTCATCCCTGGGTAGAGATGATGGAGGCAGTCAAGTGCTAGGACACCAAGAAAGCAGGTAACTGGGCTTTTAGCATCTTTGGGTATATGTTTACCTTTATATCAGTTATCAATGGTTTGCATGCTGTATTTTCCCTTTTTTTTTTCATCAAAGCCTCTTCTTGCATTATTCATTCATTCATTCGTTTGTTTGTTTATTATCTGAATGTAATGTAGACAAGCTCCAGGTTAGAGAAAATTTACCTGAAACAAGGAGTCAAGGCTCATGCCAGCTTGTGGTTCTAAGTCAGTTTGGGTTTAAAGTGTTGTTAGTAAAGATGAGTAAATTTAAAAAGTTTACAGTGTGGCCTGTTGTCTTTCAGTCATGCCCAGCCTGTGGCCCCTGGAGCCCAGGACAGCTTAGCACAAAATAATAAACTTGTACTTTGGAGATGATGATGATGATGATGATGATGATGATGATGATGATGATGATTTTAGCCTGTGTGTATGACTTGATACACAGTTCTCCAGTATGAATTTCGTAGATGATAATGTTTTTGTAGTATCAAGAGGTAGGACACTTGGATTGTCTTTTTTCCTTTTTACCATGTGAGACTAACCTATGACTTGGGCTTATCCTGGTGTATAAGAAGCAGCCTCAGGTAGCTAAGTGGTCGACGTCTGCATAGTACCAGGACTTTGGAGTGGGGCAGTAGCATTTGGTGCCACAGAGTTCCTGTGTTATACACATAGAGCAGTCTGCCATAATTCATAACCCATTTTCTCAAAGGAGTAAATGTAAAGGAAGGGATATATATTCTTCACATATGCATCTACAATTACTGTAAATTAAAGACTACCAGTTAAGGTTTAAGCTGTTCCAATCAACTTCATTGAGTTATTACTTATATACAAATTAAATTGATGATTCCATTTTGTGAATTATAAATAAATAGTTCTGTAATCATCACTACAAATCAGACTTAGAAAAATTTGAGGCTTTGGTGTTGTAGCCCAGCCACAGCTTTATTCTCTCTCCTTCCCATTTTCTTGACGACAATTTTTACAAAGCTTTTGTAGTTTAAAATGCTTCTGTCTTCATGGAACGTTCTTCCTTTCTCAAAAATAGCTTTATGGAAAATAAGTTGTAGGTGGGGCGTGTACTGTTCTTGAGTTGTGAAGTGATAAAATTAAACGGAAAGGAGCCAGCATTTGGGGGGCTGGGACAGGGTGGCTGAGAGTTTGGGAGCAGCCTGGGGTATGGAGTGAGACCCGCTTTGAAACTAAAAACAATGTCTGAAAAGATGGCTCAGTGAGAGAAGGTGTTTGCCTCCAACCCTGGTAGTCTGGGTTCAGTCTTGTGGCCACAGGTAGTAGAAGGAGGGTACTGACTCCCACAGGTTGTCCCATGACCTGCACACATGTGCGGTGTATGTAAATGCGTGCACGCGCACATGGGGGGTGGGTGTAGGAGAGAGAGAGATGTAACTAAAATAAAAAGTAAATAAATATATAATAATGGGTAGGAGGGACCACACAGAGAATAGAGTTCAGAACACTGTAGCCGAAAAATGTAACCAGGCTGCTGCTTTTTATAAATTAAGATTTATTGGAACACAACTGTGCTCTTGGCCACGTTCAAAGCTGCAACAGCAGACTGGAATAGTTTTGACAGAGACCTTGCAGCCATTAACAGCCTAAATTATTTACTTTATTCTCCTTTTGTTGTTTGTTGGAAACAAGAAGGGCAAAGTTTTTTGTCTCCTGAGTTAGTTTCATAAATCAGTGTCCAGGATTGTGGTGGTGATTGTGTGGCCTTTTAAAAACTATAACATGGATCACATCATACCTCTGCTCCTGAGTTTTTGACAGTTTATCTCCTCTGCATTTATGCTAACAGCCTCACTTAGTGAAGACTCATATCATGCTATCTTAAGGCATGAAAAGATATCAAAATGCTAACAACAGTGAAATTAAAAGTGCCATCAACAGTGGTCACTGACACACTCAGAGAGGTCCAGTGCACATGAATACAGTGCAATAGAAATACAGGCATTCTGTTAATATAGACAATGTCATTGTAGCATGGTAATAATATGGGCACTGTTTATAAATCAATTGATATACCAACTTTGGAATTTTGCAACTCTCTGTTTTCTTTTGTTTTTTTGCATATGTGCATATATATATGCATGCATTTATATGCATAAACGCAGGTGTGTGCATGTGCGTGTGTGCGTGTGCGTGTGCGTGTGCGTGTGCGTGTGTGTGTGTGTGTGTGTGTGTGTGTGTGTGATGGAGGGAAGGAGAGAGGGGATGATAATCTGAAGTATTGATTTTTACCTTGTACCTTATTCAAGATAGAGTCTCTTGCTTTTTGTTTTGCTGTGTGTACCAGGCCTGGGAGCAATCTTGTCTGAGTCCTGGAATGATAGGCACACATACTATTGCGTTTGACTTCATATGGTTTCTGGACATTTGGACTCAGGACATCACGATTGTGTACTGGGCCCTTTGCCCTCTGAACCATCTCTGCAGCCGAGTTCTCTGTCTTTAAAAGACAATTTGTAGAGTTACATAAATGTGCCAGAGGAGATATTATTTCATATTTTTACATCACATGCCTTTAATCCCAGCACTTAAGATGCAGATCTCTGAGTTCCAGACAAGTCAGGGCTAACCCTACCCCCACAAAAACATAAAAATGTAGGATTTAAATTCATGTAACACATGCCTACATTTTTCATGGTACCTAGCATCAAAAGTAACATTCATGAACTCGCTGACCCGTGTGTCCAAGTGGGCATTTGCAAATGTAGAAAGCTTAGGTAATTTTCTCATGGACCAAAACGAAGGCATATAAATCTCACTAGCCAATATGCTTGTGGCATTGCTGCTGGCACATCTTTTTGATGGATTTTTGATTTCCTGTCAGTTTTGAACAAAACAAATAGCCCTGACATCTGTTTGTTCTTGCCACTGGCATTCAGGAGACTGGCTTGGTGAGGTTTGATAACACAGTAGAGTTCTATCTCATCGGGATGATTAAGATCTCACTTTTAGCTGTATCTTGAGTTCCACTCTGAACTAGCTCCTCTAGGTAGCTGCACTTAATAAAATGAGGTGCTTGCTTTGTTCGAAGATCATTAGGAGGTCGGAATGCAATTTCTTCAAGAATTATCCATAGTGAGAGAATTCAAGTGACTCTTGGGAGTTGCTTCAGAAAAGAGGCCAAATAAGTATTGATTGGTGAGACGTGTTTATTAGGTGATAAAACCTATTTCTTTCTCTTGCAGGGAAGCTGCCGCTGTGTTTACTCTTTTTTTTTCTTTTTCTTTCTTTCTTTTTTTTTTTTTTTTTTTTTTTGAGAATTCCTTCTTGGCCACGACATCATAGGCACAATTATTGGATGCAAGTTTCAGGACACAGAATCTGTGGCTTAGAGAAAAGGAGACCTTCCCTGCCGAGCACAGACTGACACTCTGCTTTGGAGCCTGCTTCAAATCATGGGACTCATGGAGATGAGACCTTTTCAGCTGGATTTTATGACATGGTCTCTTTACAATCTTATGAATGAATAAAAGGAGAGAATATATCAGATGATATCTATGCTTCTTCAAGATGTTCTGCTGATTTCATGTGATGGTGTCAGGGTGGCCAAGGGCAGGATGGAGGCCTGGGAAGGCACCTTATACTCATTGGCTGTCAGCATCCGCATTCATAGGATCCAGGAGGGGATTCTGGGACACATAAAGAGGTCCACCCTGGTACCTTTCTCCAGAGAGATGGAATAGAAAGGCAGTGTGCCAGAGCTGTGGTGAAGCTAAGCCACATGTATATATACCATGCTCAGCTAACCCCATGTACAACAACTAACCACGTGGATACCATGTTCAGCTAACCACATGTATACCATGGTCAGCTAACCCCATGTATACCAGCTAACCACATGTATACAATGGTCAGCTAATCACATGTATACCATGGTCAGCTAACCACACGTATACCATGGTCAGCTAAGTACTTGTATACCATGGTCAGGTAAGCCACATCTATACCATGGTCAGCTAATCACATCTATACCATGATCAGCTAAGCCACCTATGTATGAATATTTGAGATTCTCAGAAGTCAGTACAGTTTTTAGGAGATGACGTGTAAACTCTGGCTTGTTCCTCTGCAAGAACATGGAGTGAAGAATAAGTCTGGCTGTGGCTCCCACTAACTTGTTTTGTGATGTGGCACAAACTATACAGCTCTGTTTTTGACTAGTAAAGTGGGAGTAATCAGGCACGATTCTTTCTATCTGTGGGTTTAGCTTGAAGAGCACAGGTTTGGGGCCAGTCAGATTGGTACGGATTAAATCCAGGTTCTGCCACCGATTATTTAATGGGTGTGCACATCATTTTTAAACCTTTCCACAGCTAATTTAAATAAAAATTGTGCAATGGGGTAATGGCTCTCAATGAGGTTATTGGACTGACTTAAGATAGTTTCTAAAAATATTAAATAGGATCTATTATTATGTGAAATGATTTTTGAGCATTTGCTTTTCTGTATTCTTTTTGTTGTCTACCTTTCTTTTTTTTTTTTTTTTTTCTTGAGACACAGACTCTCTATGTATCCAAAAATGATCTTGAACTCCTGATCCTTCTGCCTCTGTCTCCAGAGTGTTGGGATGACAGGTGGATGCTGAGGAGTGAACTCAGCTTGGTGAATGCCGGAAAGCACTGTACTAATGGCGTTATACACCTAGCCTGAGCGCCTGCTTTTCAGCTGTGATGCAGATGGTATTAGTGGTTGAAATTTCGATGACATTAGTTTGCATTTCCCATGATGAGAAGCCAAAATATAAATGCATACCGTCTAACAGAAAGCTTGAAAGGAAGTAATAATTTGGAATTCATCTTAAGATAAAAATTAGGCCATTATTGAAAAGACTTAAGGAAATTGTTCCTCCCCCACCCCCTTTCAGTATTTGAAATTTTCTCTGCTATGTGCATTGATGAATTTCAAAGCAATTGTGCTTTTGCATACAAGCCTGCCACTGTGAGCCTCCTCTTACTGTGTTTGAGCTATTGGTGCTGTTTGAGTTTTGTCTCTTGGGATAATTTCCCTTCATTTCCTTAGCATTTTACGTTGGAAGGAAACTGAATGGTAGAAGTCAGAGTAGATTTTGACCTTGTTTTCCACTTAGTAAATGGCATTAGAATAATTTTCCTTTTCCAAAAGTAAGTGAATTATTATGGATGAGAGCGACAAGAAATTTTTACTTGGGGGTTGATGCGGGAGTAAATACAGCTCTCTGCACTCGAAAGCTCACAAAGCCAGGCTTCTCTTCTTCTTCTTCTTTATTTTTTTTTTGGTTTTTTCGAGACAGGGTTTCTCTGCGTAGCTTTGCTCCTTTCCTGGAGCTCACTTGGTAGCCCAGGCTGGCCTCGAACTCACAGAGATCCGCCTGGCTCTGCCTCCCGAGTGCTGGGATTAAAGGCGTGCGCCACCACTGCCCGGCCAGGCTTCTCTTCTTTAGCTACCAAAGTTACTCAGGAGACTCCAATCCATCTCATAGAGCAGGGTGCACCCCAGACAGAGAAGTCAGACTCTCTGATTGTGGAATCCTGGGATCACTACTTTTAAAGTAACTCAGTTGTGCCCAAAGTCTGGGCCATTTGCATACGTTATCTGACTTCTTTCTTCTTATTTTCTTATTTATTTTAGATATGTTCTCACTATTGTGGCTCAGGCTGGTCCAATACTTGCTGCGTACTCCAGGCTGATCTCCAACTGTGGCAGCTGTCCAATTCTTGAGTTTTTTTTTTCTTTTTTTTTTTTTTTTTCAGTTTTTCGAGACAGGGTTTCTACATTACACCTTTCCTGGATCTCACTCTGTAGACCATGCTGGCCTTGAACTCACAGAGATCTGCCTGCCTCTGCCTCCCGAGAACTGGGATTAAAGGCGTGCACCACCGCCGCCCGGCTCAGTTCTTGATTTCTTCCTTAACACCTGCGAGGCAAGAAAGGATTTTTGTGGCAGGAATTTTCAGCAAGAGAGTGAGGCAGAGAGAGACTGAATTTGTGCCAGGTTCCTTTAAGCTGGGGTGGCTGGTGCAAAAGTGTGCGGGTCCTGACAATTGTTGTGGTGAGTGAAGCGGGTGTGGGGGTGGGGTGTGGGGGTGGGGGATGGGGGGGCTGAGGTCACTGCAGAAGGTGGTTGAAGGTGGGAACACTGCTACTAAGCCCCTGCCTCCGTGACTGGCCACATGGCTGCTTTATGTGGTCCTTGAGATGTTCACCTTTCCAGGAAAGGATGGAGGAGGAGGAGAAGGAATGGGAGGAGGAGGAATTCCGAGGAGACGGATGGAGAGGAGGAGGAGAAACCTTTTAACTTTAAGTGTCAACAACAAATTCTGAACTGCTCAAACATTTCTGTTTGCCATGCATGCTTGCCAGCCAGTACTTCTGAGCCCATGCTTCTAGAGTGGTGGTTTTCAAACTTCCTAATGCTGTGACCCTTTAATACAGTTCCTTATGTTGTGGTAACCCCCAACCGTAAAATTGTTTTCCTTGTTACTTCATAACTGTAATTTTGCTGCTGTTATGAATAGTAATGTAAATATCTGTGTTTTCTGATGGTCTTACAGGTCGTGACTCACAGGTTGAGAACCACCCTAGCAACTCACAAACCATGTGTTAACTCCAATTCCAGGTGATCCAATGCCCCCTTCTGGCCTCTGATGGCACTGCATCCATATGCATACCTCTTCCCAGACAGACACATAGTTAAAAAGGAAGTCTTAAAGAAAAATAAAACATTTATAAAAATATTACAGAGCTGGGGATGGAGAGATGGCTTAGAAGCTAAGAGTACTTTTTGCCATTCTAGAGAACCCAAGTTAGGTTCCCAGCATCTACATCTGGAGGCTCCCAACCTCCTGTAATTCCAGCTTCAAGGAATCTGATGCCCTTTTCTGGTCCCTGAGTGCTACTCACATACATATGACATCCATTCATACAAACATACATATACATATAAATAAAAATACTAAAAATAAATCCTTAAAAATCTTCATCTTTTTAGAATTAATTAGGATTCTTTAGTTTAAAAAATACGTATATTTTATCAAAGTGTGCACTTGGTCATCTACTGAGTTGGATGAGAAATGCCAAAGTCAGGAGTGTGGCTTTATTGGACACACTGGGCACAAGAATGGGGAAGGTTCATTCACAGATCTGGCTGGCTTCCTGACTGTGTTGCTGAGCCTTCCCTTCAAGGTGACGTTGTATGGTGATGGAGAGACTGTCCAGACCTCCCCAGAACTGTTACGTGCAGTGCAGGCTCAACCTTCTTCGACAGACTCCGATTCTTGTAATATCCACTTGAGACTCTGGATTTACATTTTGAAGCAAGTTCTTTAGGACATGTGTGGTTCTGTAACACAGACTACGTTTTGCGAAAGACAGATGTGGGGAGAGCATTATTTTGGTCTATATGTCTCCTGCCCTTTAAGAAGGTTTTGCGTCAGTTGAGTCCACTGATCAGCGCATGTGATCACTCAGAACCTTCTTATAAAGAAGGAAGCTAACTTGAGTCGTTTTCACCAGGAGGGTTCTTAGGTTTTCAATCATTGGCCAATGGAAAAGCTACTATTTTCTTTTCATGTGAATTACTTTGTACATTTTATAGACAGTGCCATCTATGAATTAATACACATTTCTCAGACATTGTGGGGGCACATAGTATAAACAACTTGAGGCCATTCTTTTACACTCCACATCTTTTTAAAAAACCACTTACATCACCCCTCCCCCCAATTTTGCATACATTTCCTGCTTTTGTAACTGGAATTTATCGAGGAAGGCTCTTCAAGGCTGTCATTTTCTTTTTAACTCTTTTGGGCCCTATTCGGGTTTGTGAATGCCCCCGTTCAGACAGGGTTTGCTCCTTGGATTCTAGGGTGCCTTGCGAGTTTTCCTTTTCCTCAACATTTCCTGCACCATTTCCGTGCCAGCCTCTGGTAGCCTTCCTCTCATTTTCCAGGGGTCTGGGAAGTCATGTGACTACACACTTTGTGTCAAGTAGCAGTGAACAGCATCTGATGAGGCTGTCCATGCTGCCTTGCTCACATTAAAGTGAGTGAGCGTGGCTGTCATGACTTGGGACACTATTTCAGTGGCTGAGTGGCCTTCCGATTTCCTGCCTTCAGCCACAGTTGTCAGACTGCGGACTCAAGGTAGGCGAGGCGTGGCTCGAACTCATTTCTCTTGCTGTACAAACCCTTCCCCCATCTTTGTTTGCGTTTTCAGATGTATTTTGCTCTATAATGTGAAACAGCATGGATTAAAATCCAAACGGAAATACCTCTGACTAGGATTTGATAAAGGACGAAGTGTTTTAAAGTCAGTGTTACTGTGAGTTAGAGCTATGAAATATTGTCCTGTAGAAATAAAGGCAGTTTTTTTTTTTCAATGAGTATTTATGGGTAAAAACTACTATAGTTTTTCTGTCAGCTTAGCAGCTGCAAATGAATCTGCTGATACTTGAATTACTGTCTGAGGCCCCACAGCCACCCAGTCAGCGGCCCACTGCCCACGTAGGCTGCTCCCTGGAGGACCTTCCAGTCTGGCAGCCGGACTCGGCCTCAGCTGCGATGTACAAGTTTAAACTAAGTTTCTATTGTTCTTTTTAGTAACAAAGACTCTTCAAAAGTCAGATGTGAGCGTGAAAACTTGCTAGATCAGAGAAGCCAAGCAACCAGCTGACCTTGGCTTTTTGGCCAGACACACAGCATGAGTCCATTTCTTCCTCATCCCGAAAAACCAAAAACCTGTGACAAGCTGTAGTCCCACCCTTTCCTCCTCTAGATCTTCTCTATCCAACTTCCTGGCTTCTCTATGGCTAATTCCAGTCAGCTAGTCTCTGGCTCTGCCCCCTGATTCATGGTTTAACTTTATTGGCAGTCTAAGGAGTGTCAGAGTGAGATCAAAATATCCCACAACACTTTCTTGAGGACATCACATCTCCCAGCATAATGTGTGTTTAGTGATTGTAGTAGCAATCCTGGGTTTTGCCATCTGCTTCGGATGAAGGTAGTAGGTAACAGGATGTTCACTCCTCCCTCCCTCAAGGTGAGCCAATAAACTTTCTCTGAGATATAAAGAGAGGCCACCATTAGTGGTTGACCCAAGTAGGCCAAGTGCAAAGGACTGGAGTCTTTAGGGGGGAGAAATGAGGCCCACTGTCCATAGTGGAGCTAGATGGCACAAAAGAGGAAGGGGGCGGGGCAGAACCGCTTCTGGTCGGCCTGAACCTCTGCTCTGCCTCCTGCACATTGTTTCTGTTTGTCTGTTTTCACTTGGATGTGTTTGAGTGGATCTCTGTGCCTTGTTACTGAAGTGCCCGTCTAGACGCTATTGATGTTTTCCTTTGCTAGAGCCAGGGTTGGGTGATGACCTTGCTTTTAGGAGGAGACTCTGGTTCATCCAGCACTTACCAAGTACTTGCTGTGTGTAAGATAAAAATCTCTTTTGACTTGAACTAATAGGTCACTAGAAGGCTTGAAGCATTCTTATACTGACATGACGCTGACAATAAGACCCGACGTCGCCACTTCTTAGGTAAAGCAAGTTGTGATTATTGGTTTAAGGGATACAGGAAGGAGAGGTCAGCATAAGATGTACTGTGCAGAGATCATCACATCACAAAAACATAGAGGTTGGTAGACCCAAAGCTCACTGTCAGATGCACAGTTGCGGATAGTGCCTGAGTTAGGGTGGGTCATGTGGCATCTTAGAAGAAGACAGCTTCTTGTAGGTCCAGCCTCATAGACAGAAGGGTGGAGCAGCCTCCCCCAACCATCTTACCACAGCCGGGAGCTCTCCAGTGCACAGTGGTTAAAGGGGAATGGACACTCAGGCGTGAGCCTCTTCAACCTTCACATAGGAGCAGCCTGGTCTGACACCTTCCAGATCAGAGCTGCGGTGCCAGAACAGCATCTCCCTGGGGTGAGGGGACCCCATGTTCACTATTGCAGGCTGACCTCCAAACCCCATAACTTTAACCAAACCTTGGAGAGACGGAGGCTAGTGGAGAGAGAGAGAGTGGGAAAGGAACATCCCAAGAATAACAAACCAATGCTGGGGTGACCTAGGGTAGAAGTTAAGGAACAGAGGTTAGCTTTCTATAAACCAATTTACAGAAACTTGTAGAAAATTCAGATGTATTACTTCTTACATACCTTAGCCAACCTTGGACCACCTGAGGAATCTGAAAAATGACTGATGCCTGGGCCTCACCCATGAGGACTCTGGTTTATGGCTGCATTGCAGCTCTTGGTGCCAGGGTTGGGGGAGGCACCGCAGGTGGTCATAAGCTGGGCGGCGATTCTCACCAACTTTAGAGGAATGGTCTAAATGGGTGGGCACTGTAAGAAGCTAGCTGAGGAGGAAGTCTCATGAAGACCTTTCCCTTTGGTGTTTGCCTGTGGTCCCTTACTAAGGATCGATTTACTGGCTAATGACAAAAGATGCTCCAATGTCTCCTAATTACCAAGAGAAGAAAAGTGATGTAAAAAATATCCCACCGTGGGCAGCCCATTTTCTTATGACCAGAAATTTGACCTGCATTGTCTAAAAACAAGATCCAAGGTAATGAAAGAAAGAAAGAAGAAAAGAAAGGAAGAAAGAAAGAAAGAAAGAAAGAAAGAAAGAAAGAGAAAGAAAAAAGAAGTCTCACAAATGCCTCCCGACTCCTCTTGCATATCTCATGGTGTTGACCTTAGTCACTGCATGGCCAGACCTGAGAACTATGGCCTGACATGCTGTGCAAGAAGTAGCAGAGAGGAAATGGCAGTCACCGTTAAATTAAACTCCACGGAGCCATTCTCCGGCATTCTCTGAGAAGGTTACAGCCATTTCGTGCCTGCCATCTGGTAGCTGCTGATGGAATCATTACTTCTTTGTGTTGGTGCCAAGATGAACTTTTAGATCCGATGACAGAGGAGAAAATGCTATTTGCATGCATGTTTTTTTTTCCTGTTTGGAGTTCAGGTGTCTCCTTGCATTCGGATGTTCGTCACTTGTTCAGACATTGAAATGGACACATTGCTAGTTTTTTGTCTTTTTTTCTTTTTTCTAGAGGTTTGGGGAGATTACTTGCTGGATGGAAGCCTACTGTCATTTGTGTTTAAGTATGTGGTTATTAGTTTGATCTTTTGAAACTAAAGTTGTCCCTGTCAGTCAAAGAAAAAAAATCTTTCTGGTCTTTAGGGTAGAAGCTTTTGGAGGGGAGTGGATAGCTAGAAATTCAAGATATAAAAAACATGCTCAGGTGTGGGTCATACAGAAGCTATAAGAGAAGCTGAAACATTGTTCTCAATACATGGTTGTAAGTGGGTTTTTTTTTTTTCGAGATTAAAAGCCCCTATAATGCTAGAAAGAAAAGAATTTGATGAATGAATGACCCCAGAGTACAGTTTATTATAATGGAAATGGAATGTTGGAGATTGTGAGGGGTGTCCCACCGAGGCCATACCTGCAGCTGATTAGATTTGACTGGCTATGAGGGAACCCTATTGTCTGTTATTTTTCTTTTGCAAATAGCATTTCAGACATCCAGGCTCTGGCAGGAAGGTTTAGAATGCTCAATCATGTCTTCCCTTTTGGTCTCCCCCCAATACACACTCACTCCAGGCAACATATCCTTAGAGCCAGCAGAAAAGAGTTCAAGGCGGTTTCCTTCCTGGTGTCTTGTGGACTGGCTATCTGCCTTTGGAAAATTTGCAGTCACGTGATAGGTGCCGGCTTACTGCAAATTTTAATTACAGTTTTAAATTAGATTAAACATTTACGGGTAAGATTATAACTGGAGCCAGTGTAGCATAGAGAATAGTCTTTATGTATGAAGTCAGAAACTGGCCCAGTAACCTGTTTCCTTTGGTGTTAATTGTTCTGTCAAATGGTATAAGAATGACTTCCCTGGAGAAAGGAGTGTTCACAATGTTTTTAGGCTTTAGTGAAGGGACAGGGTTTGTGGAGACAAATTACGGGAGAGCAGAAGCAGCAGACTGTTAACTTTTTCCCCTCTGATACGTCTTCCTGTGGTCCAAGGCCGGTGATTCTCAGACTAGGGCACCTGTTCCCTTGAAAACCTAGGACCATCTCTGAGATGCGTATGAAGAAGCCCTTTGAAGCATCTGCTCTTCTCAAAATTTTAATATTGAAGCAAACCCCTAACCTTGTAGAACATAAAGCTGCAATGACTTACAGATTTTAAAGCCCACAGCCACTGGCAAGATCCTCCAACAAGGCCACTCCTCCTAGTCCTTCCCAACCAGTTCCCCCAGCTGGGGACCAAGCATTCAAACATCTGAGCCTATGGGGGCTGTTCTCATTCAAACCACCCCACGGTATAATTAGTCTCGAAGGTGTAAAAACCTGAAGAAAAGGGAAATTTAATGAAACAGTATTTTGATTCCTGGCTCTTGTAATTACAGTGGTAGAGCTGGCCCTGCCTCCGTGAAGCTCTTCACTTTCCAGATAACAGACCTCCCTTCCGGTGTGTTCTCCCAAGTACATTTTACCTGTTTTCTGAGTGAACTACATGGAAGCTGCTGGCAGGAATACCCAGCCTCCCTGTTTATTTGAACAATGAGTGCATTTATGGGAAGTATAAAAAGTCAAGTAGTGCCCAAGCTTCTCTGTTGAAACAGTGTCTCCTGTTGAGATTTGAATTTCCATTTTTAAAAGTCAAATTCGAAAAGTAAATTTTGTAATAGATTAGGAATCTTTGCATCTGGTTGGATCCAAATGTCCCTTGAGAAGTGGCTATGGACAAATTCTTTCGTTAACTCTGCATGTCATGGTGGATGAGACGGAAGACCCAGGACCAGAAGCTGAGCTCAAATCCTGGAAATGTTGTGTGCTTGCTGTGTTATTGGAGTTTTTGGAAGCTTGGTATTTCTGTTTGAGAAGATTTTAAATGGTCAATTTCATTTCCTTCATGGTTGGAGGGCAAATCCAGGGTTTTATTGCACGTTGAGGGAGTTGTGGCCATTTTCAAGATGGATGGGTCCGTGTCATCTGCAGTTTCCTCGTGTTTCTTGGGGTGCTCATCTGGTGTTTTGCTGGTCATTAGCCAAAGTCCCCTTTATTTCTGCATGTCCTGTTTCCTCTGTGTCCTGCTGGCAACTCCCTTTTTCTTCTTCTCAGAGCTCTCTCTGTCTGGAAGTCCTGCCTCTCTCTCCTGCCTACTTATTGGCTGTTCAGTTTTTTATTACACCAATCACAGCAATACATTTTCACACAGTGTGATAGCCCACAACAGACAACTTTAAAGAGCAAAGGCACGTTTTTATTTTTATTTTGAAACAAAAGTATAAGTGCAGTCTTCATCCCTCATCAAGGAAACTTTTCTCTGCAATGGACAAAAACTATTACAGAAAACCACAACCAATGAATAAATAGATTTGTGGAGCCCGGTCCCAGTGGATACATCTACAAAACACTCCCCTACCTAAGCTCCAGAGAACATTGTAGAAGAGGGGGGCAGAAAGATTGAAAAAGTCAAAGGATCAGATACATTGCTATGAGATTGTGTCTCCTAGTATCATATGGACTCAACGGGTTATATTTGGGAATATATATGTATATGCACATATGTATGCATACAATAATAACTGATGAAAAAAGAGGCCATGAAATTTGAAAGCGAATGGGCAGGCTAAGTGGGAGAGTTTGGAGGGAGAAAAAAGGAAGAAATGTTGTAATTAAAATACAAACTCAAAAATGAATGAACAAACAACAGAAAAATGAAAGTGCCTGTGATTTTTTTTTTGTTGACATTTTTACCCTGATAATAAATGTATCGTGTCACTATACAGCAGGAGTCAAATACTGTCCCCTGTCAGAGTGCCTTCGTGGTTGAATGAAACCATCTAAGGGGGAGCCAGTTGCGGTGAGGGTCAGGCTGCAATTGCAAAGGAACCTGCCTGGACTTCTTCAATTTGTCATTTTGTTTTCTTCTAAAATGATGCTTGGCTCACATTTCCCAGACATCAGAGGCAGTGATGAAAGGTCCTGGGTGACAGTGCTGTGAAGCCAGCAAGACTTTCAACAAAAGGCTCGTGGTCTCTGATGAGCTCAAGCTTCACTTTGGAGGGGGTGGGTTCTTCTCACTGTGCCGCTGGGCATGCCAATCACTGTTTTGCTTGCTTCACTCCTGATGGTAATTCCTCTTCTCTGAGCAGGACCTTTGAGTTTATTAAGTGTGTGTGTGTGTGTGTGTGTGTGTGTGTGTGTGTGTGTGTGTTGTCGTCATCTGTGTGTAATTTTCCCTAGTCCCTGGAAGGAACTTTTTGAAGTTAATAGTAGCAGGGGTTTTAAAGATGACGAGCCTAAGACTCACAGTGGCGATGTGGCTTATCCAAGAATGAGGTTATTCAATGGCTGCATGGCCATACTTCTAGCAAACTTCAAAAGTAAATGTACAGTAAGTTCCTGCGATAGAAAAGATGAATGTCTGCATGGCCTTTGACTTGTGTCTCCTGCCACAAACTTATTCTTTTTTTTTAAAACATTATTACTGCCTTTCCTTTATTAATTTTTAATTAAAATATAATTACATTGTGTCCCCCTCCTCCCTTTTCTTCCCTCCAAACCCCTCCATGTACTCCATCACCCTTGATCCCTCTCAAGATCATGGACTCTTTTTCTCTAGTTGTTACACACACACACACACACACACACACACACACACACACACACACCTAAATATAGAAATACAACCTACTCAGTTTGTATAATGTTACTTGTATGTATACCATTTCATAGCTGACAACTTGGTATTAGATAGCAAATTAGGGGAC
The DNA here is from genome assembly GCF_004664715.2 of Peromyscus leucopus. Classification (NCBI taxonomy): domain Eukaryota; kingdom Metazoa; phylum Chordata; class Mammalia; order Rodentia; family Cricetidae; genus Peromyscus; species Peromyscus leucopus. The sequence goes on along the minus strand of NC_051079.1, from coordinate 30,351,588 downwards.
TCTTCCCTGGGGAAGATTTTTTCCCACTCAGCATTCCTTAGCTGCCTGGAGTTCTTTTTCTATGTGCGGGGCCTCATGGGTTTTCCACCTCCCATGTTAGCATGTCCACCAATGTGGAACTTTTCAGATCATGACATACTGTGTTCTTTAATGATGTCATGTCATTATAGTGCAGCCTCATTTGTCCTCTTTCCCAGAGGAGAGAGATATGTCATCTGGACTTCCATGGTGTATTATTGAATAAGAGTAGAAATATAGCTATGGGAAAAATCCCTTCATTAAATTCCCATTATCTACCCATTGTGGTTATTTCTTACTGTGATTTTTTTTCACTATTACAATAATAAAGCTATGGCAGGTTAGATTAAGTAAGATTTTATTGGAAAAATGAAATAGGATTAACATCTGAGAAATAAAAAAGACCTTTCCAATGAAAGGGATCACAGTTCAGGTGCTGGCTGGTGCCTGCCATGGACTACTGATGTGACCAGACAGCTTAATTAATCCCTCTGAATTCATTTGCTTATTCACAAAAGAAAACTAATCATGACTTCTTCAAGAACACTCTCCAGTTTCCTACAAAATATGACGATTAATACAGCATTCTTAATAATCCACTCCTTCAACCTGTTGGTTTGGGATCTAAAATATGGGGTTTTGTGTGTCCCAAGAGTTCTTTTTTCAGAAGGATCATGCCTATTGTTCCTGCATTTATTTCGTCTAATGCCTGGGAAGTAAACTGGTGTGTTGCTTTCCTGTCGCTACTCTGACAGAGCATCACAAACTCCATGACCTAAAACCTTCCTTGAGCACTGGAGCAGAAATGGACTTCACTGGACTGAAATGTCTTCCTTATCCCCACCACACCCCCGACACACATACCTTGGCTTGTGGCTCAGCTCTTCCTCCAGCTTCAGAGACACCAGCATAGCACTTTAAAATTGTCCCCTGACTTTCCATTTGTCCTTTCAGATAGGACCCTGGGACTAAGTTTGGGTCCACTCGATAATCCAAGATAATCTCCTCAAGTCAAACTCCTTTATCATATCAAGTAACTTGTTAAAGATCCCAAGGACATCTTTTATGGACAGTGTTTGGTTTACCATGACACTTGAGGAGGGGAAGAAAGGAGGAGGAGGGGCAGGTAGGAAGAGAAGGGAAGAAGCAGGGAGGGAGAGAAGGACATACCACAGAGAATGAATGACTATTTTAATGAATTTTAGGTTTTTTTTTTCTTTAGAAAGACTTGTTACATTAAATTAAGAAAAATTGCTTTTGAATTAAATGTGGGCTAGGTGAAGGCAAACATCTGGGGCAGCTGTGAAACTCCCTGGTGTAGCTGCACCCGGATTACTTCAGAAGTGTATGCTCTTGATGCATGCACTTACGTAAATCCTGAGATACAACACGCTTTTGATTTATGGAAGAAAGATGGCGCAGAGGAAAATAAAGACTGTTCAGAACCGTGTTTCCCAGTGTAAGATAGAAAACTGACAGGCCACAGTTGCACCCAAGAGCTCTCCTGCCACACAAGTCATGGCTACAGTCTACAGGGGTCAAAGCAGGGTAGGTAAGATGCTGATGAGTCAGTCACGCCTCCCTCACCAGCGACCGGCACAGCACCTTCTGCCACTATGGAAGCTGGCCACCGGGAAGGGAGCGCCCTAGTCAGTACCAACTTGATGCCTCCATGTCCTATGAACAAAATGTGTGGGGTCTTCAGTGACAGGGCCTTACCGTGGCGTTCTGGTGGTGACCAAGAGCAGCGACAATAAAATGCATTGTTCTGAGGAGGTCTCTGCGACACCCTTGACCAGCAGCTTGAGGGGAGGTTTTCTACATACCTGGCCCTGGATTTTTTTATTTGCAGCCTGTGGCTTTCTGGAGTACCATTCATTATCCCTTAAACTCTTTTCTACAAAAAAAAAAAAAAAAAAAAAAAAAAAAAAAAAAAAAAAAAAGTCTATTTGATAAATTTATAGAACTGTAGGTTTCCATGTGGCTTTCTCAAGCACCCTTTAGTGTTTATTCTCTCTCTCCTCAAGCCCTTTCCTGCCCTACCCACCTGTCTCTCTCATATGAGCATATGGGCAGCACAAATTGGACTTGATTAGTTATTTTAAAGAAAAAAAAAAGGACATGAAGTTGGAGAGGTGGAGGGTGGATCTTGGAGAAGTGTGGTGAATATAATCAAGATGTACTGTATGAAATTTTCAAAGAATTAATAAAATACTGTATAAAAATAGTATTGGTAGCTATGGTGGTGTTCACATATAGCCTCAGTGCTTGGGAGACTGAGGCAGGAGGATTGTGAGTTTGGGACCAGCTCTAGATCATGTATTAAGACTTTACACACACACACACACACACACACACACACACACACACACACTCATACCACATACACACATACACACATTCATATACATACATACATACATATATACATACATACATGCATACATACAAGTATATAAAACTTTCACTTTGTGGGTTAACCAGTCAACTGCCAATTCTAATTATGTCAAGTATCCTAGAATTAATCTGATTTTCACTCCTTTCTGGATCTGTCTGTTCTGAGGTTAGAGAATAGATTTTGGTCAGTGATTCTTCCAATTTTGGTGGGAGTCTTAGACTCCTTTGAAAGCTAAGAACAATCTTGAAAATTAATGAAATCTTTGTTTCTTTTTAGTACCTTGGGTGCAAAGAATTAAGTTTTTTTCTTCAACCCTTGGCTTGCTATCATTTTTAGTTTGAACAAAGCTTTGTTTTGCTTTCCTTTTTTCTTTTCTCTTTTTCTTCTTTTTTCTTTTCTTATCTTCACCCTATACCCTCTCCTCATAGACATCCACCCTAATTTATTTAACACTGGTTCTTGAGTAGCTGTGTATTATTAAAGACAAACAGTTATTGCTGCATACTCAACATCTCATCTATAATTCTAGATGATTTTATGCATCTTCTGAAGATGATCCGAGACACTGGAAGTCCAGAAACTTAACTCTAAATTTTTACTGTTCAATTCAGTGAACATTAGCTTCAGGGTGCTACTTAAATTCAAATTAAATTATTTAAGATTATATTACATTGAAATGTTCTCAGCAACATTAGCTTCATTTCAAGTGCGTAATGGTTATACATACGTATTTAGTGGCTGCTGCTGTATTAGACAATGAAGAGAGACAATGTGCTCATCCATGTAGAACTCACTGTTGGACAAAACTGCCCCAAAGTATGTATAAGAATGCTTAGGTCTCATACATGCTACAACTGACAACAGCCAAGTTGCAATCTTGGCTCCTTCACAGGTAAGGAATTTGCATCTCTACTCTTACAAAGCTTTACTTTCATTAGTATTGTTATCAGAGACACTGAGGGTCAAGATTGTACCCCTGCATCCCTAACGAGCCCAGCTTGGGTACCCATCTGCAATTAGCCAATTTAAAGAACCAGATTAAAAGCAGAAAAAGGAGGTCTATTTAATGTGGTCACATTGGGGTGAGGGATGAAAAGTTCCAGTGACATCCCCACCCCCTCTACAAAGTCCATCATCAAGGCTCCACTGTGAAATTTGGTTGTGAATAGAAGGAAAGAACTATGCACGATTAGGCAGTTCTGGTTTCCTTTGACATCATTGACCTGCCATTTTCTTGGTTTCACTCCTCTGCTCCTCTGTAAGAGGGTCTGAGAAGTTGCAGATCTCTTTCCTGGAGAAAAGGTCTTTCACAGACCCAGGTCTAGGTGTTTTTTTCTCCCCCTAGTATGAAATTCCTGGAGAAATTCTAATTTTTTGGGCTTATTTGTTTCAATAGTCTGACGTCAAAGAGAGGCACACATGTATCTTTTTAGCATATTCCTGTTCCTGTCCGACAGGCTGCTGCTTACAGTATGGTTGATTCAAATCCATGCTTCAGCAACATTAGAAATGCTTTCATGTCACGGATCTTCCTGCAAACATAGTAGCTGAGATTTTCACATTGGGGCTGCACTCGTCATAAACACTAATTATTAAAATTTACCTACTCCCTACCTTTTGGATACATGGTAGAATTATACTTCTTTCCCACTCGTTGAAATTAGACATGACTGTGGGAATTACTTTGGCCAATGAAACGTTACTAGAATATAAGTGAGGCTCTTCTAGAGAGAAGTCTTTAGAGCCAGCACACAGCGTATCATTGTGTGCTGTATGCTTCTAAACTTAGGGACAACCCCTGAGCCTTCTTTAGGTGCATGCTACAGGCTTGAAGGGGAAAGCTGTTTCTGTGGGAAAATTATAGCTGTTCTCAAAGCTGGGTCAAGTTCTCAACACTAGTGAAGGCAATTGATGCTTAATCTACACAGTTGTTATCAGCCATAATTCCATGAATTCTTCCACATATAGGCTTCTTACTGGATTTCAACTCCCAGGTTCTAGTCCAAAGTGTGGTGTTCTACTAGACGCAGCTCTCTCTCTCTCTCTCTCTCTCTCTCTCTCTCTCTCTCTCTCTCTCTCTCTCTCTCTCTCTCACACACACACACACATCTATCTATCATCTTTTGTTTCCTTCTTTCTCTGTGTCCCTTGGGGTTATCTTTTGTACTATTTTGTATGGTTTTGCAGATCATTGGTAAGTTTGGGTGTATCTGACATTTTTAATGATTTTTTAAATGTATATGAATATGTATATAACAATGGGTTTTATATATATATGTTTGTATAAATCAATGGGCTAGTGAGCTGAGGGACTATATATATTCTCTCTCTATATATATACACATATACATACATACATACATACATACATACATACATACATACATACATCTCCACAAAGGACATGCATTCTCAGACATCAAATCAGGGCCACAAGCTTATCAAATGACTTTGTACCATTGCTATCTCAGTTACTGTTCTATTGCTGTAAAGAGATACGATGACAAGGCAACTTTTTTTTTTTTTTTTTTGTTTTGGTTTTTCGAGACAGGGTTTCTCTGTGTAGCTTTGCGCCTCTCCTGGAACTCACTTGGTAGTCCAGGCTGGCCTCGAACTCACAGAGATCCGCCTGCCTCTGCCTCCCGAGTGCTGGGATTAAAGGCGTGCGCCACCACCGCCCGGCGACAAGGCAACTTATAAAAGAAAACATTTAATTGGGGGCTTACTTAAAGTTTCAGAGGGTCAGTCCATTGACTATCCTGGCACAGAAGATGGTGACAGACATGCATGGCACTGGAGCAATAGCAGAGATCTCACAACTGATCCACAAGTTGCAGGCAGAGAGAGAGAGCCTGGGCCTGGCATGGGCTCTTGAAGGCTCAAAAGTCTGCTGGAAATGACACACTTTCTCCAACAAGGCCATACCTCCTAATCCTTCCTAAACATTTCCACTAACTGGTGCTAATGCATTCAAACATATGAGTCTTCCGGGGGCCATTTTCATTCAAACCACCTCAATTTTTGAAGGTGTTAATTGTAATCTCATGACTAAGGTGAGCTTGCCAAGAACCAATTCTTCTTTTGTAATGAACTACATTTGCATATTTTAGAAATACAAATATGTTTGTGTGCTATTGCTCTGTCTCTCATCAATATTGGCTGCATGAATAGAAATCTTCCTTTTTTTCTTTATTCAAAATGCCCAGCGCTTATTTTTTACATATATCACAATTTATTCTACTAACTGCCTGGATATAGATATTTAGGTTGTTTCCAATTCTTTGGATGTATAAATAGTGTGGTAATAAGTTACCAAACACAAATGTATTTTCTTATTGTTGGAGATGTACCTGCAGGGCACATTTTTAGAATGGACATTTCTGAGTTAAAAAGAAAATCCATGTGTAATTTTGTTAGAGATTGCCAAATTCCCTCAACATAAGGGTTGTGATGTTTATAGTCCCACCAGCAACATGTAAGGCTGCCTCCCAGCCTTGCCAACAGAATATGTTGCCAAGCTTTTAAATTTCTTTCCAGTTTGATGAAAAAGAAATGGTATGTTGGGCTAATTTTATGTGAATTCCTCTTATTACAGGTGAAAGTGAAATGGTTTCCTATGATTTACGATTACTGCCTGTTCCTTTTAGGCATCACGTGTGTCTTTAGCTCATTGCTCTACTAAGAATTTGCCTACTTTTATTTATTTTATTTGCTTTTAGAGACAAGGTTCTTTTTTGTAGGCCAAGCTAGCTAGCCTCAGACAATCTTCCTGTATCAGCCACCTGAGTGTTGGCATGTTAGGTGTATGCCATACTACTCAGCCTCTCTTTTATTTAAAAAATGTCAGATCTATTAAGAAATAGCTTTGGATTTATGATATATCTTTCACATATTTCACCCCATTGGCTACTTGCCGTTTTACTTTGTTTGCATGAACTGTATGCATTTTCATATGGTTAAATTTATTTTTTCCCCTTTGCAACCAGCTTTCCTTTCTTAGTTAGAATACCAAGCTACAGATAAATTGTATATTTCATGCTTTTAGTTTTTACATGTAGATGGAACTTACTTCTGTGTAGAGTGGGATTAATGGACTTAGTTGAGTTGTGTGTTTTCTCACACTAAAAAAAAAAGACACGGAAGTGAGGGGGTGCTTGTTGAGAGTATCTCAGGGGAGGGAAATGATGAAAGGGGATGAAAATGACTAAAATTCATTATATAGAGGCACGAAACTGTCAAATGATAAAAAATTAAAATAAATTTAGAAATAATCAACAAAGGGGGAAAAAAAAGGTCTTGTCTGTGTTATAAAGGCCACCTTTATCCTTTATTGGAGGTTAATTTTCTTTCGTGCCTGGGTCCAGGCATCTTGGTTTGTCTGCGTATTCATGAGTGGGTTCCACACTGCTTTGATCACAGAAGCATTGCTGAGTGTTTTTAGTATCTGGTGGAGCTAGCCTCTTCACATAACTTCACATAGCTTGTTTTTTTTTGTGTATTTCTGTAGCTACTGTTTGTTCCTGATACAAACTTTGGTTGCAGCACATTTAGCTTCACAGAAAAGTTTATTGACATTTTTATTGCTATCTTAATTTGTGAATTAGTGTGGGGAGAATAATCTCTTAACTTTGTTACTTTATCCTGTCTGAGAATAAGGGCTAACTCTCCATTGGTTCTAAGTTATTTTTGTGTCTTTCAGTAGTGTTTAAGGCATTGTTGGAACAGGGCCTCCACAAGGGGACAGAGGGCAGGTAAACAGTGGACCCTTAAACATTAGATTTGCCACAAACAACAGATTGGGTCACAAGGCTGTAATAGTTATAGCTTAAAAGTCCCTGATGACTTAGCCAAGCTCAGACTAGTGGGGTTTAAGATGCACAATGACACGCAATGGCAAGATGGAACTGTTACCAAAGAAAACCAATACACTCTAGCTTTACTGTCCCCTAGTCAACCCAAAGGTCACCAAGTTTAGAGGGCACATAGAGAACTAAGACATCATCAGCTTCTAGCTTTACTGCAGATACATCTTTGCTAGAGTCTCTTTACCGATGGTTGATTCTTTACCAGTGTCTAGAGATACTTGGTGCAGGACACTAATGACATAGATTCGGTCTCCATACTCGGGTCTGTCTGTCCCCTTTCTACTTCAGTCTTTGCACCAGACTCTACTTAACTCTGCTAGTAGACATGTTGATTGAGAAATACTTTTCCAAGGCAGACGTATCCATTGGAGTGCATACATGTGTCCTACACTCTGCCTTTGGTTTTCTCATCAACTCAAGTACCCTGTGTCCTTTTCATATATTGTAAGGACCAGATCAAACTACAGGACTGAGAGGCTTAGCATTTTCTGAGTCCATTCACTGCCCTTTAGCCAAGTACAAGGCCAGAATGTTTGCATATAAAGAGGAAAAGATTTTTTGACCATGCATAAAACTAACAGACAATTATCAACATTAGCACACCTCCCCAAAGCAAACAAAAATCCAGAGTACTCTCAGGAAAGCTTGTTCAGTGACAGCCTGCTTCAGCCCTACAGGTAAAGCCATCCCAGCTTCCATGGAAGATTTGCTTGTCTTATTCATAAAATGTAGTTTGGTCTCATTTTGCTATTTCTGTGTCAGAAGATCCCATTGTCTGGTGTTATAACACAGATTTTTCTACACCTGTTTAACAAATGATGCCTGAACCCAGTGGCTTAAGACAGCAATAATCATTCATTCTCTTTTTCTTTTCTGTGACATGGGGATTGAACCCAGGGCCATACACATGCCAGGCAAGCCCTCAACACTCTTCTATTGAGTGATACCTCCAGCCAATACACATTTATCATCTCCCAAAGTTTCTGTAAGTAAATGGTTCAGGAGAGGCAGACCTAGGCAGTTCTGGCTTAGGAAGAGGTAGCAGCCAGGATGGTGACTGGGTCTTCAAACATCCGAGGATAGGTTGATGTTTCCAAAAAGGATCAGTAACATAACTGGTAGGTTGAAGCTGGGCTGTGTCTAGAGGCCACAGTTTCCTACCATGTGTCCTCTCCAGGACTGCTTCAGTGTCTTTGCAGCATGGTAACTGAATTCCACTGGGCAAAGTGAGCCAAGAAAGAACAGAATGGAAGCACCACATAACATCAGATGCCATATCACAGCATTTTTACAATATTTGGGTGTGTGCAGGTCAAGACTGCTCAAGGATTAGTCAACCTGGACGGATCAACAAAGAGTGAGCATGTGATAAATGGGGATTATTGGGGTCATTTTGGAGGTACTAATCTAGCACATATTTATTTTTTATTTTATAGTTTAATTTAATTTTACATATCAGCCATGGATTCCCTTGCTCTCCCCCCCCCCCCCGCCCTCCCCCCCCCCCCCCCCAGTCCATCCCCATTCCCATCTCCTCCAGGGCAAAGACTCCCCTGGGGATTGAGTTCAACCTGGTAGATTCAGTCCAGGCAGGTCTAGTCCCCTCCTCCCAGGCTGGGCCAAGTGTCCCTGTATAAGCCCCAGGTTCCAAACATCCAACTCATGCACTGAGGACAGGTCCCAGTCCCACTGCCTGGGTGCCTCCCAAACAGATAAAGCTAATCAACTGTCTCACTTATCCAGAGGGCCTGATCCAGTTGGGGGCTCCTCAGCTATTGGCTCATAGTTTATGTGTTTCCATTCTAGCACATATTTTTATATTAAGTATGATTATGGCACACAAAATCACTGCTATGCACATGTGTGCATATGCTTGTATGTGTTTTTATATACATATTCATCAGTTTTTTCTTTTATATAATTTTAATTATATGTATGTGAGTAGGCCTGTGTGTGGGTATGTGCACATGAGTGCAGGTTCCCACAGAGTCCAGAGGCATTGACTCTCTTGGAGCTGCAGTTCTAGGTGGTTGTGAGCCACCCACTATGGGTGCTGGGAACCAAGTTGCAGCAAGTTCTCTTAACCACTGAGTCACTTTTAACTAGCACTTGTTCATGGGTTTTTTCTTCCGATTCTTCCTCCCTCTCTCTTTCCCTGCCCCATCTCTCCATTCCTCTTCTTCCTTCCTTCCTTCTTCCTTCCTGTCTTCCTTTTTTCTGAGCCTCGGTTTCATTGTGTAGCATTGGTTGACCTTGAACTCACAGAGATCCAAGGGCCTCTGTTTCTTCAGTGCTGGGATTAAAAGGTGTGTACCACCAGGCCTTGCTCCACAGATTTTTCTGAAACAAGTATATCTTATATCCTTGCTTGGTCATTATGTATTATTTTCACAGTGTGGTAATGATTTGTGCTTTTCATAGTAAATATTTAATATTCTTGCATTAATATTTAAAGCTGTATTACTCTACAATTTTATTAAATTTGTTTGGATTTAGGCATTTATCTAAAATCAAGATAATCAGATTTTTGGATGAATGTTATATTTGCTTCATAAAAAGATTTTGAAAGTTTTTATTTTCTCTCCGTTGGGACAGTTTTTGTGCACTGAAACTACCTTACTGTTTGGTTTGATAAAATTTTCTTATAAAGTCTTTGTGTGTGTGTGTGTGTGTGTGTGTGTGTGTGTGTGTGTGTGTGTGTGTATGCATGTGTGTTATCCATGTGAGAAGGATAATTAACTTTTTTTTCCTAATTTCTAAAAATTGGCTCATTTTAGCTTTGTAAGTTGAGTAAGTCTGATAACCTGAGTACTGGCTGGATTTGTGTGTCAACTTGACACAAGCTAGAGTCTTCAGAGAGGAAATGATATCCAGCAGAAAGGCATTTTCTCAATTAGTGATCAATGGGGAAGGCTTCAGCCCATGGTGGTGGTGCTACTCATAGGCTGATGGTCCTGTATAAGAAAGCAGGTTGAGCAATCCAGGGAAGCAAGCCAGTAAGCAGCACCCCTCTATGTACTCTGCATCAGCTCCTGCCTTCAGGTTCCAGCCCTGCTTGAGTTCCTGTTCTGACTTCCTCCAGTGATTGACTGTGATCCAGAAGTGTAAGCCAAATAAACCCTTTCCTCCCCCACCTGCTTTTTGGTCATGGTGTTTCATCACAGCAATAGAAACCCTAACTAAGATAACCTGTACTCTTCAAACATTGCTCCCTTGATACAGATTTTCACATTAATTTGCATGGTGGTGTACAATTTCAGTATCTTTTTTCTTTTTCTTTTTTTTTTAATCAAGGAATTTTTTTATTCATTCCATATACCAATCACAAAGCTTTCTTCTATTTCAATGGTTTTCCCTTTTATCATTTCTTATTGTATACAATTTGTGTCTAGCTACCCTCTTCTCTTGATTAAGTAAACTAGTAGTTTGCCTACTTTATTAATATTCTTTAATAAAGCAGGCTTTTTGGTTTATCAACCAGGTTTTCTATAATTTCTACTAAGACTTTCACTTTTGCCTATTGTTTTTCTATTTGTGCTGACTTTTGATTAACTTTGTTGTTTGAAAAAACATTTTAAATTTCTAATTTAGTTATTTTTTCATGATTTTATTTTTATTGATATGAATATGTCACTATTTTTTTCTGACTAGTTTAAATGTTTCCCACAGATTCTTACATGTACAGTTTTCATTATGACATTGTCAAAATTATGAAAATTTTTGTGGGTGGGTGGCATTTCCCCCTTCAGTTAAGATGTAAGAGAAAAATTTAATTTCCAGGTAAGCATTTTGCTATTTTAAAATGTTGCTATTAATCTTTTATGGCTATGATCAGAGATTGTTATTTAATGCATTTCTTCTCCCCATCACATACCAATGCTTCCTTTGTTACCTAGTATTTGACCAGTTTTGCAAATGTTCTAGTCACTCTTGGCATGATAACATATCCTCCGAGATCAGAGTTTAATGTCTGACGTGTTTCCACAAGATGTGGATTAGGTCTCGAGTAGCCCTTCTTGTGTTACTTTGTCCTGTGGAAGATTGAAAGTGTCCTCACGGTCTGGTACTAGTGTGCCTCTTCTGTAGTTTCTGCTCCATAAAAATGGCTGCCGTGTCATTGACGGATGCTGAACACTTTGAATTGCAGCATGTGGCATTAAAAGCATCATTTATTTTGTCATTCTGGAACTTTTCTTTCTGGCTTCTCCTTTCCTGACAGGAGCACCACAAACCTGGCTTTCTAATTGATTTGCCTTTTATAGTCAGTGTTTTTAAAGTTGTCAATCTTTTTTTTTTTTTTTATTTAAACTTTAAAGTTTTTAACTGATAAGTGACAGTTGTCCTGGGAACACAGTGGCAATCAGATAATACATAAAACAAGTAGTTACCATTCCGGTTTTGTTTTCTTGGATCGCTTGTCCCGTAAAATCTAGCTATATGGTATGAAAACACTCAGGTAACTCTCAAGGGGATTACATGATGGGAGTCTATGACCTTCCCTCCACAGGCCAGCAACAACCTTGCCAGCTGTGTGAGTGACCCAGGCCTTTGTACATGCACTTTACTACTGAAAACAGCACAGGCCAACACACATTTCAGGACCTTAGTGGAAACCCAGGTGGCTTGGGATGGTGGTCTGTCATCATGACAGTTAAGATGGTCCCCAGGCTTTTAAATATCTGTGGCTAGACTAGTGACTCCAAGATTCGTCACTTAAGATCTCTGTGTATACCAGGCTGATCTCAAAGTGTGATCTTCCTGCCTCAGCTCTTGAGTGTTGAAATTACAGATATGTACCACTAGGATCTAGTTTTATTTCCCTATGTACAAAAAACAGGGCTTTCTAATACATGTTATTGGGCATTCAGATATTTTCGTCAACATTTATGTTTTATAATAGATGAAGTACTCTAAGACATTACCATATTTCTTTTCTTTTTTTTTTTTTTTTTTGGTCTTTTCGAGACAGGGTTTCTTTGTGTAGCTTTGTGCTTTCTGGAACTCACTTGTAGACAGGCTGCTTGAACTCACAGAGATCGCTGCCTCTGCCTCCTGAGTGCTGGGATTAAAGGCGTGTGCCACCACTGCCTGGCTGGGCTGACATTACCGAATTTCTAAGTTGCTTATCATACACTGTTGATCCATCCGTCTATGATTGAATAATAAGAATATTTCATAATATTTGAGTGCCTAGTTTTAGTGCAATGTTGTAAAGCTGACTTGGTTATGCCTGGACCTTTGTTTTCCCTTAGTGGTCTTAGAATATATTTAAGTTTCTCAAATACATTCAGATTGAAGCTTGAGAACTTATAGATTAGTGATAGGAAGATTTAAAACCCTAAAATAATTAATAATTAATTTTACACAAATCATGAATGATCTTTCCCTTGTTCTCATCATTCTTACTATCATTTTAATGTTAGTTGGAATTTTGTGGTGATGGAGGCAGCGCTCAGGGTCTTCCTTGCTCAACCCGGGAAAATCTTCTGCCATTGAACTACATCTCTCATCCCTTTGCTGGTCTTGACTAGATTTTAAAACTGTTTTGTAGAGAGGTATTGCTCTTTATTGCTTAGGTTAATTTCTAGGTGTGTATTATAGAAGAAGTCATACATTTGAGAACGAGCAGGAGAGGGACACAGGAGGAGCTGGAGAAGAAAGAGCAAAGGGTAGAAATTATATAAATGCAATATTCATGTATAAAATTCTCAAAAACAAAACCTAAAAAACTAAATAAGTACGAATTTCTGAATAGATCGGTGAGACACTTATCCAATTCCTTTCAAAATTGGAAACCATAACACAGGGTCACGCTTTCTCTAGGGACAGAAATTCTGTGGTTCAGAAAGTTCCTCTACCAAAAGGCTGCTGGAGTAGCCACAACAGAGCCTTCGATGTACAATCACACAGTGTCCTCAGCTACACAGCCTGGGAGTGGTGGCCACAGCCCAGGGACCCAAGCATCTAGAGGAGGGCTATGTGCAGAGGGGGTGCTCTGTACCTGCCTGCTAAACACCGCACGTGAACGGGAACAAGGAGTGTGAAATTCTTTGACTTATTTTTGATTCCTGTCTCTTCATGTAAAATTCCCACCTTCAAGAAGTTTTAAGTTTGTTTTGGGCAGTAATTATTGACATTCTTCATTCACTGTCTTCAAAAAATCCAGACCTAGGACTAGATGGAGTGAGTCTTGCTTTGTTGCACCGACTGGGTTTACCCACAATCCTCCTGCTCCCTGAGCACCTTGAGTACAGGTGTGTGTCTCCTGCATTTGACTTATTGGCTTTTTTTTTCTTCTCTTCTTTTTTCTTCTCCTTTCCCTCCTCCCTCCCTCCTCCCTCCTCCCTCCCTCCCTCTCTCCCTCCCTCCCTCCCTTTCTTTCTCATTCTTGTGTGTGTGTGTGTGTGTGTGTGTGTGTGTGTGTGTGTGTGTGTGTGTGATATGGTTTTACAGTGTAGCTCAGGCTGGTCTAGAACTCACCGTGTAGTCAGACTGGCCTGGAACTCTCAATCATGCTCCTGTCTCCAGTCTCCCAAGTACTGGGATTACAAGCCACCCTGCCCCTGCACCTGTCTTTAGAACTGCTCTCATGTTCCCCTCAGGCTCTCTTCCATTTTACTGACTGGAGCCCTGCAACTGGCTAAAGGCAGTTTTGCCCTCGCGCGTGCGCGTTAAGGCAGCTCTGGCATGTGGTTTCAGATGGCCCTGCAAAGCTCTACTCTGCCTATAACCTCACCAGCCAGAGTTGCCACAAGTGGAAAGCCGGCCCTCAGTTCTCAATGCAGCCAAAGGCTTGCAGGAAATGTCATCTACGCTTTAAAAGGGTTGAGTCCCTTCCAAAGGGAGGCATAGAGAAGAGAGAGTCAATGGATCATAGTTCCGTGGAATAAAGGGCCTACCTGCATGCCCTGTTAAGCCTCAAAGTGGGATAGGTACAGGGATGCATACCGGTAATCTCAGCACTTGGGAGGTGGAGGCAGGAGGATCACGAGTTCAAGAACAGCTTCTGCTACATAGCAAGTTCAAGGCCAAGCCTGGTTACAAGAGACAACATTTAAAAACAGCAGTAGCAACAACTCACAGTGGGTCTCCCTGGAGTTGGGTAGGTTGGTGGATCAGGAAAAGATAGATGAACGGAGATGCAGGGCTAACCCCAGCCCTCATCTCCAGGGCTTGCTCTGCTTGAGGTGGTGGTGGGCGGGGCTCTCACATTCAGCTCTGTATCAGCCACAAGCCTGCAGGGGACTTAGCAGGGCAGCTTTGTCACCCAGGCGCTCCTTCTCCCCGCCCAGGCCATCCTTCCATCCTTTCTGCTTTCCTGGCTGCACACAGTGACACACACTGCAGACAGTGTCCTTGATGCCAGCTCGCCGGGGGAATTTTCCACAAAGCACGGGGATTTGTCTCACCCGACTGAGAATGCTGCTTTTCTGGATGGATCTCTGTTTATGCATGAGAAGACTTGGCACTGGCCAAGTGGCAGCTTATTTTCCCTTTTTGTTTGATTTTATTTTGTGCTTCAGAAATAGAACAGCTTAAGTCTCGCTTGCTTTTGAAGGCTTCAGCTCTCCCTACAGCACGATTGTAAGTTCTTTTCCCCCTAGGTGAGACTGTGAAAAACATCTCATCCAGCTTTTGTTAAAAGCGAGGCAGATGCAGGGCACACTCGGGAGGGACTTGTCCTTGTTTTTAATTTAATTTAATTTGTAAGTCTTTGAAAGTAAATCTTTTCTTCCTATATAGAAAGTGTACGCCCATTGAAAAGAACTTAGAACAAATCAGAAAACACAAACACATAAAAAAGAAATAAATAACATTGACTGCTAATTAAAGTAGCATTACTTTGAATCTGCGAAGGACCTTGTAATTAATCCAACTCATCAAATTATTTTATCAGTGATATAAGTGGGCTCCAGAGAAGCAACTCGTTCAAGGCCACACAGCTGAAAAATAAGTGTTAGGACTAAAGTCTTTCATTTTTTTCTGTCCCTTTTTTTCTTTCCTGTCCTCCCTCCCTTACATTTGTTTGTTTATTTGTTTGTTTGTTTATTTGAGGCCAGTTTCCCTTCATAGTCCAAAATTACTTCCAACTCTCTGTTCTCCTGCCCCAGCCTTCTGAGTGTTAGGCTTATATCATTGGATCTGGCTTGTTTCCCATCCATTTGTATGTGCACGTGGTGTGGGTGTTGTGTATGTGTCCTACTTGGCATTAACTGTCAACTTGACACAGCCTGGAATCACCTGGGGGAAATAAAAGAGTCTCATCTGAGTAATTGTCTTTATTAGGTTGGTCCATAGGCATGTGTAGCTGGAGAGTTTTCTCTCCAGGTCCCGCCAAGCCTGGCAGACCGACAGCCCACTTATAAAATAAACAGATGGACGCTTATATTATTTAAACTGTTTGGCCTAATGGCTCAGGCTTCTTGCTATCTAGTTCTTATATCTTAAATTAACCCATTTCTATAAATATATACCTTGCCACATGGCTCATGGCTTACCGGCATCTTCACATGCGGCTTGTCATGGTGGCGGCTGGCAGTGTCTCCCTGCCTCACCCTTCCATTTCCCAGACTTCTCCTCTCTCCTTGTCCCACCTATACTTCCTTCCTGGTTACTGGCCAATCAGTGTTTTATTTATTAACCAATCAGAGCAACACATTTAACATACAGAACATCCCAAAGCAGGTATGTTTGTGAAGAGTTGTCTTGCTTATTAATTGGTATGGGGGGGTGCATCTCACTGTGGGCAGTACCATTCCCTTGGCAGGTGGTTCTGGGATGCATAAGGAAACTAGCTGGACATGAGCCTGAGAACAAGTCACCAAGAAGTGTTCCTCCATGGTTTTTACCCTTGAGTTCCTGCCCTGACTTTACTCAGTTATGGACAAAGACTTGGAAGTGTAAACCAAAAAAATCTTTTCTCCCCCTGCATTGCTGTTCTGAATAGTTTTATGTTAATCTGAGACAAGATAGAGTCATTTGGGAAAAGGGAACCTCAGATGAGAAAAATGCCTCCATAGGAATGGCCTGTAGCCAAGCCCACAGTGCATTTTCTTAACTAGTAATTGACGTGGGAGGGCCCAGCCCATTGTGGGTGGTGCCGTCCCTGGGCTAGTGGTCCTGGGACCTATAAGAAAATAGGTGCAGTTAAGTCATAAGGAGAAAGCCAGTAAGCATCACTCCTCCATGTCCTCTACATCAGCTCCTGCCCTAGGTTCCTTCCTTGATTGAGTTCCTGTCTTAACTCCCTTCAATGATTGAATAGAGTTGTGGAAGCATAAATAAACCCTTTCCTCCCCATGATGATTTCGGTTATGGTGTTTATCACAGTTCTAGTAACCCTAACTAAGACAGTTGCTCTAAGTCAGAGCACTTTATCACAGCAACAGAAAGGAAATTAGAATAGATCTATGTTCCAACGTTGCGGACACATGTAGGTAAGTGCACATGTACGTACTTGAGTTCACATGTATGTACACACTTGTGTGCATGGATGTAGAGGCCTGGGGTTCATGTCAGGTGTCTTCCTTGCTCTCCACCTATGTATTGAGACAGTGTCTCTCACTGAATCTAGAACTCACTGTTTCAGCTAGCTTGGATAGCGAGTTCACTCCAGGGATTCCCCCTCCCTTTCCCTGTGTGCTGGGATTACAGGGTGCCACCACACTTAACTGCTTTGGGTTCTGGGAGTCTGAACTCCTGTCCTCCCATGTACAAGGCAAATGCTTTACTCTTTAGGCCATCTCTCCAGCTCCATTTTTTTTTGTTCTTTTTTTTTGAGTAATCATTTCTTTTCTTGTTTTCAAAAATTTTGTTTTCGTTTTTAGTGATGGAATTCTTAGTTATTCAGTGACTACTTACTGTGTATTATGCACCAGGGATCTTTCCAGGTAAGATAAATACAGCCTTGAGCAAAGCCGACAGGAGAGTCAAGGCATGCAGTCTGGTGCTGTGGGGTTCCCACAGGGTCTCAAGGGCCTGTAGCTCAGGTCCCAGCTGGCATTTTCTCTTGCGGGTCTGGATAGCCCTTTAATTTGAGTCATAGACAACTCTGAGCACAAATCAACCCAAGAATCTCCAAATTGGTATTTGTGTTTTTCTGACTCAAGTACTTCTTGTTTTTTTCTTTGTTTAGAAGTCATCCATATCTTCAGTGCTCACCAGAGCATTTTTCTGTAGCTGGCAGTGGAGTAGGTAGCTAGCTGCCTTGGGCCACTCTTCATTAGAGAAGATGAGTTTCTTATGACCGCCACCATCACATCAGCATCCTAAAGCTGGTAGATAAATCTCCTAAGCAACATGAGCATGCTCCTTTTGTAGAGTATGAAGGAAGTCTCATTCCTGTGGGGCACAATTACAGTGTCTGCTTCTGCTGTCCCTAATGTAGTATATTCTAAGGTGAAGTTTGTACAGCGGTTCTTCTTATCCACAAAGGGTGTGTTCCTAGACCTGCAGTGGGTCCCTAAAATTGTGGCTAATGTCAAACTGCATCAGTACTATGGATTTCCTAGACATATCTGGGATCAAAGCTAGCTTGGAAATGAAGTAGGGTAAGAAATTAATAACAACAGCTAGTCCCATATGTGTGTGTATATATATATATATATAAAATATATATATATATATATGACATAATGAACGTTATGTAGAATGTATGAATGTTTATTTGTGGAACTTTTCATGCAGTATTTTTTCTCTGCCTTGCCTTCACCTTCTGTCCATCCCTTCCCTTTTCTTCCCTCTCTTTCTTTGACAGCCAACTGTGTGTAATTGAAACCCTGGCAAGGGAAACTGTGGATAAGCAGGATGACCACAGTATAGACATTATCTTCTTTGCAGCATTAATGCTCACCTCACATCCTGAGTCAGCTGGCCCTTTCTGAAGCTGGCTACATGGTTCTGCATACATACCTTTGGACCTGGCATGAAATCAGGAAGGACAGATGTTAATATGAGCAAGGGAGACAAATCTTGGCTCTGCCACTTACCAGTTGCAAATCCCTGGCAAATTATCTAACTTCCCCGAGTTTTAGGCCCCTCCAGTACAGATTACTGTAACAAGCATGGAAGCAGAACTCCTATTGAGGACAGAGCAGCACTGTTATGGAAGTGGCAAAGTGTCTGATTCGAAGGTGCTTAATGGGGGCATGAAGGCACAGAGTGACAGGTCTGTGAGGGAGGCCTGAGGCTCTGCGTTTTGAGCAGTCTCTCCAGCATTAGCTACATCCCAAGACTTAGGACATAAATGTTCATGACTTTAGAGTTTGACATGTGATTTTTTCATTAAACAAATTATTATTATTATTTACATTGAAAGACAGACAGAGAGAGAGAGAGAGAGAGAGAGAGAGAGAGAGAGAGAGAGAGAGAGAGAGAGAGAGAGTAAGCATATGTGGAGACTGGAGGACAACTTTTGGGAGTCCCTTTCTCTTTCCACCCTGTGTGCTGTGGGGACTGAACTCAGGCCATCAAGTTTGGTGGCAAGTACCTGTATCCATGGAGCCATCACTACAGCCTCTGAGCCTGTTTCTCAAATGGAGTCATTTTTGTTTTTTTCAGGAAAAGTGGAGCTTAAGAGAACAGTGTTACAATCACAGCATTATTTATTATTATTATTGCAGCTGCTGCTATTATATATATATATACACACACAATATATATTGGTTTTTCCAGACAGCATTTCTTCGAGTAGTTTTGTTGCCTGTCCTGGATCTCCTTCTGTAGACCAGGCTGGCCTCGAACTCACAGAGATCTGCCTGCCTCTGCCTCCTGAGTGCTAGGATTAAAGGCATGCACCACTGTCGCCAGCTGTGTTGCTATTTTTAGTTAAGGTTTTGACAAATCACACTACAAGTTGACAATAAGGATGCCGGAGAAGGGACCGCAGCATCTGGCAGAGTGCACCCATCTTTTGGATGGTGTCTAGCGAGCAGTGCAAAGCTCAGAGGTGAATGGATGGTGTCTATAAAGTTCACGCTGCTGGGGACCTACTGCTGTGTAGGAATGGCAGGCCATTGTGAGTGTTTGTTTATAGGCTCCCCCAGTCTCCTTTCTAGGTGGGAAACCCAACAACACATTGTTCAATCATGTGAGAAAGTAGTTGTGCTCACTGAGTGTTCTTTTTTTGCTGATGGAGCACACCAGATTCTAGGCTGTGGGGTAAGGACTCTCATCTTTTGGAACTGGGACCCCAGATGCCTGAGGCTAGAGTACTTGGTCAAGTGTTCTATGTTGAGTAGGCTTCTCTGCTTTGTCAAAGTGAGACCTGGGTCTAGCTCAGCTCTCAGAAGACTGCTGAAGGTCCAGGGAGCCTCCCAAGCCTCCCTGCGTCTTTGAACTACATTTTCCCCCTCATTTGTTGCAAATTATTTTTTCTTCTTTTCTAACTTTTCTTTCCTTCTTTTTTCTTTTCTTTTCTTTCTTTTTTCTTTTTTCTTTTTGGTTCTTATGAGACAGGGTTTCTCTGTATAACAGTCCTGGCTGTCCTGAAACTCACTCTGCAGACCAGGCTGGCCTCAAACTCAGAAGTCTGCCTGTTTCTGCCTCCAGAGTGCTGGGATTAAAGGCATGTGCTGCCACACCGGCCTTTTCTAACTCTTTAAATTAGTGAGGAAGTAGTGGGTTTCGTTTTACCATGGTCATGTGCAGATGTAGTTATATTTGTTCAACTTTTCCCATCTGCTGCCCTCCCTTGTGACTGTTCTGCCATTGCTGGTCCTCATCTTCCCTCTAAATAGTCCAAATAGCCCTGCTTTCTGCTGTCATGGCCCATGCATCCCATTACCCTATCTTATCCCTCCCCTTGCCCATTAAGGTCTCATACTCCCTTTTCATGATCCTCTTTTGCACCTTCATTTTATACACATGCACACACACACACACACACACACACACACACACACACACACAACACACACACACCCCTTCCATATAAATTTAGAGTTTGTATATGAAAGAAAGCACACAGAGATTTTCTTTCTGAGGTCAGCTTATTTCTCTTAACACAATTATCTTCAATACCATTCATTTTCCTGTAAATCTCATCATTTCATTTTTTTTATAGTCGAACAAAATTCTTTCTTCATCCATTCTTCTGTTGATGAGCATCCAGACTTCTGTTTTTTGGCTTTTGTGAATAGCTTAGCTGTAGCCGTGGGTATGCACGTATCTCTGAGATATGTTGACTTGGAAATCCATCATACGCACACTCACAAGTGGCATGATAGTTGAACAACAGTTCAAAACCCATTTTCTTTTTTTTATAAAATTTACCTAAAAATAATTCCATAAGTAATGGCAAACTTGCCTACACAGAAAAATAAGAAACACAGATGATGAAAAAAATAAGTATTTCTGAAACATACAATTACAAACTTCTCATCTTCCCTCCCCGCCCCTTCCTACTACTGGACAAGATCTCACTATGTCCCCTAGACTGGCCGGCCTTGAACTCATCTTTCCGCCTCAGCCTCCCAAGTGCTGGGATTACAGGCATGGACCCCTACACTTGAGGGTAAATTCTTTTAACAATTTGAAGTAAGATTTTTTAAAAGTTGTTTATGTGTGTGTCCCACAGATAAGAATGTAGTTTATACCTTATATATTTGTAAATGGTTGAAAAAAAATAAAAATAATAATATTCTGTGATATGTAAAATGTATTTGAAATTCACACCTCAGTGTCCATGAGTACAATCTTATTGGAAGAAATTAGTATCTGCAATTTATCTATGGCTACACCCCGGGTATAGAACAATTTTATTGAGCTGAGATGCTCACAGGCTTCACTGTTTACTGTCTGGTTCTCTGTTGCAACAGTTTGAAGACCGGTGATAAAACCAACATCTTTTTTTTCTTTCATTTTTCTTTATTAAGAAATTTTCTACTCACTCCACATACTATCCACAAACTCCCCCTCCTCCCTCCTCCCACCCCCCAGCGCTCTTTCCCAAGCCACCCCACAACCCCACATCCCCCAAATCGAGGTCTCCCATGGGGAGTCAGCAGAGCCAGCACACTGTGCCTAGGCAGGTCCAAGCCCCTTCCCACTGCACCAAGGCTGTGCAAGGTGTCACACCACAGGCACCGGATTCCAGAAGCCTGCCCATAGATCAGGAACAGATCCCGATCCCCCTGCCTTGGTGCCCCCCAAACAGTTTGAGCCAAACAGCTGTCTTCCGTATCCAGAGGGCCTAGTCAAGTCCCATGGGGGCACCACAGCCACCAGTCCACAATTCATGGGCTTCCACCAGTGTGGCCGGTCATCTCTGCACGTCCTCCCATCATGATCTTGATGTCCCTCGCCTGCAGTATCTCTCCCCTCTCTCATCAATTGGATTCCCAGAGCTCAGTCTGGTCCCTGGCCGTGGATCTCTGTATCTGCCTCCATCAGTCACTGGACAAAGACTCTGTGATGACAGGTTATTTGCTAGGCTGGTCACTAGAGTAGACCGGTCCAGGCACCCTCTGGACCACTGCCAGCAGACCAAGGTGGGGTCAACCTTGTGGATTCCTGAGAGTCTCCCCAGCATCCTGCCTCTTCCTATTCCTATGATGTCCTCATCTATCATGGTATCTTCCTCCCTGCCCTCCCACTCTGTCCCTGTTCCAGCTTGACCCTCCCATTTCCCTATGTTGTCTTCCCCCACTCCTCGCCCTCGGCCACCCCCCACCCCCAGTTCACTCATGTAGATCTCATCCACTTCTCCTTCACAGGGTCATCCATGTGTCCCTCCTAGGGTCTTTTCCTGTTAGCTAGCCTCTCTTGAGTTGTGGGTTGCAGTCTGGCCATCCATTCCCTCCCATTTAGTATCCACTTATGAGTGAGTACATACTATGTTTGTCCTTCTGAGTCTGGGTTACCTCACTCAAGATGATATTTTCTAGATCCATCCATTTGCCTGCAAATTTCATGATATCATTGTTTTTTTACTGCTGAGTAGT
The DNA here is from genome assembly GCF_004664715.2 of Peromyscus leucopus. NCBI lineage: Eukaryota > Metazoa > Chordata > Mammalia > Rodentia > Cricetidae > Peromyscus > Peromyscus leucopus. The sequence continues at coordinate 30,329,365 of NC_051079.1, read as the reverse complement.
ACTCCATTGTGTATATGTGCCATATTTTCTTTATCCATTCTTCAGTTGAGGGGCATCTAGGTTGTTTCCAGGTTCTTGTTATTACAAATAATGCTGATATGAACATAGTTGAGCATGTGTCCTTGTGGTAAGATTGAGCATTCTTTGGGTATATGTCCAAGAGTGGTATAACTGGGTCTTGAGGAAGACTTACTCCCAATTTTCTGAGAAACCGCCATACTGATTTCCAAAGTGGCTGTACAAGTTTGCATTCCCTCCAACAGTGGAGGAGTGTTCCCTTTTCTCCACATCCTCTCCAACATAAGCTGTCTTCAGTGTTTTTGATCTTAGCCATTCTGACAGGTATAAGATGGTATCTCAGAGTTGTTTTGATTTGCATTTCCCTGATGCCTAAGGATGTAAAACCAATGTCTTTTGATTAACTTTATCTAATTTACGGGAGACACTTTTCTATACAGAGATGTAGTTTTCTCCAAAATAATTTCATGTGTAAATAAAAAATTGCACATTTGTCCAGATCTAGTGTGTCTATTAGTTTTCATTTTTTTTCTAAAGTTTTTTTTTTTTGTGTGTGTGTGTATATAGGTGTTTTGCCTGCGTGTGTCTCTAAGCATCACATGAGTGCAGTATCCACAGAGGCCAGATGAGGGCGCCTGATCCCCTGAAACTGGAATTTCAGACAGTTGTTAGTTTCCCAAGGCTCCTGAGAATCATAGCTAGGTCCTCTGCAAGAACAGCCAGTGCACTGAGCCATCTCTCCAGCCCTTAGTAGTTTTCAATATTGCTTTTCATTTATAGATTACTGTTAATTCTCAGTCATCCAGTGAGTTAGATGTCATTTGTTCATTAAAATTCTTTGTAAATAACAAACAAAAAAGAGTGTCTTACACAAGTAGAGCTGATGGGAAGAAGTTTGGTTTTGAGAACATAGGTTTGCTGTGGAGACTTTGGACAGGACTCCTTTGGGTATTTGAAGGGCAGGAGTGGTAAAGACGCCATTAGTCTCCTCTCAGTTCCTTTGTGTCTTTGCATTCTAGGCATTTGTTTTTTTGCATAGTCTTCCTCTGTCCATCAGTGCATGAGACTCTGGCTTGTGAGCATCACAGACAGAAGGCATTTTGCCCACTCACTATTCTAATAGAGATTAACTTGTTTCCCTTCCTAGCTTTTTTTTTTTTTTTTGGTTTTTTGAGACAGGGTTTCTCTGTGTAGCTTTGTACCTTTCCTGGAACTCACTTGGTAGCCCAGGCTGGCCTTGGACTCACAGAGATCCGCCTGCCTCTGCCTCCCGAGTGCTGGGATTAAAGGCGTGTGCGCCACCACCGCCCCGCCCTTCCTAGCCTTTTAAAACATACTTACAGGGAGAAAAATGAGTGGATTAACTTTGGCCAGGTTTTACTTACAAGGGCTACAACCTGCATATCAGCGCCTCTGTGTGTTAGAAGGCACTGAAAAGAGGGTGTGGTGACTTGAATGAGGGATGGTTCCTATAGGCTCATATATTCGCATGCTTAGACCCCAGTTGACAGATGCACTGTTTGGGTAGGATTAGGATGCGTGTCCTTGTTGGAGTAGGTGTGTCACTGTGGGTGGGGTTTGAGGTTTCCAAAACCTCAGTTTCTATCTCTCTCTGCCTGCTACCTGTGGATCAGGATATAAAGCTCTCAGCTACTGCTCTATCACCATGCCTGTCTGCTTTCCTGCCTTGATGATCATGGATTAACCATCTGAAACTGTAAGCAAGCCCCCAGTTAAATGCTTTCCTTTATAAGTGGCCTTGGTCTTGGTGTCTCTTCACAGCAACAGAAGAGTAACTAAGACAGGGTGTAACTATGGATTGGGTGGATATGCCACTATGTTGCTACTAGTTTTCAGAGTAGGCAATCAAATTGTATGGCCATCAAGTGAGTTGTTCAAGTAGTCATTTTCAAGTATAAATGTATAGACTCCCTCCAGAGGTCATATTTACTTTGGATAGATAAGACTATAGGGAAGTTATGATTGTAACATTATATTTGGTCTGTAGATTCTGTGTTGCTCATTTCTCATCTCATTGCTTGGTAGATCACTGGAAGGTAAGAATTCTTTCTGTGTTTTTTTTTTTTTTTTTTTTTTTTTTTTTTTTTTTTTTTTGATTGTGTTGCCAGGCTACAGCTTGGAGACAATGGACAGACACAGGTATTGGAATCTCCTCCTGGTCAACTGCTGTGCCCAGAGTGCTTTGATCCATCAATGGAAGGATATTGAGTGAAAACGATCTGCATGCCAATCTGTGCTGGCATCTTATCATTTAGCCAGGCTCATATCTTGTGTTCAATGCCAGTAACTAAATCTCCAAGCTCAATTAGCAATGGTTACAGCTCAGTAAGCATGAATCAGAAACTGTTTGACATGATGCTTCATCGGGAGAGATGCAGCCACAACCTTGTGCCAGAGCCCATGGGGGAGGCCTCTGGTACCGTGGATCCCATTCTTGGGATGCTGTTATTAAAATATGCCACGATTTTATGGATTTATTTATCTCAAGTTGAATGAGTAAAACTTGCCATGTGGTTTTGTAAAATGTCACTCTGTCTGAAATAGTCCTGGGAATTGGATGCTTGTTGGAAAATCTCTTTATTCAGGGAAGCACTGAAGCATGGACAGCAGGTGTGCTAGGAGTCGCCTGATTACTCCCACACTCATCCCTTCCATGTTTTCTTCTAACTATAAACTCAACACACCCTCTATTTTGTCATGTGATTTTGAGTGGCACAGATCCCACACACAGATCCAGAAATAGGCGATGATTGACCCAAGTCAATTTGCATATTCTTCCTCTGGTCCCCTGTATTAATTTTTGTTGAGTCAAATGACGTCTTTCAAGGTGAGGAAAGAGATCCCAAGACCTGGATATGTGCCAGTGGAGCTGACATGTTACTTTTCATGGATCATACAGGATAAAAATGTGAGACGAAACAGAGGCAGCTAATTTTCTATTTTGTTGTCATGGTGTAGCTTAAGTTACTATGTATGTTTGAAGGAATATCCATCAAATGTGTTTTGATGATGAAGCTGACCTGTAAAAGGCAGAGTCTGAAACGAAAACAATAACAACAACAACAGAAACCGAGACACCCAGGGTCCCCGGAAATATTGCTTAAATGATTGAGCCAGCAAGCTTCATTGGAAGACCCTCCCAAACTGTACTCAACTACTTAATCCATTTGAGTGGTTTTCAACTATTTGCTACAGATTCCAATCTCATATTTGACATCTCTAAATACCTACTCTGAATAGATGCTTGCTTGACAATTTGAATGGCTTCTTCCAAATGCTTGGCCCACTAGTCTCTTGATGGAAATATAAAGAAATGGCAAGAATAGATCCCAGTATAGACCCAGCTTTCTGTTTGCATGACTAATGGGCATTTTTGTCAGGGTTGAGATATGATAATTGCTTTATTTGACAGCATTTGCAGTCTTTTGAAAGAAGGGGAAATAATTATATAATCAGTATGGTAAATGACTCTTTCTCTTCCTTATGGTCCAGCTTTATAAATTTTTAAGGGAATGTAGCGCTGTAGCCCAAATAGTTTTCTCTCTGACTTTCAACTGATGAAGTCTCATTAAGGATGCTGTGGACAGTAATGGGCATTTGACAAGTTTGCTTCATTTAGCACAATTTCTTTCCCTATGTGTGTGTTTGCTCTGAGCTGCACACATGACAATTCTGGCCTCTGGTTGTGACTTGGGAGGGAGTCTGCTGAGGTGGAGGATGCTTTCAGGAAAAAGGCTTCTCAGCTCTCTAAAGAACAGAGAATTTTGCATTGCTGTACCTCTAGGCTTTCTTTTTGTGTGAGCTTTCTTGGCTGGTTGCCAAGAGTTTTCTTTATGTCTTAATTTGTGTCGCAGAAAGCATCCTGATGCAGTCTGACAGGACCATGCGAATTAGGGAGCTGTTGATTCCCCTAAGGAGCCTAAAAAGAGAAAAGGAAAAAGACATCTAAATATATCTGCAGTGGCTCTTTTAGGTTTATCTGGCCATTCTGGTTCTCTGTGCACGGCCCTATCCTCAGACATGGATGAGATGAGTGGTCTGTGTGATTGCTGAATTTGGAGAGCTCTATTTTGTAAAGTAGTGGTACTTGAATATTATTCATAGATTATCATAAGTTCATGGGCTCACTCTCATACACACTTAAGAAAACATCTTTTTATGAGTATATGCGGGGATAGTATTAAATACTTAATAAGCATTTTAAGAATATAAATTCATGTATAACTCAAGCAAGAAATAAAAAGAAATCATCCGGGTGTGGTGGTGGATGCCTTTAATCCCAGCACTCAGGAGGCAGAGGCAGGCAGATCTCTGAGTTCGAGGTCAGCCTGGAGGTTCAGGACAGCCAGGGCCTCACAGAGAAACCCTGTCTTGAAAAACCAATAAATAAAAATAAGTGAAAAGACGTAAATAATGTATTCTCTTGTGTTCTCTGTCTAAACTTGTAAAACCTACCAAATGGTCTAAATTGTGAGACACATAGTTCATTAAAATGCTCATGATTTACAAATCAGTTGTTAACTCTTAGGATGTGTTGATGGCAGAGCTGTTGGTTGTTAAGTGACTCCTTGTGACTAGGCATAGGGGCTTTCAGCGTGTACTTCAGTCTCTCTGTTCTGTTCAGAGCTCTGCCGTCTTAAGGAACAGAGTTGCTTTTAAAACCAGTAATATTATTCATGGCTCTGAGACCTCTCTGAGCCTCTGCTGAACTCAGCAATCGCATTAAAATTCTTTTCTAGCTTTTGTAAATGCTGCCTAAAACTTTATGTGGCTAAATTCCCTCTTATCAAGTAAGCTATGAAAATCACTTACTGGAATGTCATTTTTAATTAAGCTGAAAGTATACTTGAGGCCAAATGAGAGGTGTGCAGTGTGAAGGTTAAGCATGTACCTCTGTTGCTAGGGTGTCTGGGTTTGGAGCCACACTCGGTAGCTCACATGTCTTTCTTTAAAAAGTATTTTTATTAATTCTTTGGGCATTTAACCCAATTTATTTTGATCATATTCAACTCATTTCTCTAACTCCTTCAAGATCCACCCCCACTCTCCAACTTCCCAAACTTTGTCTCCTATTATTATTTAAAAAATAATCAGTTGAATCTAATTTGTGCTGGCCATATATGCCTGTATGTGAGGCCATCCACTGGAGAGTGGTATAACTACCAAGAGCTACATCCTTAAAGAAAACATTCTCCCTACTCCAGAAACCATCACCTATCCATAGCTCCTCAGGTAGGACTGAGGACTTATGAACTCTTCCCTCCAGACTAATGCTAACTGGCTCAGTCTTGTGTGGGCAACTACAGCTGCCATGATTTCATGAGTGTAGAGGTCCTGTGATGTGTGGGAGAAAGTTTCACCTTGGTCTTCTCCAACCTCAGGCTCTATCCATGTTACTACCACTCTTTCTTGATTATCCCTGACCTTGAAAGAGGACATGACATAGATGTCCCCACTGTGGCTGAGTTCTTCACTTTGGCCAGTTGTGGGTTTCTGTGTTAACCACCTATTGTCCATTGCACACAGAAACTTTATGAATGAGGACCAAGAGCTTCACTGGTCTATGAGTAGAGAGATACAAATTTGGAGTCCTCTTTCATACTAAGTCCATTTAGCAGAATAATAGTAGGTCCATCTCTGGGGCCTATGAGCTCCCAGCCATTGGCTCTTGTTCACATTTATAGTACCAAGAATGTGTTTCCTCCTATGGAGTGAACCTTAAATTCAATCAGAAAGTGGTTGACTACTCCCATTACATTCAGGTCAGTATCCCACCCGTGGACATATCTTACTACACCAGTCACGGTCATGACTGTATTTATAGAGTTCACAGCCAGATAAGACTGTTCTCCTGCAGAGGCTTCTATAGCACCTTCTGGTATTATGAAATCTAGCCAGCAGAGAGGAAACTTACTGGTTAGCACTAATTTGATTCCTTCATGTACTGTCACCAACATGTGTGTTATCGTCAGACATAGAGTTTTACTATTAAATTCTGGTATATATCCAAGGACAGTAGCAAAAGCCTGTACTTTTGGGCATGCCACTTACATTGTAAATACATCCTTGTCCTGTTGTGGAATATTAGTTGAAGATGTTTTACATTCATTTATGCTGTGGAATATTTGTTTAATGATGCAAAGATGTGTTTCATTCTTTTATGTTACATTTGTTTAACTCTGTGAAGCTGTGTTACTTTGCCTGCCTAAAATACCTGATTGGTCTAATAAAGAGCTGAATGGCCAATAGCTAGGCAGGAGAGGGATGAGCAGGGTTGCCAGGCAGAGAGAATAAATAGAAGGAGAAAAAGAGAAGAGGGAGAAGAAAGAACAGTTGAAGGAGAAGAAGAAGGAGAGAGAGGATTACAGATGCCAGACACCCAGCTACACAGAAAGTCATGGCGTAAGAAGTAAAGCATATAGACTAGAGGCAGAAGGTAGATGGGATAGTTTAAGTTGAGAAAAGCTGTTTAGAAATAAGCCAAGCTAAGGTCAGGCATTTATACATTTATAAGTAAGAATAAGTCTCTGTGTGATTCTTTGGAAGCTGGGTGGCAGTCCCAAAGAGTAAAGAGTAAGCCGGGCGGTGGTGGTGCACGCCTTTAATCCCAGCACTCAGGGAGGCAGAGCCAGGTGGATCTCTGTGAGTTCGAGGCCAGCCTGGACTACCAAGTGAGTCCTAGGAAAGGCGCAAAGCTACACAGAAAAACCCTGTCTCGAAAAACCAAAAAAAAAAAAAAAAAAAAAAAAAAGTAAAGAGTAAAACAACAACAATGAAAACAACAAACTCAACTACATTGTCCCTCAGTTTCTTTTTTTAAAAGATATTTATTTATTTATTATGTATGCAGAAGAGGGTGCCAGATCTCATTACAGGTGGTTGTGAGCCACCATGTGGTTGCTGGGAATTGAACTCAGGACCTGTGGAAGAGCAGTCGGTGCTCTTAATCTCTGAGCCATCTCTCCAGCCCAAAATTATTTACTTATTTTTATTTTATGTGTACATTTGTCTGTATGAGGGTGTCAGACCCCCTGGAACTGGAGTTACAGACAGTTGTGAGCTGCCATGTGGGTACTTGGAATTGAACCTGGGACCTCTGGAAGAGCAGCCAGTGTACTTAACCACTAAGCCATCTCTCCAGTCCTTCCCTCAGTTTCTTTATCTGTAAAACACAGAACAATATGTCTAGGCCTCTGAAAAAGTATTCCCATCATTTGGGAGTATCATTCAGGAAGCTTCCCAACTGGCCTTAGCCTGCAGTGGTTCTTTTTCTCCCTGACTCAGCCATCTGTTATCTCCATTTCTCTCTGGCTCTTGCTGAACTTGGCTTATGGTGTCTTACATTTCACAAGTGGCCACATGGAAATGAATCCAGGGGCTTTGGGGCTTTGGGTAGGCAGTCATAGCTTTAGTGGTCTAGGGGGATATTTAGGGCTTGACCCACTGTCAAGAATATTCCTGTCTCTGCCAGGTGAGGACATGATAGCAGGTGAAGGCAAAGGTGATAGCCAAGTTGCAGGTGAAGGATATTGGTATTTGTCTGCAGGGTGTGGAAGCTTTCACCCAGTGGTCCCTATATGCATGGTTAGCCACTGGAGACAGTGAGGAGAATCTATGGAAGGAAGCAAGCACAGATATGTTGGGCTATCTTGAGTGTCTTGGGCAGCAAATGAGAAAGGATACCATCTATGGGGTCCTGGAGGTGTGGGATGTACTGGTTAGTAACCCTTTTGTGACTGGATTATGGGGATGTAGGGATTTGGGGACGTGGGAAAAGAATTCTCTGAAGAGTTTGAAGTAATTGCTGTTTATGGAAAACCAAATAGGCCTCAGTGTTTAATAAACTGATACTGCCCTGCTGATAAAACAAAACACCAAAAACCAACCCCCCAAAACAGCGATGTTTCAAGCCTCAGTTTTGGGCTTATAAGTAGGGGAGAATGGAGGTACTAATAAAGTACTTGTTTTTAGTATGTGGTGTAGAATGGAAAATGTAAAATGGAAACACAGGTACTTAATTAAGTTGCCCCAGACAAAATAGTCATTGTGGAAGCTTTGGGACTGGAATGTAGGCCTTCTTGTCTCACAGCCTTCCCAGGCTGGTGTGTGCAGGAGAGGGAGGTGAGAATGGTGCTGTGGACAGAGATGCTGGTCATGCCAGGGTTCCTGTAAATAGCCATCAGACCCGCAGGAGTCACATCTTGTCATTCCGTCATCTTTCTTCACATGTCAAGTGGCAATTAAAGGAACACAAATAGAAATGTGGCCATGTCTCTCCGTGCCTGTGGCTGCTGTAAAAGGCAAATGGATTCCCTCCTGGGAGGTTTTAGGGGCCTGCAGCACTTACGTGTGGCTTCCTGAGTCCAGCCTTGTATCCTCAGGAAGTGAGATGCCTGTCATGAGCAGCCAACCAGAGGGACAATTCCATCTCACTGAACATGAGAATCTGTTTTTGGAATCTGTGAGAGTCAAGAAACCGTCGGTGATGTTTTCCTTTAAGCAAAGATGCTTGCGAAGTGGCTGTAGTAGTGATGAGGGTGGGTGGGCTGCTAGAGTTCTGGAGAGTCGGGGCTAGCTTGGGTTAAGTGACAGTTTTTGACATTTTTCTTTATGAATTTAGAAATCTTAAAACAAAATCATACAGCTATGGTGGCATCTGTTCCTTGGAGAAGTCCAGTGTCTCATAAGCTGAACTGGGAATTAGGTCAAATGTAGAGGCTTTGCAAGCTTGTTCAGTGTATCTTGGGCAACAGAGGCAGCCTGGGCTAGCTACCAATCTCAAAGGGCAAATGGATAAATCAGCATTATCACTCAGTTTTACTTTGCTTATGTGCAAATTTGCACATGTGCGTGTGTGTGCGTGCGTGTGCGTGTGCGTGTGCGTGTGTGTGTGTGTGTGTGTGTGTGTGTGTGTGTGTATAGAAAGGTTGTAATTCTAATATCCAGCTTGGCAAGTGTTAAACACCATATCTTGACACTCTAGGATATGAACACTGTGGCAAAGATTATACTTATATAAAACAGGCCTTTGTTCTCCTTCTCTTGTAGACACATTTCTAAACAGTCTTATTAAATAAGAAACACAGAGCCAACACAGAGGACCAAGCTGTAGAGATCAGAGCAATAGCCACCAACTAACCTTAGCTTACCACCTCACTGTAGCTTCCCGAGAGAGCTCCTTCCTGTCTAACCTGTGCCTTTATTGCCTTTCTGTTCTGCCTTCTCATTGGCTCTAAGCCACATCACTTCCTTGTCACTGCCTGTCTGTACAGACCTCCAGGTCTCTGTGGTTGGTACTGGGATTAAAGGCGTGTGTCACCACGCTTGGCTGTGTCCTTGACCACACAGAGACTCTACCTGCCATGTGATTGGATTAAGGGCGTGTGTTACGACTGCCTGACTTCTGTTTATGGCTATGACCTCTGATCTCTAGGTAAACTTTATTAACATACAAATAAAATATCACATTTCAGCACAAATGAAACATTACCACATTCTCTTCTGGGTTTTCCCTTAGACCTCGTTTCCTCCTTTCCTTCCTCAATGTTTGAAGATGCCAATCTCTTACTGAACCCTCTGGTCTTCACATATCCTGTTCCTATCAGCCGAATCTTTGTGTCATCTTCAAAATTCTGACATAAGTTGAAATTCTGTCTCCAACTTGATGTCTGATGATATTAGGATATAAAGCCTCTGGGTGAAAATTAGATCATAAAAGTAGGGCCCCCAGGAAAACACTTAGAGACCTCATAAAGGCCTTTAAGCCTTGAAGCTACTTCTTTGCCCTCTAGCAAGTGAGAACAAAGTGAAAAGGATTCCTCCTATGACCCAGGAAGCCCGTTATCTCCAGACACCGAATCTCCCAGTGCCTTGATCTTGCGCTACACAGGGTCCAGACCTATAAGGAAAGACTAAACAAAACAAGCAAACACCCTTCTGATGTAGCTACTTAGTCTTTGACATTTTGCTATAACAACCCAAATGGACCAAGGCAATTGTAATGATACGTATATCTCAGATATTTGTATATTTATTTGGATTCTGTCTTTTCTTATAGACCATAAACTACAAAAGAATAGGGGCATACCTGTTTTAGATCTCATTTAAAAGTGAAAATATAAGAAAAGTGAAAATATCATTGATGAGTCATGCAGGACACTGAAGGTAGCTGACACTTGGCAATTAGCTATTCTGCAGGCACCAAAAGTGCCTGGTATATCACAGGTTCTTGGACTAACTGGACTAAATGAATGAGTACATAGAGATAGTATATTAGTAATGAAATCTAAACCTTCTCTAAGATAATTTAATCATAGAAAGATATGTTACAAAGCTTATAAGGAGACCTGGATGCTATTTTTAGTTTATAATAATACCCAAAGTCTTGACTCTATATACTTTTCATTGCTTTGCAAACCATAGCATCTGTAAAATGACTTTTAAAAAATGTGTGTACATTTGAGGGGCATCAGGAGACTCACAGGTCTCATATGTGATCTTTGAAGTAAGTGGGCTGCAAATTTTTAGTGATTTTATTTTGGAATGTCAGATAACAGGCAGCTGAAATCGAAACAGCTTCAAATGTCATGAAATGTCTTCTTGTAATTCTTTTCAAGCATTAAATGCATTAAACCTTAAAGATACAGTCTGCATTTCCCGCATCTCTGTGAATCTGAACTGACCAAGCATACACAATCACATCCAAGATGCATTTCTTATCAGAATGGACTGCATTCTTGATTTCTTCCAAATCCTCACATTAGTTTTTTTAGATAACAGCAAAAGGTAGAGGTTTGAAAACTATTTATTGTAAGTAAATTGTTTCTAGTAAGTAGTTTAGATTTTATGGCTGCCTGCTCTCTGTTCCAACTACTCAGCTCTGCTGTACCAGCATAAAAGGAACAACATTCTACAGAGTTGTGGCTTGTTCTCATAAACATATACCATATATAAACAACCCAGAGGACTGGCTGCAACTAGTGTGCTCTCTGGCCATTGGTTACACATGTTAGCTGTGAAATAAGACATATGTTGGTTCAAATCCTGACTGTACCACTTAGAAATGGGGAAACCTGCAGCAAAATTCTTACATTTGGTCGTCTGTGAGAAAGCTGACCTCCTAGGAGTGTTGTGAATTCAAGCGGAAAGTCTGCCTGACATTTGGGCCTCTCAAGTTCTCTTCACTGTCTCTTTATCTTTAGATCTCTAATTGCATGTCTCTGTATGTAAAATAAGTCTATCCATATCTGATCTGGATATGGCTATATAAATCATATCAGACATACACATTTCAAATATATGACAGTTATTTATGATGTGACACATATATCCATATATAAGTATACACACACACATATATATATACATGTATATACACATACCTATATACATGTATATATACAAATACACGCCTATATGCCACATCAGACATATATTTCCTTAAACATATATATGTATTATCTTCTTTAAAATTTATTGCTTGGGAAGTATCTTGTGTTTTCATAATTTTGTACTCTGGCTCCTTTTCCATGGCTTCAGGTCTTCCAGTCTTCTCTGCTCAAAGTGACCCATACATATATTATTTGTAGTGTATACTGTGTTTATTTTAAAACCAACTGTGTTAATTTTTTTTATTGGCGAATCTTGGAGGTCTCACCAGCTTCCTGGCAGGTCTTCTGGCTCTTCCCATGACTGATTCCTTCTCACCCTTGAGGCCTCAGCTGACCTGCCAGCCACTCTGAGGTCATCTCTGCTCTCAGGGGTCATCTCTGACTGCTCTAAAGACTAGGTCCTGTTCCCTGCATCTGCTGTTTCCTTTAGCCCATTTAATACAATTTATAATTGTTGGAAATGGCTGTATTACTGTCTGGTCACTAGATTTCAATACTTTGCAAAGTAAGACAAGAATCACAACCTTCTAGGGACAGCATTCTTAGCATCAGTCAGGTGCCTGACATATCCTAAGTGCCCAATAGCTACCAGCAGAGTGATAGAATGCTCGTGTTTGTGTTTCTCAGTGGGCTTTGCAATGACCATCTACTGAGTGCTGATTGATGAATCTAGTCACTGCCTTTTACAAACTGTGGTCAATGCCCACCTTTGTTCCTCTACCTAAACTGCCACACTGCTTCCCCTTCTTCAAAAGTTACTAATTTTTTTTTTTTTTTGTGTGTGTGTGTGTCAGATTTCCCTATCCTAAGATCAAGCCAGGATTTCTATGTAATCTTGTCACATATTTGGCACTTGTTAAATGAAGAGTATTTACAGTTCATACCAGACTAGACTGCTACTCACAACTCCAGGTAGGCTACCTGGAAAACAGGACCCTAAGAAAGACACAGGGATTGCCCAATGACAGAGAAATAGATGAGATCTACATGAACAACCTGGACGTGAGTGGGGGTAATGAAGGGCAAGGTTTGAGGGAAAGAGAGCTTAGGGGAGCGGGAGATCCCAACTGGATCAAGAACAGAGAGGGAGAACAAGGAATAAGAGACCATGATAAATGAAGACCACATGAGAATAGGAAGAAGCAAAGTGCTAGAGAGGTCCCCAGAAATCCACAAAGATACCTCTACAATAGACTACTGGCAATGGTCGAGAGAAAGCCCGAACTGACCTACTCTGGTGACAAGATGGTCAAGCACCCTAATTGTCATGCTAGAAGTCTCATCCAATGACTGAGGGAAGTGGATGTAAAGATCCACTGCCAGGCCCCAGGTGGAGCTCCAGGAGTCCAATTGGCAAGAAAGAGGAGGGTTTGTATAAGCGAGAATTGTTGAGACCAAGATTGGAAAAAGCACAGGGACAAATAGCCAAACTAATGGAAACACATTATGAACTATGAACAAATAGCTGAGGAGGCCCCAACTGGATCAGGCCCTCTGGATAAGTGAGGCAGTTGATTAACTTGAAGTGTTTGGGAGGCCCCCAGGCAGTGGAACCATGACCTGTCCTTAGTGTATAAGCTGGCTGTTTGGAACCTGGGGCTTATGCAAGGACACTTGGCTCAGCCTGGGAGGAGGGGACTGGACCTGCCTGGACTGAATCTACCAGGTTGAGCTGAATTCCCAGGGGAGTCTTTGCCCTGGAGGAAATGGGAATGGGGGGTGGCTGGGGGGAGAAAGGCAGGGGATGGGAAGGGGGGAGGACAGGGGAATTCATGGCTGATATGTAAAATTAAATTAAATTATAAAATTAAAAAAAAAGAATCAAAACATAACAGAACTACAATCATGTTTCACTCTATACCATGGACTTCAAATTTTCTAGATACACTCACTGGCTTTTTATTGAATTTTAAATAATATCTGCTACCACATGTCACATTTCACTGTATTCCATAATTACTCTTCTTAAGATAATGCTTTGTTACTGTTTTAGAAGCAAAAAAATGAAGAAGCATTTTATTGAAAATTATCAACATTTAAAAATTATAAAAATGCTCTTTATTTTAAGAAAGTAAAAAAATTACTTAAAACTATTCTTTTTTTTTAATGAAAGTGTTATTTTTATTTTATGTGTATGGGTATATTGCCTACATGTTTGTATGTGAATCATATGCATACAGTGCCCTCAGAGGCCAGAAGAGGGCATTGCATCGTCTGGAACTGTAGTTACAGGTGGTTGTCAAGATCCACTGAATCCAGGTCCTCTGCAAGAGCAGCCAGTGCTCTTAACTGCTGAGCCATCCCTCCAGCTATTAAAATTATTCTTAATCTCATTAAGATAATATTGGTTAATGATTTATGTATTTTTTCTCATGACTAAAGTATTCATACATCCTGTTTCAAACAGAAAACACGCTGTAAATGTTCAGAGCCAATGTTTGCATTTATAACTGTCTTACTTACTTGTAAGAACTCCTAATATGTTCGCTAAGTTCTCATGATGACTTTGTGTTCGAGGTTGTACTGGTTATCCTTACAGATGGGGAAACTGGGGCATCTGGAGAACCAGTAACTTGCCTGCAACTATACAGGAACAATAGAAACAGGGTTTGAGCAAGACAGGCTGGCTCCCAAGCCCACACTCACACTGGTTTTGTTTCTTTACTTTTATTGTTTATTTTTTAATTGAAATTGCTTTCATACCGTATATTCTGATTGTGCCTCCTCTTTTCAACTCCTCCCAGATCCCTCCCACTTCCCCACACACTCAACTCCACGCCCGTTCTTTCTCTCTCTCTTGTTTGTTGTTTCTCTCAAACAAACAAAGACAAGGAACATACTTCTTATTCCTTCCTCTCCTAGTCTATATCAAGAACATTTCCCCCAGTGTCACACAGTATTCTCCAATATCACCCGTGAAGACTGTGTCCTGTTTTTGCTACATGGACCTTCTCGTTCTTCTGTTTTTAAAGAACTGTCAAGGATTGCATCTTTTTGTTTGATTGTTTCTATGGCTGATTCTACACTAACTCACCTTGAACACAAGTCCTTGCATGTCCTTATGGTGTCTTTCTTAGGTTAAATTTGTCAGACTGGCATGCAGAGTTAAATATAAGCATCTACCTTAAGGCTTTCTTGAGGAATAGCTTTCAAGAGAGAATGATATTTCAGTTTTTTTTTTTTTTTTGCACTGGCGTGTTTGGCAGTTGTTTTATGAATGTTTTAAAGTGGGGTCTACCTCTATTTCCACTTCTATTTGTCAAATGTGTGTTTCTGTCTCAAACCTACCTGCTCACTTGTAGAAATGAAATTGTTCCTAAACAGCAACATTCTGACTGTGGGAAAGTCTACCCATGATAATCAGAACTTCAGAGTTCAAATTCAGACCAAGTTAAACAAATCTGTATACTTAGCAATGCAGGAAAATTGGAATGTATTTCAAGCCAAACAAAGATCTTGCTTTATGAAGACACAAAACTCATTAGTCTATGTCAAATTGTTTTTTAAATACAAGCCTTTTGGAATAATTCAAGCTCACTCTTGCAGGAATTAATCTATCTTCACTTTGCCATTTGTAATTGCTGACCTGACAGGCCTTTACTGGATTTGTTTTGTAGTATAAAGATTTTAAGGTGGGAAATTAACACTATGAGACAAAATGTCACCTTTTGGGTGAAAACACAGCATCTTTACCTCCTCAAGTGACAGCCCAACTATTCTGATGGATGGATGCATGGTGCTATTCTGGGAAAAGGCTTCAGTGGGTCATGCATTCCCTTTTTGAATATTCTAAAACCTACAGCAGGGTTACACCTGAGGCTGGTGAGGTGTGTGCTGTGTGTGCCTGTGTGTGTGTGCTTTTATGCTTATGTGTATACACATGCACAGAAGCTTGCAGAACTGCCTGGACTCTACAACATGCACATCATCATTTTGTTCCTCATCAACTACAATTCTCAAAAAGATCCTATTGTAATTAATTTAAATTTATTCAATGGGCATTTGTTGAGCACAGTCTGAACTGAACACTGGAATGTGGAACAGAATGAGAGACTCAAGGACTTTGGGGGCACAGTGGACAGATCAGCCAGGCAAGGAAGTAATTGGAGATCAGGAATACTGGGATCCATGCAATCCTGTCACCAGTAATGATGATGAGTGCAGTGGACAGTGTCAGCACTGATCAGCCTGGAAGAGACTAGAGCAAGTGCCACTGAGAGGGCTGTTTGTATCGGGTCTTGAGGAATGCATCCATCTGGCAGTATTACAGAAGGAAGAAAGTGTTCAAAGGCACAGAAGCCATGAAGTGGCATGGAATATTCAGGAATTGCCGAAGTCTGGAGAGTTGAGAGGCTGCCCTTCTTCTGGTCATGGGGCTCTTGGAAGGGACAACTGAGGATACTTACGATTGGCCACCTTTGTATTAAATTCAAGACTGAAAAACTCATGGGGCCACAGCAAATTTCTGCAGAAGCTGTCTGTAAGTCTATTGCTAGGACTGACTTGTTTGTGGTTAGCTCCATTTCCCATTCTTTCAAGTCTGAATATTCCCGGGAAGACATTTATCGCTGGTTAGTGGTGCTGATGCAGGGTTTCCATTCTGCAGGACACAGGTGCAGACATTTGTTGACTAACAAATGGATGTTATAGATATGGAAGGTGGTGCTTTAAAAATTTCCAGTTGTACAGAGATAAGGCATAAACATATAAAGGACTCACAATGTAGAACTCCAGAGACAGTTGCACTTCATGTAATTGGACAAGATTGGTAGAAAGTTCCAAAAGAAAAAGTATGTGCAGGAATGGTATTCAACTTGTTGAAAATGAATAGGGACACTACATTTTATTACATGTACAATGTGATATCTAGTTTTGGTAGTTTTTAGGTAGGGCATTGATAAGTTGAAGCTACACGGGGCTGAGCATGGGAGATGTCATGTAATACTTCAAGTAAATGTCTGTGAATAGATTTACTGAATCAAAGGTTGTAAGCAATTTTAAGCTCATGTTGCAATATATATTTCCAAAATTGCTATACCAGATTGCAGTGTGTGGTGGTTTAAAAAAAAATGGCCCCCAAAGGGTGTGGTACTATTCAGAGGTGTGGCTTTATTGGAGTAGGTATGGCCTTGTTGGAGGAAGTGTGTCACTGTGGAGGCAGCTTTGAGGTCTCATATATTCTCAAGCCACACCCAGTGTCTGGGACCACTTCTTGTTGTCCATGCAAGATGTAGAACTCCCAGCTACCTCTCCAGCACCATGTCTGTCTGCATGCCACCATGTCCCACCATGATGATAACAGACTAAACCTCTGAAAATGTAAGCCACACCAATGAAATGTTTTTTCCCTTCTAAGAGTTGCCTTGATCATGGTGTCTCTTCACAGCAATAGAAACCCTAAGAGAGACATAGTGTTACAAGTAATATACGAATGTACCTTTTTCATTACAATTGTTGTTAAAGTTGGCTGTTGTCATTTTAAAAGTTTTTTTTTTTTTTATGGGACGTTGTAATCAGGGTAAAATCATTCTCACTGTAGCTTGAGTTTCTTTGTTTACTGGTAAGGTCTCTTGTTCTCCATTCATTTCTATTTTGTGCTATTTCTATCTTGTGAAGTCATTTTCTGGCTGGTGTTGCAATCTAAAAGGAGGGAAAGAAAAGGGTGAGTTTTGCAATTGGGGAAGAAGGGGAGAGACAGGTACAAAATACTAATGTTTGGAGCTGGGCGTTGGTGGCGCACGCCTTTAATCCCAGCACTTGGGAGGCAGAGGCAGGCGGATCTCTGTGAGTTTGAGGCCAGCCTGGACTACCAAGTGAGTTCCAGGAAAGGCGCAAAGCTACACAGAGAAACCCTGTCTCGAAAAACCAAAAAAAAAAAAAAAAAAAATACTAATGTTTGGATTGTATCACTTCGTGGGAAATGAAAGAAAATCTCACCCCTGGTTGCTTAAATAAAAAAGGAAATTTACTGATTTACCATTTCAAAGTCCTGCCAGTAGATCTGGCCTCTAGTACATCTCAGAGCTCAGATGGTATCCTAGGGACCTGTTTCTGGATTCTGTGCCATCCATTTTGATGTGGAAGCCCCAGTTTCTGGTGAATGCACACCTGATGGTTGTAAAGAAATTATAGAAGTGTCTATGTCCCCTAATTCCAAGTGAGTTTTCTGACTGAAGAATACCTTCTCTTGCCTGTCTCCTTGGGTTTGATTGAGTTGCCTTAACATCCTGTATCACTCACCAAACCCGGGGAATATGGTGTTTTGATTGGTTCAGACCTGTGTCACGTGATCCATTGGTACGATGGATTCAGACTTCACCCATTAAGAACAACCTTGAGAATGAAATGAACTTACAGTGAAATGTTGTAGATTCAGCATGAAGTCACTACTTGTGAATGATGGGTGTCTTGTGATGGGTACCACAGTGGAGATAAAGTAGAGAAGAAACAGGGGCCCGTAAACGTTATTGCTCTAAGTGGTCTACACTGCTTCCCCTTAAGCCTTGACTTTCCAGCTGGCAGTAGAGACAGTGTTAGTTAGGTAGCTGGTAAGAAATTATTGGGGATTGAAGATTCTTGAGCATGGACCCACCCACATCAGCTTTGAGCCTTACCTCCTCTGTCCTTGACAACATATGTATGTATAATGTATATATGTAAGTATGATTTCTTTTTACCTCCTGATGGCAGTTTCCCCTCCCTTCTCTCCTTCCATTTCCTTCCCTCCCCTCTCCTCTGTGCCCCCCCCCAATCCACTCCTCCTCTGTTTCTGTTCTGAAAGGGGCAGGCCCCCCATGGATAGCAACAAAACATGGCAATTATCAAATTACAGTAGGACTAAGCACCTCCCCTTGTATTAAAGCTGGGCAATGCAACCCTGTATGAGGAATAGGGTCACAAAAGCCAGCAAAAGAGTTAGAGACAGCACCGGCTCTCACTATTAGGAGTCCCCCCGAGGAGACCAAACTACACAGCTGTCTCATATATGCAGGGGACTTAGGTCAGTCCCATGCAGGCTCCCTGGTTGTTGGCTCAGTCTTTGTGGCTCGTAGGAGCCCAGTTAGTTGATTCTGTGGGGTTTCTTGGTATCCTTGACCCTCTGGCTCCTACAATCCTTCCCCCCCCCCTTCTTTAGCAGGATTCCTTGAGCTCAGCTGTAGATGAATTTCTAAACGGTCTTATTAAATAACAAAATGAAGCCAAATATAGGGGTGAAAGCCTTAGAGATCAGTGAAGTAGCGATAGCCACCTCTCCAGCTCTGCAGCTACCAAAAGAGACTACTTCCTTTAACCTAAGCCTTTATTTCCTTGCTGTTCTGCCCTCTCATTGGCTCTTAGCCCAGCTACCTCACTTCCTTGTCACTGCCTGTCTGTAAAGACCTCCCGGTCTCTATGGTTGGTACTGGGATTAAAGGCATGTGTCACCATGCTTAGCTGTTCCCTAATGTGTCCTTGAACACACAGAGACCCTGCTTACCAAGTGATCGGATTAAGGGCATGTGCTACCACTGCCTGACTTTTGTGTTAATGGCTTGCCTCTGATCTCCAGGCAAACATTATTTATAAACATACAAATAAAACATCACCACATTTCAGCACAAATAAAATATCACCACACTCAGCCTAATGTTTGACTTTGGGTCTCTGCATCTGGACAACACACTGATTTTAAGCAATGAAAGAGTGTTACAGTTGCTGCTCCTTAAAAATTTAAAGGGGTCGGGGAGAAGGAAATAGGGCTTTGTTGAGGTCCAGTGAGGAAAAACTAGTTCCTCCTAGCCTGGTTATTCTATAGTTTCATTTTCTTTTTCTTCTTTAACTTTTTTTTGGGGGCGGGGGTACTCTGTTGCATGATTTTTGATCAAAGGGATCAGATCTGAGTTGTAGCTCTGGCCCTGGATGGAGATGTGGCTTTCTGTAAATAACAAAAACATAGCATTGCCCCTTCTCTTAAGAATTGATTCAAGTGGACAAGGTGCCCAGGAAATCTGTGTGTTTGAGATTTAGAAGAGTCTAAAGCCTTCCTCACATGAGGTTGGCACAGTGGTGTCTGCCATTACCAACTACCACTCATTCAAAGGCTGCCCTCCATAATGGTCTTCCACTCCTTGTCAGCTTGCTCTCTACAGTGGTCTCTGACATTGGTACTTTGACTACTTGAGAGTGTGACCTCACAGTGGTCTGTCTGCCACTGCCTACCCCCACCCCCTTAGGAGTGTGACCTCAGAGTGGTCTGTCTGCCACTGCCCATCCCCACCCCACCCCTTAGGAGTGTGATCTCACAGTGGTCTGTCTGCCATTGCCCACCTGTAGAGATTTCATGTGATAGTCACAAGTTATTGTATTTCAATTCCAAACCTGCCCTTGTTTCTTAGCTTTTTCATGCTGAGGCTGGGACTCAGAGAAGCACATTCCCTTTAGCTGGGTGCCTTCCTGTTGAGCTCTGCCAGTGGTGGAGGGGAAGCTGGGAGACATGAATCTAGAGGAGGGAGGGCCTTTTCCCTTCCTGTTTAGGTGACACAGCAATGCTTCTTCATCAATGCGCTGACACCTGTGCCCAATAGCAGCAGTTGGTTCTAGTCTGTGGCTCCCTGAGCCCTCATCAGTGCCTGCTGGTCTGCCTCTCCTGGGAGATGTGAATCTCAACTCAGTCAGATTCTTTCAATAACACCAGCCAGGCCTGCTCCCCATCTCTGCCCCCACTTCCTCTAGTCTTAGAATTCGTTTCATGTACTATATGCTCCAGCACATTTATTCCTATTCATAGCCATACTTTAGAATAAAACTTAAAGTTGTATTTGTTATTATTGTGTGTGTATGTGTTTTTTGTGTGTATGCATATGTGTATTTGTGTGTATATGTATATGTGTGTGTATGAGTGTGGGCACACATACCACAGTTCATTCATGGGGGTCATTACAACAAGCCTTACTACCAATCCCTCTTGTTTCCCAAGCCCTTAAAGAAGAAGCTGTTTCCTGAACATTTATGACATTCTGGTATCTGCTTTTGCTCTTGTCAATTTCCCACCATATGGCTAGTTATTGAAATTAATTGTTTTCCTGAAGGTAACTGGTAGAGTGCATGCTTCCTGGTTACACTCTGACAGAAGTAGTCCCCATACCAGTCTCACTGCATTGTCTTGGACTATCCTGGAAAAGATCCTCTTATGGGAAATCAATACCAACTTCCCAGTACTTGGTGGACAATGTCCAAACCTCCAGGCCTGTCACATTTCTGCATGACATCTCTGTCTGCTAAGGCTTACACCCTAGTTCCTGGAAGCATGGTGCTTTCCTAACTTCTAGTGTGCCATGCTCTAGTACTGTCAGGCCACATAACATACAGCTCCTTCTGCTAAGAACGTTGATACCTTCTACCCTTTTAAATGGGTAACTTACGTACCTTTCAGGTATTAGCATGAGTGTCTATCCCCAACTCTGTGGCACACTGCGCTGTCCCTCTGACCACATACATTATTTGCTTATCTTTTTTGAGATTTATTTTAATTATGTGTATATGTGATGTGTGTGTGTGTGTTTGTGTTTGTGTGTGTTTGTGTGACTTTGTGCATGTGTGAGTGCAGGTACTCAAGGAATCTAGAAGATGGTATCAGATGCCCTGGAGCTGAAGTTACCAGTGGTTGTAAGCCCCCTGAAGAGGGTGCTGGAAACAACACTGGTCCTCTGGAAGAGTAGGAAGTGGAGCCATTTTTCTAGCTCTAGTATTTGCCAATCTGTGTGTACACGTACACACACACACACACACACACACACACACACACACACACACTCTGTCTTTATGTATTGCCAGCACCTTGGGAGCTGTCTAGAACTCAATAGACACTTTATTATTTATTATTTAGATAGTCAACAAGGACTTCTTTAGAACATTCCGATGCTTTTTTTTCACTTTTGTGGAGCAAGGACAAAAATTGCAGATACCATTACAGCTGATCTAAGTCAGGCCTGTGATGATCACTGAAGGTTTTTGTCTCGATCCAAAGGACAAGTTAATGTTGTGAAAATTGCCAAAGTGAGACTCGAGGGCAACAAAGAAGGTGCCTTAAAGACCTGGGATGTCTCCGGCGCTTCTGTGTGTCACTCTGGTGATGGAGGTGCACAGAGATCAGCTACCGATTCATCGGGTTAAAAGCCTTCCCACCACCCACGGCAGCTGCAGACTTTGTACCAGCGACAAGCTGCAGAAGAAAATGAGATCATGTCAAGCTCTTGCAGCACGATTTCAGGATGCTAATGAGAGGCACTCGCTTCGAGAGGAAAACTGAACACACCTGTTTTTCTGAGGCTGCACCAAACATTGATAAAACAGACACTTGGGGAGGGGGATACAAATTGGTTTGGCTTCTAGCTCCATCAGGAGATAGGAACCTTGGTGCAATTGTTAGTTTACTAATCTGTAAAATGGTACTGTTGGCATCTACCTCATTTTATTTATTTATTTAGAACTAACTAGGGCAATTGACTTAAAGTATCCAGTATTGAGAGATATCAGTAGTTTGTGAAAAATGACCGTGTAGCCACAGCTGATCTTATCCATTCACTCACTGTTTATCCAAAAACTATCATTGATTGTCTAGTAAATGCTAATGATACAAAAGTAAATAAATTACAAAGATCTTCCTGTCATGGGGTTGGGACAAGAGGTTATCTGAAAAGGTAAAGGCATAACAACAGAATGCCCATTTGGGGCAGGAGAGGTAGCTCAGAGGTGGAGCATTTGCCTGGTACCCATGAGGCCACAGGTTTAATCCCCAACACAGAGGAGGGAAAGAAGAGAGAAGTTTGTCAGTTGACTTAATAATGCCCTCCACAGTATTTTCTTCTGTTTGCTTGCTGTCTCACCCATGATCACATGTTATATTTCATGACTGTGTCCCTTGGGTGTTTACTCAAGAAGAGTTCCTTGCTTTTGTATTGACTTTCATGTTTTTGGAGTTCAGGACAGTTGCTTTGTAGAACCTTTTGGCTCTGGGATATTATTTTCTGACTAGGTAGCTTTAAAGATCATGCCACATGGCATAGCTAAGAATGGAACCCAGATTTCCTGACCCCCATGTCCTGTGAACATTCTTTTTTAAAAGTTGCCAAGAGACTTGGAGGTCAAAGGTCTCATGTCTCCACCCCTAGACCAGAGCTCCTAACATAGCCAGGCTGTTAATGATCGCAGAACTGATGTGATAATAGCCAGAGAGAATGCTACCTCTCACATGAACCCAGGTGCTTTCTTGGCCACCATCTGCCATTTCTGGGTAAAGTAACAAGTTTTTAAAAATCTGTAGCTGTTTCATTACTTTTTGGCTTTATCTCTCAAGGTGACAATTTGCCCCCTTTTAGTAGAACCAGTTGAAAAAAAAATCAGGAAAATTAGAACAAGTGAGGTTAGGATTCTCTAAAACCCTTTTGGTTTTGTTATGATGTATTTTTCAAAGCTGTAGGGCACTGAACAAACTGCGCCAAATTTTAATTTTTTCATGTGGAAAATTCTTTGTAAAAGCTGAACAATTGCTGCAGCTAATATATAATTTACCCAAATGTTGGATACTTTATTATATTGATGTATTTGGAGTGTGCTCACAAAATTTTCTCCAAGAAATGGGGAGACAAAGGGGTAAGCAATTGGTGGTCTGAGCTCATGTTCTGCTTCTCCTTCATGAACTGAACCACAAGCACATTTTAAAATTTGTCTAGATGCTATTAAAAAAACGCACATACACACCAAAAGAAAAAAGGAAGAAAAAGTTCTCCAGATCAGCTCTAAGAGAACTCTGCTACCCACAGCTCTTGCACTTCTAGCCTAGTTGTTCCTCTGAGGTTCCAAAAGTCAGGTTGGAAGGGCAGTTCTAGTGGGGCCGAGAGAAGTCCCGAGTCTCCCACTTGGTTCCAGTTACTTTAGTTCATGATACTGAGGCTAGAAAGGAAATGTTACATGTTGTACATCTTATTGAGGCAAAGAGGTATGGATGGGTTGTTTATATCATTTTCACTATAATTAATTCCAAAACATTCCATCCTTATGTCAGCCAGGTGGTGACTTAAAAATAAATAACTCAGGTATGCTCTTTACCATATATCCCTGAGGGAACGTACAATGCTGTGTATCTGGGACGTGGGTGAGGGGATTAGCTAGGCTATGTACAGGGTTCTACAGGAAGGCACATACTAAGGCTTGGAGGTGTACCCATGGGTAAGGTTAAATATGAAATTTACTCCATAGCAAACACTTACATCTCATAATGCATGAGGAGTTCTCAACTTGTTTAGAAACTGTATATCTGCATGTGTTCCTCCCTTATCAAATATGGTAAGCTAACAGCAAAGAACTTTTTAAAGAATGCTGATATCAGGGACCAAGGAGACCAGAGAGGTCAAACAGAGCTTTTGGAGTCTTCCTTCGAAAAATCTCAGAGGATTTCAAGATGGAAACTGTGCAGCACAGGGGAGCTGATGACTTTGAAATAAAACATCTTCCCTAGCGGCTCTGCAGAAAAGAGCGTCCCACCAGCCCCCATGAGCTGATGGCTTTCTACTCATTTTCTTTACATGGATAGCTTTCTGAGTTTCCCAGTGGTATTTATTTTATATTTATCATAAGCATTCACCCCCCCTCTGAGAACTGCTTTATACTCCCTAGACAATATTTTACAACACATCTGAGACAGATATGGAGCCATGGGGTCATGTTGAGGTGTTCAAGTTGCTTAAAGGGAGAAAGAAATCATAGCAGGGGGGAATATGTGATATGTGATATGATGAAGTTTGTCCTCCAAGGCCATACCTGTGCCAGCAAAGGGTTCTGGGAAGAAGTGATGTCCATGCTGACACTTGAAGGCATTTGGATGGAAACTGTTCTCTAGATTGCACACAGAGTATTCACAAAGGCCTGACCACTAGGGAAAACTTGAGGTATTGCATCAGACGAACTAAAAGTACTTCATTTGTCTGAGGAAGAGCAGAAATGGGAGATGTGAGAGATGAAGTTGTCAAGTGAAAGCTTTGTGTGTCTCTTTTTTTTCTTTCTCTCCTCAATTCTCTCATCCCAAGGCTAGGAGAGGCTAGTGAGTTATAGGAGATGGAGACAGGAAGGCTCAGATGTGTATTTCAGAAACAACAGGCTGTGATGGTAGGGAGAGACTAGAGGGGCAAAGCTGAAGTAGATAGTTTGGGTATCTCAAAAATATTAAGATAGTAGCTTTTAGGATGAGGAGAGAGAGAGAAGAGTGATAGAATATTTTGGAATCAGAACAGCAAGACGATGGGTAATTAGATATGGAGAATAAGGATTGAGGAAGAACCAGAGATAAATGACCCAACTTTCTTTATACTTCCCTGTAGCTAATCTTAGCATTGGACTTTGTAATTTCTCTCATCCTCAATGCCAGGACTTCAGATCTTGGCACTGACCTTTGGTGCTATGATGATTGTGTCCTGCTTGTACGAATAGCACCATGGTTAGTATCTGGACTCAGAGTGCTGGTCATTGCCTATCTCCACTTGCTCTTTTCAGATTTGACCTGTGCCCAAAGCAGTCACAAGGACAATACAGTATTTAGAGCAATGATGCTTATGTGTGGTGGATGTGGGTCCAAGTCTCAGTTCTCTACACTCATTCTTATTTTGTCATCTGGCACAAGTCATCAACTCTCCCTGTAACTGACATATTCTCTCTCTTCCTCCCTCTCTCTGTTTTTTGTGTGTATTTATATTACTGTACACATATGTGTGCAGGAACACTTGCCTATGTATAAGTAGGTGGAAGCCAGTGGTTGACCATGGGTGATGTGTTTTCCTCCATCATTCTGTATCTTAATTTTTTTGTTTAGTTTTGAGGTTGTATTCTAATTACATTTCTCCTTTCCTCTCCACCCTCCAGACCCTTCCATACATACTTTCCCACTCCCTTTCAAATTCATAGCCTCTTTTTCTCATCCATTGTCATTGTATGCATATATCTACTTGGATATACATATGTAGTCCTAAATATGACCTATTGAGTCCATATAATGTTACTTGCACATATGTTTTCAGGGCTGGCCATTTGGCACTGGACAAACAGTTTCTCTGCTGTTCCCTGGGGAGTCACTTCTCCTTCTCCCAGCTTTATTCAGTTGCCTGCAGTTCTTTATATAGGGTTGAGGCCTTGTCATCTTTCCTTCCTGTGCAATCTGGCATGTTCGTTGGTGACCTTCTTGTTCAGTTCATATTTGGGTGGTCATGTTGGTGAGACTTTATGGGTACAGCTTCTGATGTTGCTAGGAGACACAATCTTACAGCAAAGTCCTTGGTCCTCTGGAGCTTACAATCTTCCCACCTACTCTTCCTCGATGTTCCCTGAGCCTTCGGTGTAGGAGTGTTTTGTAGATGTATCCATTGGGTCTGGGCCCCACAGTTCAGCATATTGATAGGTTGTGGTTTTCTCTAATAGTCTCTGTCTGTTGCAAAGAGAAGTTCCTTGATGAAGGGTGAAGGTCACACTTATCTGTGAATATAAGGACAAATGTTTATATATTACTGTTAGATATTATGCTGGTTTAGCAAAATTAGTGACTATAGATTCTCCACCAATAACCACTATTTTCCTAGCACTGACTAGTTAGTCAGGTTGGCAGCACCAGGCATATATCTTTTTATGAGAAAGTTGTTGGTTACTGCTAACACATATGTGTCAGTACTATACCTGTAGGGTTCTCATGCCATGCTGGTCATTGATGTAGTTCATAGGCATCATAACTGAGTAGAACTGTCGGTTGACTTCCTCCTTTGGAATCTTTCATGATGCCTTCTGGTACCACAAAAGTTAGTTCTTAGGGAAGGGGCATACAGATCAGTTCTAGCTTAGGGGTTTCTGGGCCCTGTTTCTGAAGTGCATGGGTCTTCAGATAGGTACTTAACTTTCAACTCTTGGGGGCAACCAAGGGCAATAATAATAGACTGTATGTTTTGGGAGTCTCTTGGATAGCCCCAGCCAATAAATCAGGAGAGGGTTTCTCCTGTCTGCTATTAGGGGTTTTGTTAGGTGGTCTTTGACACTAGGAAGGGTTCCCATCAGGTCAGTCTCCATCTAATTTTTTTGAGACAGGATCTCACTGAAACTAGAGCTTGCTGTTCTGTTTAGGTTGGCTGGTCAGTGAGGCCCTGGGATTTACCTGTCTCTGCCACGCCACCTGTAGCTCTGGGGTTATGGGAGTGCATCATACATGCCTAGCTTTTATGCAGTTTACAGTGATCCAAACTCTATCTCTCCAGTCAACTCCCCCTGTTTAAGACACAGTCTTACTATGTAGCATTTGGTGGTTTGGAACTCACTCTGTAGATCACCTGGCCTGGAACTCACAGAGCTCCACCTGCCTTTGCCCCCAGAGTGCTGGAATTAAAGGAATGCATCATCACACCTGGCTGTCTTTCTCACTGTTTTGAAACAGAGTTTTATGCTCTTCTAGGCTGGCCTTAGACTCACTGCAATTTTGCAGCTTTTGAACCCTCAAACTGGGATTATAGGTATAAAACACCATGCCTGGATTGACCCCATATTTTCTCAGCTGTGAAATAACAGAGCTATTGAGGTCATGAGCATTAGATGAAGGAATAAATATGAAACACAGTCCATCATGTGTCAGGCACAGAATTAAAGTGACCCAAGGAAAGGAAGGAGCGAACACTGCATGAGAGGGTGACAGCATGGCTTAGATTTGGGTTAATCTATCATTTCCCCTTCTACAACCTACAGCATGATGCAACACAGGATAATGAAAGAAGCCATTTGGGTTGAAGGTTGAGAAAAAATCTTTAGCAGAGTGACATGAAGGGTATGCTAGGAAGGGACCAACTTGACTGTGTCTAATTTCTGATAGATGCATCAAGTCAAAGTTAGGATGGATCCAGGAGGCTCTCTTCATCCCAAAACTCTTACACCTGCCTCCTCTACCCCAAAACTCTTGTCCCTTTCTCATGGTCATTTCTTTATGTCCCTCTCTTCAGATCTCAGATTTCCTTAGATTCTTCATCCTATGGCTGTTTTTCTGCCTCATCCCATAAGGTAACTCCAAAAGGTGTTTGCAGCCAGGTGGTGGTGGCGCACGCCTTTAATCAAAGCACTTGGAAAGCAGAGCCAGGTGGATCTCTGTGAATTCGAGGCCAGCCTGGTCTACAGAGCAAGATCCAGGGCAGGCACCAAAACTACACAGAGAAATCCTGTCTTGTAAAAACAAACAAACAAAAAATTGTGTTTGCATTTGTCCAATTCCAAATCTTGCTGAAGATTTCAGTGCCTTCTGGAATCTCGGCTCTAAGGGCTATTGGACCACTCTATCTAAAGCCTGATATGTCCCCTGAGAGAGGCCAGGCCAAGTAACATTCAGCTGATAATAACCACAGCAGTAACAATCAGTCTGCATCACTTCCTTGTGCTAAATCTACAAGGTTGGCTGGTATTCAGACTGGCTAGAAACAGCATTCTAATTGGCCAACTTCTGTACAGCAATGCTTCCTGTGGATTACTGAGAGACAGTGATCCCCCAGTTCATGTGTTGATTGTCTAGCTCTCAATACTTCAGAAAGAAAAATCTGGGGCAAAAGATTTTGAAAAGGTGACTAAGTACAAAAATGAGGTCATCAAGGATGAGCCTATTCCATGGTGAATGAATGGTGCCCTTTTAAGAAGAAGAAATGCCGTCAACGGAAGAATGGATGAAAAAAATGTGGTACATATACACAATGGAGTACTACTCAGCAGAGAAAAACAATGAAAGCATGAAATTTGCAGGCAAATGGATGGAACTAGAAAAAATCATCCTGAGTGAGGTAACCCAAACCCAGAAAGACAGTCATGGTATGTACTCACTCATAAGTGGATTCTAGATATAAAATAAAGAACAATCAGACCACAACCCATAGAACCATGAAGGCTATATATATAGCATGGAGGTCCCTAGGACGACTGTGGCTTATAATAAATCTCGGTTTTACTCAATTATTGAAAAAAAATAGCCAAATGAATGGAAACACATGAACTATGAACCAAAGGCTGAGGGCCCCCCAGCTGGATCAGGCCCTCTGAATAGGTGTGACAGTTGATTGGCTTGCTCAGTTTGGGAGGCAACTAGGCAGTGTGACCAAGTCCTGTGCTCATTGCATGAGTTGGCTCTTTGAAACCTGGAGCTTATGCAGGGACGCTTGGCTCAGGCTGGGAGGAAGGGACTGGACCTGCCTGGACTGAGTCTACCAGGTTGATCGCAGTCCTTGGGGGAGGATTTGCCCTGGAGGAGGTGGGAATGGGGGCTGGGTTGGGGGTAAGGGGAGAGGGTGAGAGGGGGGAGAATAGGTGAACCCATGGCTGATATGTAGAACTGAATGGTATTGTAAAATAAAATAAATAAAATTTAAAAAAAAAAGAAGAAGAAATGTAGAGTTACAGATACTGTGATGGCTTAAACAGTTATGGACCCAATAGACTCATGTGTTTGAATGCTTGGCCCATAGGGAGTGGCATTGTTAAGAGGTGTGGCCTTGTTGGAGTAGATATGTCCTTGTTGAAATGAGTATGGCCTTGTTGGAGGAAGTGTGTCATTGTGGAGGTGGGCTTTGAGGTTTCCTATATGCTCAAGCCACATCCAGTCTCTCTTTCTGCTGTCTGTGGATCAAGATGTAGAACTCTCAGCTCCTTCTCCAGCACCATGTCTGCCTGCACACCACCGTGTCCTGCCATGATGATAGTGGACTAAACCTCTGGAACTGTAAGCCAGCCCATTTAATGTTTTCCTTTATAAGAGTTGCTGTGGTCATGGTGTCTCTTTATAGAAATATAAGTCCCAATTAAGACAGATACCAAGGACAGACACACAGAGAGGACAGGCCAGGTGAGGACATAGGGAGAAGGTGGCTACTTTAAGCCAAGGAAAGAGACCTAAAGATTCCAAGACTTTGGACTTACTTGTGAGAGAGAAAACTTTTGTTGTTTAACCCAAGTAGTCTGTAGTATTTATTATTAGCAGCCTTAGGAAACCAATGCACTGGATCACCAAGAGTGATAATCATTTTATTACATTTTTACAAAATTCTTCAGGCTGCATAGATGATATCATTACAGCTTTACTTACATGGTAAATAGTATCACTTTCATGCATATTGTGGAAGTGAGGTTTGGAGAAGAAAATGATATACCTAGTGAGTCAAAGCCACAGAGCCAGCAAAGGGAGAAATTGGATATGGATCCAAGTTTTTCTGCTCCTGGTGCCTGTTCTCAGCCCAGAGCTACACTGCCCGGAGGTGCTGGTCTTCCTGAACTGTCCCATCCCCTAACGTAAATAACATCCCTTACTTTCCTCCACAGTATTACCCGCAATTTGTAATTATAATTTGATTGTCTGATCATTTTTTTTCTCCATGTTTTCCTTTCCCACCAGTCCATGTAGTGCTGTGCTTATAATCATGAAGATGAGATCGACTTTGGAATAAGCAGTGTTGAGATGATCCTTGATTTTTCTGCCAGATGACAGCCAGCCAGCCCTTCACATATGGCGAAATGATCAACCTCAGTAGGCTTTGGCAACAAACAGGAACTACTGCTGCGCTCTTTAATTTATACCTTAATATTGTCTACATGTGGCCTCGGGGGTGGAACATGCCACTGAACCTTACAACTTGGCAAACACCAGTTCCTGCACCCTCTGTCTGGCCCGGGGCTCTAGAACATGTTTTTCCATTCTGTAATTCACTTCAGGGCAGGAAGCTGTGAGTCAGAGTCACCTGATGCTCCTCTGGTGGCTCTTCTTTACTTCCCACACCCTGAGACTCTTCACCCTGTTTAATACTTCTAGGTGAAGTGGTAGCTGCTTATTTTGTGTATAATAGAGTCTTTATAAACAAAACAAATAAAGCAGGTTTCTTATACTAGATTGTGGCTCTTCAATCATCAAGATCCCCAGCAGATACTTGTATGGTCACACCATATTAATCATCTACTTCAGGCTGGGTAACGGTGCGGTAATAGTGGTTATTAGTTTACCAATGATGCTCCCTCATCAGAGATGGAAACACTATGTACATGTCTCCCCCACTTCCCAAATGAAACCATTTGAGAACCCTCCACCTCCTGAGGGCTGAGATTCGTAGAGGCAGACTACTTTTCTCAATGTGCCTTTTCAAGTTTACTGTTTCGTCTCCATTTTATTCCCCCATTTAATGCTTTCAGAAAGAATGAATAGTATTCTACATTTTTATATTCTAAACACCATTCCTGCATAATTCTATTCAGTTCTTTGTTGTTTGGTTTTTTCCAAGTTACAGTTTTAAAAATAATCTAGAACTAATTTGTCTAATGAATATGCAATTATTGCAAGAGTCTTTTGAAGTTTTTGAAAAGCACCCGTCAGCATCTTTCTGGGACATGGTGATGAATGTAGCATCAGGCACTTGGAAGCCGTTTCTAATTTGGCATCAGCAGGTACAATTTTTGCACATTTCAAAGCTGGGCACGATGCATTCAATTACTGTGTGCTCATCATAGTCAGCTCAGTGCAGTTGCTTTCTAGACTAGCTCCTTCCTGGGGTGGATTAGGGGCATCGCAGTTCTGAGTACGTAGGGGTGGAAGCAGAAGTCAGGGAGCATAGTCGGAACAGAATACACCAAGAAGGGTGCCATGGTTTCATTTTATACAACTCATATCAAGAGCTTTCTAATCACAGATACCTCTTAGAGTGAAATCAGGCTTCCCATGTGTCCTATTGGTGACATGTGCCAAATGTATACAGCAAAGGGAGGTTCTCGATATGATTAAGGAGAAAGAGACTTGATGGGAGAAGGGAAGGACATGGAGTTGGGAGGCTGGGGAACAGGGGTTTGGAAGGAGTTGTGGGGAGAAGTGTGTGGGGGGGTGAATATGGTAGAAATACATTGCATGCATGACCTCATCAAAAAGTAATGATAATGGCCGGGCGGTGGTGGCGCATGCCTTTAATCCCAGCACTCGGGAGGCAGAGGCAGGCGGATCTCTGTGAGTTCAAGGCCAGCCTGGTCTACCAAGTGAGTTCCAGGAAAGGCGCAAAGCTACACAAGAAACCCTGTCTCGAAAAACCAAAAAAAAAAAAAAAAAAAAAAAAAAAGTAATGATATTATATAAAACACGAACTTGACCAAGAGTCTACCCACAAAGAGTCTATCTTCTGGTGGAAGATAGAAAACAAATAACCATAATATGTAGCCAAGAAAATTCTGAAAGGGGACAAGACAGAGGGCCATGCCATGAAAGCAGACTCAGGAATGGGGAACATTTCTATCTTGGTAGATATAGAATTTATTCTCAGAGGGGTGCTGATTTTTTCCACACAGTTTCTTGTTTCCTACCTACTGTTGACACTGTGTTTTCGAAAGTGGCCCCTGGATAGAATTTTCCGTAATTGTTTCTGACCTGGGGAACCAGCTCCCTCCTGTGCCCCTTTTTCCTAGCACCTGAGCAAAGAAGCCCGCTGGGCTCTCCCCATTGCTGAAGTTGGCAGAAGCATCCCAAACCCCAACTGTGGGATTCATTAGCTTCTGCTGTCAAATTGCCAGTGATCAGGAGGTGTGAAAGGCACAGTGCCTCCCTAACCCTGGCTGGGCACAGGCTGTCACCACTGCCCACAAAAGTGGTGCAGGACCTGCTGCTGAGCACCAGGACATGACTCCTCACAAGCCATTGCCTTGCTGGCATTGTTTGCCAATCAGAACGGCCATTTCTCCCATGCCCAGTTGTTATTTTACATCCATCCTCACCTTCCTGGCCAGAACGTCAGCAGTCTTTTTGTTGTTGGAACAGAAACATCACAACTAATTTAAGCAAGTCAAAGAGCATTTGCTGAAAGGATCTAGAGACTAGATCCAGGAAGGAGAAACATCATCAGGAGCTAAGCCAGTTACTTTCTCTGTCATTTCTGTTTTTGGATCTCATTGTTTTGTGTCCCTGGTTGTTTCTGCATATCTGATATTTTTTCCTCCTCAGTCAGCCCTCAATCATTTGCTCATGGCAAAATATGGCTTTCCATGGTACAAGATACCTTCTCAGTTTGAGCTACCTAAACAAGACACTCAAGCTGAGCCTTATTTATTTATTTATTTCAAGCTGGGCCCAGGTAGCCATAGTCATGGTAGGGATCATATCGTCTCGAGAGATCTTCAGGTCACCATCCTGCTCCCAGCCCAACAGAAACCCTAATAAGATAGTCCACTCATGCTACTCAAACACACAAAGAAAGTGTGTGAACATCTTTCCCAGCACTTGAGACTTGAAACCACTTACATTTCTTTTTTTTTTTTTTTTTTTTTTTTTTTTTTTTTTTTTTTTTTTTTTTTTTACTTGACCACTCCTACCACATGTCTCTTCTTTAGGGGTTTTCTTTGCTACCCTAAGGATGCACACATACTGAAGAAATGCTTTTTACTGTTCTAGTTAGTGCCCTTCTACTTGTTTGCATGTTTTTATTCTATGAGACACTTTTGTTTGTTGAGGATAGCTCTGGACTCATCTTCTTTGCCCCCACTAAGACTGGTCACAGTGTCCTATACATTGAAGATTCCTAAACCAAATGTGTTGAATAGTTAGGTCTCCTCAGTAGTCCACAGAAAATTAGGTAAACTGATATTGAGGGGGTATTCACCAGAGAGGGCTGCTAGGACATGGGTTTAAGCCAATAGAAAGTCTTCTTTAACTGGCTGGGGACTATACTGGTTGCTTGTGATTCCAGTGTAGCACCAGGCCTTCTTGAGGGTGATCTTTTAAGCAAAACAAAAACAAAAACAAGACATATCCTGAGTTGACATACTTCAGTTAACAAGAACAGTTATCCAGAAGCAGAATTACATAAGTCAAAAAGCAAGGTTAGTACATTTAGAGACTTTCCCAGAACTATGGACTTTGATGGATTAGACCTTTGTTTTAGTTTTGACAGGTGGTGCTGTCTATGTGCTGAGTTTTACAGCCTGAACGGCACTTCCATCATGGAGTCAGTGGTGTTAAAGTCTGGGGGCCTACTAAGGTCTGGTGCCCTCTTATACTGATTGTTGGTTCAAAATTCTGTGAGTCAGACATTCTTTAGTTCATCAACTAATTGGCCACTGCCTTCATTATGCCTAGTACTACTGTTTATATAATATGTTTATATAATACACTGAGTGCTACCAGACATATAGATTTATAATTTATTAGTTAAATTGGGAAAGCTTAACCTGAGTCTCAGTACCCCATCTGCAAAATGGAAAGAGGAGAGGGTAGAGATGAGCAGTAATACTACATGGTGCAATGATTGTGGGTTGGAAGCTACACCATGTACAGAGTAGCCTCTTAAAACTGTTGTTATTTGTTTATGGAAAGTTTAATTTTTCATGCATAACTTTTAAGTACAAGAAAAGTCACATTTCTTCATTTCTTCTTTCAAAAACCTTGTTATTTATTAGTGCATATGTGTGTGTGTGTGTGTGTGTGATGTGTATGCATGAGTATAGGCACACATATGGAGGTCAGAGAACAACTTGTGGGAATTGATTCTGTCCTTCCACAGTGGGATCCAGGGATTGAATTCAGGTGGTTGGGATTGAATAGTTTGCATTTTATCAGCTGAGCCATCTTGCTGGTCTCTCCGTTTGCTCTGATTGCTGCTGGCCGCTGACCATCTGTCTTCCTTAGGATGGTATTCTGTTTCAGTGATATTCTAGAAACTATGGGACTTCCCAAGAATTTTGGAGGCCTCTGTGGTTCTTATGAAGCTCTTGCAATTTGGAAGAGGCTCTCTGGAGGCCAGTCCACAAGTTCATCTCAAGGAACACTCCCAAGGCCTTCTTGGGCCCTGATGGTAAATGGCTATGTATCATTGTAGCTCAAGCTGGGCTTGAGGACCTCCAGCTGGATTTGGAGGAACACAGTGGCCATATTCCCCCTTCTCCTTGGACCAAGGAAGCTTCCATTCTCTTTATTTGGATTTCAAGCTCCCATCTACAAAAGGCTGATTCCAGGTAGTAGTGCTTTCTTCTAGGAAACTGATGACTTCTGCTTCCATTTAGTTCTTAGCAATTCCTTAAGTCAAAAATATTCTAAAAACTTTTAATGTCTTAAAATCTCGTCCAGCATCCTGACCATGATAAACCAGCTGATTCTCTTTCTGCTCCTAAATGTGAATTTTTTTTTTGCCTCAAGCCTTGTGTTTGCACTTCTTAGGCAGCACATTCCCACCAGTTCACAACTTGGGTCCTTTTTGTCACAGCTGAAATGTTACTTCTTCATAGAGGTCTTTCTAGGATGCCGTTTCTAAACAGAGACCACTCCCAACCTCAGCTTCCTACTTGTTACTTTTCACTTTATTTTTTATGCTTATTAACCACCTCTGTGTGACAAGGTGTCTTATTTGCTGTTGTGTCTTTTGTATTATGCCTGATGTGTACCAGCCTCCAAGAAATAGTTCTTGAATGAAAGGGTGATCCTCCCAAACTGAGATGCTCTTGGTGGCAAAAATACTGATGCAGGAAATATGCTACAACCCACCTTATGATTATTTAAATGATTGTTAATTATTATTCCAGAGCTAGTCTGAAGACAAACTGAAGGGTTGGAGTAGTGAGTTAAAGTGCTTTATAAAACATGTAAATATATGTGGGACCTGGCGGTGCATGCCTTTAATCCCAGCACTTAGGAGGCAGAGGCAGACAGATCTCTAAATTCAAGGCCAGCCTGGTTTTCAAAGAGAGTTCCAGGACAACCAGGGCTCTGTCACACACAGAGAAACCCTGTCTTGAAAAACTGAATGCCCTCCACAAAAAACAAAAACAAAAATAAAGCAAACAAAAACCAAAAAAAAAAAAACCCCTAAAAACGTGTAAGTACACATTAAACACAAAAATGTATATAAAATAGATATAATATACCAACATAATTTGAAGAACTCTTTAAAAGGTCAAGGGCTTATATTAAGAATAGTAAAAGTTAATAAAACATCTTTAGATTTATCAAGAAGAGATGTAGATTTTAAAAGTTGTAGAAATATTAAAGTCTAGACCCAGAGTGAGTTTAGCCTTGATCCCATCAGCACTATCGGGAGTTCAGGAATCTGGAGTCCCTTGGCTAGTTTTCTGAGATTATTGATTTATTTCTTTTCTGTTATAAAAATGTTAATTTATTATCAATACAAAGAGTACCTGCTGTGGGATATTTGATCACACTTTGACACTCCTAGACTGTGTTAATAAAGTTAACTTTGAATCAGGGGGTAGAGCCAGTGACTAGCTGACCAGAATTAGCCACAGAGAAGCCAGGAATACAGACAGGTATTTTTCTTTTGGAGGCAGTTTCTTACTATTTAACTCTGGCTGGCCTGGCTCTCTATGTAGACTGGACTGCTCTTCATTTCACAGAGATCCACCTGCCTCTGCCTCCTGAGCGCAGGGTTAAAGGTGTTCACCACTTCACCCAACAACAACTAGATTTTGGAAACATGGAAGTGCTCCCCACTCCCAGGTTCAGAGGATGTACCTCTAGTCTTCCAATATTGATTGAATATGTGATTTGTCTTTCTGTCTGTTCCTGTACTATTGCACATTTATAGCTTTGAACCCTTTTACACTTACTGATGTGCTGGAGAGGAATGATTCTAAATACTTCTTTTGTTTAGCTGGCATTGTATGCACCTGTGCATGCATGAGTGTGAGTGCGCGTGTGTGTCTGTGTGCATGTGAATGTGTGTGCATGTGTATAAGTGTGTGCATGTGAGTGTGTGTGTGTGTGTGTGTCTGTATGTGTGCAATATTTCACTGTTGGCTTATTTTATTTGTTTTGTTTTCTTTTACCTTTTTCTTTTTGATATGTTTCTTTCTTTCTTTTTTTTTTTTTTAAAGATTTTATTTATTTATTATGTATACAGAAGAGGGCACCAGATCTCATTACAGATGGTTGTGAGCCACCGTGTGGTTGCTGGGAATTGAACTCAGGACCTCTGGAAGAGCAGTCAGTGCTCTTAACCTCTGAGCCATCTCTCCAGCCTTGATATGTTTTTTTTATTATTGAGAAAAATTTGGATTGTTCAGTCAGGTGGCTGCATTTATGTAGTTCATTTAATGTCTTTGGTCCTGCAAGAGGCTAATGCTTCTCTACTATGAACAATATAGAGATTGGCTCGTAACTCTACCTCCACCCCAAACATTTAATGCATTCATAAGCGGTATTGCTAAAGCAGTATTTCCTCCCCAGGAACACTTCTGTGGGGATCACCAGCTGAATGTCCTTCCTATATGGCAGCATGTTCCCTTCATTACACCTCATCTTTTCTCTTTTCCTCCCCCAGGGCACAGAGAACACTTATTGATGGGGAAAGGAGGCCAAATTTAAAAATGATTTATCTATTTTTGTTTTTGAAATTAAAATATAATTACATCATTTCCCTTGCCTCTCTCCAAACCTTCTCATGTACCCATGCTTTTGCTCTCTCTCAAATTCATGGCCTTTATTTCTTTAATTTATATATATATGTATGTATATATGCACATGTACATATGTACATTCCCAAATACATAAATACAACTTGCTCTGCTCAGTCTGTATAATGTTATTTATATGTATATTATTTCGATGCTGACTGCTTGTATTAGATAATCAATTTGCGGGCTTGTCCCTGGGGAAGACTATGTCTCCTATTCTCAGCATGCCTTAGTTGCTTGTAGTTCTTTGTCTAGGGTTGAGGCCCCATGAGATTCCTCACTTCCATGATAGCATGTCTATTGGTGGCATTCTTGTTCTCTCATGCCTGGGGAAGGCAGCTGTACCGGCGAGACTTCAGGGGTGTACCTTCTCTAATGTTTCTGCCAACATACTTTTTCTGAAGGTATTCTACAGGTAGGTTGTTTCTGCCCCTTCCTTCCAGCATTGTAATGGGAGTTCTCTCTCTGTCGTGTCCATTCTTTTCCTGTCAGGCATGGAATGAACAGCTATAAGAACTGTGGAATGAAAGGAAGAAGGGGAGTTGGTCATGGAGTTCAGGACGTTGGACACATTCACTCATACCTTGCATCTCTGGCTCATATCTGTGCAAGCAGGATACTTCCTATCCAAAGATTCATGTCTCTGAAGGAACAAAGCTATGGTTTAGTCGTCCAGGTTACTGGGGCTTATTTTTTTATATGTGAGCCTGAATGGAGATTTTAAAATATACTTTATCATTTACTCTTTAAAAAATGTTTCTAATTGTGATAGAATTATACCACTCCCCTCTGCCTTTCCTCTCTCCAGCCCCTCCTGGCCAACCTCTCTTGAACCCCTCCTGTGCTCGCCCACTCTCAAGTTGATAGCCTCTTTTCCTTTGATTGTATTTGTTACATACATGTATGTGTACATGTGTGCACAGCTCCTGCATCTGTGGCTCGGGGAACTTGGAGGAAGAGAGACTGGAAGGATTGTAAGAGCTAGAACACCAGGAAGCCTGCTGTGAAACACTCTCTCCTAGAAATGGCCACATAAACAAGCCTGGAGCAGTGGTGATATCAGTGGCCATGCTAATGTGGGAGGAGGAAAAATTTGCAGGGTCTCACCTCTCTCTGTTCAAAGAGACCAGCTTCTGATTGGCTGAAAGAGAAGGATGTTAGTCAGCTGTTTTTTTTTTTTGTTTGTTTGTTTTTTTTAACAACTTTTGTTTTTTTTAACTGAGTGAATATCAGATGATGAATTAAGTCCTTTCCAAGTTAGATTTAGGTAGCGTTTCATCAAAACCACAGAAAAGTCACTGAAATAGGTGGCATCAGTTTTTTTTTTTAATTTTTTTTATTTTTATTGGATGTGTTTATTGCTCAGGGCCTTGACGATTTGAGATGAGGTAAAAGTAAGTGGAACTTTTTTTTAATGTTTCTAATTTTTTTATAGCTTAAGTGAATTTTAAAATCAAGGCTGATATAGTCTTAGTGCTATCTCTCTCTTCTCCATCCATATATTCTGTTATTTGGAGGAGGAGGAGGAAGAGGAAGAGGAGGAGGAGGAGGAAGAAGAAGAGGAGAGTAGGGGAGGGGAGGGGAGAGAATGAATATGAGATAATGAGTTATGGAGGAGGAATACGTTCTCTCTACTTGAGATCTTTTCCCCCTGTTGGGAATTCTGAACATTTGCTTGATTTCTTGGGCCAAAGCTGCTTTTAGATTTGGTCTTTTGAGATTCATCCTGTGACTGCCAGTACTGGTGAGAGGAAATGCCAGTTTCCCAAATGGAGCAAAGGTGAAGTAGCGCTAGAAACTAATGGAAGAAAAACCTCAGGATGGATCTTTTCAGACATTGTGAGGTGTGAGTGTCCTGGCCCCTCTTCGTTTTCTCAGCTGTTAGAGATGCTGCCGATTGTATTTAGCAGTTCTTATCGTGTGCTATCCCAGCCTGATTTTTTAATCATCTGTTGATGTAAAGTTTGAGGAAATTGAGAGCCCAAGAAAGGCAAGAGAAGAGTGAATTTTACAAAAGTACTGCTGAACTGAGTGTAATTGCCCCTCACAGCATTGAAAGATGCAAATGAAGGACTCAAATTATTTTAACATCACTATGAATTATTTTTGTTTCTGGAATGTTTGTAGAAGTCTAAGGATAGGCTCCTGAGTGGTCCCCACGTAAGGTTTATCCTTGTGTTTCTTACTATGCAGTATAGCTGTGGGTTTCTTTCTTAGATCCAGCATGGAGAATAGACATTGTATCAATATTTGGTACTGAGGATGAAAACTGTGTGGGTTTTGGTGGGAAGCACATTCGATTGATTATTGATGTCTGCTGCATCTGTAAAATGCTGGTAAATGGTTTGTCTGCTATGGACTCTCCACAACACTTGGGACACATTCTCCTTGATTTTTTTTTTCTCTCATACAGCCAGGTGACAGAAAAGACAACTATGATATACAAAACCTGCTGAATTCTCCAGAATAATGTCAAATAGTAATTATAGCAGAATGGAAGGAGTTAATTAACAGAGCAGAAGTTCTCGTGAAGGATATCCAGTCAAGCAGTGGGCTTTGGATGTCCCCAAGTTGACACAGATTTCAGATATCTGGTAGATCTAGCAGTTTTATAGTGGCCCTGTACAGTGTTGATTAATGAGGCTCAAAAGAGCCAACCACTTCTTCCTGTGAATTTTTCATATCATTCACAACTGCTGCCTGGAGTCTGGATAGCAACCATTTCTTAACCCTATTTACCTTAAATCACTCTATTGGTTTATTTAAAAGTTTGGCTCTTTATAAAGACAACTTTTCCGAGAAGAACATTTATGTAGTTATAGGAATTGGGTTTATTAATGATGGTTTCCATTTCTGGGCTAAACGTTTTGCATACATTAGCTTACTGAGTACCCATAAAAATCTTCTGTGATCAGAATCATTATCATGATTTACTGCGGAAGCAACTGATTCTCAGGGAGGTTATGTAAGCAGCCCTGTTGGTATGTGTTTAATATATAAAGATACCACTGTAATTTATTGCCAACCTCAGGCTCTCGTTCATATGCTGTGCTATTTTATTTACTTGTTTGCTTATTCGTTCTTTGTAGCATACTTTAAGGAAAGGAATTGAAAATGTGTAGTTAGCTAGCTCCAGCCCCATGTGATCAGCATGGATCACAAAAAGATCTTGGAAAAGAATCCAACTTCTTACAATCTCTCTCTCTTCCTCTCCCCATCCCCCTCTCCCTTCCTCTCCCTCCCTCCCCCCTCTTGTGAGTGTGTGGGAGGTGTGTGTGTGTGTGTGTGTGTGTGTGTGTGTGAGAGAGAGAGAGAGAGAGAGAGAGAGAGAGAGAGAGAGAGAGAGAGAGAGAGAGAGAGAGAGAGAGATCTTACGAATGAGAGGAAGAGGTAAAAAGATCTCTATGGCCAGAGCATAAGGGACTATGATGGATTGAAAGGCAGGAGATAGACACTGTGTTCTCAGCCTATGTTCAGGGTTTTGGTTTCCATCTCTGTAACTATGGATAACACAGAAGGGTTTTTCATGCGTGAACAGCCTGGGTAAGTTCAAACTGTAAACTGATCACCTGAGCATCAATGGGAAACAACAGAAGATGACACTAGGAGAAAATAGTTCAGATTAGTGACAACTGCAATGGACTCTTTGTCCCCAAACAGTGGCTGTCTCTCAAGATGATGAATTAACAGCAGTATTAGAATTCTAGGCTGATCACCCCGGGAAAAAGGGACCTTGCTATCTGACCTGCAGAATAAACCTACAATACGGTTAAGTGAACAAGTTATGGATACTTGTTTTGGACAGAATTCTGGTTACCATTTACTGACATATTGGTTGCTGTGATCATTGCTGTTTATTTGCAGCCAACAATTGATCTGCCATTGCTTCTCCCTCCAAGATCGTTGTTTCATGTCAAATAATCAGAATCTATTAATTCAGTGCTACCCTGCTTCATGAAGCCCGATTCGTCTAAGGGTAATTCCATTAGTTTCCTCATGCAGTTGACTCAGGAATACATGGTGACACATTTCTAGTCAACGATGAAGGGAAGCTGGGGAGTATGGCACTGTGCTCCTGAAGAGAGTTTCTGTCTCATAAAGGAACCCTCTAGGAAGTGATGCTGGCTATGAAGCCAGGGACTAGCATAGCCTGTGGATGGAGCAGCTGGGAGATAGGAGAGATCTTTGGACCTGATCTCAACAGCACCATTAAGCAGTCAGCCAACCAAATCAACCACCTTCAGGTCTCTCTCTCTCTTTCTGCCTCTGACTTCCTGTTCTATGGGATGATAAAGCCCTTCGTTTGAACTTATGTTTCTTCCATTTGTATGCAAAAGTGTTGAAACCAACCAGCCAGGTGGCCAGGCTTGGAAAAGCTGATTGCTGCCCACAAGTATATATCTATAATATGGATGATAGTTATATTTGCTGCATTGAAACACAGTTGTTAGGTTTATATCATATAATATAGCTGTGTGCTTAGTTTAGTACCTAATGAATTCTTTCAGTCTGCTGTTGCTATGGTGATGGTTTTAGTCCTTGTCAATGACAATGGACTCCAATTACACATGGCCCCATGTCTATAGGACATTTCTCCAGCCAAGTATTTGGAAATAAATAGACAGCTATTTTTTTCTACCTAGATTTGTCTTAATTTTTAGAGTTTTATCTGAACATGAAAATATGCCTGGGACTGCCTTGATCTCTCTCTCTTCCTCTCTCTGTCTCTCTCCCTCTCTTCTTCCCTCCCTCCCTCTACCCCATCTCCTTCTTTCCATTCCCCCATCTCTATCTTGATAATATATTTCAATGAAATTAATTAGATTGGTTGTGCAGATGATTCAATGTGATTTTTAGGTTGTCAGAAACACCATCTGGGTAATCCTGGAGCCAGAACCTTCCCTTAATTGTAGTCTCTCTCTTTGAGAAGGACTTCCACATGATTGACACTGTGTAGGGCTCATCTCAGCAACTCTTACTCACTTGCTCTGTCACAGGAAATATTGAGTCAAGCACTTTCCTATTTCTTGAATGTGCAGATCAACAGCTCAGTTCTTTCCTTAAATCTTAAATAAGATGTTTGGACCAATGTCAGTGGTTAGAGGTTGTGACTCCCAAGATGAATTGGATAATTTAAAGCCTCAAATTATTTATTACCTTGGAGTACTAAGCCCTAAATGCTTGCTTTTCTTTCTTAACTTTGTTTCTCTCTCTCCCCTCCCTCCCTCCCTCCCTCCCTCTCTCCCTCCCTCCCCACCTCCCTACCTCCCTTCCTTTCTTTTCTAATTTTGTCTTACTTGAGTTCACTGGGTAATTTCTAGAGTCATGGTTTCTTTGGAATGTTTTTCTAAAGCCACATTCATTCAGTGGCTGGGGTTAGGCACCAAGTCATGTGAAATCTAGGCATTCTTCTAATCCCTTCCACCCCACAGTGAGATCCTTGTTGGTATCTCTCCAGCCGCAAGGGTACATACAGAGTGTTCTTTTCTAGAAGTTCTGATAGGAGTTTCAGAATTGGGCTGTAAAGGCTGGGACAATCATGGCAGTCAAGAGGATGGATGCCTCCATGAAGAAAGCTGATGTTTGAATGTGATGTTTGGTGCCAGGGGGTTTGATATAATATTACTATCTCCATGTAACAGATGCAGACCTAGAATCAGATGCAATAACACATCTAAGTTACTAGTTGGCAACTAGTAGACATGGAGTTTAAAGCAAGGCTTGCCTCTCTCTCAACCCACTTTCTGGAAAAGCAATATCATGTAGCCAGAAGTTGTTGTCAAAAGCATGGCTGTGGTATTAGGTATTCAAAGTGGTCCTATCACTTACTGTGGTGCAGTTCTCAGCATAGTGCTGGGCTCTGTGCCTAATTGTCCTCTCTTGTGTAACATGAATAATATTAGTGCCCACATTCAAGGGTGATTGTGGCGATAGAGCATCTGGGCACTTCCTGGCATACCGTAGGTATTAAATGTACACCTTAAATAAAATATTTTAACATGTTCTTTTCTGTT
Source organism: Peromyscus leucopus (assembly GCF_004664715.2). Lineage (NCBI taxonomy): Eukaryota > Metazoa > Chordata > Mammalia > Rodentia > Cricetidae > Peromyscus > Peromyscus leucopus. The sequence goes on along the minus strand of NC_051079.1, from coordinate 30,286,470 downwards.
AGGTACATGTGTCTGTGTTGCATTATTTCCACTCAGAAGCAATGACATTGGATATATTGTCATGGAAACACAAATGCTTCTAGATGAGTTGCTTGTTCTTAACCATAGAGCCCAAGCGTTTTAGAGTAAGATTTGAGTGTAGATCTTTTAGGGATGAGAAGAGAGTAGACAATTTTGTTTATATTTTTTTCTTGTTTAAAGATGATAAAAACATTTTATGTTCTTTCAGATTTGCTTTTTCTACACATAGATCATCATACTTTGTTTTTATTCTCTCCTCATACTGCTCTTTCCCATCCTTCCACTTCCTCTGTTGCTGGCCACCAAATTCTGTCCCCACATCTGTTTTCAGGACATTGTATGTTTCTTTAGTCTCTCTTGTTACCTCCGTCCTCCTTTAGAACTTACAAAGTCTACAACTTTTATAGTTCCCTTTATTGAGTTTTTGAAACTAAAATACCAGTGTGTTTCCTACCACACCAAGCATGGAATGAGATATTTCAGGGGATATAGAGGGAACCTCACTAAAGATGTTAAGTAAAAAATCAACATTTCTACAAGCCTCTTAGACATTTCAGGGATTAGCTGTGAGTGAGCAGGGCTTTACTTTTCAGGTCAAGGCTTAAACATTTAAGTATAATTTCAAATAGAAGTCTAGGTAACATACACACACAAATTTTTTATCCCTTTTTTTCTTTTATCTAATAACAGAGTCTATATTTTCTTATTCATTTTAACCCTCTTATCTTGTCTGTATGGTAAGGTGTTTTAATATTTTCAGTTGGTCATATATAAGCAATTCAGTAATGACCACATTGGTCTTGAATCTGTGCTATTAATAAACCTCCAAGCTGGAATAAATTTCATCAGCAAGTAAACAATACAAATAGAACACTCCACATAAATTCCCTTCTCTGCTTGTCAAGTAAGGACTGGAGAAATGCTTGTCTCTGCAAGCTGCATGAGACTCATAAATTCCTTCACAGGATGGGGAATTCCATAAACACAGCCAATTAATAATCATGTTCCCATGAGGCTGACGAAGCCCCTCATACTTCCACAAAGCTGAGGAAAAGCAATGTTCTTCCATTGTCCTTGAGAACTCTGCCCTGAGTACCACTGACTAATAACGTGGGTTCAGTGTAAGATACAAATATAAACTAGGAGGTTTCCTTTTTTATGTGTATATATGCACTTTTATATTTTTTTTGTGTGCAGAATTGATTTTTTGTTTTTCTTCCAAAAACAAGCCCAACTTTCCTTTGCAGAGTCCCTTCTGTCCTACTATTAGCACACATGGTTGGGCTGAGTTGATTTTTCAGTCTGCTTTAGGAATCCGACTCACAGGAACCCGACCTATCAGAAAATTCCATCCTCTTGACCATGTCATTGGTCCGGCCATCATGACCCCATTCTGGACCTCCTATTGGAACTGCTGGGAAAGAACATTCTGCATGTCCACCTGCAGCTGGAATGGTACCAAGGGGGCCCTACTTGATTGGACAGGAGTGGAAGAATTCTTGGAGATGAAGGAGCTAGCTGTGAAGATGTCATTGGAGTATTCTGATCTAACGCCTGGAGTCTCTATCCCTAACCTTTTCACTAATATGCTGGAGTAAAGAGTTCATTAAAAAATGTCTTCTAAGTTAGTTAAATTGGTTTTTATTATTTGTAATGAAAAGGTCCCCACTAACTCATTAAACTGAGGTCCAAAACACATCATAATATTATGTATCTAAGATGGACAGAGTAGGGAACTTGAAATGACATTGAAGAATGTATGAAATTTTATAAGGGAAGTAAGGCAGGAAAAGCCACTATAGAGAGAAATAACGTGATATGAGAACAGGAAAGGTGAGGAATTTAGGGCGAATAGGGTCTCGGGTTATAGAGGGAAGAGATGAGCAGTGGCTAGAGAGACAGGTGGGATGAACAGTGTATCGGGCTTTATACACCACACTAAGGAGCTCAGGAGATGCTCCATGTGATGGGCCATGCATCTTGGCTTGCTAACTATGGTGAGGAATGAGACATTTACTGCAGATACTGTGGGTAGGAAGGTGGACTTGGAGGCTGTAGCAAAGACTCATGAAAACAGTAGAATGTTAGTTGTGTTAAGTCAGTAAGCGCAGGGAAACTTTGGTACATTTTCCCAGACTTGTATCTAATGCAGGCATTACTGATTGGCCACTCCCCTCCCCATAAGTCAGGTGTTGCTGATTGGCCACTCCCCTCCCCACAAGACAGGCTTTGCTAATTGGCCTCTCTCCTTCCCATTTCAGCATTCTCAATAAGTCAGGCTTTGCTGATTGGCCGCTCCCCTTCCCATTTCGGCATTCTCAATGCTATGTTCCACAGAGCCAGTGCAGTTATTTGTTAACAAAGCAACTCTGTTTGAAACCCGTCTGCTCTTCCAGGGCATTCAGTAAGTAGTCAAGATGGATGGAGGGATGGTGGAACTGAAATTCTCGTGGGTTGACTCTTGGGGTCCTGGGGTGCACTGTGAGACTAGATCTCTTTAAAACAAGGAGTCTTTGGCTGAGAAGGAAAAATGCTGTGACTGAGACCACAGGAACCCGAGAGACTGTAACTTTTCTTCTCTCAATGCGAACAACAGCTTTGACCTGGCAACCCAAACAAAGCCGACGGACTCCATGGAGGCTGGCGCTGAGCTCTGTGTAACGGTGGATGTGGGGCATGTTGCATTTCTTTGAGGTCACAGCTTTAAATCTGACCCGTGGCTGCAAGAGCCACTGTCTGACGGCTCCTTGGCAGGCGCTGCGAAGTGAGTTATGGCTCTCACGGCCATTCCCAGTAGCATGAGCCCACTTGAGCAGCGCCGTTCCAGAGTTACTGCTGGAGAAGGGGAGGTATGAATGATGGAGACACAGCTGCTTCCTCCCGCTGACAGGCTTCCTCATAGCCACTGGGAGGCCCATTGGGTTAAAGGCTACAGTGAGGGCTAGTTATCCTTGAGGAAGGATGCTGGATGCTGTCAGCCGGCTTCTACCTTCTTCCTCTAGCTCAGAGATACAGTTGGAAAGAGCAGGAGTTAGAATGGCTTTGGAGTTGTGACCACCTCCTCTCCTGTAGCAGAGAGAAGCTGTCTCCTCCAGATCAATCAGAGAAAGAATCTTTAGAGCAGCATCCAATTTACATTTCACTTAAAAGAAATTCCTCATTTGGCGGCCACTTGGATCTGGTTTAAAATTTTCTGAAGGTCTCCCTCAGTCTCTTCTCAGTGCCATCTTGTGCTTGCTCACACGAGAAGAACTATACGCAATTGTTTTGAGGGAATTTTGGGTTTCATGGTGGAGCGCAGTGGGTCTAAAATAGAGGAATGTTTGGGGTTTTCAAATTTCAAATGTTTATTAGCATTTGCATTTTCAGAACATTGTAAGAGAAAAAAATGTAAGAGACAAAATACCGTCTGTAAAAAGAACAGCCACCTCTCGAGCAACAACCATGGCCAGCTCTCATTTGCATTATCCCACCAGGAGGGCAGCTTGGACTGTCTCCCTCATTCAAACAGGAAGTGAGAGTTGAAAGGAGTAGCTGGCCTGGGGAAACCTTCTAGCTTGTGTCAAAGCCTGATGCCATCACATGTCAGTCTGGTTGCTAGGACAACGTTGTTTTCACTCTACCCTGATATACCATGGTATAGAGAATGGTTTGGTCTGAAACAGATGTTCCCAACCAAGACAGAGTAGGGTGACTTATATGTCCCTGTCAATAATGATTGCCAGGCACTCAACTGGGTACCTTAGAGATTTTCTCAGTTCTTAGCCTAAACTGTATGTTGGGTCCTGTCTATTTCTTTTCCCCTTTTAAAGAGAAGGGAATGAGATGCCAGTAAGCTCACCCAAGGACTCCTAGTTGCTAAGGAGAGCTGGAGTTAGGACTCAGGTCTGTTCTGCTGCAAAGCACACGTGCTTGACCACGGAAGCTGGTGTGGTGCATGTTAATAAAGACTAACGGAGGCACATGTAGCTGTTTCAGGGGACAGATAAGTACATTAAAGAGCAAGTCAACTCAAATGAAGTGCTAAGTGACAATGATAAAGTGGCGCAGGGATGTGGCCAATATGATACACAAAAGGCTGAGGTGTCGGGGTCACTGTGTATGCTGTAGGTACTGTGTTGAGGGGCAGAGTCACAGCCTCATTCCTGGGAAGTTTTGAAAGAGAATATAACTTTTCCGCTTACCTCCTTGCCTTATTCTCTTTTGGTCAGTTTTGCTTTTTAAGTCATCCCGGGATATCCATATCCCATTGATGTCTCCCTTCCTGCATGAAGCTTTCCTATGAATCCCAACAGTGCTATTCTCTGCACCACGACACCAGACTCCTCATCATACTCTCCAGCCCTGGCTATTATTGTTTCTCCTCCGTGGGGACCAGGGATGGCAAATACATTTCAAATCAGATATGAACTCTGAAAGATTGAGAGAAGCTATTGAACTGCTGCTTCCAAACAGTTCTGAGACTTCCTATGAGCTCAGTAGGAAAGGTCACTGTGATCAATTAGTGCTGTCTGTCATGGGGCAGGTTGGCACGAAGAGGCCTGTGTACCACCACCTATTCTTGATTCTGCAAACACAGAGCTGCCCTTTGAGAAGGTGATCCCTGGCTTCTTCAGTGACACACTCTCCTCAGTATGTCACTTATTTATAGATTTACCGGTTCTGTGGCTCATCTCCCCTGGAGACTGAATCTGTAATTCCGAGAGAATCAGAAACCATTGTATTAAATTTCACTAGAGATTATAGGAGTGGAATCTGTACTTTTAGTCGGAAGACAAAATAGCCACTTTCTAAACAGCGATTGTCTTTTCCTTTGTTCCCACACTGTAACCCAAGCAGGTGCTAAATACAGTCTTTAAGAATGTGGGACAGGAATCAATGAAGGGAAGGGATCAGAAAAGCAACACCTTTAGGCTAAAATCAACTTCTATGACAATACTCAGGAGGTCATTTTTTTTTTCCCCTCATATCTCAATCCAGTCGCATTGAACCATTTTTTCTTTTCTTTGATATGACAGTACCTGGTTTTCTCTTCGACTCTTTTGTTGTCAGAGAACAATTGGCCAACAGGTAGGAACAGCTGGTTCACTGGTCCCCTTTCTTGAGATGTTATCAGCACTGCACAGGGCAACAGCTGTAAGGACTCATTCCCGGTAGGATAACAGTGTGGACAAGCGCCTGCCTTGGATCCAGAGGCATCATTGCATCTGGGGAGAAATGACTGGCAAGCAGAGCTCAGGGCCTGCATCTGCCGTGGGCATGCCTTGACAAAGCTGGGAGGTTTGGCCCAGTGCTGCTTCCTGTTTCTCCTCTTGCTACACTACACATGCTGCTTCCCTGCTCTGGGAGGCTTACGGCCTTCAAGGACATACCCGGTCCGTGGAGAACAGTATTAAGTGTTCCTTCATTCCTGCCTTCTTGTCTACCTTGCTTTCTGGCTCATGTTCCTTCAGCGTCTTCACTCTTAGCTTGATTAGATGCCAGCTAGAACAGGGGTTCTCAACCTGTGGGTTGTGGCCCCTTTGGCAAGACCCTGCCTGTCTCCGAAAATGTTTACATTATGACTCAAGACAGTAGCAAAATTACAGTTATGAAGTAGCAATGAAATAATCTTCTGGTTGGGGGCCACCCAACATGAAGAACTGTATTAAAGGGTCTCTCAGCACTAGGAAGGTTGAAAGCCACAAAATCTAGAATAAGTTAGACAACCAGGGTTTCCCCCTCTTCTTGTCTTAGATACATTTCTGTTACTGTAATAAAACACCAGGAGCAAAAGCAATTTACCAAAGAAAGAGTTTGCTTTTGTTTACAGTTCCAGAGAGGTAAGAGTCCATCACGGCTGGAGGACACATGAGCCCGTAGCAGGCATGGCGGCAGGAGCAGGAAGCTGAGAGCTCATGCCATTCACCATGAGCACAAACTAGGAGAAGCAAACTGGAAGTAGGGTGAGAATTTACACTGTCAAAGCCCACCCTAGTGACACACTTCCTCCAGGAAGTCCTCACCTAATAAATTTCACCAAACAGCATCACCGACTTAGGACCAACTGTTCAAATATGGAAGCCTGTGGGGGATCATTTTTCATTAAAACTACTACAATTTTTTCCTACCATACTTAATTTCTTTGGAAGTGGGGGTAGGGGAGACAGGTCACTATGAAATATCCCAGGAACTTGGGATTCTCCTGACTCAACCTCCTGAGGGCTGGAAAAACAAGTGTGCACTATTGCCCATCCTGTATTTGTCCTTCTAAGTAGTAACATTCTTTCATTTTGGTGCTTTGTATATTTTTAATGTCGTTCTATAATATCCATGGTTGTGACTCTCAGACAGTGTGACAGGACAGAGGTGGAAGTGCTTATGGTCATAGCAGGTTCCTTTGAACCACACAATGGTGTAGTACTTTCTTCTAACTGAGTACATCCACGCAGTAGTTCTCAGCCGTGGTCCAGCAGTATTGATGTGTGAGTTTGTGTTTGCTGGGACAGAGCCTTCGTATGGATGAAGCCATTTCTATTGGAACTGAGAGTAAAGTGGGTCGTTCAGTGCTGTGTGGGGTTGGGTAAGACTTGGTGCAAATGAAAGACATCTAGCATGATGCTAAACTCGTTCCAAGGGAGACTGTATCTTTACTGAGACCTAAAGGCAGCCAGACTTTGTATACAAATATGAAAGGCAAGCCTAAGTAAGCAAATGTTGGAACTGAAAGTCATTGTTCTGGAGGATGTAGTACCACTTCCTGTTTCAGGAGAGCAGCTTGATGCCTCGCATAAGGAACTCACTCAAGAACTGTATTATAATTTACAAAGTAGGATTGAGGTTTCTTTTCTTGCTGACGTTCCCATAAACAGTTCAAGACTGCCTTGAACCAAATGATCCTACATCTTCTCCCCAGAGAGTAAGAGTTTAAAAAGGTTTTTAAGATTAATTTTTTATTGTTTAAGAATGTCATACATTTGTACAATGTATTTTCATCACATCCATCTCTGCTCCTGTTCCTTCAGTTCCTTCCCATTCCATCTACCACTTTAGCCTCCCTAAGTGTTTATTTATTTATTTTTTATAAACCCACTGAGTTTACTCAGTGTGGTGTGTATGTGTTTGGGTATAAGAATATCTCAACCCTACTAAAATATTTTAAAAAGTCTAATTAGATATATATGTTTCAATACACAGGTGAAATAGTTGCTTGCCTATAATGAACACTTACTTAGTTTCTGACATGGATACACATAATTTCAGGAAGTATCATATTAATTTAAAAATGCCGACACCCATTTTAAACTTTTAAGACAATTTTCTTCAAATTCTTCAGGTGTATTTTAGAAACTCAGTCTCATGACATTCTTCCCTCTTCTCTTGATTCCATTTCTTCTTTAGATTCAGGTTGTTCAAAAAGAAACTTAGGCTGTTGCCCAAAGATATTTCAAAGTTGACAGTGTCATGCTAAATTATGCAGAGCTCCATTGGCACCCGGCAGCCTGATGCTGGTTCTGGCATCCATTAAGTCTTTTCAAGGGGCCTTTTGGTAGCTTAGATGACTTGCATATTGCTCTTAGTGCTGTGCTGGGGCCATTAGGTGGGCATGGTTTTCCCCAACAGCCATGGAATATAGCAATAAAGTTTCTTCTTGGGTTCACTTTTGAACTTTATTCTGTCTAGAGAATTAGGAGGAAGGACTGGGAGCTGATGCAGGGGAATTAGAATGGGCAAGAAAGACACAGTGGTTTGATTTTGCCCTGGGCTGGACTGTGAAGACTTAGGAGCATCAGGCTAGAAGAGCCTGTGGAGAGCATGGAATCCAGTGTCTTCATAATTGAGAAAAGAAGTGTGCAAGCAGTTTTGATTAGGTATGTTTCCCAGGATGCCTCTTTCTTTGACTTGGAGGCCCAAACTCTTAACCACCGTTCTCTCTTTCAGAGAAATCTATTCAGTTCTTGGTCTTACTTGTTATTAATTACAAATCCTTCAGCAGGAAAATTAGCACTTAGGAACCTGAGTCTTCAAAGTGGGGTACTAATCTCCATGGTGGTTTTATCAGTAGAGATGAAATGCTGTATGTGAAGTGCTCATCTGTGTCTGATGCAGGGACTTCACATGCGGGGACTACTATGTTGTTATCACTACCGCCACCAGAAGTTGTAGGTCTTTCCTAGGCAGCAGATGTAGTCTCATAGCCTTTCCTATATCTCCTTCCTGAGACCCATTATGCTTAGACATGAAAACACAATAAAAAAAACAAAAACTAGCAAGAATGCTAGCAGCATTAATGAAGTCGGACTAAGTTATACCCAAGAGCTCCTTTTCTTTTTTTCCTCTACAACTCTTATTAACCCTTTGAGCTCAGGTCAAACCTTTCCTTATACCTTGTACCTACAAGTTGAGATGATGGTGTCTGAAGGTGAAAACATGGGGTCTGTGTGCATGCTTGTGTGTAGATGCAGACTTAAGCACAGCCAGGGGCATGAGGTATTACCCAAACAATTTTGTCACTGGACAGTTTGAGTTGAAACAAAAGGGCAGTCCAAAGCCTCAAGTCTGTTATTTATCCTTCTTGTTTGAGAAAATCAGCCCAGCTCCTGACAGCAACACTGAATTGGATATTGGTAAGAACTTGTCATTAAAGTCCGAATTAACAAATGTTTCATTGCTGCTCTCTCAGTGCCCTTAATGGATAGAAATGCTTTCAGAGTCCCGGAGACATCAGCCCAGTATTGTTCAAAAACATAGAAACCGTCATTTTCTTTTCTTGCCATTACCAAGACACATAATTTCAAAACATCTTTTTCTTTTTACTTGAATTGCTGTATCCAGAAAAATTGAGAGAATAATTGTCATGAGGCTGAGTGACCAGAGACCACATTCTGGAATTCTTATTTCTAGACCCAAAGATTAAAAGTAACTGCAAATGATGGGAAAAGTAATTTGGAGAACGAGCCAAGGCAGGCAGGCTGGTGACTCCTTTTCCCACCATGTCTCTGCTCCCCAAACTGACTGCTGACAGCCTGCAGATGTGATTATCCTAACATTCACCAGCACATTCACCTTTGCTTTGAGTAATTAACCTACTCCATGTTTCCTTAGCACATACTATATATAATGCACCATGGTGGTTTCTACGGGTTCTCCTTTAAGCAGAGGTATGGTGAGAAAAGGTACAGGGAACAAATGGAGGGGTGAAAAGGAAGTGGAGTCAAAGTTCCAGAGAGAGCACAAATGAGTCAATGGACCAAGCCTTAGTTCAGCTTCAGAACCTGGGCTGCTGCTACTGAGCACTCTCGGGGATTTAGGGACTAACCATATGCCTTTTTTCAGTTAAAAAAAAGTGCATACCATATTTGTCTTTCTGAGTCTGGGTTACCTCACTCAGGTTGATTTTTTCTAGATCCATCCATTTGCCTACAAACCTCATGATGTCATTGTTTTTCTCTGCTGAGTAGTATTCCATTGTGTATATGTGCCACAATTTATTTATCCATTCTTCAGTTGAAGGGCATCTAGGCTGTTTCCAGGTTTTGGCTATTACAAACAATGCTGATATGAACATAGCTGACTGCTACTCACATCACCAGTGAGGCTACCTGGAAAACGGGACCCCAAGAAAGACACGGAGAAATGGATGAGATCTACATGAACAGCCTGGACATGAGTGGGAGCAATGAATGGCGAGGGTCGAGGGAAAGAGAGCGGGAGATCCTAGCTGGATCAAGAAAAGAGAGGGAGAACAAGGAATAGGAGACCATGGTAAATGAAGACCACATGAGAAAAGGAAGAAACAAAGAGCTAAAGAGGCCCACAGAAATCCACAAAGATACCCCCACAAAAGACTGCTGGCAATGGTTGAGAGACAGCTGGGACTGACCTACTCTGGTGATGGGATGGCCAAACACCCTAATAGTTGTGCCATAAACCCCATCCAAGGACTGGGGAATCTGGATGCAGACATCCATGGCTAGGCCCCTGGTGGAGCGCTGGGAGTCTAATTAGTGAGAAAGAGGAGGGTCTATATGAGCGAGAATTGTTGAAACTAAGGTTAGATAAAGCACAGGGACAAATAACCGAATGAATGGAAACACAGGATCTATGAACCAAAGGCTGAGGGGCCCCCAACTGGATCGGGCCCTCTGAATAGGTGAGACAGTCGATTGGCTTGATCTGTTTGGGAGGCACCTAGGCAGTGGTACCAGGTCCTGGGCTTGTTGCATGAGTTAGCTGTTTGAAAACTGGGACTTATGCAGGGATGCTTGGCTCAGTCTGGGAGGAGGGGACTGGACCTGCCTGGACTGAGTCTATCAGGTCGATCCCAGTCCTCGGGGGAGACCTTGATCTGGAGGAGGTGGGAATGGGGGGTGGGCTGGGGGAAGGGGAGGGGGGCAGGAAGGGAGAGAACAAGGGAATCTGTGGCTATTATGTAGAACTGAATAGTATTGTAAAATAAATAAAAAAAAAAAGTGAGCTGTGTACTGATCTGCTGATCTCTGAGGCTGTGTCATAACCCCACCTCCTTCCTGGTCAGGTGGCCATTACCTGACTCCATCTTAGCTTCCCCACACTCTAATCTCAGCCTATAGACCACATTTTTTCTTTTTCTTTCTTTTCTTTTTTCTTTTCTTTTCTTTTTTCTTCCCTTCCCTTCCCTTCCCTTCCCTTCCCTTCCCTTCCCTTCCCTTCCCTTCCCTTCCCTTCCCTTCCCTTCCCTTCCCTTCCCTTCCCTTCCCTTCCCTTCCCTTCTTCCCTTCTCTCTTCTTCTTCTTTTTCTCCTCCCTCCCTCCCTCCCTCCCTCCCTCCCTCTCTCTCTCTCTCTCTCTCCCTCTCTCTCTCTCTCTCTTTCTCGCCCTGGCACTTGCTCTGTAGACCAGGCTGGCTTCGAACTCACAGAGATCCGCCTGCGATTAAAGGTGTTCACCACCACCATCTGGCCTTTCTTTTTTTAATGGAAGCTGTGGGAGGGGGAGCATACCACCAAAATCACTTCTCTTCCAATATCCTTTTAATCCTGTAACTCAGATTCAATTTCTTTCTTTCTTAGCACCTAACCTGTAACTATCTTGCTTCTTTTCTTTCTTTCTTTCTTTCTTTCTTTCTTCCTTCCTTCCTTCCTTCCTTCTTCCTCCCTCCTCTCCTCCCTCCCTCCCTCCCTCTCTCTCTTTCTTTCTTTCTTTCTTTCTTTCTTTCTTTCTTTCTTTCTTTCTTTCTTTCTTTCTTTCTTTCTTTCTTTTTTTTTAATTTACAGGACCCACAAAAGTTCTCTCTGAATGATAGAACTGGGAACAGTTTCTAGAGGTGTCATGGCTGGTCTTCAATGAGTTGTGGCTTGTCAATTATCTTTGGTCACTGTTTCCACTGATGTTGCTGTTTTGCTTTGACCTGTCTATTTTCACGACTTTTCCCCAAGCCCTAACAGTTGTTACATTGATGTTTCATAGTAGCAAGAGATGTTTTTGTCCTGTTCCTTCCTCGGTTTATCTTTTTTGCAAGTACCTGTCTTGCTTTCAATGGTAGCCTCAGTGCCTACCACGTGCCCAGCACAGGAGGTGCTCAGTAACACTCACCGAATTGTCTGCCACACACTGACCCTGTGACTTGCTAGGTGGCATGCTACTGCAAACATCAGTTTTTTTTTTTTTTTTGAATTGTAGAATATGAGAGGAGATGTGGGAATAATTTCACCTCTGTTACCAAAATGCTGAGAGGATGCAGAAAGACAGTGAATGGAGAAGGATTAACAAACTGGATGTTAGCAGGGAAAATTCACAAGAAAGCATAACTTACAGGCTCTCTCTTCCTTTTGAAGAAGTCACCTTGGCTGTTCTGTCCCAGAGGCAGAGGCAATGCTTGAGAGTCCAGACTGTGCACCCGTCAGCACTTAGGAGCTCATTTTCCTCGAAGATGATGTCTCCTTGATGAGGCCAAAGGGTAGAGCCATCCAGCAACTGCCTGGTCTCAGCTTACCTTTTCTTTTTAACTTGAAAACTTTCCTTCCACACTGATTCCCTATTTTAAAGAAAATTCACAATTGAATCCAGTTTAAGAGAAAGAACAGCAGAGTCACAGGCCAGAATGCCCGAAACCAATATTACATCCTTGTGTATGCTGGGAATTCTATTGAACTAGCAATTATTGTTGTCCACTGGAGCCTCTCCTTTTAGAAGACCTAGAGACAAACCTTTGCACATTAAGAGGAATGACAAATATTGCATTTCTTTATGTTATTATTAAGCTAGTATTTACTGAGTACTTACTGCAGACCGGCACTGTACTCTGTGTTTTGCTTATATGTTCTATCCAATCTTTCCCACAAAACCTGTGAAAAAGGTAGAGTGTGTTAGGATGCCTATGTCATAGGTGAGAGATGGATGGCAGAGTGTTTGGGTCCCTTTCTTGGACTAGAAGCCAAGTAAGTTAAAGCTGCTGGTGGAAGGTATGGCTAGTTGAAGATGGAGGCTCTTCTGTTTCGTCCTCTTCTAACTGGTGATAATCCTGGAATGACTGAGGGTCAACTGCTGCGTGGTCCCTTCAGGGGTTTCCCTTCTGTGTATACCAGAAGCTACCTCTGAAGCCAGATGGCTTCTCACTCCAGAGATTCTCCAGTTTGTGTACATTTTGGTGGCTAGTGTCCAAGCCAAGGGGTGTCATCTGAGGTACCAGAGGGTGGAGGCAGGTGGGGCACTGAGAGCTATTACTGGAGGATTCATCTCAGTGCTTTTAGCTCACACTCAGAATTTATGGTTGAGAAGCAGGCGGCTGAGAGGATTGCCCACAGGACCTGAGCTTTAGAGTTCTCAGCCCTGCGAGCAGGAAAACCATACGGCCAACGTAAGCTGCGGTGTTGGGAATAACTCACTGAGCTCTGGCTCTGGGCTGTCGATCTCCACAGACATGGTGTTAATTCATCTCAGAAAAACCACACAAAAGAGGCAGCTGCAGAGTCTGGGCCGTCTGCTGACTTCTGACTCTTGGCTATCCCTCTGTTATCTTATGCCTCATCAAAGATGGCAGGGAACGGATCACCAAGTCCTTCACCCACAAGCCTCCTGTCACCTCAGCTTCTCAGCATGCTGGGTCTAGCCTTCTCTAAAGCCACAGTTGCCTGGTATAGCCAGGCAAATTCTCCACCCAGAGGACTGTGACTCTGTGTCTACAAGCTCCTTGGTTTTCAGTTGTTACTGGTTGTCAGACCACCATTGTAGCTCAGTCTTCAACAGTAGATTCCCATGGAAGAAAATTCCCTTACCTAGCCCTGTAAGACAGCGACCTGCTCTCCATGGGAGGGATCACTGTCTCACTAGAACCCGAAACTGGATTTGTGGCTTGAAAGACCTGTGTGCTTATCCTATGGGGAGGGTTTCCAGGTCTTGCTAAGGCTATCTGGATCACCATCTAGATGATGAGATGTTTGCATCTCCTTCCCCCTCCATGAAGTCTCATGTCTGGAGCCGTGTGCTGCTTCTTGCTCCTTGTTGTGGGGTTGCCCTTCTATTCCCATACTCCCATCACTGACTCCCCATCCCCCTCCTTGTGATTTGTGATGCTCTTCAGTGCTCTCTTTGATGTGGAGTCTGCTATTTGGTGTCTTGACTTTTCATTCACCGTGCCACACGGAAGCAGCTTCCATTCTGCTATCTTCCATCGGAAGTCACCAATTTAGTTCTTGCATTTTTTTTTGCTGTTTATTTCATTATTTTCCTTTTTAAAAGTATACTTACAAGTCTAGACACTGTCTAAAATGTGAAAGACTATTTTAGCCTGGCTGCCCACATACAGGCATCCCAGTCTGGCACAAACTTTTATAGCAAGAATTGGGAAGTATTGAGCAGTGTCTACATTAATTTTCATCACACCGCTGGGGCAAGAGGCCAAGGCTTTCTCCTTTCTGATTTCTAGGTGCTTACAGAGAGATAACATGCTATTAATAAGCTTTATTTATAAAAGTTATGATGCCAGTGGTCACAACACGGTAAATTGTAAAACTGTGAAAGCATTATTTTTTTTGTTATAGAATCCATCTTGCTACAGATTCCCGCTTTTAAAAAGTTTTCAAAAGTTATATTTATGTATGTGTGTGTGTAAGTGAGTATGTGCTTATAGAGACCAAAGGATGACTCAAGGGAGTTGGTTTTCTGCTTCAAATGTGTGTGTCTCCTGGACTGGATTCAGGTCATCAGGCTTGGTGGCAAACATCTTCTCCTGCTGTGGCACCTCACTGGCTCCTATAGATAAGCTCTAAAGGAAATGTGAAAAAGATGTATTTGCACTGACTCCTTTTACCCAGTGCCACCATTCTTTATACTGTCACCAAACAGTGAAAACACTCGTACGATGACATCCATGACGGATGTGAGTCATGCTCCCACAGATCTTTTATTATATAGCCAGTGGAGCATAGATGAATAAGAAAAAATCCAAATAAATAGATAAGTAAGTAAGTAATTTTAAATGATGTCAAGTGATGAAAGAGAATTCAACAGAGGGATGGTGCAGAGGGTGTCTTTGTATCTGTGACAGCGGGGTGAGGGGGACTTCATTGTCTTAGGATAAAAGCTGTACCATCTCTGTTATAGTATTGTGAACCATGGTTCTATAAATGATGCTCAGTGCCAGTGTGTATTAGAGCCCATGTTCAGTGGGAAGCACAGTTCGCAAGCCCTAAGCCTGGCATCTCAGAGACCGCATGGCACAGTCACAGTCGTTCCTCTCCTGGTTTGTATGATAAGCTGTGGGCCTGCTGATGATGCTGAATCTTTGGAGATGTTTTTCGCGTTTGGATTGGTAGAGCAGTTATAAGACTTTGAACAAGTTACTTCCCTGGTTCCAGCGTAGTCAGAGGACTGGGGCGAACAATCTTGATGGTCCTTTTCAGAAGAAAATAATGTTGAGTGCTCTGGTCCTTACGTGCCTTCTCCTCTTTAGACTGGGCTTCCCTTCCGACTGAACATTCATGATTCAGCTCAGCTTCAGAGAGCTTTCTTCTACCTGTTAAGTGTATGATTCAGTTCTGAGAACTACTTTCTCAAGCAAACAAAAGTCTCAATTCTGGGCAAATGCCTAAGACTTGCCCAAGAAGAAAACACAATAATGAAAATGTCTGGACATAGTACAATAAAGAAATTAAGGATGGCGGGGCGGTAGTGGTACATGCCTTTAATCTCAGCACTTGGGAGGCAGAGGCAGGCAGATCTCTGAGATTTTCAGGCCAGCCTGGGCTACAGAATGAGTTCCAGGAAAGGTGCTAAAGCTACACAGAGAAACCTTGTCTTGACTCCCCCCCCCCCAAAAAAAAAGAAGAAAAAGAAAAGAAATAAAGGATGAAGATTTTTGAGTCTGAGAAATCTTGGTTTGAGTCCCAACCATTATTCAGGGAGCTTGGCTAAAGTAGCCAAAATTTCTGAGTTCCTGTTTGCTCACCTGTAAAATGAGAGCAATGGTAATGTGTACTTCATTGGATTTTTATGAGGTATTGAGGAAACAGTTCACATAAAATGTCTGTTGTATGGTGTCCCCCAAATGTCAGCTGCTGTGATTATTTAGGTACATCCAGAGCCCTTTAGAACAGACTGTCTTTCCATGGTCACTTTCTGATCTGAACTGAATGTGCTGATCTTCTGGCCTTTACCTGGATCCCACAAATGCTAGAAGTTCATTTTCTGCCGGATAGTTTCCTGCCTCTGGCAGTTCACTTCCTCCTTCCACAGACAGAGCAGCTTTGATGAAAAGATAGAGTTCAAAAGTAGTGGAAATAGCTTGTGAAGGGAGGAAGGGAGATAAACTTATGTCTAAAAGAATTACTTGCCTAAAAAAAGAAAGAGTCATAATTCAGTTATGCTTTCTCAAGGCAACTGTTTGATCTCTTGGTTAATCTTTTACCTGTGGACAACATCAGAGTTTGGAAACTTTTGCCCCTCAAACTCCCAGGCAATTTCCTGTTGTTTCAAGTCGTGAAACTCAGAGTATTTCATCCCCCTTAGATATGTATCTACTTCTGGTGGATAGAAACAGCTGTTTAATGGCTGCCTAGCAACATTGCTCTGTGGCTGAGGACAGGCTGTGAGATGGTCCATGCAGCCGAACACCCAAGGGCAATTAGAAAGACAATGTAATTACACAAGTTGGAAATAGGTCAGGATTTGGGACAAACACCCAGATGCCTGGGAAAGTGGCTCCGGGATTTGAAAGCCCCTGGAGTGAGAAGTTATTTGGGTTGATGTGCCTGGGGGCCATTCTTTGTTTTGTTCTAAGCACTTAAGCAGAAAGAGTGCAATTCAAAGCACACTCCTTGGAGAGAAGCTGGGCAGTGCTTGCCAGGGTAGGTATGTTGGAATCTGTGTGTTGGAAGATGCATATTTGAACGCGTGAGCTACGGGACTAGATAGCACTGTGAATTGGACAGTGCTGTGTTTAATAACTGTTCCGCTACTCCTTACACGACCAAGGCAATGTTGTTTTAAGTTCTCTGTTGTGATTTCATTTTTATGTTGGGTGCGGCAACAGAACTCACCGAATGCAGCTGTGTGGATTAAAGAGGATGACAAAAGTAGTGTTCAGCAGCATGCTAGGCAGTTGGCAAACAGTTCAGCAGGCTGTGACAAAATGCTAAGGCAGGCCCTCAGCTGTTACTACCTGCTACAACTCTTTCTTATGTGTTTGCTTGTTCTTGCACAGAGCCCACTTTGCCATGCCAGTCACCGGAAGGCCAGGGGTGTTTGCTTTACCACAGGGCAAGCGTGGAGCATGCGCATACTGGAGTTGTCTAGTTTATAGGAGTCACCCAAGGAGTCACGCAATGACATGACAAACCATTGATGACTTGCTGTCTGGAAGCCAGAGTGGGCATGACTATGATTCCAGAAAAAGTTTCAGGAAACTGGCTCATTTCAAGCACAAAGGGGTTTTGAGGGAAAAACAAAGCCAGCTTCGCTTGAGACACATAAGCCTGCAGAGTGAGTGATGCAAATGTTCAGAGTCAGGTTATCTCTGTTAGCCAAGAGCATCAGAGTAAAGTCTCAGGCTCCGGGGCCGGAATGACTCGAGTCCACAGTTTGAATTCTGGAATTTCTCAATAGGTGATCTCTGACAGTTTCTGCAAATGAATTTTCAGTTTCCTCAGCTACATTGAAGGAATGCTACTCCGTACCCTAGAATTTTGAGTAGGTCACAAGTAATGAATGTAGAGTGTTAAATCAAATCTTGATGTATGATATGCAGCTAATATACATTTGATATTATGTGTTTCTAAAAAGTTAATATTTATGACTATTATATCTTCTCGTCCTCAGATTAAAGTACACAGTTATCTTGCATCCAGTGACTTCTACATTATTTAGTGCTGTAAATATTTATTGAGAACTAGTTCAGATTCTGTGATGGCTAGAATATTATTATTTTCCTTAAGGAATTTATGTCTCAGTTGAAGGGGCAGACATATGAACAACCCAAGACAAAAGACCTCCTAGGCACTAAACAGAAGGCACAAACATCATGCTACAAAGAGGGAAGAAAATGAATTCTGTGTCATGGGATCTGAGCAGGAATGTGCTGAGGAAGTTTGGTGGAGGTTCCCAGAGTGTGGCCATTCTTGTGGAGGGCACAGAGATGGGAAGGTCAGAATGCGTGACACATCAATAGGAAAGAATGGATGCTCAGTCTGTCTGGGGGCTGCAGAAAGATGTTATGTAAGAGACTGAAAAAATTGAATAGGGTTCCATCCTGGAGATCTTGAATACCTAACTATGATTGTTTGAAAAATATCTTCTAAAACAACAATTTCATTCACACATCTTCCTATCCCTTAATCAACAGTGTTTACTTAGGGCCTGCTTCTGCCAGATAATATTTTGGTGATAAACCCACAAAGTGGATGGAGTCAGTGATTTAGCAAAGGAGAGAAACCATGCATAAGCAGTTCCATTAGAAAGTGCTGGGTACATTAATAAACAGGGAGGAAAGGATGCTTCACATCAGGTGACCCACTTCCACTGGGGCAGTAAGAGACAGTGTTTGGTGTTGGGTACCATTAAGCTTAGCTATTAAGGGCATGACTAAAGGTGAATGTGGGAAAGGGGTGAAGGGAGAGTATATTGAGTAGAAATCTATCATGATTTAGAATTTAGATATGAGACAAACTGTGGAGGTCTCAGGACTTGCAAGTGAGTTGAGTATTAGTACAGTATTAAGTACAGGGGATGGGAGTTTGGAGGGACAGGAAGATCATGAAGAGCCATGTATCATATGTCAGAGACCCTGGATGTTATTATAGAAATCCTGGGAGATTTCAATTTCTGCTCACTTTGAATGTGGAGAGAGAGAGAGAGAGAAGAGAGAGAGAGAGAGAGAGAGAGAGAGAGAGAGAGAGAATGACCAAATTACATTTGAATTTCAGAAAGACAGAACTCTCAGCAGATTAAAATGTAAGACCTGGAAAAAAGAAGGTCATCTATCTAGTAAGCCACTGTGGTTATTCTGGCAGGTGCCACTAAGTGTACCACAATGTAATTGTTGTGGCTCACTGCCATACCCTGGCAATACCATGTATAATGTAGTTGCTTGTAATGGTGTGTGTGTGGTGGTACTGCATTTCTGTCATGTTAGTCAATGTTTCTAGCCATTGGTGTGTGTGTGTGTGTGTGTGTGTGTGTGTGTGTGTGTGTGTGTGTGTGTGTATAGGGTGGGGGGCAGGGCACTGAGGCTTCTGTACTTTCCCAATGGGAGGAGGAGAGGACCCTATTTTCTAGGGATACTAGGAACATGACTTTAGTGTCCTATGCCATGTTCCATGGATATGGAGAATTATCTTGAAAAATTTCCCTAAAAGTGGTCGCTTCACTTCCTAAGAGTCCTCAGTTTGCCGATGGAGATGGCAAGCACTGCCCGTTGACTGGAATGAAAGCTAAAGGCAGTGGCAGCTGTTACAAAGAGGCATAAGCAGGGAGTTGATTTGCTAGTGATTGTATGTACTTCTGAACTTCTTGTTCCCCTTAGGAAATCAGAAGAGCAAACAGAACGGTGTTGGAGTGGATGTGCGAAGCTCTCTGACTTGGGCCCTGACTGATGGCCTTGTTGATTGGAGTGGTCTTGTACATTCAAGGAAGACGATTGAAGAGGTTTTTTTCTCAGTTCTTCAGTCATAGCTTATCCTTCCTATTGTTAGCTATTTGCCTCTGCTGTCACTGAAGAGGGAGGAAAGAGTAAATGTGAATTAGTGTTTGTGTTCATGCTAAAACTGATGTTAGAGCAGGGAGAATCATAATAGACCATGAAGCAAACTGGACTTGAAAATTAGTCTCCAGGTCGAGTACCTTGGTTCTAGAGCATGCCTCATTTCTGTTTTGTTTTTGTTTTGTTAATCACAACATAAGAGTTTCTATATGCTTACTGGCCTAGAACAATGAATTTATGATCTAAAGTATGTATATGGTTCAAGAACATGTGTTAATTTTGTCCTCTTTTGGGAACTTGACTTGAGGAAGATCCTCTTCTAAACTCCCTCAGTTGCTCTCAAAATTAGTTTTGTATGGATGAAGTACTAAATTCTCTGCCTCATGAATGGCTTTCTAGTAGAAGCAGATCTTAGTACCTAGAGGCCACATAGCCCTGTCCCTACCAGAGCAATCCCTGCGTTTTGTTCAGTAGCAAAATTTTTCTGTCACTTTGAGTTTCTCAAATTGCTTTTAAGGGCTTATCTGTTTAGGTCAGGCTCATACTCGATAACCAAGAGTTAACTGATTAGGAGTCTTGGTTCTTTCTGTAGCATTCCTTCCACTATACAAAACACTCTAGCTCCAGAGTGATAGCTGAGCATATTTATAGTTCCATTCAAACTCAAGGGGAAATGATTACATACTGCCTGCCAGGGTACAGAATTCCTGAGGACTATGTTAGAATTTTGACTTTCGCAACTACCGACTAGGTTTATCCATAGGCAGAATCCCTAACCTTATCAGAGAGTTTCACCCAACTTGAAAAATGAGTATATTCTTAGTCTTACCTATCCCTGTGCAAATAGAATCTCAAATGATACTCTGTAAGGCAAGCTTTCTGCATATGTGAGGGACAGTGCCCACTGACACCCGTTTTGCCTGGGAATTCATCTTTGGCTATTGGAAGTAGTACAGAAACAAACATCTCTGAGATATGCAGACTTGGAAGCCTTTAAGTAGACCCAAGAGTGATATAGCAGGGTCATAAGGTAGTTCTAATTTTAGTCTGTTCTTTTTGGAAACATTTATACTTATTTCCATAGTAAATGCAGCAGTTTAAACTCCCATTTGCAGTGTATAATGGTTCCTTTTCTCCAAATTTTGCCAGCATTAGTTACTTTTCCTTCCTTCCTTTCTTTTTTTTATTATTTTTATTTTTTGAATTTTCAAGACAAGGTTTCTCTGTGTAGCCCTGGTTGTCCTGGAACTTGCTCTGTGAACCGGGCTGGCTTCAAACTCAGAGATCTCTGGAGTGCTGGGATTAAAGTTGTGCACCACCACCTCCTGGCTACTTCTTTTCTTGATGATAGCCATTCTGCCTGGAGTGAGAGCCACATTTTTATTGTTGAACATTGAAGTCTTAATGATGATTTATTATTGTAATTAATGGGATCATGGGTCATGGGCAATTTTATATGTATACTTTTTCTTTTTTATTTATTCTTCTCTCATATATTATATCTGGACTGCAGTTTTCCCTCCTCTTCTCTCAGTCTCTCCCTCCTCCTCTCAGTTCCTACCCCAAATTTTGTATTTTTATCTTCCTGTGTGTGTAAGTGTGTATGTATGTATGTGTGTATATGTATGTGCATGTGTGTATATGTATGTGCATGTGTGTGTGCACATGTGCATGTGTGTATACATAAGTGTGGGCCTGCCTGTGTCATAGCAGTGCAATGCCAGCTGTTGGCCCTTGTAGCAGGAATCTTAAAAGTTCTTATTAATAAAACCAACCCAGAGCCAGGTATTGGGGTGGACTGGAAGATCAGAGAGACAGAACAAGCCACAGGTAACCTCACCTAGCCAACTTCTCAGCTGATCTTGTTTCCTCAGACTGGAAGCCTCTGTGTCCTCATATCTGAATGGCTCTCAGCTGAACTGTGCTGTTCAAAACCTAAAAGCTTAACCAGCCAAATGCTTCTAGTTTCTGGTCCTCATGTCTTATATACCTTTCTGCTTTCTACCATCACTCCCTGCGATTAAAGCCTCGCTTTCTGGGATTAAAGGTGTGAGCCCCCATGCTTGGCTGTATCCTTGAACAGATGGATTTCTGCCTCTGGAATGCTAGGATTAAAGGCGTGTGCAACCACTGCCTATCCTCATGGTTATATTGTGGCTGTTCTGTCTCTGACCCCAGATAAGTTTATTAGGGTACACAATATTTTGGGGAACACAATACCACCACAGGCCCTTGCCTCTCATTTTGTTTGGACTGGGCCTATCTCTTCTTTACTACTGTAAGTCAGGCTAGCTGGCCTTTAAATCCCTGGAGATTCTCTTGCGTCTGCCTCCCATCTCCCGTAGGAACACTAGCATTGGAAATGTATGCTAGCACTTCAGGTTTCCATTCATCCTGGGCATCTGAACTCAGGTGCTCATGCCTGACGTGAATGACAAGGACTTTACCCACTGATCCATTTTCCAAGTCAAAGTGTAAGGAATTTTAAAGCTTATTTATTTTTGATAGGTATTAGTAACTTCTGCTCTAAGAATAATGTTGATGGTTGTTAAGTCTAACTGTCCAAAACTTAATGTAAATAGGAAAGAGAAAGGCTCACACCTAAGGCCCATGGCTACTCAAGGATGAGAGGACATTTTCTCAGGATGGTTTGACATAGGATAAGGGATTTGGAGGTTTTTTTTTTTTTTTTTTTTTTTTTTTTTTTTTTTTTTTTTTTTTTTTTTTGAGACAGGGTTTCTCTGTGTAGCTTTGGAGCCTGTCCTGGAACTCACTCTGCAGACCAGGCTGGCCTCAAACTCACAGAGATCCAATGGCCTCTGCCTCCTGAGTGCTGGGATTAAAGGTGTGTGCCACCACTGCCTGGCTGGAAAGAGTTATTCTTAAAAGACCTGGCTTCTCAATTCCTGCAGAAGTACATGCTAGCAGTTTCTAATTTCTTTTACCCTCACATTCTTCTCATTGTTGGATTAGATATTATTTTTAAACAGTGAAATTATTAGTTCAGAAAATATCTAGAGACAAATTATCCAAGGCTGAACTCTCTGTTTGTAGATGTAATGGTCACCATGGACCATGGGGCATTCTGTGTATTTAAGACAAAACTGTACTGTAATGTATAATGTACATCGAAGGCTTAAATTACACACAAATGGCTATGTACCCAGCATGGATGCTTTGTGCTTTAGACGTTCAATTTTACATGAACGTTTGGAAGAATAATACTGCGGACAATGTAGAGTTTTTGCATTTACATTATTCTTTCATTGGTAAATGTTTATTGCAGGCCTAGTGTGTGCTAGGTGTCATTTTAAGTGCTAGTGTGTATCAGGAAATAGAACAGTCAAGCTCCATGCTCTCATGGTATTTGCATTTCTACAGGAAGGAACAGCATATATGATAAGATGAGACTTTAGTGCTTGGTGCGTGCATGTATGTGTGTGTTGTGTATATGCATGTATATGGATGTATGTGTGCCAGTGCACACTCATATGAAGGTCAGAGCTTGATGTCAATTGTCTTCCTGAATCACCCTGCACTTTTTATTTTCTCATGCTTCTGCAGTGTGGTGGTTTGAATGAGATGTCCCCCATAGTCTCAGGCATTTGAACACTTGTTCACCAGTTGGTGGCACTATTTGGGGTGACTTAGGAGGTGTGGCCTTGTTGGTGGAGGCATGACACTGGAGGTGGGCTTTGAGAATTTAAAGACCTGCACCGTTTCTAGTTCGCTTTCTCTGCTTTGGGCTTGTGGTCCGAGATGCGAACTCTCAGTGTCCTGTTCCTGCTGCCCTCCTCTGCTCTGTCATCATAGTCTCTAATCCTCAGGAATCATAAGCCCAAATAAACTTTTTCTATGTAAGTTACCTTGGCCATGCTGTTTTATCATGGCAATAGAAAAGTCAATAATATACACTGCAAGCACTTTGCCAACATAGCCACCTCTCCGGCTCCTGTCTTGATGCCCATGTACTATGTTAGAGTCTGGACATGCCAAAAGTCATAGTCCCTAACGCCAAAGAGAAGAATGCCTCAGGTCACTCATTTGTGAAATCAGAACGATAGTAAAATAATACAATATGTATTTCACAGCTTTTTCTTTTTTGTTTGTAAATTTTTATTAGTGTATGTTAATTATGCATAATGAGTTTTATTATGATATTTTCATACATGTAATATATTTTGTTCATGAAGTTTTTAATGAGGATCCAATTTAGATTATTTGTCTAGAGAATTATGCTTGAATCATCATTACAACCATTATCAGCCTTGGGGGTTGTCACATAGCTGGTTTTCAGATCAGCTGTTTTAAGCCTGCCTGTTAAGTGACCTTCTTTGCTTATACATTTCCATCAGTGGGCACTGCCCTCATATCAGAGATATGTACACAAAGCAAAGTCAAGATTCAGAATTCATTACCTGTCATTAAGTAAAAACCACCAGCATCAACAAAATGTCAAAATGCCAATGAAAAAAGATACAAGACTTGCATGTTCAAGCTTGTCTTTGGGCTGAAAGAAAAATGTCATGGCACACTGGGCTTCCCACATCCTTCTCATAAAAGGAGACCTTTATGCTCTAGCAGCTCTTCTTGACACTTGTCTTAAGAACCAGGATGCTTAATCATTGCTCTTTCTGGAGTTGCTGGGCCAAGAGAGCAGGTGTTAGGAGCTGTTCCGCTGTCTGTGTGAGCAGCCACACAGAGCTAGGGCTATCACGGCCTGGCTGACTTGGCAGTTCTGGTAGATTAGACTCGAGAGCAGTAATTTGTGCTCTCCTGGGACCAGGAATAAATTCCAGCTAGCACAAGCAAAGTAAATTTCCAAGCTACTTTCCTTGCTCTCCAAGTTCATCCCTTTCATTTTCTGATTTTCTTTCTTCCTTCTCGTATGTGTTGCAAGGCATGCAAGCCTAAAAGCATACTTCATCTTGCTTTCTGGAAAGAAAATTCACTTGCTGTGCAACAATTTTACATGAGGACTGATATTGCTTGTTAATATCATTTTAATTGAGAGGCCAGGTCATGACTTAAATCAGGTTCTCTGGTCTTCAATTTCCATTTTCTGCCCATAAACTGTTCAGTTAATAGCCAGAAATCATAGTCCAACCTGAAAGGATAGGAGGAGCTGGCTGTGATAAAAGAGCCTTTGCTTCAAGTTCAGGTAATCACTCAAAATCTCATTAAGAATACACTTCCCGAGGCTCTTTCAGATAACTTGAAGACGAATATTTAATAAGGAAAACACATTTCTTCATGGTGGAGTTGGTGGATAGGGGGAGTTGGAGTGGTTGGGATGATATGATGCTTGCTAGAACTTCTATAGCTTGCCTAGTTGCCACTCAGAGAGAACTCATGTGGGAAACTACAGAGCTACGTTGGGCAGGATATAATGGATAAGTAGCTCCCAACTCTTACGTGCATAGTATTCTCAAAATTCTCCGAAGGGCAGTGCAGAGGACTTTGTGGCTTGGGTGGAGTGAGTGTTAGGAAGTGAAACTAAAGGTGTAGACGGTAGGGTTTGGGTTTTATTTATTTATTTGGGATGAGAAGTCACTATGGATTGTGATGATGAGAACAGTAGCTACAGCATTTTATTTTCCTACAAGCAATGTCCAAGAGCTCTCATTTCTCTGCCTCTTTGCTTCTACCTGTTCTCATTGTTAGTCCTGTTGTGTTAATATTTTGTCAGCTTGATACAAGCTAGAGTTGTTGGGAGAGGGAATGCCCGTTGAAGAATTGCCTCCATCAGATTGGCCTGGAGGCAGTTCTGGTGGGCATTCTTTTACTGTTTGGTGATTGATGTGGACGAGTCCAGCCCATGGTGGGTGCTGCCACTCCTGGGCAGGTGGTCCTGGGTTATTTAGGAAAGCAAACTGAGGGGGCTGGAGAGATGGCTCAGCAGTTAAGAGGACTGACTGCTCTTCTCGAGGACTAGGCTTCAATTCCCAGCACGCACATGGCAGCTCATAACTGTCTGTAACTCCAGTTCCAGGGCACCTGACACCCTCATACCAATGCACATAAAATAAAGTTAAATTTTGGACATTTAAAACCAAGACACACCTACGACAGCACAATGAGAAAAAAAACAAAAAGTCTGAAAAAAAATAAAGTTAAAAAAAAAAAAAAAGAAAACAGTCTGAAAAAAGCCTGGAGAGCAGGCCAGTAAGCAGTATTCCTCCATGGCCTCTGCTTCAGTTCCTATCTCTAGTTTCTTTCCTTGAGTTCCTTCCCTGATTTCCCTTCAGGATGGACTGTAAGCAGAAGTATGAAATAAACCCTTTCCTCCCCAAGTTGCTGTTCATCACAGTGTTTATCACAGAAACAGGAAAAAAAGTAGAAAAGCCATGTGGTTCACTGTCATACATTTATTTCGTTTTCCCTTAATGACTCAGTGATGTTAAGGAGCCTTTCTTGTGTTTATTGGCCACATGTCCATCTACTTTGTGGAAATGTATATTCAGCTACTTTGCTAAATTTTTACGTTGAGTTAACAGTCTGTTTATTGACTTGTAAGAATTCTTTACATCTTCTGAATACACATTATGAGCTATCTTATTTCTACAATTTTTTTTTCCTCATATGCAACTCTAGGTTGACAGTTACTTACTACTTTGAGTAGACCATTTAAATCTCTTCTGGCTTTCATTGTTGCATTTGGAAAGTCGAATGCCAATTTAAATGTAGTTATTTTGTAAGTTATTTATTGTTCCTCTGGCTATATTTTTCACTAATATATATATAGTGGGGAAAGGGTGAGGTGGAGCAGTGCAAGTGTGGAGGTTACAGGATACCTTGTCACAGAGATCAAACACAGGTCCTCAGGCTTGGCACCTAGTTAGTGCCTTTACCAACTGAGCCATGTCACTGACTCCAGTCTTTAACTTTTTTTTTTTAGTCTTTGATTTTTAGAGCAGTTGAAGGTTCATTGCAAGGTACAGAGATTTCTCATATGTCTGTGTTCTCAAACAGATGTAGCCTCCCCTATTATTGAGTAGTGCACTTGTTAGAGCTGGCTTACAGTGGGCTATTGTTAGTACTTAGAGACTATAGTGTCCATCGGGGTTCACTCTTGGATAACGTTCCACAGAACTGGGTGCATGGTTAATACATACACCAACTATCCTTGGATGTTTTTACAATCCCAGCTTCAGTTTGACGTTACACTGGTGCTGTGCTTTAGCATGTTCCCTGATACTTTCGTATGTGAATCTTTTCTTTGTATCCTGTTTAATATCACTTATCCCTCCCTGTGTGGACTGTAGTAATTTGGGGCTCATATATATAAAGTTATACATATGCACTTAACGAGGAGCTGAGCAATTTTTTCATAAACAAAACTGGAATATAATCCCTTTTGACTTAAGTGTTTTTTTTATTAATACATATTAATGTTTATTTTTAAACTTGCAGAAGCAGAAAGGCATGGTCAAAAGTTTGGTACATATATTAGAATTTCAACATATTTGGAACATGTTTTCTAAAATGATTGCAATGTATTTACATTTCATCAACAAATCTAGCAGAATTATTGTTGAGATGAAGTTAGCCAATAGCCTTTGCAGTTTCAGCTAATCTCTTCATCAATGCCTATGCAATTTTTATTTTAGACTTATAATTAACTCAATTTTAGTGTCATATTGTATGAATTATTCTTTGCTTCTGCATTTATCCTCATAAACCTAGCAAGAATATGCTTTCACAGTTTCATATTATGAATAAAATTTGACAATTTGCTTTTAGCAATAAAATTTGAGAGCACAAAGAAGTTAACACCTACAATGATGGACTATCATGTATTTTAATCATCCTCAACATTATCAAGTGTTGACAAATGTTTTTATCTGTGTTCCTGCCTATTTCTACATGCTCCCAAGTTACCATCAAAGTTTAGCCATTATGTTGATAACACACACACACACACACACACACACACACACACACACACACACACACAAGACAAACAGAGAGAGAGAGAGACAGAGAGACAGAGAGACAGAGAGACAGAGACAGAGAGACAGAGAGAAGTCTCTAGTAATTAGGTGTTGTTACTTCATACATTTTAAAAAAGTGACATATTTGTACATTCAGCATTAATGTCAAGATTTTCACTGTTTCAACATTGCAGAAACTTCTTTTTTTTCACACCTTTACACAGTAAAAGTAATATTCTGCAACAAAAACAAATGTAACACATATTTACACAGTTAAAACAATATTCTACAACATTTCCCACTTTTTGTTTAAATGAAAGGAAGAGTTTTAAATTTAACATAGTAAAACTATATACAACAAGAACAATTATTAAGTAAGGATTACATTTACAATATCCAATCTATTTCTATTTGGCAAATTCGTAGAAAACACTGCATTGTTTATCCTATCTTGCTGAGTCCAAAGTTTTGTACCTAATTTACTTCCTACTTTATTTTATTTTATTTTATTTTATTTTATGTCTCAGGAAGTCGACTTAAGTGTTTTTAGACTTACTAGACATCTTTAGGGTTAAAGGAAGGGGGTCTGGTGTCCTCCCCTGCAGCTCTGTACCTTGCTTTTGGAGACAGGGTTTCTCACTGAACCCAGAACTCACTGATTGGTTAGACTGGTTGGCCAATGGGAGGGTGTCATGTCCGTGGTGCGCCCTCCCCCCACCACTTGCCCATCTCTGCCTCCCAACACTGGGATTGGGATTAGAGGAGCCACATCCGGCTTTTTTTTTTTGCAGGTGCTGGAGAATCAAACTCAGGCCTTTGTACTTGTAATACAAACATTTAACCCACTGAACCATCTCCCCAGCCTCAAGAAATGTGTCTTTATTCCTTCATTTACAATCTTTGCATATATATTTCTTCTGCCTCTATTCACAGGCAGGATTCTTCTGTTTGTTGCATTTGATGAGCACAGTTTCCAGTTTCTTCTTGATTTCAAAGAGAAGAAATATTTTTTTGATCTATCCTCATTGATCTTAGCATGATCTGTACATTTTTGTAACGCACTGTTATCAGCTTAATGATAAAATCTTTTTTAAAAATAAGTATTTTTATTTTATAATTAATTTAATTTTATGTATCAGCCATGGATTTTCCTGTCCTCCCTCCTCCCACTCCCCAGCCGTCCGCCCCCAATCCATCTCCCATTCCCACCTCCTCCAAAGCAAGGTCTCCCCTGGGGAGTCAGCCCAGCCTGGTAGATTCAGTTGAGGCAGGTCCAGTCCCCTCCTCCCTGCACCAAGGCTGAGCAAAGTGTCTCAGCATAGGCCCTAGGTTCCAAAAAGCCAGCTCATGCACCAAGGACAGGTCCTGGTCTCACTGCCTGGGGGCCTCCTAAATAGTTCAAGCTCATCAATTGTCTCATCCAGAGGTCCTGGTCCAGTTCCATGGGACTCCTCAGCTATTGGTTCACAGTTCATGTGTTTCCACTAGTTTGGCTATTTGTCCCTGTGCTTTTCCAATCATGGTCCCGATACCTCTTGCTCATATAATCCCTCCTCTCTCTCTTTGGTTGGACTCCTGGAGCTCCACCTGGGGTTTTGCCATGGATCTCTGCATCTGCTTCCTCCAGACACTGGATGAGAGTTCTATCTTGACAGTTAGGTGTTTGGCCATCTGATCACCAGAGCAGGTCAGCTCAGGCATTCTCTCGACCATTGCCAGTAGTCTATAGTGGAGGTATCTTTGTGGATTTCTGGGGACCTCTCTAGCACTCTGCTTCTTCCTATTCCCATGGGGTCTTCATTTATCATGGTGTCTCTTTCCTTGTTCTCCCACTCTGTTCCTGATCCAGCTGGGACCTCCAGCTCCCGTAGCTTGCTTTCCCCTGACCCTTGCTCTCCTAATTTTTTTACTCTGATTTGGTCAATCTGAAGAAAATAGGCTAGACCATGTTCATCTTAAAGGCAAAACAGCCTCGACCCTTAATTTTGCACACCTTGGTCATGTATATTTTTTTTTTTACCACGTTAGTTCTCTGGATCTATATATGAATTTATGTCTTTAGCAGGGTTTGATAAAAAATTTAAAAATAAGACAGTAGCTTTCCTTTGCTTGTGCGTTGGCTAGGAGGCTCTGTTTCAGTCTGTGACCTGTGTTTTGTATTCTAGATAAATCTTTTGAATTGATTTTTTTATTTTTAAGTTTTGAAATTTCAACTGACAATCTTTCTTTCCTTCCCTGTCTCCCTCCCTCACTCTCTCTCCAACCCTCCCTCACCCTCTTCCTTTCTGCTGCTAGAGGTCAACACCCTGCACCCCCAACCCTTTGCTGTAACCCCATGCATGCCAGACAAGCATTCTAGTACCAAGTGACACCCTAAATTCATGAAAATCCTTTCTTTTCAATTGAGGGTGTTTAACTCATTTCCACTCAGTTTAATTACTGGTATTTTAAATGTATGTCATCAATATTTCGTCTTTTCTCTCATTTATTTTTGTGGATTGAATATTTTATTACTTAATCATAATGTTTCGTTCTCTCTAGCTAACTGGAAACTCTATTTTTTATTTTATTTTTTGTATTGATTTTTGTGATATTTTTCAGTTTGACAGATCTAGAATCATGAAATGGTCCTTAGACATGTATGAGAACTGTCTGGTAAGGTTCATTGTGGTATCTTAACATGACCACTTGTCCATCAGCCGTTAATGCTGTCTGTTCTTCTTTATGTACACGGACTTTCATACAAGCTGTGACTTTCTGCCTGATGGATGGGCCCCGTTTTAGTTTTGTCAGGATGTTTGATCACGGTGACAAGAAAAGAAACTTAGACACCCAATGAAGAAATTTTAATTATTGACATTTCTCTTCTCTGTTTTCAGTATTACCCCACCTTGGAGCACGAGCTTCATTAACCGCTTTCTCCAAGTAAATCAATGCATATTATATATATATATATATATATAATATATATATATATATATGCATGCATATATATGCATGTCAAAATTCAAGTCAGTATTATTTTTATTGTATCAATGCTTATTTAACTGTGCCTGCACACATTCACCCTTTTTTTTCCCCTCCTGAGAGCAGACATTGCGTTTGGGTGTGCTATTCCCCACTGTGGGGTCAAGATACTCTTTCCTTCTTGTTGGAAATTTTCCTCCTTTTTAAAAATCTCAACAATGTAAAAAAAAAAAAACCCAAAATATTACCACACCATATACCATGAATATGTACAATTATTGTATGTCAATTAAAATGTAAAAGAGCTGATATTTAAGTCTATGTTACAGTCACTTTGTCATGCACAATGCCTTGGAACAAGCAGAGACTCCACCGTGAAAGTGCGGGGATGACTTGGAGGTTGGGGAGGGGTGGCAGGCAGGGGGGGGGGGGTTTCTGGCTGGTGTGCTCCCCTGCAAGAAAGTCACGAAAACGAAGAATCGTCATAGAGTTTAGAAAAAGAAGAGAGTGTGGGGGGGGGGGGGGGGGGGGGGGGGGGGGGGGGGGGGGGAGGTAGTCATCTAGGTGTGCGTAGACATGTCATGTTGGTGTAATAAATGTGCAGGATTTGATAGGAGAGCTGGTGCTAGCGAGATAGGCATGGATTAGTACGGGTCTGAGCGGATGGTGGGGAGGCGTGGAGAAGGAGGATCAGCAGCAAAAGCTGAACTTACAGCAGGAAAACCCATTGCTTTGTGCTGACTAAAAGCAAAATAGTAAGTAAAGATGAACTGAATTATCCTTCATGGAGCATTCACGGTAAAAGTAATGTTTATTAGCTGCAAATGTTAACCGTAGCGTCTTAGAAAGTAAAATTTAATTCAGATCTTCCTTCTATTTGGATCTAGTCTATTTGGATCTGGTCTTTGTAAAATCTTTTAAAAAATGTCTTTGTGAGCTTCTAAAGTTGTTTAATATTCTGCTGGTGTGTAAGTTGATTTTCAGTACTGAAACTGATTGTTACAGCAATAGCTTTGAAACCTATGGTGCAGCAAATGCCAGGGAGGACTTTTTAAGACAAGAAGTCCTTAAAGTTAGCTCAAATTTGCTGTGATTCTTGGGTGTGGAGGAGCTGGGGAATGGGACCCAGGCATCCATGCTTTAAAGGAGCTATCAGGTGTTCTGATATACAATTAGGAAGTCTGCTGGGCTTTTATCTGTGAAAAACACTTTTTTTTTTTTTAAACTTCATTGTAGTAATACATGTATTTGCCCACCTTCTCCCATATTTGTTGAGAACATGTTAAGTGTTTTCTTAAGTTAATTACTGGGACTGTAAGGTCAATAAAACACTTCTTCAAGGGGTTTATCCTCTAGATAGCAGGATCAGGCAGGGTCTCAAATACCCTGTGCACAAGACAGGAAGCGTCCAGCACTGAAAAGTGAATGGCTGTCTGATTTCCTCCAACAGCAGCATCAGGTTGTTGTTCAAAGTATACAGTTGAGATCTTTGTGCATTCCAAAGACCTTAAGGAAGCAAAAAACCAGAAACCTACCAAACTAACAATCACCCACCACTCCCCCATCTTCCTGCCCCCCCCCAAGAAAGACTTGTTATGGCTTGAGGGTCAGTTGGCCACGATGGAATGACCAGAAGGTTTCTCTTTCTGCTGATTTAATCAAATAAGTGAAATCTCCGGAACTACAAGCATATATCAATCTATACTGTCTTCTACACTTTGCTATATAGCTCCTAAAAATAGACCCTCAGCCTTGAATGGCTGTGTGGTAATAGAACCGTCATGGGTAGAAATATGACTTCCTGTCAATAAATATTTACTACTAAGGTTTGGATTTATGGCAGCAATTACCATCTCCATGTTGATGCTCCTCCAGTGAGTTAATGGCTGCCTCAGCAGCAATTTCCGACCCTGATCTATTTGGGCCCATCATTAGTTGGAAAGGGTAACAACCAGTAGGCAGATGGAGCTCTGAGCTGGGAAAGGACAGGAAAGGGAGATTATACTGCCTTGAAGATATATGATTACAGTGTGTTCCCAGCTGTGGAACCAGGGCCGTAATAACTCCTTCTGGTTTCAACCTCATGCTCAGCTCTTCAGTGAGCTTGTCTCACAATTCTCATGAAAAAGATACTTCTGTTCTCTCTCTCTCTCTCTCTCTCTCTCTCTCTCTCTCTCTCTCTCTCTCTCTCTCTCTCTCTCTCTCTCTCAACCCAGGCTGGCCTTGAACTTGTGATCCTGTGATCCTCCTAGAGTCTGTCTCCTTCAGCAAATTCCAATGGTGTACACCACCACAACTAGCTTTCTGTTGTTTTCTATCATTGCTACTAGTTTGTTTTCTTTGTCAATGCAAAAGCATAACTCTCACCATAAAGGGTTAAGAGAGAATTTGCTCTGGAGCCAAAGATGAATGGCCATGACCTGGGAATATAGTTTTAGGTTACCCCAAATCTCAGGTTGCAACATGGTACTGCTTTGATGAAGTTCTTATTGCAAGAGACAGAAGGAATTCATAGATCAGGGCACTTTTTAAATTCATTAGTGGAAACATTAAATAGGTAGGTGAGTTACAACAAAGCTGAGATATCTCAGCTAGAGGCCTCCCGGGTACCTGATGACATTCTAGACTTTTTGTTGCAGGGAGCTGTGGTTTTGCTAAGTTTATACACTCCAGACAGATTTATCTGTTACTCATAGGATGTTAGGCTAGACACAGAGGTGGGGAGGGATTGGCTATTTGGGGAGTAGGAGGGTGTCAAGATAACCCTAGATAAATTGTAAATAGACTTGGGACTTGACCATTCCAAATTCCTCACAACCAATGAACTTGTAACCAGTTAACAGCCTTGCAGAAGGTTTGGTTGGAGTGTTTTCATGGAACCCTTCATTCCCACCGTCATAACTCAATACTGTTGGCAATTGTTTGCTCTTATTTAATCTTTATCTCTTGTACAAAAACGTTGTTCTTTGAGACCCAGTCCATGTCTACTTAGGTCATCCTTGAATCCCCATAACTAGAAAAGCCTAGAACACAGAGTGCTCAGAAATATTTGTACAATGAAGGAAGTGCTGAATTGCACAGAGTGAGGAATGCTGAAGGAGTGTTTGGTGAGTTAAATCCAAATTTGGAGCAAAATTACTTATTCTTTCATTTCACTCCATAATAATCTTTTATAATTTTAGGGTACAATTTAGAAAGAACATTTTGGTTATAGCCATTCATTTGTATGTCAGAAAAGGCATTGTTTAACTGGTTTCTGATTGCCTGCCTGTAATCTATCCTAACCCACTTTTTGGAGGGTGTTTTATCCTGTATTGCTTTTACTCAAAGCATTCAACAGCAACCATTACTTAGAGAATATTATTGTATTGATTAAATGACTTCTTCTACTTACATTTCAAAACCTTTCTTTTCCAGCTTTATTTCTTTCTCATTCTCTTTTGGTGAAATTTTGATTGTACAGATACCATTTTATTTATAGAACTCTATTCTCTTACTGCCTCAAGCTTCATTTAGATATTGCATGCACATTGCTCCTGAACATAGGAATATGAGTGGTATTACATTTGGCACAGAATCCTTTTTTCATTCCATATATTGAGATGTTACTTACCTGACAATTATTATTTGTCATACTCCTTGGGATCAAGTCTAGAGCTGTGTACATGATAGCATATTTTCTGTCATGGGTCACTGAGCTCTTAAAGGAGAATTTATTTTTAATTATGTGTCTGTGTGTGGGTATATGCACATGAGTACAGGTGCTCATGAAGGTCAGAAAAGGGTATTAGACTCCCTGGAGCAGGAGGTATAGGCAGTTGTGAGCTGTCCAGCATGGGTGTGAGGCATTGAGCTTGTGTTCTCTGTGAGGGTAGTTTGTTTTCTTAACCATGGAGCTATTTCTTCAGCCCTAATTGCTTGTTCTTTTGACAGGGTCTCCCTCTATAGATCAGGCTGTTCTTAAACTCAAGATCTTCTAACCTTAGCCCATTTGGATAACAGGCACATTCCACCATGCTTGGCTTAAAGATACAACTTTTAATGAAGCAGTCTAGATTATGCCAACCCATAACATTTTTCTTAGGGTTTCTATTTCTCTGAAGAGACACCATGACCACAGCAACTCTTATAAAGGAAAACATTTAATTGGAGCTGACTTACAGCTTCTGAGATTTAGTCCATTATCACCATGGCAGGAAGCATGATGGCATGCAGGCAGACATGGTGCTGGAGAAGGAGCTGAGAGTTATACATCTTGATCTGCAGGCAGCAGAAGGAGTCTCTGACTACACTGGTCATACCTTGAGCATAGGAGACCTCAGAACCCACCCCCAATGACACACTTCCTCCAACAAGTCCGCACCTACTCCAACAAGGCCACATCTCCTAATAGTGCCACTCCTATGAGTGTATGAGGGCCAATTACATTCAATCCACCACAACATTTTTTCTTTCTACACATTGTTTCAAAGCCCAAATACCCTTGTGTCTTCTTGAATAATGTGTACTTATTATCTGATTCTGATAATATAATTTTCATATATTTCCTGCATATAAAAAGTAGCATGTGAATCTCCATGTATAGATTCTTCATACTCCTTCCAGTTTCTTAATGCTATTATAGGAGTGAATCTTTTAAAAAAATGTTTAATGAATAAGTGGATGAATGAAAGAGTATGGCTTTCATGTTAAAAGCAGGTTTTCTGGGGAATTTAGAGCCAGGGTGTTGGGTATATTTTATCTTTTCTTCTGCTAGTGATGGATATTTGGTTGATATCAGACACACTGATAATGGAGTTGGCTTGCACTTAATCATTCCTGGTCTGCTGGAGTGAGACAGGGGAAGTGGCAGGCAGCATGCTATAGTTTCATGTAAATGTGTTGATTGCCTGTGTAGGTTAAAGAGTCAAATATTGATAGATTTATATTGTTCAGTCTAAGATATTGAATAGTAGATCATTCAAACCAAATGCTTTCTACTGTATGAAGTACTGTGATACTCTGTTAGAATTAATCCCAATGATGATTCAATGTGGTTCTATTGCCATGTAGTTAGTTGGCAAAATATCCAGATCAATTAGGTGGCATGAGTCTGATTAGACATGAGTTGAAGCCTATGGATAGGTAAGACTGAGCATTATGCTAATGCAAATAAATGAAAATCAATATTTTAGTAGTTTTTACATTCAATTACCAATGCCTAGGCTAATTTATGTATCCCCATGTTATTTATAGGAGTGTTATAGTTAATGAAATGTTATGAATCTCTCAGACCTGAGACTCTTTCACCAAAATCTAGCTACTTAATTTTCATATCAATATTTGAGCTTGTAATAGTAACAGTTTCTAATTACTTATGTTCAGCAAGGTTAACTCCCCTAATGTGCGTATGTTTTCTGGTATGTAGTATTTTTTGACCATATGGAGCCCTTAATTTGCATTTAGTGTTTGCCATTCATCTTCCCAATGAACCACAGAACAGTGACAGATGACTAATTGCTGAGGGTGGAAATGTTGGGGCTCAAATAAGGACACGCCACCAGGGAGCAGCTTCTTTTGAAAAAAGAAAAGTTTTTATTCTGACTCCTCAGCTGTGCATGTTCCTACCCAGTCCAGTGCATTGCACTGTATGTTTTCTTTAAGTCTCTGTTTAAGATTAGACAGATTAGATTAATTTTATGCATGAATTGTGATGTTGAGATTCTAACTCTCTGGAGGGTTACACTGAGGTGCTTGTGAGCGTGTGCCTGTGTGCACATGTGTGTGTGCGTGTGTGTGCATATGTGTGTGTGTGTATGTGCTCATGTGTGTTGTCGAATAACAGTTTCATCAGAGACTGAAATGTTCTGTCCTATAGGGATGCTCCTTAAGCTGAAAGGTAAACAACTCAAAATAACTTCAGGAACCTGAAACTGACCCGATTCATCTGTCCCCTCCCTGCTTTGGCAATTCCTACTCCAGTAAGCAATAAAAACTGAGAGTCATTCTCAGACAACGAAGTTGCAAAGAAAACTCTTTGAGATCAGACCTTCCTGGAAAAGGCAGAAACCACAGAGGTGCCTGGAAGAGGTTTAGACCAACCGAGTTACTTGGAAGGAACACTCTCCAACTTGTTGAGCTGCCTGCACGCTGTACAATGTACTTTAGTAACGAAGACTATTGGGGTTCAGTCCTTCAGTAGCCTTTTTTCCAGGGTCCATGGAAGAATCTACAACAAGCTGATAATCTAATCTTTGATGATATCAAATGAATATACATACATGAAACTCTTTAGTCCATTCACTTTATTCTTCTGAGTCAGTTCTCTGTTGCTGTGGGATGGTCTGTATGTTAAATGTGTTGCTCTGATTGGTCAATAAGTAAAACACTGATTGGCCAGTGGCCAGGCAGGAAGTACAGGCGAGACTAACAGAGAGGAGAATTGAGAGAACAGGAAGGCAGAGGGAGACACTGCCAGCCGCCGCCATGACAAGCAGCATGTGAAGATGCCGGTAAGCCACGAGCCACGTGGCAAGGTATAGATTTATAGAAATGGGTTAATTTAAGATACAAGAACAGTTATCAAGAAGCCTGCCATGGCCATACGGTTTGTAAATAGTATAAGCATCTGTGTGTTTATTTTATAAGTGGGCTGTTGGACTGCCGGGGCTTGACAGGACCTGGAGAGGAAACTCCAGCTACACTCTGTCTACACAGCTTCTTTTCTGCTCTCACGGCTACCTCCTTTCTTGCCTGATTCTCTCTACATTTTTTTGCTGTTTCCTTTAAATCCTATCTTAATTCCTTCATCTAGTTCTGCCCCCATATTGGTTCTCATCCATCTAGTTCTTCCCCATCTTAGCTCCTCTCTGTCCTTAGTTCCTGTCTTTATTCTTCTAAATTCTCTCTTGTTCTTCCCCATCTAGTTCTTTCTCATCTCCTTAGTCCTTCCCATCTTATTCTTTCCTATCTAGTCCTCCTCCATCTGGCTCTTCCTCCTCTAGTTCTTCCTCATCTTCCATCTCATCCTTATAGTTCTCAATCTAGTTCTTCTTTCCACTCTCAGGTTTTCAGTTATAAACCCATGCTGTAGCAATGCTCTGGCTAAGGCAAGGTCACCAGGATTGAATTTTCCCTGGGTCAAAGAGAGGAATGATAAGATTCCCACAAAGAGCAGTGGTAGAAATCCCTCTGGATCTCTATGAGTTCAACGCCACATTGGAAACAGCCAGGCGTGGTGACAACACTCCTTTAATCCCAAGAAGTGAGCCTTTAATCCCAGGGAGTGATGGAAAAAACAGAAAGATATATAAGGCGTGGAGACCAGAAACTAGAAGCATTTGGCTGGTTAAGCTTTTGACTGGTTAAGCATTCAGGCCTTTGAGCAGCAGTTCAGCTGAGAGCCATTGGGATGAGGAATCAGAGGCTTCCTGTCTGAGGAAACAGGAT
This sequence comes from Peromyscus leucopus, assembly GCF_004664715.2. Classification (NCBI taxonomy): domain Eukaryota; kingdom Metazoa; phylum Chordata; class Mammalia; order Rodentia; family Cricetidae; genus Peromyscus; species Peromyscus leucopus. The sequence continues at coordinate 30,248,968 of NC_051079.1, read as the reverse complement.
CAGCTGAGGAACTGTGGAGGTGAGGAAGCTGTGGCTTGTTCTGCTTCTCTGATCTTCCAGTGTTCACCCCAATAACTGGCCTCAGGTTTGATTTTATTAATAAGAACTTTTAAGATTCCTTCTACAATTGTCAGCTCTCATTTACAACCCAAAAGGGAAGTGACTAATGGGGAAGAGAATTGACTGAGGGCTAAATACATTTAGAAGGGAAATTACATGCTCAAGCTTTTCACCTTTCTTGGGACTCACTCTGTAGCCCAGGCTGCCTCGAACTCACAGAGATCTGCCTGGCTCTGCCTCCTGAGTGTTGGGATTAAAGGCGTGTGCTACCACCATCTGACTCAAACTATATTCTTACAAGTGGTTAGGTAAAGTGTTAGGAGTCTATCAGTGATGAGTGAAAATGAAACTGCCTTATTTTCCTTTGGCCCCTTATCTGTCCAAACTTCTTGTCTGCTACTGTTTTCTGGTAGGGTGGGGGAGTACACTCGATAGCTAGGCAACCTGAGTCACAGCTTGATGTACCTGTAAGTAAAAACCCTTTAGTTCTGAGTTAATTGATCTAAAGCAGAGATAGCATTTGGAAGAAAGAAGGTTAAGCTTAATTAACACATCTACCAGGCCTTCTCAAACAGATAGCCTGCATGCTTAAGTCTGTTCTTAGAAAGTCTGGAGAGTATCTCAGATAAGATACTTTCACCCAGAGAAGGTCCTGGCCATATCTTGCTAATGATGATAATTACAGAAAGACACCTAAAATTAGGGGTCTGGCTGTGTTACTGCTGTTAGCAGAGTTGGTAGGTTGTCCAAATATTCCAACAGTAATTGGGAAATTGTGCTTAATGAATGATCAAACACACTGTTCTTAGAAAAAGAATTGAATGGAAGAGCTATGATAGCACGCAAGAAATTCATTGCAGGAGATGGCTAATAGTCAAAACCAATAACAACAAGACTTCCTTGAGTCTTGGATTTATCCTCTGGAAATGCTGATTCCTACTTCATAATTCTGCATCCTGCAGCAGTCTAGATTTTCAGCCTTTGCACTGCTACCCATGCTGGCACATGCTTAAGTGATACAGTATCTTTAAGTCATTTCTGTTCCTGTAAGTAACCCCAGTAAACTCAAAGTTCAACAATTTGAACTTTGGTGGTATCCATACTATCTATGGATAATGTTATAGGCTCCCTATCAGGGATGAAAAGGTGTGTGTGTGTGTGTGTGTGTGTGTGTGTGTGTGTGTGTATGTGTGCCTTCCCAGGAAAAGTTTTGTCACACAAAATGTATGTGTATATGTTTGTGTGTGTGTGCATGGATGAGAGCATGCATGTATGTGTGTGCTTATGTGTACATGTTCATGTGTGTGTATATGTGCATATGTGTGAGTGTGAATGCATGTACCTGTGTGTGTGTGTGCGTGCATGCATGAGGTTGTCTGCATTTACTTATCTTTGACTTGCTATTGGCAAGCAGTCTTTGTTGCAGTTTGAAGAACAGGATAAGGATAAGAACATGCTTGTCAAGTGGGAAGGATTTGGTTTTAGAGTTGGAAGAAGTCTCTCATTGCCTCAGTTGAGGTTTGGTTCATGAAGATTCTAACTGTGGTTCTGAATCTTCACATCTAGGTAAAAATGCCAAGTACAAACAGTTTGTCTTTACTTTATACTTCCTGTCTGTAAAACAAGGACAATGGATACTTTTTTTCTTGTATATTGATAATAGCATTCCTCAACAAGAATGAGAGTCAAAGTCACCTAAAGAAATTACAAAAAATAAGTCAAATGGGTAAGCTATATTTATCATCTTTTAGAATATTTCAGTGTGAGTCTCCTTCCTATTTCATATTGTCTTGCCCTTCACTTTTCTTTATTTTGTTCTTTGCAAAGCCCCAAAAGATTTTGACTAGGTAATGAGAAAAGGACCTTTAGGGAAGGGTAATTGTTAGCACCATCTGTCTGAATTGATCTTTTGGGCACATTGAATAACCCAGAGCAATGTGATGGAGATAAGCTGGCAATGTGTATAAAGTGAGAACACAGAGTTAGAGGACTTGTGGGTTAAGGCAGCAGGTTAGATGCTTCCTCTGTGCAATTTGTGCATGAGAAGCATCAGGTGATAAAACTAATTATATTTGAAGGAGAGAAAGGAAGGAAGAACATTAGGAATCATGCAAGAGGTGATGGGACCACTGTCAAACCCAGAAAAGCAGAGGAATCACAAGGAAAAAGTCCAGTATGCTGATCGTGCTCCCTGAGTGGGGAAGAAGCAGAAGTCTCAACCACAAGGTAGGTCTGGTGAGTTCAAGCAGCCCTGAGGACAAGGGGTGAAAACCCTAGCCATGGAAAAGCCCATGGTTCCTGCAAGCCTTCAATCCAGTGTGAGGATTTGTCTGCCAGAGATTCTTCCTGCATGATAGGCCAGCCTAGGAGAAGAAACATCGTGCATTGCTCACCATAGCACAAAGAACTGTGGCCAGGTAGGAGGCCATATTGTATTAGGCTGAGCTACTCTAGGAACCTGAAAATAGGGACCAATCAAAAGGGAGGGAACCTGGAGGTACCCTATCACAATGATTGGATAAGGGTCACACACAAGAGGTAGTTTTTGCGATGGGGAAAGTTCTGTGTAGATCTAATGAAATGTTTAAGCATCTGGCTGCTCAAGATGCAGTGGGCATGACGGTTGGTGGCTCTGTGGAAAGGAGCAAGTCCTGTTGTCCTTGGGTTACTGTAGAGGTTGTGAGCTCTGCTCTCACAGCAACTGATGGCTTAGCCTGGAATTTCCTCCTGCTGTATGTGGCTTATTATTAGGCAATAAGGGCTCAGAGCTCTGAGCCTTGTACCTGTGACCTACAGCTTCCCTTCTCCTACAGAGGGATGTTCTTCTGGGAAGGGTCTGGCAGCATTGAGCCTGGCAGGCAGAAAGAAGACCCAGATCTCAAGTTTCTCTCAGAGTAGCACTTTCTTTGCTCCTTCTACTCTGTGATGCACCAGGGGTATGTTCCTTACCTCGAACATTTAGCTGCCCGTGGGTACAGACAATGAAGTGTTTCTAAAGGGAGTAGAAATCTCCCTGGACCAAGGATGCAAAGATCATTAGGGTGGTGACACTTGGAATTGGATAACCAATCAAAGGATTATCTCTGGGGATAATGAATTTTCACTCTTTCAGTAATTGTTAGTTTCCTGTAGTTTTTTAATCTAGAGATGAGGCTTGTGAGATTCCCCACTTCCATAGTCACGCATCTATTGGTGTTGTCATCGTTCAGGTCCTATTTAGCTGGCCATATTGTTGAGGTGTCATAGGTGTAGCTTCCATTGGTTACCTCCCACATTGCTAAAGACACCATACACTTTGAACACAGGACTCAAAGGACCTGAGCTCAATCTGACCTGACAGTCCCCCTGACTACCTTTCATATTTCATAATACCAGAAGGTGCTATTCTAACTGCGAAAGGAGGGAAGCGACCAATTGGTTATTTGTACATCTTGAACAGTATCATCTGTGTTCAAGTCATTTGCCTATTCACTGATTGCATTCTTCTTTCTTCTTCTTCTTCTTCTTCTTCTTCTTCTTCTTCTTCTTCTTCTTCTTCTTCTTCTTCTTCTTCTTCTTCTTCTTCTTCCTCCTCCTCCTCCTCCTCCTCCTCCTCCTCCTCCTCCTCCTCTTCTTCCTCTCCTCCTCCTCCTCCTTCCTCTTCTCCTCCTCCTCTTCCTCCTTCTCCTCCTCCCACTACTTTTTGTGATACTTGTGATGGAACTCATAGCCTTTACATTCCAGGCAAGTGTTTCATTGCTGACCCACACTCTTATTCCTACTATACAGTTTTTGACCATGTGACTTTCTGTAGCAGGAAGAGACAGTTGATGGGTCTAATTTATATACATGCTAGCAGGAACAGACAGTAGATGGGTCTCATTTATATCCATTCTATGCTAGCAGGAATAGAGAACAACACGTGCATCCCAGGGATCCAGGCAAAGTTCAATAATCTGAAATACTGTTTTCCACTAGAGTCTGAGTACATTGAAAGCTGGGGTGTGTTACAATGCTGGCATCTAGTTCAGTGTCTGGCCCCTGACTTACTGAATTAACTAAAAAATGCTTAAACGTATAGAATTGGCATCTGTGGAGTTCTGTCAGTTTTCAAAGTTCATTCCTATTTTAACTGTGTAGACGTCTAACTCTGATCTGGTGCTTCTAACTTATTTTCTTGTGAACATAAAGGCTTGAAACAGTTGGTCTTCTCTTGATTAATCTAGCTTAGAAAGACTGTGCTCAAGAAATTAATGGTTCAAGGTAACTGACAATAAGTAACATGACTGACTGGCAGGACAGTTGCCACTTACTGAATCTGTCTTTGAACTGTGTGCGTTATTGCTCTTCAACTTTACTGTCCATTAAATTAATATGTGGTCATTATTTAAATATTAAAAATACGAATAAAAAACCCTCAAAATTTTCTATTATTTAGAGATAATCACTTTTAAATTTTATAATTAAAAAATAATGATGACTTTTTCGATTAAGAAATTTGAATCAGGCATATTATAGTTGATGAATGTATATGAATATATTCCCATTGTAGCTACATTATTTTGAGATTAAGATCATCTCCAATTTTTAGTTTTACGAAAAACTGATAAAAGTATTCACACATATATCTATGAGCCTTTTTTACCTATTTCCTCTTAATATATTCTCTCTTAATATAGCTTTTGAAGTGATCATAATTCTTCAAAGTAAATTGGGATGAAAGTCAAGAAAGAACAGAAAAACAAGAAAATATGAGCTATATTTTTATAATCACTAAAATTATGTTAATGTTATTCATTATTCATGAATGATGGGATAGATATGCCCAGACTCAAAGGAAAACTCAGAATACTTATTAGTGAAGACAGATAAAGAAAAGCCTCATTGTCGTCGTCAGCATGGGAAACAGGTGTCCTCAGGCTTTGTAGGACTGTGCTCTGATGCATATTCTTCTGGAAATTATTCTTCAGTTACAGCTTCAACTTTTGTTATGAAAATTTCCAATCCATAGAAAAGTGGAAAGAATATTACAGTAAGCCTTGATGTATATATTTTCAAGTTTGAAAAATTAGTCTCATATCTGCCCCATTCTCTAATATTCTCAATTATTTTGAAATGATCCACTATCACATGATGCATTTTACAATTCTTGAAGTGCTGTAGCCCAAACATAAGCATTCCTTTAAATCTGCTATTACAATACTGTTATCAAATCTAACAATTGGGAAATAATTTCTTAATATTGCTAGTTTTTAAGCTTGCAAAATTGTCTCATTTTGTCTTCTATGATTTGGTTGCAACAAATCCAATTAGGATCATTGTTTATAATTAGGTGATAGGTATTTTTCTTGTTCATTTTTGAAATTTAATTAAAATTGACATATAATAATATATATACTAATAGTGCACTGTGATTTTAATATTTGTACACAATATATGATGATAAAATTAGGCTAATTAGCATATCCATTACTTCAAATATTAGTAATTTCTTCATGTTGGGAACAGGTAAAATCTTCTACTGTATTTAGTTTAAAATACACAGTAAAATATTGCTAATTATAATTAAAGTTTCTGTGTAAAAATTGAGAACATTTTATTTTATTTTTTTGAGAATTTCATACATGTGTGGAGTGTGTTTTGATCAAATCTCCCTTTATTTTCTCCCCTCTGATTCTTCTACCCCCTCCCATTTCTTTTCCAGCTTTATGTGCTCTCTCTCTTTTTAAAACAGTTCACCAATTCCCACTTAGTACTGCCTAAAAGTGCGAGAGTGTAGGATTATCTACTGGAACACAGGTAGCCTTTCAGGGGCAGCATCCCTGAAGAAAATTTACTCTCCATTTCCAAGCAGCCATTGATTATCAATAACTTCTCTGTTTTGTTCTGTTTCGGAATTTTGACTGGTTTGATCTTGTGTAGGTCTTGTGCATGTAGTCAGCCTTTGTGAGTTCATGTGTGTATCAGATGGCCTTGATATGTCCAGCAAACAATGTTTCACTGTGGACATCCACTGTCTTAGTTCTTAGGGTCTTTCATTCCCATCTTCTATGATGAACCATAAGCCTTGTGGGGAGAGAGCATGCAATAGCTGTCCTGTTTAGAGCTGAGCACTCAGGACTAGAGAGATGACTCAGTAGTTAAGAGCACTGGCTGCTCTTTCAGAAGATCTGGGCTTGGTTCCCAGCCCCTATATGGTGGCTCACAACTGTCTATAACTCCAGTCATGGTATCCAACACCCCCTTCTGGCCTTCATGAGTATTGTACATCTGGGACACACAAATATCCATGCCACTAAACACCTATGCATATAGAATAAAAATAAAGGGAAAGATTTACAAAGAAACAAAATGTAGAGCATGAACACTTCACAGTCTCGTATTCTCTGTAGTTTCACCAGTTGTGGGATTCCCATGTCAATCACCATGTAATGACCACAGAGCTTCTCTGGAAAGGCATGAGGGATCTACTAATCTATGGTATGAAAAAAAGAACTTAGGAGGTAATTTAATACTATATCTCTAATAGTAGGAGGTTCTCCCTAGGGTCTGTGACATCCTATCATGAGTTTTTGGCTCAGTTAAACAGTACCAGGCATGAGTTCTGTCTCACGCAGCAGGCTATAATTCCAATTAGAAAGTGGTTGGTCACTCCTATAACATCTGTGACATTATTGCACCACTGGGTGTATCTTACCAGGTCAGTTGTTATTGTAGCTTGCAGGCATCACAGACACGATTGTTGAAAACTCTTCTCCCTCTGACAGTATGAAAACTAGCCAGGGGTGAAGTTTCTAGCATGGTACCAGCTGCAATTCTCCACCTGCAATTCTGTACCCTCAAGTTCTCCTTATTTCTCTTCCTCTTCCTTAAATCTGTTTTAATCAATGAATTCATCTATCACTCCCTTTTTGTTGAAGAAATGAGGTGTTTTTCTAATTAAATTTTTTTTTTGTATTTTAATTTGCTGATTTCCCACCATGCCCTTCCTATTTGATCACAATGTGTATGGCATTAGCAGGGGATGTACCTCCTTCTTCCTTTACTTCTCTGTCTTCTCTCTCTCTCTCTCTCTCTCTCTCTCTCTCTCTCTCTCTCTCACTCTCTTCTTACAAATTGGTTTCAGTTTAATGGGTTTGTTACTTAGCATTAAAAATGGTCTGTAATTTTAGTTTCCAGTTTTCAAAATGTATAGATGAAAACTACTGGATATTTTCACTTGTCGCATTGTCAATCAAACTGCCCTAAGTGTTGCTCCCTGTTGTCTGCTCAGATCAGCTCCTGAGTTATTTTGAAATTAATTTAGCAGATTCTCCTAGGTGTTGTGACTCAAGATATCACAGGTACATTTAATGTGTTTCCTACCATATATTTGTTTTTAACCATTCCTCTAAGTAGTTCTGATTCCTTCACATTGGAAATGATATTTTAAAATCACATCCTTGTAGTGCAGATGCTGTTTGCTTTTAGGCTTATCATTATTTCTATGCTTCCTTTTTGGCAAATCTAAGAAACACTGATATTTTTTAAAGTTAAAATATAGTATGGGTTTTACTGATACTTCCAAATCATAGTCTGGAATATAAGCTTTTCACTGGCTCTATTAATTTTGGATCTATTTCCTGTTTCCTCTCTGGGATGTATCAACATTTAAGGAATGCTATTACTATTAATTTTTTGTTTGATCATGACATTCACAGTTATTCAGAATAGTCTTAGAATAAGACTATTAACCCTATTTTAAATAACATGATTACTAAAAGTAGCTTTTCTTTTCTTTTATTGCATTGGGAAGATATAGTCAAATGACTATTTCTGATAGGCTAATTGGATAGTTGTTCTCATTCACTATGTAACTAGCTTATTATCATTATGTTTCATATTTTAATGTTTATAGATTACATTAGTATATTAATTTTATAACTATTCAGATATACTCTTTAAATTTAAATTAAAAAATATTAAGATATAATTACATCATTCCCCTCTTTCCTTTCCTTCTTCCAACTCCTTCTGTTCCTCTCACTTGCTCCCTCTCAAATACCTGACCTCTTTTTCTTTAATTATTGTTACCTCTATAAACAAGTGCATTAAATATATAAATAAAACCTGCTGAATCTATTTAGTGTTGCTTGTGGGTAGGATTTCAGGACTGATCACTTGAATTGGATAACCCTTAGGGGGCTGTCCCTGGGGACAATTAATTCCTACTCTTTCAGCAGTTGTTGGTTGCCCATACTTCTTTATTCTAGGGGGAGAGCCTTGTGAGATTCTCCACTTTCATGACAGCATATGCTATTGTTGTGCTATTCCACGACAATAATGCTATTGTCATTGTTCAGGCCTTATGTAGGCAGTTGTATTGTTGAGGCATCATGAGTGGAGCTTTTTTGTCGTTTCTAGCAGTCAAAATTTCACACCAGACTTCCTGGTTCTCTAGCTCTTACAATCTATCTGTTCTCCTTTCTATGATGTTTCCTGAGCCTTAGGCTCTGACGTTGTGTTGCAGATGTATCCATTAGAGCTGGGTATCCCACAATAACTGTCTTCCACATATTGACCAGTTATGGTTTTCTGTGATTATCTCGGTCTGCGGTAAAGAGAAGTTTCTTTGATGAAGGCTGAGAGCCACTCTTCTCTGCTTAGGATGCAATTAGAATTATACTAGTTTGGGAAAGTGGTAGTAGGATCTCCTGTAGTGTCAATAACCTCACCAGCCATGGGTAATTGGCTAAGTTTCCATTACCAGATATGATTTCTATCTTGTTTAGTGGGCCTTCAGTCCAATTAGACAACAGTTGGTTACCACCAACATGTAAGTACCACTATTCCACTTTTAAGAATATTATGCTGTGCTGGTCATTGTTGTGGTTCATAGGTGTCACAGCTGGGTAGGAATATTGATTGCTTCCCTCCTTTGGTAGCTTAAATAGCAACTTCCATTCCTGTGAAATCAGGGAAGAGGCTTTCAGGGCAGATCCAGCTTGAATCTTCCAGGTGTTGTGTCCAAAATGCATGGTGCCTTCAGCCATAGGGAGTTAGCATCAACCTCTGGGAGGAAATCATGTGCAACAGCAATAGCCTATATTGTTTGGAGTCTATTGAACTCACCTGACCAACAACTCAGAAGGAAGTTTCTCATACTTTGTACTAGAGTTTTGGGTTTTTTTGTTAGATAGTCTATGGCTTGTGGCTGGGTTGTGGGGGAGCATTGCCAGTCCAAGTGACATAACTTCATTGAATATATATATATATATTATATATATATATATATGCATGTATACACACATATACGTGTATGTAGCTGTACAGTATATGTACTATATGTAATCTTAGGTAAGCATAAAACAATATGAATCCTTATGGATTTTTCAAACATTCTTAGTGTTATTTTTTCTCTCCCCCCCTTTCTGTACTGACCTCCCTCCTTTCCTCTTCAATTAAAGCCCACCAGTTTTCTAATTTCCTTCCATATCATCTATATCCTGCTATTCCCCTTTCTAGCACCCTTCCCAAATACATATTTTTGATATTAAAGCCATAAAACATGATTAAGAGGTATATAGCTTCCATTTCATTCCCCAAGCCCTGTTCACATCCTTTACTTATAACAACCTATTTTTGAAACTTTTATGGTTTGATTTTCAAATTTTCAAAAATATAAGCAATGATTTAAAGGTATCTGTGTTCTTAAATGTACATAGCAAGCTTTTTACCCTGCTCTCAATTTGAGTTTTCAAGCTTTGTATTTTACTTTGGTAATCTCCCCACGGTAGTATGTATAGCTAGTTCCTGTTCCTTGTTTACAGACTCATTATGCTCACTGGATTTAACAAATCTTCTGCTGATTACTAATAAAGTTGTTTCAAGTCTTTTGAGATTACAGCTCACACTGCATTTAATTTATGAGCCACTTTTCAGCCAGCTCAAATGTGCATTTCTCCAGATAGAAATATCTTAGAAGATATTTCGCCATCTTGTGCATCATCAGGAAAGCTGTAATAAATGAAGGGGGAGGTGGAAGTGAGGCATATTTATTAAGCTGTGTGTTGGTACTGAAGTAGGTACTAAATGCCAAGTGGTCATAAATGTCAAGCTTTATCCCAGAGGCCATGAACACCAGGGGAACTTTGGAGCATAGGGGTCAGGTTCTCACACAGGATGGGTAAACTGCTTCAGTTCAACTACTCTGGTGAAGAACACATTCCTGGAAGGAATGCCTCTCATAGCAAGCTCACTATGTTTGGCTTCACCACCATTGCCATGGCATGTTTGTGACTATTCCCTGGGAGAAAAAAAAAGCCTCAAGAGTGTTTATGTAATCAAGGAGGCTTGAGTGCTTTGTCAGTTAAAGTGCCTGAAATCAATGGCATGGTGCTGCCATGAACATACTAACTTCATTGTTAACATTCAGATGACAGCAGTTTACTTCCCACAGTCCACTTTACCAGGAAATTGCTGAATTCTCATTCCTTTCTACTGTGAAATGGTCTCTCCTTCACTGTATTGAAACACTTGAAGCTTTGCTTTGTTCTCATCTCTATGTTTTGAAGTGGGTATTTGGTCCTCTGCCACTTTTTAAAACCTAGCATTATGATTTTATGGTCAAATCAACATGTATCTCAATTTTTTTCTTTGGAAATTAAAGTTAGTCATTCTAGACTTGGGGGTTAATGTTTTTCTAAGCTTAGATATCAGATGGTTTTCCATGGCATTAGGAGGTCACTGAGAATCCAGCTACACTGAATCTGATAGAAGAGAAAGCAGGAAGTAGCCTTGAACACATTGGCACAGGAGAACATTTCCTAAATAAAACACCAGTAGCACAGACACTGAAAGGAACAATTAATAAATGGAACCTCCTGAAACTGAGAAGCTTCTGTAAGGCAAAGAACATGGTCAATAAGACAAAACAACAGCCTACAGAATGGGAAAAGATCTTACCAACCCTACATCTGACAGAAAGAACTCAGGAAACTAGATATCAAAATACCAAATAATCCAGTTAAAAATGAGGTACAGATCTAAACAGAGAATTCCCAATAGAAGAATATAACTGGCCAAAAGACATTTAAGGACTTGCTCAACATCCTTAGCTATCAGGGAAATGCAAATCAAAATGACACTGAGATACCATCTTATACCTATCAGAATGGCTAAGATCAAAACCACTGATGACAGCCTGTGTTAGAGAAGATGTGGAGCAAGGGGAACACTCCTCCACTGCTGGTGGGAATGCAAACTTGTACAGCTACTCTGGAAATCAGTATGGTGGTTTATCAGGAAACTGGAAATCAACCTACCTCAAGACCCAACAATACCACTATTGGGCATATACCTAAAAGATGCCTAATCATACCACAAGGTCACTTGCTCAACCATGTTCATAGCAGCATTATTCATAATATCCAGAACCTGGAAATAACCTAGATGCCCTTCAACAGAAGAAAGGAAAAGGAAAATGTGGTACATTTACACAATGGAGTATTACTCAGTGGTAAAAAAACAATGACATCATGAAATTTGTAGGCAAATGGACAGAACTAGAAAGAATCATCCTGAGTGAGGTAACCCAGACCCAGAAAAACAAACACGGTATGTACTCACTCTTAAATGGATATTAAGACACAAAGCAAAAGATAACCAGGCTACAATCCACAACCCCAGAGAAGCTAGGTAAAAAGGAGGACCCTAAGAGGAACATGCATGGAGGGCTCCAGGAAGGGCTCCAGGAAGGGAAAATAGTCCTTGGTAAACTAGGGGGGGGGTATCTAAGAGAGGGATAGGGGATGGGAACAGAGGGATGGAGAGGGAGAGGAATGAAAGAGATATTTTGGTAGAGGAAACCATTAAGGGGTTAGAGGGAAACCTGGTGCTAGGGAAATTCCCAGGAATCCACAATGATGACACCAGATAAGACTCCTAGCAATAATGGAGAGGGTGCCTGAACTTACATTCCCCTATAATCAAATTAGTAACTACTCTAGTTGTTATCACAGAACCTACATGCAATAATTAATTGATAGAAGCAGATGCTGTGATCCACAGCCAAGCACTGGGCTGAACTCCTAGATTTCAGGTGAAGAGAGGGAAGAGGGATCATAGGACCAAGTGAGGTCAAGATCCTGATGGGAAAAACCAAAGACACAGCTGAATCAAGCTGGTGGGAGCCTATGGACTCTGGCCTGTTAGCTGGGGAACATGCATGGGACCAAACTAGGCCCTCTGAATGTGGGTGACAGTTAAGTGGTTAGATCTGTTTGGGGAGCCCCGGCAGTGGGGCCAGGACTTATCCAGGTGCATGAAATGGCTTTTTGGAACACATTCCCTAGGGTGGAATACCTTGCTCAGCCTTGACACAGGGGGGAGGGGCTTGGTCCTGCCTCAACTTAGTATGCCAGACTTTGTTGACTCCCCAAGGGAAGGAGGCTTTACCCTCTCTGAGAGTGGATGGGGGGTGGGATGGAAGGAGGTTGGGGGCAAGAGGGAGGGAATCTGGGATTGGTATGTAAAATGAAAAAAAAACTTTTTTTTTTAAATAAAAAAAAAGAGGTCATTGAGTCACTTTATACCCCCATCATTCTAAATAGTGCCAGCTCTATCTTAGTATACTCACAGGCTGTGATTAACATCAGTATTTTCCTCAGAGAACAGGTATAATATGGGCTATAAATGAGGCAGGAAACATGATGAACAGATTTCAAAGATTATCTTGAATAAATGATCAAGATAATTTGGAAAAGCATAGGATGAGAATTTGTAGCAGGAATCTTAAAAGTTCTTATTAATAAAATCAAACCCGAGGCTAGTTATTGGGGTCCATGCTGGTAGATCAGAGAGACAGAACAAGCCACAGCTATCTCACCTCGCCGGATCCTCAGCTGGTCTTGTTTCCTCCGACTCGAAGCTTCTGTGTCCTCATCCCAATGGCTCTCAGCTGAACTGCTGCTGGAAAGCCTGAAGCTTAACCAGCCACATGCTTAACCAGCCAAATGCCTCTAGTTTCTGGTCCTCACGCCTTATATATCTTTCTGTTTTCTACCACCACTCCCTGGGATTAAAGGCAGGCTTTCTGGGATTAAAGGCGTGTGTCACCATGCTTAGCTATTTCCAATGTGGCCTTGAACTCACAGAGATCCAGAGGATTTCTATCTCTGGAATGTTAGGATTAAAGGTGTGAGTGTCACCATTTTCTAGCCTTTATATCTAGTGGCTGTCTGTTCTCTGACCCAGATAAATTTATTAGAGTACACAATATTTTGGGGAACACAATACCACCACATTTCCTCTCTTTTTGTCTAAAATTAAAAAAGCTTATAACTAATACAAGAAAAACTATCTAATAAGTATATACAATATATACAGCCAAAAATTACATTAATGATATCTAGTCCATTAACATTTGACAGATTCAGATAAAAACTCCATTATATATATTAACAATGTCCAGTCCAGTAACATCTGATAGACTCAGACCAAAAAATTTTCATTACTTATCTTATTTAAAACAAGTAGTTCCTTTTTAAAAGTAGATTTCATAATCTCCCTTTTTATCTTATCATATCCATATTTTCTCTTTTTTCTTTTCATAATAGATTCATTAGTCTACCTTTTGTCATTTTTATATCTTCCCCTTTTTCTTCAGTGTAGATTCAGTGATCTACCTATTTATCCTATTATTTCTTTATCTTTTTTCTCAGAGTAGATTCGATGATCTATCTCATATCTATATTCTCTTTTTCTTTTTGCTTTCTAGGGGTGAAGATATCTTTAGGGAATCTTGAAAAGAAAATTTTTGGGTTAATCATCAAGTCCTGTATCATTTGTCCAGTCTCTGCATAATAGGAAAGTTCAGGGCTTGTTTCAAGTCCTTGTTCGAGTAGTCTGTCAGGTTGGATCATCTCAACTAGTCCTCTCGAAATTGTCCTGACCAGTTTGTAGTCCAAAGTCGATTCTTCCATGGTGTTAATTGGCTTAATGGCTTTATCATAGTCCATGTGGAATCATCATTGTAGGATCCTGTCATCTTTTTGAAGATTTCAAAGTCACTGTTAGGCATGGTCATGGTTTCCTGCAGACTTTTTTTTTTTTTTTTTTTTTTTTTTTGCCTCCTCTGTGGTTTGGAGCAATCACAGTCTGATAAATGTCTGTCTCTCGGAACCACGAACATTCTTCCTTAGAACAGAAAATCTTCACAACAATTTCTCCCCACCATTTGTCTTGCCAAACTTTTCCAAACTGACCTTTGCCGATGCTTTCTTGTAACACGATGGTCCTGTCAATTCTTCTCTGAACCAGCAGCAGTAAACCCTTCGTCCCAGGTAGCAGCATCACCGTAGTCACCAACATGATGAGAAGGAGCTGGCAATGTGGAGCAGTAGCCACTGCTTCCATGGTCTCACCACTGTTTGTGGCTCAGTCCAGGCCAAAGCTTCTCCCAAGTCTCCTAGGCCGGCTCAAACTCGGGATCCTACTGCCTCTGTCTCCTTCAGCAAATCCTACCGGTGTGCGCCACCACAACCGCCTGAGTGTAGCTTGGGCCTGAGCTGGGGCTCACAAGGCCACAGGCAAACAGCTTTTTCATGAATTCGTAACACTTGAACGTTGGGCGCCAGATGTAGCATGTATCTTAAAAGTTCTTATTAATAAAATCAAACCCGAGGCAAGTTATTGGGGTCCATGCTGGTAGATCAGAGAGACAGAACAAGCCACAGCTATCTCACCTCGCCGGATCCTCATCTGGTCTTGTCTCCTCAGACTGGAGGCCTCTGAGTCCTCATCCGGAATGGGTCTCAGCTGAATTTCTGCTCAAAAGCCTGAATGCTTAACCAGCCAAAATCTTCTAGTTTCTGGTCCTCACGCCTTATATATCTTTCTGTTTTCTACCACCACTCCCTGGGATTAAAGGCAGGCTTTCTGGGATTAAAGGCGTGTGTCACCATGCTTAGCTATTTCCAATGTGGCCTTGAACTCACAGAGATCCAGAGGGGTTTCTATCTCTGGAATGTTAGGATTCCTAAAATGTCACCATTTTCTAGCCTTTATATCTAGTGGCTGTCTGTTCTCTGACCCCAGATAAATTTATTAGAGTACACAATATTTTGGGGAACACAATACCACCACAAGAATTTTCCTAAAAATACTAAGATGCATTTTTTTTGAAGTACAGTACTTTAAAAAGCAGGTATGACTATAAGAAAAGATTGGCCTACTGATAGGTTTCTTAAAACTTAGTTTTATTGAACAACTATGTATTCGTTGTCTTCCATTCTTCAGGAACGTTGCAAGCTCTGATAATACAGTAGTGAGCAAGAAAGTTCAGGTTGCTACTCTCCCCGAACTTCAATTAATGGAATACATAAACAATAA
Source organism: Peromyscus leucopus (assembly GCF_004664715.2). NCBI lineage: Eukaryota > Metazoa > Chordata > Mammalia > Rodentia > Cricetidae > Peromyscus > Peromyscus leucopus. The sequence goes on along the minus strand of NC_051079.1, from coordinate 30,233,560 downwards.
ATAAAGAAACAAACAAATAACCTATTTGATTGTAGGGGTTGGAGATATGCTTCAGTGGTTAAGCATGCTTGCAGCTTTTCTAGAGGACTCAAGTTCAGTTTCCAGTACACATATTGGTCAGTTATAAGCTCTTGTAACTGTAGTGGCATGGGACTCAATGCCCTCTTCTGGCCTCTGAGTGCTCCTATATACATGTGGTGCGCGCGCGCGCGCGCACACACACACACACACACACACACACACACACACACAAGGAAAATGTTTGATTGTGATAAGTGCTATGGAGAAAACAGAATTCCTGAGAAATTCTGAAACTTCTCTGGAAATGATTCATAGAGCAGATTCCATATCATGTGAAGAAACTCTGATGATTTAGGGGAGACCCAGCTGAGGAAGAGGAAACATCTTAGGTAACAATATCAAGGCCAACATATGGATCCAAAACACATGTCCATCAACAGATGAGTGGCTAAAAAATGGCATTTACACACAATTTGGTATTAGTCATATACAGAAAATGAAACCACGTTGTCTACAGCAGAAACCCGGACCTGAGGACATTACGTTAAGCAAAATAAGCCACACACAGAAAGACAAGTGTGTGTTTTCTCCTTTTATAAAAGATTTATTTATTTATTTAGTCACCTGGGCATCATGTCTTTAAACTATGGAGGTAGAAGTTTGTTGTTTGCTGTATAGAGGCTCCTTTCCCCATTTCAACTCCCCCCATACCTCCCCTCAACATACCCTCCTCAACTTTATGTCTTTTTGTTGTTTTGAAAACCTACTCAGTCCAGTTAGTGCTACCCATAGTGCTATTCATACCCACATGGGGCCATCCACTGAATGGGAAAGCTACTACTGGCCACATCTTTCAGAAATAATGGTTTTCTCTCCTTCAGCCACTCTCCACTGCCAACAGCTACTCACTAGGGAGTGGGGTCCAGAGGTCATCTATCCTACCTATGCTCAATTTTGGCAGGAAGTAAAGTTCAAAAGACAGGGAAGGATTATGTAGGGATTTAGAGGTTTATTAAATGAAATCCAAAACTCCCTCCATAACTCTAGTATATAATTATGTATTACATGTAAGAATTCCATGTATATTCAAGAACACATCTCAAACTAATGAGGACCTGACAGGCCATACAAATAAATAGTGTTAAACACATGCATTGTCTGTGCAAAACACAATATCCTTACATAAATTGTACAAAATACATTGTAAAATACAATGTAAATTGTAACATTTTAATTTAAAACAAGAGTATAAATGCTTAAAGCAAACATGAACGAATGTATGTAATTTTAGAGTAGGGAACAATTTTCTAAGCATAAAGTAAGTATGAGAAATAAAAAAGTAAAACAGAAACCTGTGAGCAATAAAATGTGCCAATGCATATGAAGCTCATAAAACAAAACAGAGACACACCAACACTATGGTAAGGTGGCAAAGACAGGGACAGATATTTTACAAAGACCTCTGAAGTTAGGGGAAAGTTTTAAAACTTCTAGAAAGGTGAATCTTACGGAGAAGAAAAAAGTTATATGGTTTTTGTCTGCTAAGGTAGTCAAGAAAAAAATGATTATATGCAAAGCTGCTGCTGGTGTGTCCTGAACAGGTTCAGGGGTTTCTTCTGTGGCAAATAGTCTTGTAAACCTTTCATCTTTATTTTGAGGGGCTACACTGAAAATATTAAATTAAATTGTGCCTTGTGTGAGGATAGTTTTACATCTAGGAATCATTCAAAAGTAAGCAATCAGGGATGTGGATAAAGGTTCGAATGTAGGTATGTGTATCACAATCTAAATCTTCAACACTGGGGGAAGAGTACAGATCTGAGACTGTAGCCACTGGAGATCACACTTCTGTAGACTTTAAAGGAGAAGGGGAATTGCTTGAAATACAATGCCAGGCATAAACTCCAGAACCTTAAATCCTTTGTGAGTGAGGATTTTGAACAAAAGTGATAATTTCGTGTTTATATTGCCAGCCACAGCTCATTTATTCTAGATCTTCCTCTCTCTCTGCAAGAAAATAAAAGCAGCCATTGACATGGGGGTAAACTTGAGCTAAGTTTATAGATGATTTTATTTTCTCATCTCCTGAATATTTTATAATAAGAATATATTATGTTTATAGTCAGTAGAAAAATCACTATTTTTTAAAACAAAGGCATCCCTAGAAAGCCAACCTTGTTCATTTTAACAGTACTTATTATATATTCATTTCCTCCTATATTAGACTGCTGTTGGTCCTGTATTATGAAAGTGGGTATGAAAGAATTATTATTATTATTATTGCTACTATTTTAGAGAATCTAGTGTGATGATATTTTATTTGTGCTTTAATAAACAAAGGTTGCCTGGAGATCAGAGGAACAGGAATAGCCATTATAAGTAAACGGAAAAGTCAGGCAATGGTAGCACATGCCTTTAATCCTATCATTTGGCAGGCAGAAATCTGTTTGGATCTCTGTGAGTTCAAGGCCACACTGGAAATAGAGTCAGGTGGTGGCACACGCCTTAAATTCCAACACTAGTTAACTATGGAGGTCTGTAGGTCTGTACAGACAGACAGGAAGTGACAGAGCTGGGTAGGAAGAGGAAGTGATGTAGCAGGACAGAGAGAGCAAATCAGATGGCAGAACATCAAGGCATATAGGCATGGGTAGACAAGAAGTAGCTTGCCTTGGAAGCTGCTGAATTGGTGAGGTAAGGTTAGCTGTGGCTTTCCCTATTTCCCTGATCTCTCTCAGGCTTTCACCCCTTTATGTGGCTCCATGTTTTTTACTTAATAAGACCATTTAGAAATTCATCTACAATCTAGGGGTTCCATGTGGGGGAAAGGAGTAAATGAACATGTAAGAGGAAGTGTTTTGTGGAAATTGAACAAGACCTGGGTGCCCTGGGGTCACTTGTCAAGTCAATTCATTTAACATGTGTGTAACTTTTATCACTTCCTTAACCATCTTAATGCCACTTTATTGCATTGCTTAAAATTCTGTCAGAGATTAATTCTGGATAACAATCTCCTATATATAAACACTAGTACAAATACAACAACAATTCTGGGTACACTGGGAGCTACTGAGTCATCAAACTTCACTATTATCTAGGACTGAAACTGTCATATTGAACATATGTTGGGGAATAGGAGCTTTCTTCATGTGGGGGGAGAGGCAGAGATTATGGCACGTTGTATTCTTTGTCAATGGGAGCCCAGATGGATATATGCTGTTTAGCAGGACCTAGGGCAGCACACACACACAATGGAGAGTTTTTTAATATCATTGTGCTTGCATTTCCTTGCTTGTACCATGGGAAATGCATTCCTCTGTAGGATAAATATTCCTATTGGACACTGTAGCATCCAGTAAGTCGTGTACTGCAGATGCTGCTGCTGATGTTGAGGGTGACTTCGAGAACAGTTTCAAGTAAATGGAAAGGAGCTTGACATTGATGAACTGCTGGACAAGACATAGAATGTTCCCATTATTCCACGAGGCAACTCGAGACTTCTTGTAAGTAACACAGAGAGTCCAAGCAGAAATAAGCAGCGTAAGAAGTTCCCTGCTCTTTCTGAATTAGTGGCTGCCAGTATGACATAAACAAAGCTTCCGAATGATACTCATTTGGTATCACACTTCAGAATGAATTACTCAGCGGTGCTCCAGGGACCTGAAAAATTATCCTCAAAGAGTTTTCATCCACAAAGTAACTGAGTCATCTATGGAGAAACCCAAGTTAATTACTAGGGAATCAAGGAAATGGAAATGATGTTTTACAGTTAGGTTGCATCTGAAAAAGGAAGACATGATTGGGCTCTTTGTAAAGTTTGCCTGCTGTACCTTATTATAATGTAATAGAAACCCAGAAAGAAACGATAATAAAATTTGATATAAAGTACCATGCTTTTGCAAAGTGCTATAGAAAAGCTAAATTTTACTATTGATGATCCTACAGAAACATCATTAAGACTAGATTCTGTATTGCCCCAAAGATATATTTTAGTATCTCCTGCAAAATTAGAGGCAAATTTTATGACCCTCTTTTCATGGATATTTTGCTCTGTCAGCAGATGCTAACTGAAGATGCATGAAGAGGAGAAAGTCAAATTGACATTATCTTCTCTCTAATGCTTGCTGATGTATAAAGCATTCCATCCACCAGAGCTGGAAGGCTAGAAGTCAGTGCATTGTCACAGAGGGCAACGTCATTCTCTCAACATTAAGCAAAACTGTTGTCACAAATGTATCACACTCCAAACACTTATCTTCCAGATCCAAGGTACCAGGGAGTGGCCAGGTTTAAGCTCCTAAGGGTAGAGCTGATTGCTTATGATCATAAATGGGATGTGGTTAGATCTGTTTCCTTGTATTGCTTGGCTCAGTGCTCTGTCTTCCTTTTATTGACCACAATTACCCAACCATGGGCAATGACTCAACATTCATTCACAATACTAACACGATGTTCTGAGCCAGACTGTACCTGAGAATGACTCATACTTTACAGTGACTGATGCCCAAGACTGAGTAGTAGATACATGGGATACGTAGTATAAAATATAAAATTACTTCTTTCCCTTTCTCTTTCTTTGTCACAATTCCTTTCCAGGCATTGTTGAGAAACAATGGAGAGTTGGTCAGGAAGATGTAATCACAAGGCACAAATGTTCTCTGGGCCTGAGCTTCTTATCAGTACCAGTAGAAGATTGGAGTCAGTGACATCTGAGTTTTCTTTTCTTTCCTAAAATGTAGTTTGCTGCCTTACCTCCTACTCAGAGAAGTGGGATCTGTAAAAGACAGGAGAAGCCTCATAGAGAGTGTATATTCTTTTTGAGAGTGGAAGGACTGATTAAATAACAAACCAAGCTCTACACAATTAAAGTGAGCTCTAATGGGTTAACAGCAGATATAAAGTGATACATTAGACACCAAGCTGAGGGCTCTTTAAGTAATGATGTTAGTGAATGGAGTCATCAGGGAAGGGCAGGTTCTTATGAGCTCTGCTGGTGGTGATCATGTCTGGCAAGAAGAATGATTTATATAGGTAGATGTATGATGGGCACGTAGGCTAGCATGGCAGTGGCCTTCTTGTCAAAAGACCCAAGAGGAGCAAACATGAGAACACAGGATGATTATGGTGGGCTTGGTTTTTTGTCTACCCTTCTATCTCCTACCCAGTCCCCAATATAGTCTGATATGTGAAAATATAATTTTCTTTCGTTCTCTACCTTCAGAATTACTGGTAAGATGGACTTGAAGTCTTTAGATGACACTGGCCCAGAACCACAGATTCATGAAATGATCTGTAATAGTGATGCATGTAACTTTCCAGCTCTGATGTCACTCATGGTGATAAGTTCCTACATATATGGTATACTCTGGTCATTTTATGAAGGCTTTACAGTATCCTTGGTTCCTGACCTGGCATACCATTCTATGCCTTCTCACTGAAGGAAGTATACATAGTTAGAGGCATAACCATAATTTGTTTTATTAAAAAAGATTATCAAGTCATTATAGAATCATCTTAATAAAATCAGTATGGTATTGGAAGAAAACAGATACACTGATTAATAGAATAGAATCAAGGACCCAGATAAAATTCCATGAAGTATAGCCACTTGATTTTTAACAAAGATGTAAACAACACACATTAGAGAGAATACAGCATCTTTCACAAATGGTGCTGTGGAAACTGGATGTAAACATGTAGAAGAATTAAACTGCACAAAAATCAAAACCAAATGAATCAAGGACCTCAGCATAAGACCACAAACTCTGAAACTGCTAAAGAAAAAAATTTAGGGAGTGCATTTTAATATTTAATTACAATAATTTCTTGGTGGGATTCTGGTCACTCAAGAAATAAGATCAATGATCAACCCACAGGATCTCATAACACTAAAATGTTTCTGTATAGCAAAGAAATAGTCAATTAATTAAAAAGACAACCCCAAAGGGGAGGAAATCTTCACCAGATGACAGAGAATTAGTGTGTAGAATATACAAAGAACCAAAAAGACAAAAACAAACAAAAAACCTAAAACATCAAAACAAACAAACAAATCTCATAAAAATAGACTACTGAACTGATCAGAGATTTCTCAAAAGAAGAAATACAAATGGCAAGACGGCACTTATAAAGATGTTCATTCATTGTCCTCACCACGATTTCATTCCTCACTTCCTATCACCAGTCCCCTGCTGTTAGCTTTCTACCCCCACACCCTGACCAATGGTCTCTTTATAATTTTCTGGTTCCTGGGGTTATCCTATGTTTATCCCATACTCACATCTAAGTATCAGGAGCTAAGAACTGCAGATGAGAGAGCACACACAGTGTTTGTCTTTTGGGGATTGGGTTTATCTCACTCAATATAATCTTTTCTAGGTCCATCCATTTACTTGACTAATTCATGATCTTGTTTTTCTTTATATACAGCCAAATATTATTCCACTGTGTGTGTGTGTGTGTGTGTGTGTGTGTGTGTGTGTGTGTATCTCACATTTTCATCATCCATTCATCGGTTGAAGGATATTAAGTTGATTCCATTATCTAGCTATTGTGAATAGGGCAGCTATGAACAGTGCTTACATCTGTAGGGTAGGAGGACAAGTCCTTCGGGCATACATCAAGAAGTGATGTAGCTGACTCATGTGGCAAACTTTTTAAATTTTTTTTGAGGATTCTCCATACTGATTTCAAGTGTGGCTGCACCAATTTGCAATCCCATTCAGAGTGGATGAGAGTTCCTCTTTCCCTACAACTTTGCCAGCATATATAGTCATTTTTTTTGTTTTTGTTTTTTTTTGATCCTAGCAATTTTGACTCAGGCAATATTGCAGAAAGACTGTAAGAGCCAGAATACCAGGAAGTCTGCTGTGAAACAGTTTCTTTAGAAATGGCTTCACAAGACAGAAAAATGGCAATGCCAATTAATATATTAACTTTAAAGGGGAAAAAAGCATGGGGTCCCACTCCTATAGGCAACTAATGAATTTCAGTGATTAGCCTGGATACACAACCTTATACACAAATGACAAAAACAGATTCCATGTGTTGTATTTATATCTATTTGTGCAAACACACATATGTAACAATAACAAGTGAAACAGGCTGTCAACTTGAGAATGGGGAGGCATGGGAGGAATCTAAAAGAGGGTAGTTGAGAGAGGCTGGAGGGAGAAAATGGAGGAGAAAGTTATGGAATTCTATTTAAACTTAAAACATATTTAAAAATAGCATCCAACATCCTTAGTCACCAGGGAAATGAAAGATTAAAGCTATTTGATATTCTCTCTCACCCTAGTCAGAATGCCCATATCATTGGGAAAACAAATGACAAGAAATGGTGGTGAGGATGTAGAGTAAGCAGAATTTACTCACTGTTGGTGTGAGTGTAACCACACTGGTGCAAACAGTTTGTGTATCAGTCTAGAGGTTCCACAGAAAGGCTAAAAATAGAATTGTCATATAACCCAACTACGCTGCTCTTTGGCATGCACACAAAGGTCTCTATATCTTACTATGGTGTTACTTGCTCAGCTATATCCATTTCATCCCCCTCTATTCACAATAATGAGCAATGGAGTCAGCCTAGTTGTCCATCAACTGACAGATGAATAATGAAAATGTGATATATACACAATAGAATTTTAATCGGCCCCAAAGAAAAAGGAAAATGTGAAATTTGCAGGAACATAGAAGGAAATGGAAATATTATAATGGAGGAATTAACCCGAGCCCAGAATGACAAATGCCATATGTTCTCTCTCATTTGTGGATTATGGATTTGAATTTTTAGATTTATGTGTTCCTCTTGGAATGTCTGTAAAGACCATAGGACTAGAAAGGGGCCACGGAGAGGGCAGTGAGAGGACTGAAGGAAGGCATGGAGAAAGAAAGTAGGGGAGGGGAATACTGGGAGTGGTAAGGTTGAAATGGGGACAGGAGCATGAAAACAGGGCACAGGAGAGGAGATGTGGGGGGTGACAGACACTAACAGTGCACGGAGAAGTCATAGGAAAACCTACTACTCTGTAAGCTAATTAAAAGCAGTTTTTCTTTTAAAAATGTTTAAATGGAGATACTCTGCATGGAATGTCAGTCTTAGAGGCCATGAGTGATTAAACAAATATCCCAGTGCTGGATACGGGGTACCTCTCTATGAGATTTGCTGCAAAGGGCATAGGGGCCCCTCAAATAACATAACTAATTACTTTCTAATTGAATTTGAAGCCTGTTCCACAGGAAGGATTTCATGCTTGGTACTTTAAGCCTGATCAAAAGTCTATGGATGGGGAGGTCATAAGCCCTAGGGGGAACTTACTACTATGTCCTACTATGGAGTTACTTGCTCAGCTATATCCATTTCATCCCTCTCTATTCACAATAATGAGCAATGGAGTCAGCCTAGTTGTCATGGTGTCATAATGCCATTTAAATATCTATGTTTAGGGTCAATCAGATAGCTCAGTGGGTACAGGTGCTTGCTGCCAACCCCGGAATCCTGAATTTGATCTCCGAGACCCACAAGGTAGGGAGAACTTATGCCTTCTGGTTGCACTTGAACTTCCATGTACATGTGTGTATGCACGCCCACAAATAAATAAAATGTTAAAAGAATCTATGTTTCTCTTAGTTTTAATCAGAGATGCTTCCTTCTCCAGTTGATGGTGGCGAATGCAGAGGCTCTCAGCTGCTCAAGGTGCTGAGAAATGTGACTGTTGAGTGCTCAGCCTTAGAACACAGCTGAGGAGTGTCAGAAGAACTTAAGAGCAGGGAGATGGGGAGGAGGAAGGTGACACACTGTCTTCTGGGCATGATGTGGTTGTTGCAATTATGAAGTCACAAAAAACGGGGGCTCTCTGCATTAGGCCTGCACAATGCTGGGTCTATCAACATTAAGTCACAGATAGAGGAGATCCCTACTCCTCTCGTGGGAACTACTGGTTGTTGTTGGATTCAGGAGGAGGAAGAGTCATTGGCTTTAGTGATGTAACCACAAGTGGGTCCACCATGCCCAGTGGACAGCTCCATAATCACATGCACATGAATATTCTTGGTTAAACTCAGTGTATTAGAAAGAGAAACCAAGCAAAAGGACAAGAATCAAGAGGGAGACACAAAGAAGGGGATTAACAGGAGTTAGGGGCAGTAAGAGGGTTGGGGGTGGGTGTAATCAGAATGCACTACCTGCATGTATGAAATCCTTAAGGAATACATTTAATTTAATAAAAAGGAGTCATCTCAGACTAATTGCAGTTAGGAATAAGATGAGTTTCATCTATTTTGCGTCTAGTGTGTGTCTTATAAAGACTGTAATGTAAGCATCTAAGAACTCCAGAAGGTAGGCACTGTATTTACTTTGCATGGACTGACATCATTGATTTTAAACATGGCACTATAAACTATGTTGTGACCACCCTTTTCCAGATAAAGAAACACTCAGACCCAGAGGGCTGTGCACGTCATTCCCTGGCATTAAGTGGAAGAGCTGAAATCTGAATCCAGTTTTTACATGCGAGAGACTATGTCCTTAGTTATAATGATCGGAATTAAAAAATAAAAATACCTGAAGAGTTTCTCACCACCAGTCCTAACTCAAAAAATAGAGTTGTCTCTGTGGCTGAGAAATACTGATATGCAAGATTGTTTTCTGTGATGTCTTTTGAGTTTCACTGAATATGCCTAATTTTAATCAGGCAATTTTGGGAGAGAAAAAAAAAAGATAACTGGCAAGATGAGGGCACTCATGCCTTGCTGAACAGCCGCATTCACTGCCTGGAATAATGATGAGAATAATGATGTTTTCCCTGGGTAAGTTGTGCCTGACTGGCCCACAATTTATCCTGTGCAGAACACAGGTGATGCACTTGGGTTTGCTAGGTGCTCTTAGGCTAATGTAAAACCACAAGAGGACTACTTCCAAGTGACCTCAGGCTCCACCAGCTGGTGAGGTGCCCCAGACCATGCAGGCAGAATAATTAACACATCTTTTGATTAAGTATTTTCAACCTAAATGCTGGGGAGTAATGTTCACTAGGTAGAATTAGGGATTTCAACACCTACTGGTATATGAATTTAGGAAGAAAATAGGATATGACCTGGCAGGCAGCAAATACCCAGGTATACAATAAAGGGATCACAGGATGGACTTGAGATTAAAATAAAGCAAGAGGCTCACCATATTCCATTAATGCAGAACACTGTCATCCCTATGAATGGAGATGAGACTTCTACTTGTCTCCTGTCCAATACAGGTGCCAACTCCGTACAAAATACACCTGCATGTCTAAGTTAGATTCTAATTGATACATTTTCATTTTGAGTTTCTACAGTAGTGAACATTATGCTAGACACTAGGACAAGTTGGGAGAGAAGATGTAATGAATTTCTTGGCTGACTTACTCCCTGGGGTATTCTGGACAAACTATGATGCCCTTGCAGTGCATGTTGGTTGCCATGAAAGGAACAGGACAGGATATTATGTCAGTTCTTAGCGGGGAATGGTACAGGGGTTGCTGAGGTCCAGTCTCAGAAAGGGAAATCTGCATTCAGACTGAGACTTCAGTGAGAAGTTGCCCAGCAAAAGAGAGTCGGGACCTATGTGCCTGCCTGAGGAAAGGCTACGTTAAAAATAGAGATTGGTGCCTTGGAAGTGAAATTAGTGGGTCAGGAGATGAAAAAAAGGGGTGAGAAAAAGTAAAGTCTGTGAGACGGCAGGGATAGATTATGGAAAGATTCATATGTTTTCTAGGCACATCAAGAATTTATTCTGATAGTGATGGAAGTCATTGGAAGGTTTCAAGCAGGTACTTGGCCAAGCACATTTCAACTGGAGGTTGGAGAACAAGGGAACACTAACAGCTAGCTCCAGCAACCCAAGCCCAGAGTTCATTATCTCTCAGTGGGTTTTCTGGGTCATCTACCTGTGTTCCCTTTCCTCTGCCATTACAGAACACTTCATAGTTAGGGTAGTAGCTGGGGTGGCAGCACATATGTGATAAGATAAAAAGGTAGATTTTTGAATCCACTGAAAAAAAAGATATAGATATGATATAGATAAAAAGGTGGATTATTGAATCTACTTTGAAAAGGCAACTACTAGTTTTAAATATTTTACATTAGATTGGATTTTTGGATATTGTATACAAATTATGCATATTGCTACAAATTTGAGATTGATTTATATGGAAATGATAATATATGAGGTAGATTTTTGAATCTACTCAGAAAAGAAAAAAGAGAGAATATGGATATGATAAGATAAAAGGGTAGATTATTGAATCTACTTTTATAAAGGAACTGCTTGTTTTAAATATTTTACAATGGATTGGATTTTTGAATATTGTATACAATTTTGGAATGGATTCACCAAAATAGGATAAATAATGAATTTTTTGTATGAATTTGTCAAATGTTAATGGACTAGACATTGTTAATATAATTATTGACTGTATATATTGTATATACTTATTGGATATAGTTTTTTTTATATGAGTTATAAGCCTCTTTTATTATTTTAGACAAAAAAGGGAAAATGTGGTGATATTGTGTCCCCCCCCCCAATATATTGTGCACCCTAATAAACTTATCTGGGGGTCAGAGAACAGAACATCCACTAGATAGACAGAGAGGCCAGAAAATGGTGGCACATACACATTTAATTCTATCACTTGGGAGGAAGAGATCCATCCGGATGTCTGTGAGTTCAAGGCCACACTGCAAACAGTCAGGCATGGTGACACACACTGATAATCCCAGGAAGTGATGGTAGGAAGCAGAAAGGTATATAAATTGTGAGGATCAGGAACCAGAGGCTTTTTAAGCTTTTGGGCTTTTAGCAGCAGTTCAGCTGAGACCTATTCGGATGAGGACGCAGATGCTTCCAGTTTGAGGAAACAGGGTCAGTTGAGAAGTTGGTGAGGTGAGGTTAGCTGTGGCTTGTTCTGCTTCTCCGATCTTTCAGAATTCACCCCAGTGTCTGCCTGTTTTTTTTTTTTTTTTAATAAGACTGTCTAACAATTCGTGTTACACATACCTGAATGTTTGAATCCAGAAAGTTCTAGTGATTGGAGCATGGCTTCCATATAGTCTAGGTATTTTCAATGTCTTTTGCTACCTGAGTTCTTAGTCTGAGAGATTCATTCTCTTGTTCCTCACAAAAAAGAGATGAGCTAGTGGAGTGGCTGAGCTTGACTTCATCCTCAGAAAAGGACATTAGTTGATAAGTGTGGCCTGAGAAAGTTAGCTTGAGTCTGTGAGCCACACATTAGGGAAACATACATAAGGATTCATTATCTAGAATTGAGCATGCTGGTATGGCTAGATTAATTTATACACAGAAACCCATAGGCAGTGAAGTGAGTGTCATTTCTGCTATTAATAAAGCAATTTAATAGTGACCTCCAAATACTGGTTTGGCTATTATTCACCTTGTAACTCTTCTGATAGTATTTTCAAACTTCACCTTCTTGTTCCCTCATTGCTCATGGTTATCTGTAGTCCATTTTACATCATAAAAAATGTAACCCTTTACAACGTGTGTTAAGGTAGTGCATGCTATTGTGACAGATTCTTCTAGGGCCACAATCTTGGTTAGACAATGTCCCAGGATTTTAGGTTGCTTCTAAGCCTAACTTAAAAATGTTGTAGGCATGATGTCTTCATTTGCTTTCTGTTGTAGTGGTAAAACACTGACCAAAACAACAATAACAACAACAACAAACCAAAACTAAAACCAAGCAAAGAAACAAAAAACCACAACTCCAGAGGAAAGAATTTAATTCAGAGTATAGTCTATCATCAAGGGAAGCCAAGACAGGAATTTGAGGCAGGAACTAAAGCAGGGACCATGAAGGAGTCTTGTTTACTGGCTTTCTCCCCCCTTGCTTGCCTGGCTGCTTTTCTTATACAGCCCAATCCAGCATTCCAGGGATGTTACTATCTACATAGGCTGGGCCCTCCACATCAATCAACAATCAAGAAAATGCCCTACAGACATGCTGATAGGCCAATATGATGGAAGCAATTCCTTAGTTGAGGTTCTCTCTTCCTAGTCATGTCTAAGTTTGAGTAAAGTTGACAAAAACTATCTATGGCAGATGACGAGTAGATTTTAATTATGTAGAAGGACAGTTCCAGTCATTATATGGAAAGTTATTTACTCAACTTAGTTAACTCCTAATGATGTAGTACATATACCTATTCTGACCAGAGTTTACGTTGAAGTGTGATGTAGCATCTAATGCTGTATGTCTAAGTGAATCTCTAAGATGCACCAAGAAAGGCCCTCAGATGCTAGGTAAGCCAAAGGGAGAGGAGGAAAGTGAAAGATGACACACTGGTAAGACCCAATAACTTTTCTTTTGGTTTTTTTTTTTTTTTTTTTGTTTTTCGAGACAGGGTTTCTCTGTGTAGCTTTGCACCTTTCCTGGGACTCACTTGGTAGCCCAGGCTGGCCTCAAACTCACAGAGATCCACCTGGCTCTGCCTCCCGAGTGCTGGAATTAAAGGCATGCGCCACCACTGCCCGGCTAAGACCCAATAACTTAAAAGCATCAACTACCATGACATATGCTCAGGTACCTTCCTAAGACAAAGACAGTTTGTTTTGTCTCTGTCCCATATAGCAGTGCATGAGATTCTGAGAAGTCCCGCAGTATTTACTGAGTGTCATAAAATGCTGTGTAGATGAGTCAGTGATTCACTCTGACCAGCATTCACTATAACCCCCACTGGCTCTTTCTGACTTTAAATGGACGTAGGCTACAGAGTTAAATTATAGATCCAATAAACCTGACACTTGACTCCTCTTGTTATAGCTTGACAGTATCCTTAAACGGCAATGGACCAGAAAATACAATTGCACAATATTGCTCAAACCGAGAGCAGTAAAATTGATGGATGAAATGATAAGGATTAGCTAAGATGAAATAACCAGAATTATGCAGCCTCTATGGTACTGCCTACTTCCCACTAGAATGTGAGTGTGAACTCTCCCCATAGAAATGAATTGCTTCCAAGTTATCACTATGTGCAGATTCCAGATTATTAATTAGTAAAGACTTTATATATGACAAAAAATCATGCTATTTGAATGAATATCCCCAATGGTCCTGTAATTTTATATTACCTTGTATAATAGACATCATTGCATGTCAGACTGGTGCTCATATTCCTGTCTGACTCAATATCCATTGATTCTCTTGCTTTCCAAAGTGAAGGCACACAGCCATTAAATGAGTTGCCCATCGTCTGCGTACTTGGTGAAGAGCAACGCCTGTACTAGAACATATTCTTCTCACAAGGAAGTGCCTAGCCTGATGATTCAGAACACGGAGTACAGGGCTGCAGGTTCAGCTCAGGGGCAAAGTGCTTGCCATGTGTACATGAGGTTCCGGGTTCAATGTTCAGCATCACAACCCATCCAAACAGAACACAAGAAGAGGATGAAACACGGAGCTTACCCGTGGGTCAGATCTTAGTTCTACCATGACTAGTTATAAATACTAAAATCCATTACTCTTGTAGCTTTCTGTTTCAACCTTTATCAGGCGAAGTTAATGATTAAACCTACGTCATAGCACATCGTGAGGCTGCAGCAGCATATCTGTTAAGCCCTGTGCCTGTAATGGAGTGAGTGCACACAATTGCTTAGGTTCACTTCGGCCAGTCCCCAGGCTGCTTACACACAGTGAGGTGCTGCAGCCTGTAGTATAAGTATGAAGTGTCGCTACTTCACCAGATGAAACGGAGAGTGAAACGTCCTTTCTTTAAAACGTTGTCTTCATGTAGCGACGGGTAACTGCTGCTCACCCAGACTGCTTTTCCCAGCAGGGACTGCTCTGGACAGTCTGTTTCCTCTTTTCTCCTTGCAAAGGTTTTGCTTTTCACACATCTTTCAGCACAGCAGGCTGTGGTGACTCTCCAAAGTTGGCCACATTTACCTTTGACCTCAGAGAAAAGAGGAGAGTTAGACGTGTCTGAGCATGGCTGGAAAGCCAGCAGCCCAGGCCTTGAATTGTACTTTCTCTGCACTCCCACGGCTTGCAGCCTGAGAGGACTGTTATTTAAAAGGCTTCTCACATTTTTGGAGTGAGAGCTGGGACACTGCAGAGCACATGTGTTGTGTAGGAGGTATTTGGGGGTGCATATGCTGGCTTCCTTGCATGTACCTGTAGTCAATTGAGATGGGCTAGAAATGCTTGATGGTAGCACATGGCAAGGTGGGGTGCATCTTCCCTAGGATTTTTTCATTACGTGAAGCTGCATGGCTACAAAGTCAAGTTTTACAGATCTAGTCTAAGCTGATATTAGGCCCCAAGAATTATGTCCAAAGGTGGAATTGCAGAGTGGTGGGGCAGTTAGAGAGGAAGAGTTCACGAATGTTCGAAGAGGAAAATCTCTACATTGTGAACAGAAGTCACCCCGATTTCAATGCTCTAACTTTTTGATGAGTGTCTCTTCAGTCCTTCCCTTTTTCCTTCCTTCTTTCTTTCATTCCTCCCTCTTTCCTCTCCTTCTCCCCTTTTCTCCTTGCATTTGTTTATTTCTTATTCCATTACTATCTATTGGCTGATGGGAGCACCGTGGGGTGCGAATAGCAGATGTAATACTGGCTTCTAAGAACTTTGGTTTCCTCTTCTGAGAAGCAGGTATTAGGCTGGGGAGATGACTCAGTGGGTAAAAGCACTTTCTATGTAAGCCTCAGGACCCTAGTTCAGACACCCAGCACCCAGTTAACAGCCAAGCATGGCTGGGGTACCTGTAACTCCAGAGCTGGGTAGAGGGAGAAAACAGGAGGATCCTGGGGCTTTCTGTCTGGGTAGCCTCTGTGAGTGTGTGGGTGGTAACACAAGCTTTGGTCCGATGAGAGACCCTGTCTCAAGGGAATAAGGTGGAGAACAATAGAGCAGGAAACACACACAGACATGCACTACACACAACAAGTAGATATTAAAGAAACACCAACACTGTAGTTACCATGGGTTAAATTCATAGCTCCATTAAAAAAAAAAATCCAAATTTACATGACATGATAAATGAGTAAATACAAGGAAGTACATCCATGCCAAAGAATACTATTTGTCAGTAGAAAGAAATGAAATATGAATATGTGCTTCAACATGAGTGAGTCTGGAGAACATTTGGCTAAGTGAGAGAGGCAAGGCACAAAAGACCATGTGTTGCATGATTCTCTTTAGATGAAATGTCTATAACAGGCAAATCCATAGAATCAGAATATAGATTACTAGCTACTAGGAGTTCAAGTGGTTGGAAGAAGAGGAATTACTGCTCGAGTGTGGAATTTTTAATGGGTAATGAAAGGTTTTAAAATTGAACATGCAATTCTGATTTACTGTGAATTTATTAAAGAGCATTAAATTGGGCATCTTAGGTGGTTGAAATGTATGGTAAGTGAACTATATCTCAACAAAGCTGTTGTAATTCCATACAAATCTATGGGAGCATGTAAGGCAAGATGATTTGCTCTGCAGTGGTAGAGAAAGCTGCCTTGAGTAATTGGAGATCTCCCGGGTGATAGGAATTATCTAGGTACAGGAAGATGGGAAGTTGGGAAGAGTACATCCCAGCACAAGAGGACCAGTGAGGCATAAAAGCAGCAGAGAGAAGGCCAGAGCGGCCACAGCTTTGAAATCAGGAAGTGTAATACAGAGAGGCTGGAGAGGTCGTTTCATGAACTGTGCATAGCTGTAGCTCAAGATGTAACATAGGTATCATTTAATGTTATTTCCCCTATTATTCAATGAGGTGAAAGTCATTAAAAATAGGAAAGTCATGTAGAACATTACAGACAATCTTCAAAATATATGCTTTTTTTCTTCCTTGAAGACACCGAAGAGCACTAAGAGAGCATGGGCAAGATAGGGTCCAGTTTGCATTTTAAATTTTCAATTGAGAGCTTGTTTGGAGCTTCTAGCAGGGGAGCGCAGCTACTCGTATACCCTTGACGGGAAGCGCGCAGCTTCGGGAGGGACGCACATGGAGCGGTGAGGGAGGAAGGGGACACCCGCCTAGCCAGCCAGATCAGCCGAATCAATCCTGGCGATCAGTGGGGTGACAGATGTCGCAGCCAGATCGCCCTTAGTGAGAAAGAGGAGGGTTTATATGAGCGAGAGTTGTTGAAACCAAGGTTGGATAAAGCACAGGGACAAATGGCCAAATGAATGGAAACACATGAACTATGAACCCAAAGGCTGAGGGGCCCTCAACTGGATCAGGCCCTCTGAATAGGTGAGACAGTCGATTGGCTTGATATGTCTGGGAGGCATCTAGGCAGTGGTACCTGGGCTCATTGCATGAGTTAGCTGTTTGAAACCTGGGACTTAATGCAGGGATGCTTGGCTCGGTCTGGGAGGAGGGGACTGGACCTGCCTGGACTGAGTCTATCAGGTCGATCCCAGTCCTCGGGGGAGGCCTTGATCTGGAGGAGGTGGGAATAGGGGGTGGGCTGGGGGGAACGGGAGGGGGGCAGGAAGGGAGAGAACAAGGGAATCTGTGGCTATTATGTAGAACTGAATAGTATTGTAATAAAAATATAAAAATAAATAAATAAATAAATAAATAAATAAATAAATAAATAAATAAAAATAAAAAGATTAAAAAGTGCCGGGCGGTGGTGGCGCACGCCTTTAATCCCAGCACTTGGGAGGCAGAGCCAGGTGGATCTCTGTGAGTTCGAGGACAGCCTGGTCTACCAAGTGAGTTCCAGGAAAGGCGCAAAGTTACACAAAGAAACCCTGTCTCGAAAAACAAAAAACAAAAAACAAAAAACAAAAACAAAAACAAAAAAACAAAAAAAAAATTTCAATTGACCACTTAGTCAAGCAATGTGAGGACCAAAGGCTCAGCAGCTCTGGCTGTAGATGTCTCTACATGCCAGTGTCATCTGTTCAGAATCTGTCCAATTTTGCGGAATCAATAGATGGACTGCATGGGGAATGGAACTGTTCAGAAAGTTCAGAGCAATGCCCAGCATGTGATCTAAGAACTACCTATCTAACCCATGAACTGTAGCTCCTCCACTCAGTCAATTTTAGATAAATTAGTTGTCTCCAGTAGAACAGGACATTGAGCTCCTTAGGCATCTTCTTCCACAGCTCAGATTGATGGGAAGAGACTTGGGTCATTTGACTTTATTGATCTAGGTACTAGAAAGTAGTAAAGTAAAAGTCAGGGATGTAGACACTGAAATCAGACAGGTTCTGACTCTGGAGTTACAGAGCAGGCATTTTTCCTGAATCAGCCCTGATGAGTTGTAGCAGGAAGGAACTCAAAGGCTGCCTGAGAACCTCATCATGAGAGGGTTCAGTAATACCTCCCCTCAGAGGTCCATCCCTAAGCATGAAATGCATCATAATTCATTGCTGGTACAGTCTGATGGCATTAGGAGGAGGGTGCTGGGATCAACAGAGGAGGCTGTCAGTTTGGAGAACTGCCCACCAGTAAGGGTGGCCATCTTTCTGCTATGCTGTGGAGAGAGGCTGCATTAGTAGCACTGTTGGGTGACTCAGAGAGGAAAGCCACTTGGATGGGAGGTTACATTTGCAAGGTTTGTTAGGTTTCAGTGGATAATTGATAGCTTTAATTTCATATGTAATTTTAATTTTGCCTTGCCATACACCAACACATTCACATTTTTCTGTGACAGCGCATAAAGCATTCTTCTCAATGCAGAGCTTATGGAATTTTGGTAATGCCTTCCCTTTCTCTTCCTGTTGGAGGATAGCACTTGAGCATGGCCCTCTACTCTCATTATTTAGGGTGCCTGGAAGTCTCTTCTCTGCTTGCTTAGGGACTGGTTATTATCTTTTACCTGAATATTGTCATGAGCCTGAGGATGGTACAAGAATGAAAGGATGATAGAGGAGTGCTGGGATGACACCGAGGGCTGTGTAGATGGGAACCTCTCTCCATTCTCACTCTTCAGTAGACAAGAATGTAGACATTTTCCTTGAGTTGGAGACGTTATCAGAAAGTACCTTCTGCACTTTCTACACTTTTTTGCCCACTGGGGATGGGGAATCTTTGCGACTTCTACTAGGACAATTACAAAGTATAACCCTTGGCAGTTTGGATTCCTTCTGTAGAGCAGAAGTTGATTTCAAGACAGTCTTGGGGAAGATCAGCTGGTAGCCACTTAAGAGACAGAGTACTTAGGCTGGAGGTGAGATCAGTTTCTCCTGAACATCATAGAGTAGCTCTTTGAAAAAAGGCAGGTACATAAAGACCATTTCCTACATACTATACAGGAAGACCCATGATTCTTTTTTAACACTGGGAATGACGAGGAGAGTGTAGAAGGTTTTGATAGAGTGGAGCTGGTAACAGCTATAGGGACAGATCATTTAATATTGGAATTAATCCACACTAAACTTCTTATGGCAGAAATAATAGGGAAATGATAGCTGACATTTATATAGCACTCAGATGTGGTACTTAAAATGCTTTTATATTAATTCAGTTAATCCTTTGAAGAATTATAAGAGTTAGGGTCATACCCATTTTTTTCATATGAAGAATTAAAGACACAAAGAGAAGAAATAATGTGTGTAGCATTATACAGACATAAATGGCAGACGTGGAATTTAAATATAAGAAATACAGCTGAAATATTAATATTTTCAAGGGAGTTTAAAAAAACAGCAGAGTACATTTATAGATAATTAATGTGAAATGCTTTTCTGAGTCACTTACACTCTATTTTGCCATTTTGATTCATTTATTCAGCAAACATTCATTAAGGGTTTGGCATGTTTAAAGAATTGCTAGTCAGCAAGAGAAAATTGTAGGAGACAATGTTATAGGGCGATGGCCTAGATTGTATAATGCCTAGAATCTTCTTCAAGTTCCTTAATATTCCCCCCCCCCAAAGATGTGGAAAGTTTTCAGCAGAGGAGTAATATGATTCCACTTGTGTTTTCTTAATATATATATATATATATATATATATATATATATATATATATATAGAGAGAGAGAGAGAGAGAGAGAGAGAGAGTATAATGCAGGATATTTTTGGCTTCTGTATTTAAAAGAGTCTGGGAGTATGCAAGGACAATGATGGAAATGTGGCTAATTAGGAGGCTGTTGTAATAGTCCACAACAGACTGATGGCTGGACCAGTGAGCAGCAGAGAAGAGGCATGGGCAGATTATGGATATATTTTGAAGATAAAGTTAAGATGATTTACTGGTGGATTGGTTTTGAGACCTGAGGCAGAAGGATGGAATTACTGCCAATTTCAAGAACTTTTTGTAACCTGAAGCACATCTCATTAGCACTAGACCCTTTAGTAGCCAAGGCTGGACTTAGTATTGTAATGTCTATTGAGTATAGAGTTATTGTGTTTGAAAGCAATGCTTGTGCGTAATATTTTGATAACGGAGAGAACAAAGAGTTCAGATGAGTAGAAATGGGTTATGTCAAAATGTCTCACAATTTTATTCTCTTTCTCTGGATAGTTTCTTCACACATATTAATGGAAAAGTCATGGGGACCTTTGTATGAATTGAACTGTGCTCCTTAAAACAAAAAACAAAACAAAACAAAAAGAATCCCCAGAGTCTTATTCTGCAACAATTACTTGATGATAGTTCTTAGCAAAATTAATAAAGTTAAACTGAGTCTATCATGGAGGGTCCTAATGAATATGACTGATGTCCTTGCACAAAGGGGGAAACTGGGATACAGATGTACTCACAGGGGAATGGCATGGCAGTGTGAAGGCAGAGGTCTGAATGATGAACCTGTAGGCCAAAGTGTGACAAGGCAGTCCCAGAAGCTATCACCGAAGTGCAGAGCAGATGTCTCTCACACTACTCAGAGGTGTGAACTCTGTCAACGCCTTGATCCTGGACTCCAAGCCTTCCAAACTGTGAAATGACAAATATACTTCTTTCCTTTTGTGACATAAAGCCTACAAGTTGAAGAAAAGATTTTTCAAAAATAAAATCTGGGCTGTCATGGAGCTCTGGAGAAAGAATTAGGAGAGACCCATGACCGAGACATAGAGATGAATGCTAAGCTGTCTACCTACTGATGACTGAGCAGATGCTATCACTACAGTGCCTGGGCTGTGTCAGGCCCACATACAATCTTCAGTAAATATTTGGTGCCTGGCAGATGTCTTTTGTAATACAAATATCTAACAGATACTGAAAAAGTACTATTTTCTTGAGTGGAGGACTCAAAACCACCACCAGTTTTGTTAGTCTTTTGCTATTACAGCAGAATACCTGAAAAATCAACCTACGAGGGGGACATTTTGTTCTGTTTAGGTGTGTGGCTTTTAGGACTGTATTGGATCCCTTTGGGACTACGATAAGACAGCACATTAGGCAGGCGCATGTGGGGAGTGCAGTTGCTCTCTTAATGGTCAGGAAATGGATAAATGGGGAGAGAAGAGCGATTAGGGTTCCATAATCCTCTTTAAGGGCTTGCCTACAGTGACTTGAAGACCTCTGACCATGCCCCGCCTCTTAGCTTTTACTTCCAGCCACTAGTACAGTGGTTCTCAATCTTCTTAATGCTGTGACACTTTAACACAGTTCCCAATGTTGGGATGACCCTCAACCATAAAATTATTTTGTTGCTACTTCCTAACTGTAATTTTGCTTCTGTTATGAATTGTAATGTAAATATCTGATATGCTGAATATCTGATACATAATCCTCAAAGGGGGCACAGCCATAGGTTGAGAACCACTGCACTAGTGTAAAGTTCAGGACTTAGCTTTTGATACATGGGCTTTTGGGGGACCTTCCCCTCAGCCCACCCCCCCCATTCCCATGTCCTCCAGGGCAAAGACTCCCCTGAGGATTGAGTTCAACCTGGTAGATTCAGTCCAGGCAGGTCCAGTCCCCTCCTCCCAGACTGAGGCAAGTGTCCCTGTATAAGCCCCAGGTTCCAAACTGCCAGTTCATGCACTGAGGACAGGACCCGGTCCCACTGTCTGGATGCCTCCCAAACAGATCAAGCTAATCAACTGTTTTATTTATCCAGAGGGCCTGATCCAGTTGGGGGCTCCTCAGCTATTGGTTCATAGTTCATGTGTTTCCTTTCGTTTGTATATTTGTCCCTGTGCTTTTTCATCTTCTCACTATTTCAAGACAGTATAATCTAGCATTATATTAGAACTTTTAGAAAGTCACAATCAAGTGTCTATCTTCATGGACCACAATAAAGAGAATAATGGAAAGCTCAGAAATAGGAAGTAAAAACCTTACCAACATAATTGTAGTCCTTTAACAACTCATAATTAAGGGCTTGATCTACCTGAATGTGTTATGTCAAAAACAGTTTAAGCTGCAAACTCTCTTGAAGAAACAGAAGGGTTTTTTTTTTTATGACCTGTAATCAATTAATACACTTCCTCTTCATGAACTTAGCTATAGGAATGAATTTGAATTTTTTTACCTTGTCTCTAAGTTATTTTCAACCTCATTTTATTGTTTCGTGGCTTTGGCATGAACTGTTCTTGACAGTTTTTCAGCCTGCATTGTCTTCATTCAGTGTGTTGTAACTGGCAAGGAGTAGACTTGATGCTGTAGGTAACGATGTAATTGATAACCTTTGCAAAAAATCTTTGCAGTGTTTCTTTAAAATGGCATGAAGGAAGCATGTAAATGGGAAAAGTTCCAAATAGCCACAGACCAGAAGGAGCTGCCTGCCATGTTTCTTCATGATAGCAGCAATAAAATATATGCCAATTCCGGTGGGCTGAATAAATCTTTGCTCTGAGATGGTAGTGGATGGCAGGCACAGTGTGTTGCAACCTGCCCCAGGTTTTCCCAGTGACCCCAGGCCTCCTCTTTGAGAGCAATATTATTCTAACAGGCAGACAATGATTGGCTACCCACGTTGTTCATAAATAAAAGCAGCTGGCTACATCATAAGTCTAAGTAGCTGAGGCTTCATCATTATTTATGAGACAGGCTTTCAGAGTGCAATAGTAAAATGCCATTTTTCCCAGGGAAGGTGGTTGATCGGAGGGTGTCTGTGTGTGGGTCTTCTAAAAGAAAAGGAGCTAGCTAGCACCACATTCATTTTCATGTTACCATCTCAATCTTGTGTATGGTAAATAATAGAAACTCATTATCGTAACACAGGTCCTGCAAGCCTCCCCTGCATAGATTTTAATCCATTATAGTTGCTAGTACATTTGGTTAGTTGGCTTAAAGCAAAGGCTGCTTATTAATTCCAGTCATGTATAACTGGCATGGAGCACAAGGACTTGAATAACATGTCTTTTCTTTATCCAGTTCCATTGGTAGAGATGATAGTTAGCATATGATGACTAGCTGACAACGGGTCATACTATCTGCCTGTCAGTAGGCATTCTTTGCCCTGGCAGTGTGTTCTATGCCTCTCAAGCACACGTGGCCTCTTACCCATTCCATTACTTACTGTTTCCCAACAGTTATTAGGTGATTCTGAGTAAGTACCTAAGAAGGTGTGACCTAACCCTGTGCTTTATTCTCTGTTTTGGGGGGGACTCTGCCAACTTCAGACATTCTATCTGTGCTCCTCCTTTCTGCTATTACACAGTGGAGTGGATTTTCAGTAAGGAAGCCATCTAGGCTTTATCAGCAGGTAGACTGGGAAAGTATATCTAAACTTGCGGATGAAGTATCCATGAGCCCACTCATCTGGAAAACAGAAATTTCCCCCAAATTAGATTTATTGATAATAAAATTGATACTTTCAAATTTGGCTTGACTCCTGTGATTTTTTTTCCTCATATATGCAAATGGAATATTCACTCTGATCATGAAGGATAGCTTAGAATAAATATTTGGGTAATATGAGCACAGTTCAAATATTATATGTTTATTCTAGAAAAAAATCACTTGAATATTTTTTAGGTTTTACTTTTGTTTATAGTTTACTCTGACTTTTTAACTCATTCCTTCCTCTCCTGCCTGCACTATTTCTTCTCTCCTCCCCATTGCCCTTCACTCTGCACCATCTTTTAATATGTAAAAATGTGTGCAGACACATACATGAGTAGAACAGTGTGATGCTGGGACTGAGGGGGGAACCTCTCTGTGTTTCAGCCCATCAGCCCTCTGGCATTGAAAGATGACATATAGTTTATATAACAAGACATATGTGAGACAGATACAAGTGTTGGGTGCCCCATAACATATTGAGAAGATGCTGCTTCTACAGTCCTTCATATGACACAGTCTCTCATCCTTTACTTCTCCGTAGTTGATACAGGCTTAGTAAGAATATGGGTCTCTGGGAGCAGCTGTCAACATTGCCATAATATTTCTGTGTGACTCAAGCTTTAATGCAAAAAGTCTGCTGTTTCACTGCTCATCTTTCTCTTGCTTCTCTTGTAACAGCACTCTGATTTCCCCTGGAGAAATAATCTAGTCTTTAATTTTTAAGTGCGGCTTCAAGTGGAGTTGACTCCTCTCCAAAGACCGAGAATAGCCATGTGAGCATCCCTGCACAATCAGGAATTCTCTACCTCTAGATATAGTCATTGTTTTAGGAAAGGATGTAAGATATTTTAGGAGCCAGTGGGAGTTACAGAAACGCTTGCTTAGGCTTAGGCCTGCTAGCATGGTGGGCTGGAATGGCTGTCTGTGGCCTGGGGATGGAGTGTACCAGTAAGTGGAAGTGAGGATGACATCATTTGTAACTGCATCTAGGCTCAGATTTGTTCCTAGCATTTTTAGTTAACTAACCCCATACATTTCTGTTTTTCTTTGGACCATCTATTTTTGTCTCTTACAACACAATAGATCCTAACAGTGTCTGTATGAGGTGAAGAGTTGATTTATCTGCCAGCTGATTAGGGATGACCGAGCTTCTGGGCTTGCAGTTGTCCACACTACTGATGTAATGGCCGTCTGCAGTGCATGCAAGGTTAACCATGCCTTTTCCGAAGGCTTAGCGTTTGAGATTTACAATTGACATGGACTAAAATATAATATTTAGCTATTCACACTGGCAGCCAAGTCACTTGGTTTGATGCATCAAGTGGTACCAATGTCAGCATTAATTTAATGAGGCTGTGTCAAAACAGGACCAGAGCAATCACAAGGAAGGGCTATTCAGTCACTGAGGCCCTATCGCCCCTGGCAAAAGGAATACAGAGCCACCTTACAAGATGCAGGTTTGGGTGAACCTGAGATGCCACCAGTTTAGGATTAAGAAATGGTGTGGGAATATAGTGTGGTGATATTTTATTTGTACTGAAATTTGGTGATATTTTATTTGTGTGTTAATAAATAAAGTTTACCTGGAGATCAGAGGAAATAGGAAGCCATTTTAAGTAAACACAAAAGTCAGGCAGTGGTAGCACACACCCTTAATCTGATCACTTGGCAGGCAGGGTCTCTGTGTGTTCAAGGCCACACTATGAAATAGAGCCAAGTGTGGTGACACACACCTTTAATCTCAGTACCAACCATAGAGACCTGGAGGTCTGTACAGACAGGTAGTGACAAGGAAGTGAGGTAGCTGGGCTAAGAGCCAATGAGAGGGCAGAACAGCAAGGCAGTAAAAGCCTGGGTAGACAGGAAGTCCTGGCATTTAGAAACTGCAGAGTTGGTGAGGTAGGTTGGCTGGTGGCTCTCACTATTTCCCTGATCTAAGGCTTTCACTCCTTTATTTGGCTCCGTGTTTTTTATATAAGACCATTTAGAAATTCGTCTACAATTTAGTATTGCCTTAATGGCAAAGATACTCCTGTATTTTTTTTTTTAAGTTGTAATAGAAGCGCCTTAAAGCTTTTGGGTGTTGGGGATAAAGATGATGGAGACGTGTTTGGGAATAAATTGTGAGCAAAATTGGAGGTTTGTTTATTACTTCAACTTGGATATTTATCCAGTGCATTTAAGTGATGGTTGATGAAGTTTGACTTGGGGGCTGTAGACATGTGTAGCTGTTCACACAAGTTTGTCAGCAAGACAGACAATAAACATGCTGTCATAGAGAAACAGTAATGTGTCATATTGAGTCTGCAAAACAAAGCTCTATGGGAGAGTCCTAGGGGACTGATCCAACCAAACTATAACAGCCCAATCAGACCTGAAGTGCTAGCGATGCATAATTGCATTTGTATATTTATGGTGTAATAGCAAACACCTCCTTTGACTCAGCACATACTTCCACTGTTACTCATATTTTCTTTCTAAGACTCATAAAGCTTTGTGTATATTTGAAGGACTTTGCAGTGGTGTTCCTGTTGGCTTCCTGGGTGGACAGGGCCTACAACTAAATGCTATTTCTTCCTTTACAATTTCTATGTTTAATTGCTAGAAAAATTACCAGGGCTTATTGTGTCTCACTGCACTAGCTTCCTGTTGTTGGAACTCATGCCTGAGCTAGGGATCTTAGAAGGAGAAAAGCTGATCTCATGCACGGTTTTGAGGTCTCCGTCCAGGGCTGGCTGGCTGGCCGAGTGCCTGGGGCTATGGTGAGGTAGCACATCATGCCTACAGCAAGTGGTAGGGCCAGTGTTCATCATATGGTGGCCAGAAAGCAAAAGAACTATCAGATAGGAACCCCACAGTCCCTTGCAAGGGAACACCCAATGACTTAGACCTTTTACTAGGCTCCACCTCTCCAGGAGTCTTTTACCTCTCAATAGCAATAGGGACCAGGGACAAACCCTTTACAAACCCTTTAACTCATGAGCCTATGGGGAACACTCCAGATCCAAACCTTAGTAACATAGCTTTAATATAACTTGGAAATTCTTTTTTTTTTTTTTTTTTTGGTTTTTCGAGACAGGGTTTCTTTGTGTAGCTTTGCGCCTTTCCTGGAACTCACTTGGTAGCCCAGGCTGGAACTTGGAAATTCTTAAAAACTGCCCACCTCACTCCAAACCTATTGCTTCCTAGCAAAACATATAATGTTTGACACAACCTATCTTTCTTCTCAAAGCATCTTTACTATACTTTCCAGTATCCCTTTAGTCAGAGTTTTCATTGCTACTTCATTCTACAAGGCATTTTAAAATTTTCCAATCCATTATTAATCAAAATAAGTAGCTTAGTTCTTAATGTTGTATAATATTAGCCGGGCGGTGGTGGCGCACGCCTTTAATCCCAGCACTCGGGAGGCAGAGGCAGGCGGATCTCTGTGAGTTCGAGGCCAGCCTGGTCTACCAAGTGAGTTCCAGGAAAGGCGCAAAACTACACAGAGAAACCCTGTCTCGAAAAAACAAAAAAACAAAAACAAAAAAAAATGTTGTATATTTCCAGATTTTGGGGTGTGGAATGTGTCCCGTGTACTATAGACTTGGTCCTCAGCCTAGTGCTGTTTGAAGGTGGAATCTTTTATAATATGAGCCTTCATGGTAGGTTTTAGGTCCCAGGCACATGCCTGGAAGGGGGCTGGGGAAGTATAGAGACTCACAGAGGTTTCCTAGTGAGAACTTACTCAAGGTCCAAGAATCTGAGCTTGCTTTACCCAGCAGGGCTGCATAGGCGGATGATTTTCCCACAGGTGTGGTTACCAGGTGTTTGGAAGGGTCTGCACTTGGCTGGGCGGTATGCTTTGATCTAGCAATGGGGTGGTCTATTACCTGCCCCTTGGCATTGTTATAAAAAGTCCCTTTGAAGAGCCAGAAGGGGCTAGTGGATTTTGATCCAGGTCCTACTGAAGCTGTCCTGTGTTTCTGTCTTTCTCCTCTCTTTCTATCTAAAAGTTTCTTATTTCTCTCTTTTCTTCATAGGAATCCTATAACAGGTGGGCACAGGCCTCCCACAGGGAAGTGCAGTCTCACTCTTTTTCTTTTCATGCCTTGACCATGAAGTTAACAAACTTGGCTGTTTCATGAGCTGTCACCATATCCTGCCGCCCCTCAGAGGTCCCAAAGCAATGGGACCCATGGATCATGACCTAAAACCATGTGAGTCAGTTCTATAAATTGATCTTCTGAGGTTTTTATGACAGTAATGGAAATCTCCCCAACACTAATTTACTAATTCACAGACTGTAAAATTTGCCCCTCAGATGAATACAAGATGTTGCTGATGAGCACATTTGCAAGGTTGCACAGCATTGTTACCATTCTGTGATCTAGAACCATTGCATTGTCTTGAAAAAAAAAACCCCATGTGAATAGAATACACAGTCACTTTTTTTTACCCCTCAGAAACTCATGACTTTTGTTTCTAAAGTCAGCCCCTTGAAGGACAGTTGCTGATACTTGCGATTCTTTGTTTTTTCTCTCATAGAAGTCTGGCTCACTTCTGTGGCCAGAAGAGGCACTAACAGAAATGCATTGAATTGAAAATCTTTCTGTTGATTGCTACTTCAGCTCAGCTCAAGACTGAGAGAGTCCGTGAGCTGTTGTGGAGGAATAATACAGAGAAGAGTGAGTCTGAGCTTTTCTTTTTCTTTTTCTTTTTGGTTTTTAGAGACAGAGTTTCTCTGTGTAGCTTTGTGCCTTTCTTGGATCTCTCTCTGTAGATCAGGCTGGCCTTGAACTCGCAAAGATCTGCCTGGCTCTGCCTACCAAGTGCTGGGATTAAAGGTGTGTGCCACCACTGCCCGGCCGAGTCTGAACTTTTCTTGCTCTCCTGACACTAGCTGCACCCTAAGGTACTTTCCTATAGAGGCTTTAAAACTAATTTAAATGAGGGTCATAGACCAGATGATTTCTGCGGTGCCCACCAGTCTAAACTGGCACCTTGAGATCAAGATTGACTTGAGGAGCAAAACTGTTTGTTGAATGAACACAGCAGGGTTTCTTTGCATTTCTACTAGGGTTTGTAGCTCCCATCCAGAGACTATAGGGTGTGTAATCTGGACCAGTTCAGTCATATCTAGATTCAGTAGAACCATGGTGGCATTACTGAATTATGAATCTGTTGTTCTTGATCAGGTTTCAACTTTAGCTTTAGGAGTTTTATTTTTTATTTGTTTATTTATATCCAAAATCAACATATGTTTGCATTCAGGATCATTTTTATTTTTATTAAGTTATGAGCCAGCTAGCAGATAGAAGTAATGTTCACAAACTAAAAAATTCTATGGATTTTATATTACACTCAGAAGTTGAATGTCTTTCTTTCTCTACCTGACAAATATTCAGGGTCATGTAGTTTTAATTATCCTTCAATTCACAAGAGCCCAGTGTCTTCGAGGACATCGTTGAGGGAAAAATGAATGGATTCAATTTTTCATGTTTCCCAAATGAGTGGTTCAGCATCATAGAAATGAGGTCAGAATGGTAAATAGACAGCTGTTCTGTATTTCTCCTTCCCTGGAGATGAAGGTCAAAGAAACCTTTCTTTTGCTTAACATACCCCTCCCCAATGGGCTGTAAACAAATGTGCAGGGTGTCCCCCACTGCACAGGGAAGAGAGGCGTTCGAAACAGCCTTCAGAGCTGTTGAACATACATATCTTTGATTCCCTCTTCTCATCTCTTTGCGGTGTCTTTCTTTCACAACACGAAGCCATTGATTGAGTGAAGTTGGAATAGCTTTTGACACAACTAACCAAAATAGATAGCAAAGGGACTGGTTGCTAAGCACAGCTCTGCTGGGTTCCCTGGCTGACAGTCTGCATTAGCATACAGGGTTTTGCAGAAGTAAGTCCTCAGCTATTGGTGGCTGCTTATTTAAAAGCTGCTGTTGCTTCTCAGGTTCTAAGAGTAAGTTAGCAGCACATGTGATGTGAAGGAGGAATCACTTGATATTACAAACCATAAACCTCCCTAACAGGACACAAGTGGTTTAAGTGTATTGCTTGTTTAAGCCTAATAGTCAGCAAACATTTTGTACCTACTAGGTGTCAGGTGGAATCTGGGGAGCATAACAGTAAGGCCATAGTTTCTATTCCCATGAAACCAAAGTGTGAGAGAGGGATGGAAGAATGAAGGTCTGGAGGGAAGGAGGGAGAGAAGAGGGGAGGGAGAGAGCCAAGACAACATTTGTTAGTATCTCAGTGTCTTCTGTTCTTCTGTTCAGCAATGTTTTTTGCCTTTATTTTGCAGAGGCATGATGCTCAGAATCTTCTCTCTTCATGCCCCTTGAGATGTGTTCTATATTATATATAGTCTGATTCTTCTAAATTGGTGATGCAGAATCGAAGAAAAGGGAAGGGGTAGAAAAAAAATAAGAGAAGCAAAGATGCAGAATGGGAAAATCCAAAAGTCTCTTATTCTAGGCACTCATGTTATAGCAAGAAGTTTTCCTAAGAAATGTGGGGTATGGGCTGGAGAGATGGCTCAGCAGTTAGGACCTCTTGCTGTTCTTGAAGAAAATCCATAAATTAGTTAACAAAGTCTTATACCTCCAGACCAAGCGGTCTGATACCTTCTTCTGACTTACTAGGGCTCCAGGGACACTTAGATACATGCAGGCAAAACTACTCATATACATCCAGTAAAGATAAATAAATATTAAAACAATTTGGAGGTGAGAGGGTCAATAGAAGTTACATGGGTGGAGAATGACAGGGATACAGAGAGGACGCGAAGGTGACTATCTGGTCATGGCCTTTGGGCATAATCCCTGTAAACACAGAGAGTGAGGAATGGAGCTCCTGTAGCACCAGTTTCAGGTGTTTTCAAATTTACTCTGAATGCCTATCTTGCCCTCTAGAATGGCTATACTAATATTAGCCAGAAATGTTGGGTAGGTGGCTCTATATTTTTCTGGTACTGCCTTGTTTTATGAACTGCATATCTGTGGATCATGTTGATGCTGATATTTATGTTTCATTTATTATTGGTGATCCAGTTTGTGACATATTGTTTACCACATGATCTTATTAATTGGATAATTTACTAATCATATTCTCTTCTAAAAAGCGATGCATCATTATTTTGGTATGAATGTTGGAACTCCTTTCTTTCCAATTTGTATATCACAATCCAATATCCAATATAATTATATTTAGAGAAAGGGCCTGGGGGGATTAGTGCCCTTATAAAACATGTTGAAGAGAGTTTTATTACCTCTGACTATAAGGAAGCACAGACAGAAGTCCTCTTTGGGTTAGAATTGGTCTTCACCAGATAGGGAATCTGCTGGCTCTTTGATCTTGGAATTATCAGACTCCAAAATTTTGAGCAATAGATTTCTGCTGCTTCTAAACTGCTGAATCCAAGATAATTTGCCCCAGAAACCCCAAAATGCTAAGATAAAAGTGGATTTTTACTATTCACAGTTTATAAGAAAAATTGATAAAAAGATTGCTGTTTATCATTAAAAATTTAAATAATAAGAAAGATGATATGACTAGAAGTGGAAGTTATCTGGCCTTGTTCCATTTCCTCATGTCATGTGTCAATTCTGTTGTTTGAGAAGTAGCTACTGATACTGTTAATGTACTAGCAGAGCATGCACACATAAGTAGAAACATGGTGTCAACTATTATACTGCACATATGCAAACATGTATGGCAAACCTTTAAACAAAATAGACTGTATTATGTAGTTAATGGTCCCCATTTAAAGAACGTAGGAGTGTAATTTTGGAGTTGTAGTCATACATATCTCTATACTATACTCACTTTAATAAACACTTAATATTAAAAGCTATACCTTTGTTAATGGTGTTTATTGCAGCATCCCGAAGAACAACTTTTCTGCATGTCTTTTCATATTTATGCAAACATTTTTGTAGACTAGATTCTTAGAAATTGGTTTTCTGGTCATAGGGAATATGCATTAATTTTTTTTCACAGACTGCCAAATTGCCTTCCCCCAGTGTGTTATTTCACTCTGCAAAAGGGTTTGAGAATGGATCTTTCTTATATCCACATAAAATCCATCTTTAAAGTCGAGTATTGCCATACTACTGGTGAATTTGTCTTGAATACCAAATTTTTTATTCTTTTCTGAATGGGTCCAATAATCTTGCGAAGTCAGGTCTTCTGCCTTACAGATGAGGAGCTCTGATGGTTTTACACTAAGATATGCCCTGGAAGTGGAAGTAGTAAAGCTTTCGACTCGCTGAAATACTTCTAAAGCCAACTGTAAAGCTGCTGGGAGAACTGTGAGTGGAACACGAGTCAAGTTCACTTTAGCTGTCAGCATTTCTGAGAGCAAAATGTAGCTTCACAGTTATCAACTTCATTCAACTGCCTTCATTAGGAAATTTTTGTTCTTCCCCTAGGAGGGATTTAACCAATAAAGAAGGTTATCCATGCACATATATGTATCTGTCAAGTCATTGGTAATGAGCCATTCACTGCATAGATAGAGTGGCAACAGCAGAATGTTCCATATTCCTCTTCCTTCAACTATAATAGCTCAGTTCTGTAAAAATTTCTTTTATGGTTGATTATACACTGTGGAATTATTTAGCTTTATAGTGAGGACTCACAAATACAGAATCTTATTTAACCTTTAAACAACTGTATGAACTAGACATTAATATTCTTATTAAGTGGAAATGCCAAATGTCAGAGTTTAAATAACAGCCATGTGGCTAGGTGGTGGCAGAACCAGTATGTACCTGGTAGGTAGAAGCTAAGAGTCAACTTCTCCATTGCTGTTACTTCTGCTGTTTTTCACATGGTTTCCTGGGATCCTGCTAACCCAGTTCTATAACTTCTTGCTCATACATTATCTGTATCCTCATCTTGAATGATTCTTAAGACAAAAGACAAAAGTCTTACTCCTTTCCTGCTTTGGCTCTTCACCAGATTCTTAACATGTGTAACTTGCTTTTTGTCACACTAGTATTTTGTTTCAAGTTAACTAAATTTTGTTCCAGTACCTAACCAAGCCCCAACCAACTCAAGCATTCTATTGTGTCAATCTGCCTTGTAATAGCATGACTGGTTTCTATACTTTCTACTTTCATTTGATCAATAAAATATTTGATTCTCATGCACTGCTTTTTACTTTTTGTATCAATTCTGGTCATTAAACATTTCTCCAATAAGTATGTCAGCTACAGTGCTAGGTGCTAGGGATGCAATAGTACACACAATAGATATAAGATAGCCTAGAATGTAATCATTGAATAATCAGATTTATTACGTATATTTAAAATTGCAATTATTCAATTATTAGGTGAATCATGTGGTGCTAAAAGGCTACTTTAGAAGTACTGGGCTTTGACAAGGAGGCAAGAACAGGCTTCCTTGAGATAATGATGTTTGAGATAAAATCCAGATGATGATGGGAGTTCCATAAGAAAGTAGAGATAGGGAGTTTTAGGTTGAGAGAAAAGCATCTTCAGGGATAATGTGGTGAAAAGGTGCCTGGGAAATATTATGTACCAAAAGATAGCCAGCAAGGGATGATCAGAGAACAAAATAATACAAGGCCCAAGATGGGAGGTGAGGTGAGAGTGAGTCTACTCTTTATACTATAGGTTCTGTTAAGGGTCCTGATCTTTTTAACATGTACAAGGCGAAACCATGGACACTGGTGGATACAGCAGCAGGGTAATGAAAATATGGTCACATTTTCAGATTCATTCTTCCTAGGCATGACCTTATGGTTATGGATAGACTGATTATACCAGAGGCAAACTATTTAGTACCTCTAACTAGGGTAAGAGTTATTGAAAGAAATAGACAGTGTTGAGTAATATTAGAGGTGAAATAGGCAACTTTTGTGATATTGGATTCAATAGATGGGGGAATTAAATGA
This sequence comes from Peromyscus leucopus, assembly GCF_004664715.2. NCBI lineage: Eukaryota > Metazoa > Chordata > Mammalia > Rodentia > Cricetidae > Peromyscus > Peromyscus leucopus. The sequence goes on along the minus strand of NC_051079.1, from coordinate 30,199,939 downwards.
CTTCAAGGTTTCTGGGTCATACAATTGGCCAAAGATGACCACTGAAATAGAGAGAAAGGAATTGTAGTCACTGAGTTTGCTTGTTTTTAAGTTATTTGTTCCAAATAAAGTTTTTATAACTCCTGAGTGGGAGCAGAAGCCCACTCAAAGTAGCTTAAAAAAGACTAAATGGACTCAGTAGGATATATATATATATGTATATATGAGTTTGTGTATATATGACAATAATTAAAGAAGAATATGTGATGAATTTGAGGAGTCAAGGGGGACATGAGAAGAGTTTGACGGGGTCAGAAAATGCTGGAAATGATGTAAATATATGTATGAAATTCTCAGAAAATTTTAAAATTAAAATAAAAGATTTAAAGTAACTATTTAGGGACTATCACATAAACTATATTGGAAGAACTACGAGAAAAGGAACATTCGGGAACCGAGAGTTCTTCTTGCAGCTGTCAGGCTTTGCCTTAGTGTCTTCACTCTCTCCTGTGTCACATTCTGTTGTTGTTGTTGTTTTCCTGGGTAATTTTTGCCATCTCTGTTTGCGTAGTGTTCACTGGAGCCACTGCAGCTAGTTGCCTAGAGTTTCTACCTTCCAATTCAGAGAGAGGCGGTAGGGGTCAGGCGAGTGTTCCCTGCTCCAATAAGCCGGACTGTTTGCTATACAGTCAGGGAGGACAGTAGTTTCTAAGTCTTCGGAATTGTTGACCTTATTTTTTAAAATTCAGAGCTCAAGCCCACCTTCAGAAAAACAAATCAGTAGGTTTGAAGAAAGAGATATTTATTTATAAAAAAAAGTGACACAACATGAATTTGATACAATTGGTCCTTGGCCCTTCTTTGATGGATGTTGTTCTAGACTACAGAAACACACCCAGCAATCTCTGGTGTGAACTCTGGCACTGAACTCCTTTTGAATACAGCCTTTCATCTCTTCATTTGTATAATTGGTCAACTCTCTAACATTCAAAGACAAATCTGAAGACTTTCTACAGTGGTCTCTGTCAGTTGCAAAGAGAGGCTTCTTTGATGAGGGATGAGAACTAGGCTTACCTGTAGGTGTAAAAATAAATATTTAGAATACAGTTAGGAATTATGGTGGTTTAGTAAAGTGACAGTTGTAGGTTCTCTGACTCCCTCAAGATCCATGACTTTCTTAGTTCTGGGGTGTTGACTAAGTTTTCAGTACTAGGTGTGATTTTTCCTCTTGTTGAGTAGGCCATAAGTCCAATTAGAGAGCGGTTGGTTACTGCCAAGCCTGAACACCATTATTGTACTTTTAGAGTTATTTTGCCACACAGGTCATTGTTGTGGTTCATGGGCATTGTGTGTGTGTGTGTGTGTGTGTGTGTGTGTATGTTTGTGTCATATGTATAAAACAACAGTTAAATAAAAAGAGGTTTTGAATTTGAGAGAGAATAAGGAGGGTTCATAGAGGGAAGAAATAATAGGGAAAATGATGAAGTTATATTTTAATTTCTAAAACTAAAAATATTGTTTAAAAAAGGTAAATCTGAAGGCTAATAAGATGACTTTGGAAATAAGCTTGGACTTCTCTTCCCTAGGGCCATAAATATGAATGATAGCTTTAATATACATATATATCTAGGCAGTTTCTGTAATACTTGGATTACAAGTTCTTCTTGTACTTACTCTTTCCTGATGATGACTTCAAAATGAATAAGACCTCATCAGTATTTTATTGTCTGCATTCAGGAATTGAAATTGTAACTCTTAAATCACTGCAACTTGTCCCCCCCTAAAGTTCTTTCAAGGAGAATAGAAGAAGTTCTTAGAAAGTCAACCAAAATGCTGCCTATAACTGGTAACTTTTCAAAAACAAGCATTTCTGATTATGAGAGATTCACTCTGAGGAATGCCTCCCAACAAATCAACTCCATTATACATGTTGTTTAATTACAACAGGGCCCAACTCTAAGGCCAGTGGAATATCAATGTGAGGGGTGCCTGGAAGTGTCACTGCCCAGTGCCTTGAACAAGTGTGTCCCTGTGGTTTCACTCCAGGCTCTCATTTCTTCTTGCCTTTGGACACTGCAATGAGGACGCAGGCCTATCACCTCTATAAAACCTCTGCCTTGAGCTAAGAATGATTCTTGTTTGCCAAATACAGGGATGTCCTTGGACTCATGCCTCCTAAGGACTAGCTCTCTGAGATATCCATTAACTAAAGTCTCCTCCCCCAAAACTCTTTTCCTATTGTTGGTGAAATCGCTCCTCTTTTCTGCTTCATGTTCTACCACACTGATGGGTATTATGGAGTTCCTGCATTGACTCTTCTTTGGTTAGTTGTTTCTAGAGTCCTTCTCATTGTTGGAGATATTCCTCAGCATCTCCCCTTCTCTAGTTATCACACACCTGCATGGGATCTCACCCATCTCTCTTTGGTCAGCTCAGCATCTCCCTTGTTATAGTTATCATGCACCTGCAGGGTATCACACCCATCTCTCTCTGGTCAGCTCAGCATCTCCCTTGTTATAGTTATCATGCACCTGCAGGGTATCTCACCCATCTCTCTTTGGTCAGCTCAGCATCTCCCTTGCTCCAGTTATCATGCACCTGCAGGGTATCTCACCCATCTCTCTTTGGTCAGCTCAGCATCTCCCCTTCTCTAGTTATCATGTGCCTGTGGGGATCTCACCCATCTCTCTTTGGTCAGCTCAGCATCTCCCTTGTTATAGTTATCATGTGCCTGCAGGGATCTCACCCATCTCTCTTTGGTCAGCTCAGCATCTCCCCTTCTCTAGTTATCATGTGCCTGTGGGGATCTTATCCATCTCTCTTTGGTCAGCTCAGCATTTTCCTTGCTGTAGTTATCATGCACCTGCACGGGATCTCACTCATCATTCTCCAGCCTTAGACTTTCCCTTGAGCTACTGTTTTCAACAACATCTGGAAACTTTCCTTCAAATGTCACATAGACAACTGACATCTAACAGGTTAAATTTGGGCTTCTTGTCTTCTTTGCGCACACTAATCCTTACTTTCTAATATTTATTTACTGAAGGTACCATGTCTGTCATAATTATTCTTATGAAATGCAAACCTGTCTATATCTATTTAAAACTTCTGATGTTTGTTATGTCTTAACTACAATAATATAAAATCCATTATTTAGCAGAACGTACACCATTTTTACAGTTTAGCACCACCCATAATTTCTAGCTTCAAGCAATGATTTCTTTCTTATAACAACATGATTTTGAGTGATGGGTACTTTATTGTGGTGATTTGAATGAAAATGACCCCCATAGGCTAATATACTGGAATACTTGGTCCTTAGTAGGTGGAATTGTTTGGGAAGTATTAGGGAGTATGACCTTGTTGGAGGGCTTTGAGGTTTCAAGAACCCATGTCATTCCCAGTTAACTCTCTCTGCCTCGTGATTGTGTCTCAAGATGTGAGCTCTCGGCTACTGTTCCAGTATCATGCTTGCCTGCCAGCCACCATGCTCCCTGTCATGATGGTCCTGGACTCTACCCTCTGAAACCATAATTCCCAAATTAAATGCTTTCTTTTGTAAGTTGCCTTGGCCACTGTGTTTTGTCACAGCAATATAAAAGTATATAAGACATTTGCTTGTGATAGGACTTTTATCCTCAGATGGATAAGCACAAACAAGATAGTATTATGAGTTTTGCACATGAAGAAAGTGATACTGAGAAAAGTTATATGACTTATCCAAGCTTAGGCAAGCAGGTAGAAGAGGATCCCCACTCTGCTTAGTCACGCTGCTCATTTCTTTTACAAGGTATGTTGAGCCTATTCCTATGGATGTGCTTTGGCTCAAGTTACCTTCCCTGCTTTCATTGTTATACTTCCTTGTTAGACAGCCAGTGAGAAATTACTACAAAGGTCTCCTATCTGTAAAACTTTCTCAGAATTGTTGCATCATAATAGTTTCAAGGGTGCCTTTTTTTGGTGTTTCTCTATCATGTGTATCTCCTCTCTTACTTACACCACATAATCTAAGATAAGCTTCTCAATGTGTCCCCACTAAACTTGGGTGAGACCTCTGTGAAGATCCCATGCTTTAATCATTTTAGGCCTCCAGTGTCTGGAAGAGCAGCATTTGGCAGGAATATTTGCATATTCTTATTAAAGTGTTAGTGACTAATCTAAACATTTATTTTAATTAAAATAATTTTAGTTGTTAACACATGAACATTAAGACATCTCAGCAGGCTGATTAGAGTTTATGACAGACTGTGGGCAGGTGTTTTCAAGAACATTAATTGAAACTACCTTGAATGTAGTTACTACTACAGTAGGTAGAGAGAGTTTTGGTAGAGATGTGATACAGTAAATTTGATGGCTGATGAGACACTTCTTAGTGCTAAACAACAGAAAGCCCAACCAATTCACTAAAGAGTATATATTGTTTTGTATTATAGAAAAGAACAGTGGCAGGGCAGAACTTGACCTGGTGACATCCTGTGATTCCTTGGCCTTGCAAGTGTTCCCTGTTGTAGTCCTAAGGCTACACAGTGGCTCTTTCATGCTGTCAAAATGTGGTGTGTGTGTGTGTGTGTGTGTGTGTGTGTGTGTGTGTGTGTGTGTGTGTGTGTGTGTTTCCCAAGTAGTCAACAGATTCTCTGTGTAGATCAGTTTGGGTGAGGTGAGTTGAAAGGTATAAAATGCAGTTACCAGGCATTCCTCTTTTCCATCTAGCTCATGATTCTGATGTGTCTTCAATTTTTCTTAAACAATTGGGTGACAGGGAGGAAAGTCAGACTCATTAGCAAAAACCTGGGTACAGATACAGAGCACTGGGCAAATGGGTGATGGGGAACCAATCCACCATGAGTGATCCCTATGATAAAAGATGGAGAGGCTCTGATCTCCTGCAGCTGCTGCTGCCATTCCTTTCAAAAAGACCCACACTTCGGTCTTGCGGAGAGGCAGAACACACAGAATACTGTACTGCTTTTCTGTGTCACGGTGTCTCACTTTCTGTCATGGCAGTCTAATGCTGTGGGACGGTCTATATGTCAAATTGCTCTGATTGGTCAATAAATAAAACACTGGTTGGCCAGTGGCCAGGCAGGAAGTAGGTGGGACAAGGAGAGAGGAGAATTCTGGGAAGCAGAAGGCTGAGGCAGAGAGATGCTGCAAGCCGCCGCCATGACCAGCAGCATGTGAAGACGCTGGTAAGCCACCAGCCACGTGGCAAGGCATAGATTTATGGAAATGGATTAATTTAAGCCATAAGAACAGTTAGTAAGAAGCCTGCCACGGCCATACAGTTTGTAAGCAATATAAGTCTCTGTGTTTACTTGGTTGGGTCTGAGCGGCTGTGGGACTGGCGGGTGACAAAGATTTGTCCTGACTGTGGGCAAGGCAGGAAAACTCTAGCTACAGTCTAACTGGCATGGTAAGAATTGATGAGCCTTGTAGACCCAGGAGAGGTTCAACTGACTGGAAGACCAGAAAGTATGGCCCTTATACTTGAGCCTTGGCTTTCTTCCCACTGGGCTGTTTGGTTGTGTCCTTGCTTCTGATAGGCACCCCCTCCCTACACACAAACCTACTCCTTCTGGGTCCCAAATAACTCCTCACCTTACCTGCTTTGCTTTCTCAGGTCCTCACTTCCTGGGTTTCTCACTGCTGGTTTCTCCAAACTCTGCCCACACTTTTGTAATGATCGTTTTTTTTTTTTTTCTCATTAAGCTCATCTCAAATTACTTAACCAGAGTGTGTCATCTGCTTTCTGCCAAGACCCTTTCTGATAGAGTGGGCAATCATTTCTCCATTTCTCTCCTAACACTTTCAATCACTGCACTACCACTTTTCCAAAATAGAATGATTACATTACTGCTAAAGGTAAATGTTCTTTAATTAGAAGGAAATAGAGCTTCTTTTTGTCAATACGATAATTTGTGATTAAGCTGCCTTATCAGAGACTCTCTATCTCTGGAAATGAGTAGTGGCAAGGCAGGGCAAAGTTATTTTTATCTAATAATGCCTAGTAGTCCCTCCCCCTTTTAGTTTACATATTAATTTGAAAATTGGCTGTTTCTCTTGACTCTAGCTGAAAAGTATGAATTCAAATAGATTTATCTTAGTCTCTTGGTATTTTAGGATACCTTAGATGAATAGTTATTCTCAATAAGTGGAAGAGACTTGAAAGTGGGCTCAGCCAAGACAATGCCCATGTCTCTGGTGTGGACAAATGCTCTTTACCAAAACAGGAACAGGTTGAGGTAGGGTAGGGTGGTTGTAAGAGTGATGGAAGGCAGATGAGGAACTATTTCTCTATTGGTAAAATGAAAGATAGGATTGGAGATTTAGCTCAGTGGAAGCAAACATAATGAGCAAGGACAGGTCCTAGATGCAGTCATCAGTATTGAAATCCAAACTAAACCAAGGCAAATAAAATCACAAAGGATTGCACCAACAAGCAACAAAATCAAAACTGAACAATGGACCAGTGAGTAGCTGTGCTGGTAAAGATGCCTTACTCTAGCCCCAATGACCTGAGCTCAGTTCTAGAAAGGCTCATGGTGGAAGGGCAGAACCACAACACAGGTTGTCTTTTGACCTTCATACACACTCCATGGCACACACTCATCCCCACCACCATGAAAAAATGAATGAATAAAAATATAATAAAAAAGCCAAACAATCAAGGCCACCAGCAACCCCGCCCCCCCCAAAAGAAGCAAAAAAGAAGAGAGCTAAGCAAAAGAATTAGATTTAGCAATAAAATTCTATGACTTTCTTGTCTTATCTTCTGTGGAGAGAGCAATTTTAGCATTATTTAGGCAAATTTAGTAATTCTCTAAATATTTTTCCCTTTCTCCATAAATTTAGCCACCCAACTGCTCTAGCCTTTACTTACTAATTAAACTCAAGGAATAGGGCACATTTGTATCCCTTAGTACTTAAAGTGAAGCAAAAGAAGAGAGAAGAGCCAGCATTGGCTGGTATAGACACTATGTTTATAAGATCAAATTTCTTATTCTAAGTTTTCTAGCTTGGGTAATTGTAGATTGTCTGTGGTCAGGCCGGCTTTGTTGTCATATAATTCTCAACTCTGTGATTTGCGTGTTCTCTAGGCTTGAGCAACTCTCCCAATGGCTTATGGCATTGCTGTTGCTGCAGGGGAGTCGTTACACACAGATGGATTTTAGCAGGGGAGTCAATTTGCTAGGCATTTTCCTTGATTACGGTGCATTCTCTCCACACTGATTGTCAGAAGCGTGAAGCTTCTTGCATGGTGAAAATGTTCCAGGATCCGGATAAAGAAACACCGCACTTGACAGATGATCTCCGTGTGACTACACTCTCATGAAAAAGCTGCCCGGCTCCTCTGATTTAGTCAGATAACTTTCTAGAAGCGAGGATAAAGCCAAACCAGTGTGAGGCACTGGAGGGAAGAGAGGAGCAGAATTTGCAGCTGTGAGTAGGTATTGATTCTGGTGGATAATTACCTCCATCTTGTTATATGGTCTCATTTTCTTCTCTTGCAACCTTGCATATAAGTATAAAAATCTTATGTGACATATCTTGTACCCATTGGAAAAAAAATTCCATTTCAATGGTCCTTCCAAGAGAGCCCAGGTACAAAAGGCAATAAATATCCCTTTTATTTGAAACTGATTTTATTTCATTTCTTATGTTGACTTTTAAATCAACCCTTTATTCCACTGTTATGCAAGTTTCTTAGAGGAATACTGAAAAACAAATCCATTTCTGTAGCCCCAATTTATGTTAGTTTGAGACAAGGCCTGATCTCTCCAGGTAGCTTTTTTGAGTGTGGAGCCACTGAACATAAACATGGCTGGCCAGTCTGGTTATTTTGTCATCAGCCTGTTTTGTGGTTTGTAACAGGTAAATTTTGCCCCTATTTCTGGATGAGCTTTTTCATAAGGCTTAGGGAAGAGTGGGTCATAGTAAATGGCTTCCCAGGAATAACTCTAGCCAAGCAAAGTTTTCTAATCAGCTGACAAAGTAGGCATGGCTGTCAAATTGTGAGAACCAGATCAAGGCAGAAGATATTCCTGTTTGGAGATGTCTCTTCAGCCAGTTCTACACATGACACTGAATGCTGAGTGTTTGGGGAAGGGGAGACATTTTTCCTAAGCTTGTCCAGTCCTCATGGAAAGCCCAGCAGTGTTCTTCACTCTTGAATGGAACATAAAAGACTAGCACAGAAAGGCAGACTTCCTCCAGAGGGCAAAGTATGATCTCTTCATGCTCCAGCATGTAAGCATCCCCTTTCCTTCCTGCTAATCTTCTCTCTAGTATGAAGAATGCTCTTTTCAAAGTCAGTACCCCGAGCCACTGCACATCACCAATAAACGAGCCAGTTGTTGAGGGAATCCCTCCATCTCTGCTCTACCCGAGGCAGAGGTCTTCAGTGAGGGTGTATAGGTAATCTGTGATGCGCTTATGTCATGAACCTCTCTACTTGCCTCTGCCTCTATTTTCTTGTAGTCACAGTCTATGTCTTGGAAAGGGGCATACCCAGCTTCTTTCCCTCCACATCACTATATGCCGCAAGACATACATAAGGTCCTTCCTTCAAACTGTGGTCAATTCTTAGAGATCACCGTTAATTGCTCCATTTTAATTTCAAGTACTCTCATTAATCTTCTTTTGTATCTGTTGGAGATATTGAATACTAAAATAATGGTTGTTAGCTTATTTGTTTCTCATTATTTGTTCTAGAAATCACCTTTTCTTATGCTCTTGTGCTGTCTCCTTGATGTTATCCCAACATAACAATTATAGAATGGCTTCAAGATTGGAAATATAATGATAATAATGATGTGATGTGCTTTCTGTGGTTTTATGCCTTATGAAACAATCTTTACAAATTTGATGAATGATAGTTTCAGTTTATACATAGGGGAAGGAGGGTGAGCATGAGTGGAAGTCAAGTACCTTACCTGTGTCTTGACCTTCTTGCTGTTATACCTCTTGTGGTATTTGTTGAGAGTTTTTCTCCCACATTCATAACTGCTTTGGAACCAGTTTGATCAGCTGACATTCACTTTCTCCTTCAGTAAATCAACACATGTCCTCTGGCTCTCCCTATCACATGCAGTTTTTGAACCAAAGTAGAACTTACAATTTAGATGTGCTTTGACACGTGAGGCCTGCTCATGGAAATCTTAGTAATATTATTTCACCCACTCCTACTCTCTTCTCTTGTGTATCTAAGGAAGTGGTTTTCCACCTTCATAGCACATAAGATTTCATGTCTACTGGGTCAACATGGAGGTTACTGGGCACTGTCCCCAAGGGCTTCTGAGTAGTGAGAGGAATGAGGCTCTGTGCTGTGGGTGGGGTACAGTTTGTCCCCTGGGGTTTCATGAGCTGAGGGCTTGCTCCCAATTTTAGCAGTATTGAGAAGTGATGAGGAATAATGGGATGCAATGAGGTCCTGGTGTATGACCGTGGAAGGGAGTAATGCCTATCTTGCTAGAGTGGGTTAGGTCTTCCAGAAGTCAATTGATTCTCATTAGAGTTGATTCATATCTCTTCTCTAATCACTTGTTTTTCTTATTGTATCCCTTTCTATATGATCCTTGCCAGGTCTCTTTCTCTTATGAATTCTAGCCATGTGATGTTGTCCACCAGACTTTCACTAGAACACAATGCTGACACTATGCCCTTGAGCCACAAGGGCTGTGAGTTACAGACATTTATTTCCTTCGGGGCTGGCAATATGGCCCAACTGGTAAAAGTTCTTGCGGCCAAGCTTAGTGACTTGAGTTCAGTCCTTAGATCCTACATGGTGGAAGGAGAGAGGCACCTCCTACAAGTTGTTTACTGCCTTCAACACATATACCATGGCATGATCACACCTCCACAGATACACATACACACACACACACACACACACACACACACACACACACACACACACTAAATAAAGGTAAAATGTAAATATATGTGTTTTTGTTATAAAGTGCTTATTCTTTATATTCAAGTATTTTGTTATAGTAACCAAAATGGACTAAGTCAACCAGTCATCTGTCTGTTTTTAATGATCATCAGGGAAAATGCTGAGCCAGGAAACCTAGGAAATCTTTTCATGGGTCTCATCTATTTCATAGATGAATAGCTTCTATTTCACTTAAATCCTACGTATCTTTATGTTAAGATAAATTTGTATATATTTTTCACTGTTTTTGGTGAATAATCTTGAAGAAGTTTAAAGAATTGGGGAACTTCTGAAAATGCATGATAACACTTGTCATGGCAGTGAAACTGAGTTTTTCTTGTTTTCAAAAAACCATCTAGAGAAATCCTCTTCTTAAGATCTGTGAGAACTAAGCAGTGATGAAGAACCTTCTGAGATCCAGAGGCAGCTTGTAGGTCCTGGAGAACACAATGGATGAGTGAGAGTGAGTGGCAGCCCTGATTCTGTCACAAATACAGGCTGTGTGACATTGACCACAGCTCTTGTCTCAGATCCTGGTTGAATGGCACTACTTTTTTTTTTTTTAATACTCCCATCAAAATAGCATGTAAGAAAGTGTTTAGGTCATTAAAAAATTTTAGCAACAGCTTCAAGTAGCCTTCTAAATGCTCATTTTTGGGGAAGTATTATGGTTTACTTTGAAAATCAAAATTATTTTTGGAGGCCTCTTCTATCCCATCATCTAATACAGGCTAACTTTAGCATGGAAGTAATATTTAACATTAAATATTATTGAGTAAAACGGAAACTCCCATAGCTTTAATCCCTGTTGTATCATATCCCAGTGGTCTCTATATTTGAGTTGGAAATAGAATAGATGCTTCTAAAGATTCCTTTCAGGCCCCTGACTTATGATTTCAGGAAACTAAGTAAATTTGCCATCTGATGCACTGACCTCCACCTCCAAATCAGAGGTCTTTGATGTCTAGGGACTTAGAAAGTGTTCTGAAGGGAAAATACTCACCTGAAAGGTAACAGCCACTTTGAGGTAAGCTATCTAGTGCTAAATTTATTGACCTAAATCATAAAAGATTTTGTGATTCTTTAAACTCTCTTTGAGCTCTGTATGAATTCATTGCCCTCAAATTGAACTTGTACTTGCAAATGGCTATCAGGATGTTGGTTTTGTGAAAAAAAAATGCCAAAAACCCTAAAAACCAAAACCAACTTGATATGCACACCTATTGTGGAATTTAGTGCAACGGACTTGTTGAGGGCCGGGTCACCCTCATTAAGCCTATTGATCTTTTTATGTCTCACATTGCCTCTCTGTGACCTCTGGCTGCTAACAAACCCTCCAAATTGGCCATTCCTTGACCCCCTTGCCCTTATGAAGGAAGATGATTTGAGAAACATTCTAAACTATTTGAATTCTGTTATTGCTCATCACAAGACCTATCTCTGGCTCTAGCATAGCGTCTGTGAACTTAAAATGAACTGTATTCAATTTTGTGGGCAACCAAAGAGATACAAACCACACAAAGAAATACACATTAACTTCAAGAAACCAGCTCTCTCTCAGATTTTTTCCTAAGCTTGACATTCACCAGCTAGGGGTCTCCAGAATACACCATGAGTTAAATCAGTAAAAATGGATATAGGAAAACAGTGCCAAACTGTTAATTTGCACAAAGAAATATGACTGACAAGGCCATATGTATATATTCTATTATCACATCTGTGCTTTACCAAGGAGAAATATACTCAAAGAAAAATACTGTTCTCAGTTTGGGTGATGAGTGTGGGATTAGAAAGCTGAATTTGGTGGTTGATTTGAGTTTTAGGGCAATGAATTAAACAAGCACGGTGGAGGCATCTCTTCTGTGGGCAGAGAGTGAGCTGGCTTTGTGTACCCAAATGCATGCTCATTTCACTGTCACTGCGTGTGACCTCTGCACACGAGCTATCTGAGACGAGAGTCTCATTTTACAACTTACAGCTCGGTGGCTCCTCACACCTTCCTTATTCGCTGACCTCACCTTCTGTAAAATCCTGTTCTGCTCTGCTTTATTCTTTTTATAGACTTCGAATTGTGGTAGGAAATCCAATCTTCTTTATTTCCTGGTTTTTGGAGTGTATCTCAGTGTGGCCCCACCCCCTCCAAGCCACTCAGACTTCAAATTGAAAATTCACTGCCTTACCTGCTCTCAGAAAGGACAGTTGTCTGAAGGAAAATTCTTGTTCCATAAAAGAACTCAATGGCCAACTTTATGGACTGTTTAACTTCTGGGAGAAAAGTGAAGCCTTATTGTACCATCTTTCTCTAGATGGCCTCCAAATGTGACAATTACTAATAGTCAAGGCTTCAGATAGACGGGCTGTTACAAGATGAAAATGCCAATTTCAACTCAGTGACTGTTTTCAAGACCTCATTAATCTCCCCATGTTTTTAACAGATGCTACATGAAACCTCTCTAGGGTTTTACTGATTCCCATCCTTTCTAAGAGAAAGGAAGTTTAAGAAAGAAAAAAAAGTTTCCTCAAGTTATTACAGTAAGCTACTGAAATTTGAATAAAGCCATCAGAGTCCCTGGCAAGTACACAGACATGCTGAGTATTTAGGAGTCACAGCCCTGTCTGCCTGACAGGAATTATAACACAGGGAAGAAGAGACATAATTCAAAGTCTGTACGGAATGCATTATTTAATTAAGTTCTTTTAGGCCCATATGGAACATGTTAAAATTTAGGAAAAGAAACATGAAATTAAATGTCTTCTTATTTTAATACTATGTGAAATAGGTGTTAGATTTGCCTTAGAGATGAAATTCTGAGTAGAAATTATTGTCCTCATGGAGAGTGCAACCTAGTAGGTGAGTTAGGTATTGTTCAAATGAATACATGCGCTAATGTGCAATTTCAAGGGGTCTGTACTATGAAGGGTATCTGGTAGGGAGGAAGGCCAAGGAAATCTGTCTCTAAGAAAGTAAGAAACAAGCTGAGATTACAGGTTGTGAGTAGCAACGAGTTAAGTGAGCAGGAAGAACAATCTAACACTGCAAGCTCAGGGGTGGAGAGAATTCAAGGGACCAAGAGCAGTGAGTAGGACTGGAACTAGGACCTCAGTGTTTAACCTGCTGAGAGTCACATCATCAAAGCAAGGATATAAAACAGGTGCTTCAGTAAAGGCATCCCACGCCTCAGAGATAAAGAAATTAGTGAATAGCTAAGGAAGTCAGAGAAAGAGACGATGAAACGTGCACCGATTATGTACACGGTACCAGTTTTTACTAGATGAGGATGAGTGCTACATGAACAGTGACAAGACATCAGTTCCAGCAGAGCAAAAATGCCCGGCACACTTGCTTCCAGCAAGGGCGTACTTTGGTTCTTCACGTGGTCCTTAGGCAAAGTTATCAAAATCTTTGCTTGTTTTGTTTTCTCAAGACCTGGGATTGGGAGATCATCTCCTCTTCCAGCAGTGGAACTGAGAATACTAAGCGCAGTGGTGAATCAGTGACAATCAGTGAAGGAGCTCAATGTCAAACAAGTGTGTGGCGTCTGGTGGATCTTTAATGCACACTCTTTCTTTTCAAGGCAAGCTCTACCACGTTCATCCTCTTGCACGCTGACTTGTTTTCCAGTCTGGCATTAAGCTCCTGGACTCAGGTGATTGCTCTGTCTCAGCGCTCTGAGTGGCTCCAGTTATAGGCATGCCCTGCTACATCTGGCTCACCTTTACACTCTTAAACTGGAAGTAGAAATGTGACAAGGAGGCCCTGTTTTCACCCGTTACTTGGAATAATTTAACGCCAGCACAAGGGAAGCTGTATTTGCTGACAGCTGATACCAATCACTGTGGACACACTAAAGTGCTGTCGGAAAGGTCTTGAGATGGCAGGAGACTCCAGTCATTAGGTGGTTTGGTGTTAGGACTGGAGGGGATAGGCTAGGGTCCAACTACTAGGGGATAGTAGGGTTAACTACTATTATCCACCTGCCACTTCTTCCAAACCATTTAAAAGGCCCACTTATATCTGTATATTAATTTCTTAAACAATAACACAAGCGTATGTTTTACTTACCAAGACTTTCCTCTTATATATAAAACATCATGATCTCTCTCACTCTTCTTTTATACTTATATATAGCTATATATGTAGTTACAATTTTACTTACTTATGAAGGCTGGGGAGATGGCTCAGTGGTTGAGAGCACTTGCTGCTCTTTCAGACAACCTGGGTTCAGTTCCTAGCACCCACATGAAAGTTCATAACCATCAGTAACTCTAGTTCCAGAGGTCCAGTGCTTCTCAATTCCTCAGGCACTAGGCATGCATTTGGTACACATACATATATGTAGGCAAAACACTCATACACATAAGATAAATAAATCTAAAAAATTAAGAACATTAGCTTACTTATAAATATTTCAGAAACAGGTTCTTTCTTTTTCTTTAGTAAAAAGTAAAAAGTAAAAAAAGAAAGAAAATGGAAATGGTCTATTATCTCTAAACCCACATTGTCCTTTTGGTCTAAAATGGTGTTCATATATGCAGTTAAAAATACATACAAACTATAGGAATTTATAAAACTTATAAAATGTCTTCAGCTTTAGTTTCTCTTCTCAAATTGATCTACCTTTATAGTTTATACATAAACACACACACACACACACACACACACACTGTGGTGGTTTGAAAGAAAATGGCCCTCAAAGGGAGTGGGCACTGCTAGGAGGTGTGGCCTTGTTGGAGAAAGTGTGTCACTGTGGAGGCGGGCTTTGAGGTCTCATATATGCCCAAGCCATGCCTAGTGCCTCAGACCACTTCCTGTTGCTGGTGAGTCAAGATGTAAGAACTCTTAGCTACTTCTCTAGCACCATGTCTGCCTGCATGTTGCCTTGCTTCCCACCATGATGATGATGAACTAAACCTTTGAACTTTAGGCCACCACAATTAAATATTTTCCACTGTAAGAGTTATTGTGATTATGGTGTCTTTTCAAACCCTAACTAAGACATATATATGAAACACACACACACACACACACACACACACACACACACACGCACACGCACACGCACACGCACACGCACACGCACGCATGCACGCCCACACACACACACGCACACAAACACAACTACACAAGTCACATATAGTATATACACAGCAAATGTGGTCCACACTGCCTTCAGTAGTCTCCACTTTGCTTTTCTGCTTATTTACTTTCACAAAGCATCTTGGGATTATTCTCTAGTCCAAGAAGCAGAAGTACAGTGTTTCGTTGCATTAACTTTGCTTCTGTGTATCCTGGGTTTAAATATCAGTTCTAGTGCTTAATAGTTCCAGGACCTTTCAATAATCTGTTTAACCTATGAGTACTCCAGTGCCTCTGTTTTCTCTTCCTGTGTGTGTGTGTGTGTGTGTGTGTGTGTGTGTGTGTGTATGTGTACTTATATGGTCCAGCATTTGGCATCAAATTCTTCCTCCATTGCTTTCCACCTTATTTTTGAGACAGGGTATCTCACTGAACTGTTTCATCTAAACTGTCTGCTTTCCCATTTGCTGGGGTTACAGATGCTTATAACTATGCCTGCCTTTTACGTGGGTGCTGGACATCTAAATTTAGACTTTTGCATGGAGAGCACTTGACCTACAAAGTCATCTCTCCAGCCCTTATCCTCCTCTTTGGACACAACATTTGAAAGCATGTGCAAAGCATTGATTTATTTTGTAGGTAAGTAGTTTTATTTTCAAAACAACTTCTATTCCATCATCACATCTTATTCCTTAATATTTTCCAAAACAAAATCTGATGCAGATTTCTGTAGTCACTTAAAAAATATCATTTGTTTCATTCTGTTTGTTCAAATCATGCTTCAAATATAACTCATTACAATTGGATGCTGTGCATCTTTATTTCATATTTTTCCTGTAAGAGATTGCCCTCTCCTGCCTCCCTTTTCTCATTGACCTCTTCATATGATGGCCCACATTTTGGAGTTGGTTAAATGCCTCATATGTGCTCCTTAATATGTGCCTCCATTTCCAATGCTTCCTCTAACTTATCAGAGCTAGAGTCCCCAAAATGTGTACTTCCAAGGTGTCCACTCTGCTGTCTCCTGAAAATCCTCATTTTTCTAACCACCACATGATGTTCCTTGGAGTGGGTACCCACAGTTGAAGCAGTTGTTCCTCTTTGGGTGGTCCTCTAGGCAAGTGCTGCTGTGAGCAGGTGGCTTTGCTCCCTTGTGTATTATTGGAAGTACAAATGCTATCAAATGGTAGCACGCATAAGATTGGTAAGTCTGGCGTTTGTTGTTCTCTTCTTGATAAGTTCCTGATCCTTTTCTAAATTAGGCATGACTGGAGGACAATAAAAGTGAGCAGACTGGGTAGAGCTCAGATCCCAGAATGCTAAAACTAGGAGCCCAATCCTACCAATTGCAAACCAAGAACATACAAATAGATTGATAATGAAGGGATGAACTTCACGTGCTCAAGGTCCAAATGCACAGTGCAGTAAAAGCAGAGACATGGTAGATTTCTGCAGCAGCATTATTTTAGCTTATTTTTTCTAATTATTGTTTTTAATGCTATATAAATGTTCTGGTTAAAGTTTATCAACTTGACATAAACTAGTGATACCTAGAAAGAGAGAACCCCAATTAAGAATTGCCTCCATCAACTGGCCTGTGGACAAGTCTGTGGGGTATTTCTTGATTACCAGTTGATGTGAGAGGGTGTGGTCCATTGTGGGTAGTGCCATGCTGCCAAACTTGGGCAGAAGTTCCTGGGCTATCTGAAAAAGGTAGCAGAGAGGAGAACACGAACTGATTATCCAGTAACAAATGGTCACTCCTGCAAACATATGTATGTAATATCATACAGACTAAACAGGTTGTGTTTGTCTATTTAGAAATAAACACACACAGGTTGTGTTTGTCTATTTAGAAATAAACACACTCAGGTTGTGTTTGTATATTTAGGAATAAACACACATGACACACACAGACACACACACACATACCTGTTGTGTTTGTCTATTTAGGAATACACACACACACACACACACACAAACCATAGTGAACAAGCCTATAAATAGTGTTCCCCCATAGCCTCTGCTTTAGTTTCTTCATTAGGCTCCTGCCTTGAGTTCCTGCCCTGGCCTCCCTCGATGATAGACTGTGACCTTGGAATTGTAAGCTGGAAATAAACCCCTTTCTCCTCATGTTTTTTCAGTTACGGTGTTTATCACAGCAATAGAAAGCTAACTAGAACAATGAATAACTAGAAAGAGAAAATAAGACAAGGAATAAACAGCCACCACCATAATTTCATTACTTAACAAAAATTGCTTTTATTAATATCTTGTTGTAGTGTTTTTAATTTAATATTAATATTTTCATAGTTCTGTCATACCTTATACATATGATGAAAAATTTTTTACTTAACAATACATTTTCTCTCACTATTAAGATGTTTCTGTAGGTATAATATTTAACAAATACATAAAACACCACAGAGTTGACTTATAATATTTAACTGTTATTATGAAATATTTGTTTAATATTTACTATAAATTCAGTGTTATAAACATTTTCACAAATGTAATTATGGCTCAACAACACTGTTCTGGGTCCCAGTGAGCCGGTGATCCTAGGCTGTGGTATGCATTTTCAGTGTGGTGACTGGTTGGGAATAGGCGTGACTACCCGAAAACTGACTCAGTCTGGCGCTGTTCACCTTCTACTCTGCTAGCGTTCCACAGTGGCTGTCGGATGTACTTTTGCCCCTGAAGGAGAATCCTTACTCAGCTGTTTCATTGCTTCTATGCTCTTCAGACGACCAGCATCCACCAGTCCCAATTCCTACAGGAGAGGTTGCTGTTTGGTCCATTGGGAGGAGGCTCTTACTTGATTGGTCACAATTTGAGTGATGTCACTTATTCTGAGTTATTCAGGGAAGCTTTCTGCTGCTGGAGTGTGTGCTTTTGAATAGGAATTGCCTTTGTAAAGTAAATATTGTCTTTAACAAGGACTTCAAAGATTTATTTCACTTGTTGAAGATCATAACTATGTCCTCATATCAATAACTTTGTGCAAGGAAGACTGGCTGCTTTGAACATTCCTCAGCCTTGATATCACTGAGCATAGAACCTACCAACCTATGTGAAGGGGCTTTTGGGTCTCCCTGGTGACTCTGTGAGTTATAAGCAAAGATAATTGGAATTAGCAATAATCCAACACCTGCTATTTCTGGAATTTAAAAGGTTCATGAATGATGCCAGGTAACAAGCAGTGAGAAATGATATGTGACTATAGCCATTTTGGGAACTGAATGCTTTAAACTAATGCTGTCCAATAGAACCTTCAAGGGTGACAGAAGTCTTCTGTAGTCTGTATGTCTTGTGTAATACTGACTTCCCACATGTAGCCATTTACTGCTTAAAATGTAGTTAAGTGTGACCTAGAAATTAAAGTTTTAGTTTAAGCATAAATAACTGTTTGTAATTAGTAATTACTATCTGGGGTAGTGTACTTTTTAAACTGTTCAGTGGACATTCCCTACAGCTTTGAATTAATTAGGGACAAGATCACCAGAGTAGGTTTTCACTGGAGAGATGGCTCAGTGGTTATGAGTACATACTGCTCTTACAGAGGAACTGGGTTTGATTTCCAGCACCCACATGGTGGCTCACAACTATACCTAACTCCAGTTTCAGGAGATCTGACACCCTCTTCTGACCTGCAAGTGCACCAGCCATGTACATGGTCCATATACATATACTCAGGCAAAATACTCATACACATGAAAAATAATTAGATATTAAAAATTAAAATCTGTGTGATCTTATTTATTATATACCTAACTCCTCTCCACTCCCCAATTGTCACCACTGCAATTTTTCACATTCATCCTCTAAAAGATGGTTCTGAGTTGTTTAATTTTCTGTTTAGTCATCCATTATAGGATCCATATTCTTTCTCCCTGTCTTAGGTTTCTAACCTGTGATAAAACACCATGACCAAAAGCGACCTGAGGAAGAAAGCTTACAGTTCCACAGCACAGTCCATCACTGAGGGAAGTCAGGGCAGGAAGCTGGAGGGAGGAGCTGATGCAGAGGCTGTAGAAAAAGGCTGCTTACTGGCTTGCTCCAGTGGCTTGTTCAGCCTGCTTCCTTCCTTCCTTCCTTCCTTCCTTCCTTCCTTCCTTCCTTCCTTCCTTCCTTCCTTCCTTCCTTCCTTCCTTTCTTCCTTCCTTCCTAATTGCAGCATGCACTATTGTATTTATTTATTTATTTTTGGTAATGATATTTTTATTAGAGCAACAAAAAGCAAACTAAAAGGGAAGGGTTTGTAGCTGAAGTTTTCCTGGTTCTGCTCAGCTTCCACGGCCCTGTGGCCAGCCGCTTGGACCCAAGTAAACACACAGAGACTTATATTACTTATAAACTGTATGGCCGTGGCAGGCTTCTTGCTATCTAGTTCTTATATCTTAAATTAACCCATTTCTATTAATCTATACCTTGCCACATGGCTCATGGCTTACCGATATCTTTATATCTTGCTTCTCATGGCGGCAGCAGCTGGCAGCATCTCCTGACTCAGCCTTCCACTTTCCAGAATTCTCTTCTCTGCTTGTCCCTCCTAAATTTCCTGTCTGGCTACTGACCAATCAGTGTTTTATTTATTTATTAACCAATCAGAGCAACATATTCACAGCATACAGAGCTATATCCACAAGGGTTCTTACCCCCTTTTTTTATTATTAAGAGATTTTCTCTTCATTTTATATACCAACCACAGATTCCCCTCTCCTCCCTCCTCCTGCCCCCCAGCCTTCCTCCCCAGCCCACCTCCCATTCCCACATCCTCTGAGGCATAGGGTGTCAGCAGAGCCTGGTACATTCAGTTGAGGCAGGACCAGGTTTCCCCCTCCCTGCATGAAGGCTGTGCAAAGTATCCCACCACAGGCACTAGGTTCCAAAAAACTGGCTCATGCACCAGGGATGGGTCCCAATCCCACTGCCTGGGAGCCCCCTAAACAGTTCAAGCTAAACAACTGTTTTACCTATCCAGAGGGCATAGTCTTGGTGATCAGATGGCTGAATACCCTAACTGTCATCATAGAGCCCTCATCCAGTGACTGATGGAAGCAGATGCAGAGATCCATGGCCAGGTGCCAGGCCAAGCTCCAGGAGTCCAACTGACGAGAGAGAGGTGTAGCTAGAGTTTTCTGGCCTTGCCCACAGTCAGGAAAAATCTTTGTCACCTGCCAGTCCCACAGCCGCTCAGACCCAACCAAGTAAACAAAGAGACTTATATTGCTTACAAACTGTATGGCTGTGGCAGGCTTCTTGCTAACTGCTCTTATTGCTTAAATTAATCCATTTCCATAAATCTATACCTTGCCACGTGGCTTGTGGCTTACCGGCGTCTTCACATGCTGCTGGTCATGGCGGCGTCTGGCAGTGTCTCTCTGAGTCAGCCTTCCACTTCCAAGAATTCTCCTCTCTCCTTGTCCCACCTACTTCCTGCCTGGCCACTGGCCAACCAGTGTTTTATTTATTGACCAGTCAGAGCAAGTTGACATACAGACCATCCCACAGCAGAGAGGAGGGATTCTATGAGCAAGGGACATTGAGATCATGATGGGAAAATGTACAGAGATGACCAGTCAACCCAGTGGAAACACATGAACTGTGGACCAATAGCTGAGCAGCCTGCTTTCTTATAGCACTCAGGACCACCATCCCAGGGGTGCCACCTCCCACAGTGAGCTGAGCCTTCCTATATAAATTATTCACAGCCAGTCCTGTGCAGGCATTTTCTTACTTGTGTTTCCCTCTACCAAAATGAGTCTAGCTAATGTCAGGTTGACATAAAACTAGCCAGCACACCTCCTAAAAACCCTTCGGAATTTTAATCTTTATACCTTTTTATTTCTTTAGGTTCCAATATGTTACTAACTGAAGAGAGTAGTTTATGAAGCTCTGTGTTTGGACTCATTTACTGGTGACTGCAATAGATGTGAAATTTACTTTCCTTTTTTTTATTTGCCAAATGAGATAGTTTATTTTAATTTCTTTCTTTATATAATATATATAAATGCTAAAAATATGAATAACAATTTACATTATTAACACAATCATTCTTTTGTCAGTGCTGTATTTGTGTGTGTGTGTGTGTGTGTTTAAACTCTTGGCCTTTAAAAAGCTTGATTCTAAAGTACTGCCCGAAGCAAATCCTTGAATAAAACCAAAGGAACCAAACCACCAGAATAGTCATGTCATTTTATAGTTTGGAAAATGTCAAGGAAATCATATAGATTTTCAAGTGTGTCCTCCATAGCCAAGTTCTTGTAGCTTGGACTTCTTCTTTTTCGTTTGGGTGTGCTGTGACTATGCTTCAAAGGCTTGGTTGGATCCACAGCCTCTTGAAATATAAAGCAGAAGAAACTGGAAAAGAAGTACAAAGTATATTAAATTCTTTTACTCACCCTTTGAGTCACTTTATTATCTTTTAGGCCTTGGGAAAAGAGCTGTGTCTTTGTTTTCACACGGTGTTAAGGCAGATATTTCATTACAGCCTCCAAGGGGCCAGGACCAAGTTAATTGCTCTGAACTGCATAGAAGTGTCTTGGTCCCTTTGGGCTCCAGCAGTGAGAGGCACTGTATCTTCTCCCTCCCCTGCCATTTTAAAGAGGCAGAACACAAATACCAGCTCTTCCAGCCCACACATGAAATACGCTCTTAGAATGATCTGCAAATGCTTGGAGGCAGGAAGACCTTGACACCCAAGAGCCGCAGAGCAGCGGGGAGGGCAGAGCACTTTGCAGCTGCCTTTCAAACTCACTGCCCCAAGTCCGCGAAATGATTTACTTCCTGTTGTCTACAAACGAGCAAAATCGCATCTTTAATTTTAGATTTTTCAGGAGCGATATCATTTCTAGTCTACGTCCGCTGCTCGTAATTTGCAATGGAGAAAGCTTATCTGCATTCATTCCCTAGACCATTGCTTTGGCACTTTCAAGGTTTTATCCAAGCATGACTTTTATAACCGTGTGGAAATTGCAGTGATAAAGGATGCATCAGCAATTTTCAAACCCATTTCTTTTTGTGGAGCCATCTCTCAGCCTCCCTTAACAGAGCAGTGGAGAGAACCACAGGTCTTTTTTTTTTTTTTTTTTTTTAACTGTCTTCATTTTTAAAGAGCTTTGTTTTGGTCAATGAGACATACAGCTGTGGAAACAAGGCCAACACAAACTTTACGGTGTTTTTGCATTGAGCATCTAACTACTCTCCATTAGATGTGAAACAGGGGGCTGGCCCACCATTTTATATCCCTTAAAATTGGTTTCAGAGGAATTGGTTGTAACGGAAATGTCAGACCCTTTAAATATCGAACCTTTAAATATCATACAGGCATATGGTTGCGGATGTAACTTTGCCCGTTCTTACAGTCTAGTGTGCCAAAATGTCAGAGCTGAAGCAAGAAAAAGGGAGGGAAGTGGACTATTGCTCAGGAGGACTTGATGGAAACAATTAGATATGGTGAGAGGAGGAGGTCATCTCACGGTTTTTCTGAGCAGGGTCCTCTTTTCTCTGGAAGTCACAGCCAATGTACAATTTGCAGAACAATGGAGGCTGTGCATTGATGCTCATGGCTCATTGTTTCTTCCACCCTACTTCTTCCCATACTCTAGAGGACTTCCTTTTCCTAAAATAAGCTAATTATCAGTGTACTTCTTTAGAAATGGGTTCAGGGAGTTTGCTCTTTGGGGAGAAAAATCAAACCCTTCCTACTGGGGAACCCAATAAAGCCTGATATATTTGTGGTGTATTTCATACTGTCTTAGTTAGGTTTCTGTTGCTGTAGTAAAACACCATGACCAGCACAACTTGGGGAGGAAAGGACTTATTTCAGCTCTCAGGTTATACTCCTTCACATTTCAGGAACTCAAACAGGGCAGGAACCTGGAGGCAGGAACTGATGCAGAGGCCATCGAGGAGTGCTGCTTTCTGGTTTGCTTCTCACGGCTTGCTCAGCCTGCTTCCTTACACAACCCAGGACCACTTGCCCAGCAATGGCACCACCCACCTACATCCATGATTAATCAAGAAAATGCCTGCAAACCTCTTGATGTCATTGTTTTTCTCTGCTGAGTTTGCTCCAGAAACCGGGACCTGTCCCTTAGTGCATGAGCTGGCTTTTTGGAACCTGGTGCATATGCTGAGACACTTTGCTCAGCTTTGGTGCAGGGAGGAGGGGTTGGACCTGCCTCAACTGAATGTACCAGGCTCTGCTGACTACCCAGGGGAGACCTTGCCTTGGAGGAGGTGGGAGTAGAGGGTGGGTTGAGGGGGAAGGCTGGGGGAATGGGAGGAGGGAGGATAGAGGAATCGGTGGTTGATATGTAAAATGAATAGAAAATTTACACACATACACACACACATAAATAAATAAAAATAAAAGAAATTAGTACTTAGCAGACAACTGCCATGGTTAGCCCAGTGTTCTAAAAGTTCAGCTATTGTGTGAGTTACCCATCCTTTTACAAGTAAAGAAATAAGGCCTTGAGCTCTATTGGTGAGCTCCTGGTGAAGGGGAGGCAACTTTGCTATGTCTTTCTCCAAGGCTTATGAGCCTTTAAGGACCCCTATGTTTTCATAAACCATGTTCTGTTGAAAGGCTCTGGGACCAAATAATTTGGGCAAATGGTGCATGTCCTAGCTCATTCTTAGAGATTTGTCCTATTGGACAAAAGACTTGGTGAATTCATAAAGTTAAAAAGTTCTTAAGACATTCTTCTAACTAGTTTTCCTTTATATAATCGCAAAGTAAACATTGCTTGTGTTTCCCCCAGATACGTTAACTCCCAGGAAGTGTGACTGAAGAACAGACCTCGTGCCCCACAGGTCAGGAGAGGTGCCTGCCCTTCCAGTTTCATGTCCTTGTTCAGTGTAACATCCCTGCCATCTCAGCGTGATATCAGATGTCTGGGAGGCAGTGATTTCCTTTTCTAATTATGTAACTTTGTTAATGAAAGTTTACTTTACTCTTTCCTTTTTTATAGCGAAAACTCCTATTAGAAAGGAAATGCTTAAAAATCAAGTCAGTTTCCCAGTCTGCTACAGAATTTCCTCAGTCTTGGAATCGCTGAACTGTTTCTTGGACACTTCTGTGGCTCTCCAGCTCACTAATTGAGTGCTCCCATAAGTCAGTCTGAATAGATGGATGCAAAAGGAAAGAGAAACATTTCACTTCATATTGCTCTGCTCAAGATGTGGGGAGATACCTGTTGAAGGGCATAAAGATTCAAAGATCTATTGGCAGCATGGGGACTATAGTTAATAATAAATTATTCTAGTCCTGTTAATAGCTTAGGGTATAGATTTTAAATATTCTCACATTAGGAAGTGACTAGGATGTTGGGTGATAGGCTTGCTAATTGGCAACATGTAGTCATTCCAATGGTGTATCAAACTATTACATTATATAGCATAAATATGCAACTTAGCTGAAAAATGAAGAAAGAAAGAGTCTTAAATTTCTTGAATTTATTTATTCATTCCGTAATTGTATGAACAAATACTGCCCCCTCCTTTTTTGGTGCTAGGGCTAAGCCAGAGTTTTGCATAGTCTAGACCAATGTTGGACTATCAAGATTTACCTAGCCCTGTACTAAAGTCATAAATCATTGCTACTAACATTTCTAGTTTGTTGATAGAGAAGCCAGATGATACACACAATGAATATTCTAGATAGGATTGTAACATTTGTCCTGCCCCTCCAAATGCCAAGTTTTTAACAGTCATACTGAAGGTATGGAAGGTAAGGAAGGGTAATTACAGTGATAATGAGGCTGGTGGTCACACTCACAGACGGTTGCCATGTTCCCAACACTATTAAATTCTTTGTGTGTATTTTGTCATTTAATTTCTACATTGTCTCTATATAATAGCTGCCATTACCACCAGCATTTTACTTAGTAATAAACTAACTTAAAGATGCTATCTTCCCCAAGGCCACTGTGTTTACTAACTGGCAGAGCTAGGATTTAAATCCAAGTCTTTTATAGATCAAGCTATTTTAATGGTACAAACAATTAGACCACAGAACATATACAGCAGGTATTGGATAGAAATTTGGGGTTAGCTTCTGCTCTAATTCCACAACAAAACATTTTATCAGAGCAAGCCATCTCCATTTGCAATCTGAACACAGTAGCTCTTCGGAGCATGGGGAAAGGACTATACTGATGCCCACATCTTCAGGGAACTGATGCTCTCTGGAGCAGTGGGCCCTGCAGATTCTTGGCCTCTCCTTTCACCTGGTCTGAGGTGAGCAAGGAGTGCTTTAAGGCGAGTCATGCTTCCCACATAAAGTGACAGAATGGCCACTTGCCAAACCACTTTTCAGCCCTTTCTCCAATTATCAAGGTGAGGGCTCTGAACCTTCACCCTCTGGAGCAAGGCCCTTAGCCACATGTGACCAGCAAAATGCAGCTTTTGACACTAGCCAGAAGTAAACAACAATTACCCGTCACTTGTCAAGCCAGTCTCTTTCAGGGCAGAGAAAGCAGCAGAAGTAGGCAATGCTTTTCCATCTGTCAGAGCAGTCTAAGGCCAGAGACCCAGCATAACAATGTAAAGCGGGACTCAGGAGCTGTGCAACCCAGACCTCTTCAGCAGGCAGGAGAGTGGTGAGATGGAGCACATGCATGCATTTCAAGACATCTCCAGATATGGTCCCTGTTTATTAATGTTGTAGAGCTGTGTAGCAAATGACCATCACCCATACTGTGAGCCCAAGCAAAAGGCACTCTAACGGAGCTGAGTGGACTCATTCCAGTTGACACAAACCCAAACCAAAACCTTCTGAGAAATGTTCCAAGACTCAGGAGGACTTTATTATTTGAATGCTATATGGACAGGGAACTTTTTTAAGGTTGAACATTGTACCTTTCTTATCCTGAATAATCGTTACCAACTTGGATGAACAAAATGGCATGGTACCTTCCCTACTAAGCTGAATGGAATCCTCGATACTATGAGTTCATTCTGAAAAGGGCATTGCGCCCACAGCATCTATATTGAATCATTCACGTGTTCTGTGTCTAAAGATGAGCCACAACTTTCTCACCTGCAGCAAGGGATAACAATGCCCATTTCTCACAGTCGGAGAGAAACAGATGCAAAGGAAAGGAACAGCCCAGTCCAGAAGCTCATTTTAGAAAAGCAGATCACCGTGAGGATGAGGAAGATTGAACTAAACAGTGACATTGGGCATGTGAACTGCTATCTGTGGCATAAGATATGTGCCAACATACACCAATAGTTTAATTAAAGAGGTACTAAGCATGCAAGATTTGATGTGTCTGAGACATACATGCATGGAAGAGTTTGTACTCAAAACTGCTTCTCTGGAAAGATCTTTGAAATAGACACACCGTCATTTATTATCAAAACATTATTTTTTCTTGATGGTTTACATGCATGTATTGCTGGAGAAGCATCTACTTCTCTAGAAGAAGGACACAGCTCTGTTCAGGACCCAACATAATGCCTGGAATAGTATATGTAGCATAGTAAGTAAGCCTCAACAAGCATTTATTAAATAAACAAATAGTGTATGAAGACAACAGAATTAATTTCATACATAATCATAACTCTTGAGATGATTCAAAAGAGATAATGTATATGAAAGCAGTTTATAAGCCATTACATTATAAATACTGACTTATAATTGTGGTCCATTATAAAAATCTCTGGCTTGACCATTATGTTATCTTAATAACTCAAGAAAGATAAAGGAGACCTAGCTAGTTGACTGCTTATAATGTTTGGTCATATGTTTCCACTTTTTGGAATTAGAAACTTTAGAACTAGTTGAAATACTTTGACTAACTCGATATGATTACCTCTTGTTAGCACTGAGTGGTAATTAAGTCTGCAATTATATGTTCAGATTTTCATATCTTTTCTGCATGTGCATTTTGACAGTAATTGAACAAGGCAGCATTTGCAATATCCACTCTGAAATTGTTTCACAATATTTCATTATACGCCAGATTAATTTGTTAAACTCACAGAGCAAATGAAAACTTCAACATTGATCTAATTAATCCAACTGGGGGACTTTCTTGCTAATGTGCATCAGCAGGGAAAGCCCAAGGGTTGGGCAAAGTTGGGCAAAGTGTCTAAAAAGATTAGGTGTGTAACGGGATGGGGGTGAGCATGACAGCAAGCTTGAGCTTTGCTCCGAGTTATTTTTTTCTCATTAAATACCATATATTTTATGAGAATCAGTGCTGTGGGAGAATAAAGAAGCCTTGATGGGATGTGTATTTGAATCTTGAAAAGACTTGGGGAATTTCTCTCTCTCCTCACCTTCTCCCTCTCTCTCCTTTCTTCATTTCTCTCCTCCCTCTCTCTGTTTATATATGTTTTAGAACAAAGTGGAGTGTCTTAGTGAGGAATGGCCTTTTGAAACTCCACTAGTTCTTTTTAAAAATGGATTCTCCTGTGTCCTGCAGAGAGTAACTGAATTGGCATCTCGTTTACTGCGATATAAGCTGGAACTTCAAACTACAGAAATGTTCAATATCGGGTCCACTTGAGTACAAGTATTCTCTCATATAAACTGGTAAAGAAAGCCGCTCTCATTGGGTGAACAGCCTCTTTACATGCCTGTCAGTTCTGCTGTTATATTCACTCATTTGTGTTCCACCACTCAGCAAATGCCAAGGATCTATAATAATGAGCTGACAACTGTGATAAGTGCTGAGGACACCATGGAGATCAAAATTGAATCCAGTTTTTCTTCTTCCCCAGAGTTTAAAATCTGGTGGAGAGGCTCATGTTAATTGTATAGCTCTCTAAATATGTAAGGGAACTATATCCAGGATAAATACAGGAATGTGCTGTACTCCGCAAGAGCTTACATAAGCAACATTGTCAATAAGATCATAGATGTCTTCCCTGAGGGAAGGGTGCTTGTGCTGAGATGAGCATGAATGAGCTGAAGAGTTGGCATGTTGACTGAAGGTGAAGAGGTGATGGTTTCGAGGGACAATAGCTGAGGACAAAGTTCTGAAGCAAAAGGAATTAGGGCTAAGGAGAATGTAGGGATAGGGACACAAAGTGAGAGGAAGTTGGAGAAACCAAGGGGAATGGAGATTTGGCAGCCTCATAGGTAGAAAGGAGAAGTGACACATTTTGGGTGTTTGCTATGTATTATATAGTCTTCCAAGTGCTTGATCATACTAGTTAGATTGATTATCACGGGGCTGCATGAAACAGGTGCCCTTGTAAATCTGTTTCCTAGCTGGGAACCTGAGGAACAGGGAGGGTAAGGAACTTAGAGAAGCAGATTTTTGCAAGTGGTAGAGGGGGGTTTGAATGCAGTCTTTCACTAGAATAAAAGTTATGAACACACAATTTGGAAGGGTGTAGCATCAGCTTTCTAGGCAACCCTGTCTTGATTTGTATAATGGGAAAGTGTAGAGATTTGGAGAGACTTTAGGGACTTCAGGCACTTTGTAAAACGATACCAAAAAATGTCGACAATTGTAATGTCTGAAAGCAGCTACCTTCCATTAGAGTCTCAAAGGGCTCCAGGATTCACAAAAAAAAAAAAAAAAAAAAAAAAAACAAAAAAAACACAGATCTCTATAATTTAACTTTGTAAATTTAGATAAATCATATATTCTCATGATGTTGTAAGGAATAATTTGTAAAGATTTATTAAAAAAAATGAAAGAATACAAGATCCTGTGTGTCCTACAGTGTGGTTCCTTCAATGGTGATATTTGTATTTGAGTGATCTTAGGACAAATTACAACCAGGTGTGTGTAGACTTTAAATCCCATTTCTGCTACTTAATAAATTCATGGCCACAGTTGAATCATTCCAGTTGAATTTTCATTTCCATATTTGCATTAATAAGGTCTATATCCCGTCATAAGGCTAGAGGGATATAACATGTGAAGCACTGTGCTTGTCATGGAGCAGAGCTGGTGACTTTTGTCACTGGGATGCTGCCTAATGTGTCTTTCCAGCAGAGGAGTGAGCACTGTCCAATAAGGGGCAACTTTCTCTAGGGAGTATGCTCCAAACACCCCAGGTTCCCAGCACCTTCCTCAGTAGGGGCGTGTCCACAGGTGGTGAAAAGTGTAGACCCTGAAAGGAGAGGAGAGAGGTCAGGATCCAAGTTGTTCTAGTTCATCATTTCAGAGTCCAGCGCTCAGTGCACAGCCCCAAGACAGAGCTCAGAACGGTAGACGCATCCAGCTCTGAGTGCAGCCCCTAATGAACTGCAAGCTTCAGTAGAAAAGATTATTAATTCTATACAGTCTTAAAAATTCTTTATATGATTATACCTAAACCACTGAATATGCGCTGAATCCTCTGAGCCTTTGAACAAAACTTTGAATTTTATGCCTGAGGGAGGAAACACTTGGAAGGAATAGGAGGGAGCAGAGTGAGAAAGGGAGAGGGAGAAGGGGGGAGAGATAGAGCAAGGAAGAGAGGGAGGGAAAGAGGAAAGAGGAAAGAGAGGGAGGGAGGGAGGGAGGGAGGGAGGGAGGGAGGGAGGGAGGGAGGGAGGGAGGGAGGGAGAGACCATGTTTGAGCATAGAGTTCACAGTGGGTGTTTGCTGGGCTATCTGCAGGTGAAGAAGAACTAGGTGAATCAACTTTCCAAATGCCTCGAAGTGAGAAAAATCTCTAAGTTCACTCTATTAAGGAAGTGAAAATCCTGTGTCTTTGGGGACTTCTGGTGTCCTAGGGGAATAGTTGCTTGTGTGCATATTAGATCTCCTAGAGACTGCTTACATCCCAATTTACTTGGAAGGAGCCCTGGGAAAGTGTCCTCTCATGGTGCTGAAGGGGTCCGCAGAACTGGTCTAATTTAGTTTGAGTCCAATTTCTACAACTTAATTTATGTTTAAGGGAAATGATTTAACCTTCTGTGTCACAGTTTTTTTCCTCTATAAAATGAACATGAATAATTTTCACATTCTGACTGAAGTTGAATGAGATGAATTAGCCTAGTGACAGAGGAAAAAAATGTTCAGATACCAAACAAATGGCTGACACCATTAGAATTAGAATGGCCATTAGAATCAGCATTGGTTCTTGTCACTTTTTAAAGCTTTGTCTTATTTTTGATATCACAATATAATTACATTATTTCTCCCTTTCCTGCCCTCTCTCCAAACCTTCTCACGTACCTCTCCTTGCTTTCTTTCAAATTCATGGCCTCCTTTTTCATTCACTGTTGCTGCAAGCATACATGCATGTCTATATACATTTGTTCCTAAATAGAATGCACTCATATGTGTGTTTTAGGGGCTGATCATTCAGTATTGGATGACCAGTTGGTGTGCTTTTCCTCATCACTTTTAAAGTAAGAAGAGGCGAGTGTGACAGACGACTTTTGCCAAACGCTTCTATATCAGTATTGCTAGTTCCCAGCATGACAACATTTAGTTCCTAAAGCAACCCCATATGAAGGATATTGTACCTAATTTGTAGAAGAGAAAACTCAGGGTCAGAGTTTAAGTAACCTATCTCACAGCTATTAAGAAGTGGATTTGCTGCTCAAATCCTATGACTATAATCCTGAGTGGTTGATTGGCCCTGAGTTACTCCAAGAACTTAGATTTGGGCTTTTGGGGGAGGAGGTTGCTAATTTTGTGGGTTTGTATACCCTCTACTACAATGGATGAAGTCACTTGTAGTTCAAATATGCCAGCTTTTGAGCTTCCACCATGGCAAGGGGCTGACCTGAGGAGTTACCACAAAGCATGGAAGTCTTTCTACTTTGCCCCTGGGTCTATTGTTTCTCTATGTTAGTCACGCTGCTTATACAGCAAATCCCCAGTTAGTCCCACACATTAATTTAATCATGGGGGTGCCTTGATTTAGGATCCTTTTGCCTCTAGAGACACCTTTGTGCTTGTCAAAGGCAAAGCCACTCAGACACTTGCTATGGAGTCTGTCCTTGATGCTGAGGAAGCGTGCCAGCTTGGTGGTGATGCGGAATGTCAGAGAATGAATCAGACTCATGACCCATTCTTGTCAATGCCACTTGGAGATGGTGACTCTGGCAAGGCCCTAATTCATAAGGGTGGGTGAGGGAGCTACAGGGAGAAAGGGGTCACCATGTCACCGGGGGCAGAGAGTCGTATTGCAGGAGGATCTTGTTGGAAAATCTTATGAGAGGAAATGATGTGGGATTTCAGCCTGTTCCTTGGTGTCCCTTTGACCCCTTGAAAACAAACAACCCCTTCAGAATCAGCACAGAATTTTAATGACATCTTGGAGTAAGAAGGGATGTGGTCCTCCTAGGTGTTCACACTGGAGAAATTTTTGTTAGTCATTTGTGTTAGTGGCATTGTTTATAATAAAAACATCAAAGTGGTTATCAGAGGCTTAAGAATAATGCAACTTTGACCTCATATAGGCACCCTGCCATGGATTGAATGTGTGCTTTCAAAATTCATATGCTAAGCCCACAGTGTTGCTGTTTTGGAGAAAAGTCTTTATGGAAGCACTAACCCTTAAGTGAGGTCAGAGTGGGGTCTGATATGTCAGAATCACTTGCTCCACCTCCCCGTACACATAGACATGTAAACAGGAGGTCACTATGTGAAAGACACTGGCCACTGGCCAGCTCAGAGAAGCTCAGAACAGCATTGGACTTGTTGATGTCATTATCCTAAAGTCCACAGCCTTTAGATTTGTGAGAAAAGCATTTCTGTTGTTTAAACGACCCTGTCTTTGGTATTTGTTTCTGATGCTGGTGATTAGTTTGGTGCCTCATGCCTGTTACACTGTTTCTCTGCTGAGTTAAACAGCTGGTTCCTTGGTATTATATCTCTTTCCAGTGCAACTGGAGCTGACCAATAGTGTTCTCATTTAAAATAAGAACACTGGAAAAGAAGTCTGTGGTGAAATAAATATATAAAATTTTAGGGATGTGAAAGAGTCAAATATCCACTTAATGGGTGAAACATGGATGTGTAAAATCACATAACAAATACAGTGATAGCTTAAAATGTTACTCTTTGTATTTTTCCGAAAGTGACTTCTTAGATACAAGGTTGACCATCAGTGAACAGCCTGTTTCTGATAGACACTGATAGCACTCCAGGGCATGTCATTGTTGGCAGCTTATGAATAGGTCTTCATAGCTTCTCTGGAAAAATTTGCCTAACTGTAGGGATTTGTATGCCTAACGCTAGAATGACTGACTTGTCCCTTTGTCCCATAATTATACACTTGCTCTCCACAGTACGACTAATTCCTGCATTATTTCAAAATGATTTTAACTGCATAATGGCTCACAACACTTGCAATTATGATGTCTTCCACTCATAATTACCTGGTTTGTGTTAAATTTCTCTATTGGTTCTCTCTTACCTTCATCTTCTCATCTTTCTCCTTCAGAAACTAACATTGTTGTATAGAACAATTTTGGAAAAATGTGTCTTTCCTAAATGTATGTAGTTTGAAACAAAGTAATTGAAAGATTGAACTATGATACATACCCTAGACTATTTGCAGAGTGAGAGACTTTGGAATGGGATATCTTTATCAACCAACTTCCCTACCCCCCAACACACACCTTTCAAAACTCAGGGATCTATGCAGAAGAGGTGGAAGATTGGAAGATTCACAGATGGTGGATGATGCCAAGGAAACAGTGTGTTCCAGATACAACAGGACTGATAGACATATGCATGCACAGAGACTGTGACAGCGTATACAAGACCTGTATAGGTTTAAACCAGACAAAATCTCAGCAAGGAGAATGGGAACTAGACACAAAGTCTCAGTGTGAACCAAGAAGCTATTTGCAATTGATAGCTGTTGGGGAAGGGATAATCAATTTTCTCTAGTGGAGTATAACTGGGTATCTCAATCACATAACAGGGCATGTGCTGTGCCCAAGTGTTGCTGACCAACACAAAACAGATTCTATGTTTTGTTTTTATTGTGTACTTATTTTTATTTGGTTTTGTCATTCAAGTCTTTTCTTTATGTTTGTTTATTTTGATTTTTTTAAGGGAGGGAGGAAGAATGAGACAGAAAGAACATAAAGTGGGTAGGTAGGGAAGTGGGGGAGGATCTGGGAAGAGTTGGGGTGGGGAAGGAAGATGATCAAAATATAGTGTATAAATTTGTAAATAAACATTAAATTATTAAACAAAAACATAGTTTGAAGAAAAGGGATGTCTAAAGGACTAGTAATTAAACCAGAGAGATTTTTTTACCTTCATCTATGGTATTTTACTTACCTGAAAAAATAGGCATGAAGCAAAAGTCTTAACCCATTTTGTCTACTTCTTGGTGATGCACACCTGTCTCATTCACATATTGTGTTCTGTTTTAAAGAGCCTTGACATGCACAAATGAAAAGTCGGATGAAGAGCAGCATGACAACTGTCTTCCTTCTGCTCAAGAGATAGGCTGTATGGGAAAGGGAAGAAACTAGTGGCCATGTTTTCTCCATCAAAGTACTTCTGTTTGGACTCACTCATGTTAGGATGAATGCTTTCCATCCAGATCATAAATTAAGACTGATGCAATCAACTGTGTTTTCAAGGAGAGAGGTAAGATTGACAAGTTGTTGGTGATGGAAAGGGGAAACAAACTTCTTTGAACTTGGAGCAAAGAAGATGCCTGGTAATGCCTCATTCTTCTGCTCCACCCAGCTGGGGCTGCTTTAAGCATTTCTCAATGTGGTCAGCTCCACTCTCAAACAAAGGTAGGTTTTTGGAGAGAGATTAGTGGATTGGCTGCCTTTATGTACACACACACACACACACACACACACACACACACACACACACACATACACACACACACACAAATAATAAGTATATAACATATGAGTTTTGAATAAACTGTAACTTAAAAAGTGACTCGTCTATAAATGAGAATATTTTACAGATGCATTAAGTCCTTGTGTATTGTTCTTCATGGCAGCTGTCAGGTGTGCTCCTTCTGATGGGTATGGGTTCTCCAATTGGCTGCAGAGTCCCCTTTCAGGCATGTTCACTCAGGTGCTAACTGGCCCCTGCTGGAATTTGGGCATGCTTCCCTCATGTAGAGTTAATCACGTGACAGGCAAGATAGCCAAGCTTTTGCAATAGACTGTGCCCATCTTTTACAGAAATGCCAGAAAAGCGTTGTAGAGGAAAATTCATTTTAGTTCCCCACTGTGCCTAATTATAAATAAATGGTTGGAACATTTAAACATGCCACAAATGAATGACTAGACTCTCAGCAGCACACAATTCTCCCCTCTCTGACTTTAGATTAACTAACTGACATTCCTCATCTTTAATTTCCATAAATTAATCATTGTCCTTACCCAAGAAGGCTTATATTTGTTAATTCCCCCAAAGCTTAGGACTTATATGCACATTAGCTAATTATGCCCCATGGGAAATATCTGAGTGTCTCTTTTGCCTGACCGTCAGTGGAGCCACTTTTTACATGCGAGCTCTGTTCAACTATAGGTACTTAGAAAAGAAACAAATGAACACAGTAAAGACATGGTTAAGAATAATTCAAAGTTTGCTCTTTCTTGTAATGTTGGGGATAAACTCAGGGCCTTGCACATGCTAGGAAAGTACTCTATTGCTGTGGGATGGTCTGTATGTCAAATGTGTTGCTCTGATTGGTCAATAAATAAAACATTGATTGGCCAGTAGCCAGGCAGAAAGTATAGGCGGGACTAACAGAGAGGAGAATTGAGAGAACAGGAAGGTGGAGGGAGACACTGCCAGCTGCCGCCATGGCAAGCAGCGTGTGAAGATACCAGTAAGCCACGAGCCACGTGGCAAGGTATAGATTTATAGAAATGGGTTAATTTGAGATGTAAGAACTAGATAGCTAGAAGCCTGAGTCATTAGGCCAAACAGTTTAAATAATATAAGTGTCTGTGTGTTTATTTTATAAGTGGGCTGTTGGACTGCCGGGGCTTGGTGGGACCCGGAGAGAAAACTTTCCAGCTACACTCTATCACTGAGCTGTATCTACAACCCAAAAGCTTATCTTTAATAATTCATTCAATACAAACTGAGTACCATGTTCCAGGTATGGAGCTAGCTTCTAGGAATGAGGTGATAATACAAAGATAATCCTGTTTGCTTGAGATGTCAGTTCTGGTAGGAAGACATTTTCAAACACATTTAGATGGTTAACTATTACTTAAAATTACATTTTCTCCTGAGAACTAAGAGGTTATATATCTAAGAGTTAGGTTAGCATGAGACAGCTAGGCAGGTTCGTGAGGACAGCCACTGGGATATATAGGAAGCCATCTGCTTGAAGGGAGAGAAGGTGGAGACAGACAGATGAGGAGCACTGAGTTTGGGGAAAACCACAGCAAGGATGGAGGGGTAAAAAGGAGGCTTGAGGGGTAAACTGAGTCGGACTTTGTAAGGATCAGGGTTCTAAGTTGTCATGTTACTTCTCTGATTTTTCTTCTCCCAGTTTTCTTTGTACTTATGATAGGTTTAGGAGAGATAAAAATACCTTTGAAATCCCATCATGTCCTTCAGTGAACATGCTGCCAAATGTTCTGTCTTTCTGCTGAGTGGGCTGGGCCACCAATGCCCTGTTGAGTTTCCTGTCCAGTTTGCCATAAACAATAAAAATAATGCTAAAAACCAGTAAAATAAAGTAGCTGTGGTCTGGCTAAACTGCTTTTCCCTTTTAAGCAGTTTCTACCTCCCCTCCCAAAAATGCTTACTTAAATATAGCTGTATGTCACTTAAACAATAGGGATTCGTTCTGAAAAATGCATCCTTAGGTGATGTTGCCATCACTCAAATGCTGTAGAGCATAATTACAAAAACGTAATTACAAAAAGTAGGTGGTGTAGTTACTATGTATGTAGGCTATCTGGTTTATACTGTCACATATGCTGCCCATAATTGACAAAACTGTTCAAAAGGACAAGAGTATATAGTGTATATTATATATATAGTCTTGTCCTTTTGCTGGGACAGAACACATGACAGAAGCAACTTAAGGGAGTAAGGGTTTATTTTGGCTCATAGTTCAGAGGGACATGGTCTATTGTGGTAGGGTGTCCTCTTGGCAGGGATACGAGGAGGTTAGACGCACTTCATCTGCAGAAAGAGACGAATATTAATTCTTAGCTTGTTTTCTCTTTTTATTCAGTTCAGAACCCCATGCCATAAATGTGGTCTCATCCACATCTAGGGTGAGTCTTCTCTCCTCAATTAACCCTTTCTGGAAACCCCTTTGAAGAGGTATCCAAAGGTTTGTTTTTTAGTTGATTCTAAATTCAGTCACATTACAATGAAGATGTCTCGATGGCTTTGAATGAGGGACATGCTCCAAGTTTTCACTATGAGCTGAAGTTGATAGAAACCATGTTGCCTGCTGGTGCTGGGATGCAGGTTATCTCAAAATGAGAGCGTCTGAGGTGTTTAAGTTTCCTAAGTGTATTTTGGAAACCTAATGCATGTCTTGATGAATTTTAGACTAGTTCTTCTTGGCACAAGCTCACTTAGCACCTTCCATCTTACTATTTTTTTTTAAAGTAAAAAAAGTCAATATTGAAATGGGCTAGCCCTTTCAATTAGTTTTAATGGTCTGCTGGTCTCCATGTCACTGAATTGGAACCTATGAATTTAGATGTATTGCTGAACTTTTAAAAAAGGTCTTAAGAATTATGTTTAGACTATATCAGATTAATACTAAATAGAAGGAGTTTGGATTTTGATCAGTTTATCCTGAAAGTGTGTCTCTGAAGTTAACATGTTTGATAAAGCTTTGTGAGAAACAACATAGGACTTTTAGAGGCAAAGTAAGCTAGTGTTAAAAATGGTTAAAAACCATGAAATGGCTGTCACAGAGCACAAATATTACGAATAGGATGCATGGCTGGTCAGACTAGCTTCAGAAACAGAGCAATGGACTTCAACCTTCTCCAAATTCCTGCTACTGATGCATTGGTTTCAGTAATTTATGCATACTTTTGATCTTAGTTATTTTGGGGGATATTATAATGTGTCTAGAAATTGCAGCTCTTTGTGCATATCCTAAAAGTTAGTATGAACACATTTAAAGATGTATCTTAAATACAGATCTCACAAATAGTGATTGAATTCATTTATAAGAATATTTGGTAAGATTCTGGCATTAAGTTTTAAAGTATAGCCAAGGCAGACTCTGGTCCATGGATGGCTTTGACCTTAGCTTCAGTCTAATTAACAGTAGTACTTGTCCCCCTGTGGGATCATCAGAGGAATACATGTGGTAAGAGCTGGTATGAAAGCCACTGTTGACAGTATAGAGAACAAAGGTAAAGACAGCAGCTCTGTTAGACATCAGGAGCTTTGGGGCCCTTGAACATGGGACATAGGAGGGTCTTTTGGAAAAAGGAAAGTTAAGATCAGAGATGAGTTTACCACAGAGCATTGTTTCTTGATTTCACTACTACTGAATACTGACTGGATAATCTTTGGCTGGAGGAGATTGTCCTCTTCACTGTAGAATGTTTAATGGCTTCGGTGGCCACTAGATGCCAAGAGCTTTCCCCTTTCACAAGTCATGACACCAAAGGTTAGTTCATAGAGGACGAAACTGCTCCTGTTTAAGAACCACTGTTACCAAGAAATAAGAGAACAGAGTCATCAGTAAAGAATGGTGGACAGCTCTAATTTTATACAAAGGACTGGTCACATGTAGTTATCTCTGGCATCATCTGGTTAGACAGCTTCTCTGATTTTTATATACTGTTGTGATCTCCTAACATCTCTGTGGAGAAGTCTCAAAGATGACCTCCCATCTTCAAAACATATCCTTTCTTCAGGACTCTCAGTCTCAGTGAATATACTGAGTTAGGAAATTAGAGTTCATTTTGGTTGTGAGCCTAGCCTTTAACGGCTGAGCCATCTCTCCAGCCCTAGAGTTCATTTTGACTATTCCTTCTTCCTCATCTTCTATGTATAACCAGTCAACAGGTTCTGTCTCATGACCATAAGGAAGAATGAAACAATGTGATTTTCATAAAAATGGATAGGATTGGAGATTTTCATATTAAATGAAATAAACCAGCCCCACAAATATACATATTTCTTGCTTTCTCTTGTTTGTGGAATTTAGGCGGGAGAGAACAAGACACAAAAGTCAGAGGAAGATAATTAACCCAAAAGATGGAAAGGTGGAAAGGATTATAGTAGAAAAGATTATTATGATCAAAGTACATCATAGGCATATATGGAAAAGTATATGGAACATAATGGAACACATTATTTTACATAATTGTTATATGTCAATAAAATATGTGTAGAAAAAATCCACTTGATGATTCTTACCATCAAATATCTCCTGAATCCAAATACTTTAAACCACTATTGTGATTGTGGTCAAGTTGGCATAATCTCTTTTGTGAGCCTCCATTATTAAATCTGGAAAGACTAAATATTTAGCTTCTCGTTTCTTCGGCAGCTAAGGGTACCCAGTGCAACTTAGTTCAGACTAATGAGATTCTACTAGGACATCTTCAGAGGGGGTTTGAAAGATGCTATTATCTAATAGAAGTCACAGAGATGCTGAAATTGTCCCTTGCAATCATTCAACCTCCTCCAAGACAGAGTTCACGCTGAGAGCTGAAACAGTCAATCTGCAACCCTGAGGAAAAGGCCGCTGGAGTCCACAGAGTGCTAGTCTGACACTTCATAACCACTTGACTCACAGCCATGGCTGCTGCTGTCTATCATGCTTTTACATAAGAAGCATGGTCCTTGTTAGTAGAAGCCACTTTCAGGTCCTTCCACATTAGTCCCAGATCCAAACCGAGCTTCTTTCTTTCTTTCTTTCTTTCTTTCTTTCTTTCTTTCTTTCTTTCTTTCTTTCTTTCTTTCTTTCTTTCTTTCTTTCTTTCTTCCTTCCTTCCTTCCTTCCTTCCTTCCTTCCTTCCTTTCTTTCTTTCTTTCTTTCTTTCTTTCTTCCTTTCTTCCTTCCTTCCTTTCTTTCCTTCTTTCTTTCTTCCTTCCTTCCTTTCTTTCTTTTTCTTTTTCTTTCTTTCTTTCTTTTTTTAATCAACCTAGGCACAGTGGAGGAGCTGGACTATCTCAGGTCCTCCTCCAGAGGGCACAGCCTGACTTTTTAGGCTTGAGGCAAGGGAGCAGGGGAGGAGCCAACATCTGAATAGCAAACAGCTGACACACAACAAACACTTACTTTCTGTCAGGTGCTCCTACACCAGCAACCTCTAGTCTGAGAGAGCTTTATAATGAGATTGAGTACAGATTGGCTAAAAACTTTTTACACATGTCGCACTTAGGCCTCAGCCTGGCTTTGTACCACTGTACTGTATTGCCTGAGACCCTGAGCTGTGTGCCTGCAGTGGCCACTGCCTAGCCTTGTCAGTGAAGGAGAAACATTGACAGAGACACATAGACAGGACAGATAGACAACTTCTTCTCCACAAGTTCGTGAGATAGTCTGTTCCTGTTTCAGGGGTAGAGGATATAGCATAGGTAGGAAGAGAGCTCTGTAGACATGTCCTAACTTTGGCTTCCTTCACTCTGTTGAGAATCACCCAGTGGATGTTCATATTTGGGGATAAAAGACCAGCAAGCAGGTCCTTGAGAACGCTCATACTCTGTGTGGTTCTATTTGGGACCTTTAAGTAGCAGTTCATTATCTTCCCACAGAAGGTTTAATGAATCAGCTTCCCACTATCATGCACTAAGTGGCTTTATTAACTCGAACAGGTGTTTACAAAGACCCCCCCCCCCATTCACTGATATTTCCATCTGTAAAAAGATAGTATTCTAATATCTGGTTGCTATGATTGCATGAAATTTTAAAAAGTTGATGCCTGGCAATTAATAAATATTCAGTGGAAATAATTTCTTATTAGAGAATTTGAACATGTTGCCTTTTTAGAATCCAGCTAGATCTGTGCATATGTACTTAGTAAAAATGACAGCAGTCCAAATAGCAGATGGGGACAATTCCCTGTGATTTCATAAAGAAGGTTCATGCCGCTGTCAGTAATGACCTCCACCTGATGACTGGCTTGAAGCACAGCCGTTAGAGGCTGAAACCACTGCCCTTTAGAGTCAAGGGCCACATGGCTGAAATAATTTGTTTGTTCAGCGGCCTGTTGGTATTACTTGTACCTGTCCTGTACCACATGCCCTAACCATCCTGCTTTACTCTTCCAGGTGTCCATGAGCCATTCTGCTTATTGACCATCCTGACATATTTCATGTGGAGCTGCTGAGTTCCAGAGCTGGTCACCTGAAGGCTGTGCACAAGGGAACAGATCTCTGAACCATCTGTGGTGACTCATAGCAGAGACTTTGCAAAGGGCAGTTATGACCCTGGGCTAGAGATTAGATGACAGGACACCTAGAGTCTTCCTGGTTTAATTTGTAAAGCATTCCTCAGCATGCAGGGAAGGAAATGTTCAGGGGGGAAATGATAGAAAGAAAATGCATGAAATTGAGTGCCGGGTTATCAACTGTTCCAGAGATAGCTGCCATCACCTCTGAGTTGCCTCCAGCCCTCTGAAATTATTTTTAGCTGTGGGTGCGAGGGATTCTTTCTTCCTCCCTTGCACATCAAATGCTGTGCTCGAGAGCAATCAAGCATGTGGTCAGAGCCAAGAATTGCATCGGCAGTGTTTCTGATTAAGACCCCGGACAAAATGCAGCCTCTTCTGAAGCAGGAAGCTGCAGGCCACTGGAGGAACCA
This sequence comes from Peromyscus leucopus, assembly GCF_004664715.2. NCBI lineage: Eukaryota > Metazoa > Chordata > Mammalia > Rodentia > Cricetidae > Peromyscus > Peromyscus leucopus. Next base: position 30,159,281 of record NC_051079.1, on the reverse strand, counting down.
TCTGTGACTGGAAGAATGGAGGACATGACAGCTGAGGCCTGTTGTAGGGATGTCTACTCCTATGGAAAAAAAGTGTGTGTGTGTGTGTGTGTGTTGGTATTGTGTTCCCCAAAATATTGTGCACCCTAATACATTTATCTGGGGTCAGAGACAGAACAGATACTAGATACAAAGGCTAGAAAATGGTGGCACTCACACCTTTTTTTTGGTGTTTTTTTTTTTTTTTCGAGACAGGGTTTCTCTGTGTAGCTTTGTGCCTTTCCTGGAACTGGCTTTGTAGGCCAGGCTGGCCTCAAACTCACAGAGATCTGCCTGCCTCTGCCTCCCGAGTGCTGGGATTAAAGGCGTGCACCACCACCGCCCGGCTGGCACTCACACCTTTAATTCTAGCATTCCAGAGGTAGAAATACCTCTGGATCTCTGTGAGTTCAAGGCCCCATTGGAAATGGCTAGGCATGGTGACACACGCCTTTAATCCCAAGAAGTGAGCCTTTAATCCCAGGGAGTGATGGCGAAAACAGAAAGATATATAAGGCGTGAAGATCAGAAACTAGAAGCATTTGGCTGGTTAAGCTTTCAGGCTTTGGAGCAGTAGTTCAGCTGAGACCCATTCTGGACTCAAAGGCTTCCAGTCTGAGGAAACAGGACCAGCTGAGGAACTGGCGAGGTGAGGTAGCTGTGGCTTGTTCTGCTTCTCTGATCTTCCAGCATTTACCCCAATAACTGGCCTCAGGTTTGATTTTATTAATAAGAACTTTTAAGATTCATGCTACGTGTGAGTATATGTGTGTGTGTGTGTGTGTGTGTGTGTCCGAGGTGGGGGAGAGGAGTTTGCATTTAATATTCTACATTCTCCCAAGGAGACTGAAGGAAAGTTGAAATAGAGAAGGCAAGGAGAGGGAGATGTTACTTTAACTCATGAACTTCATTGGTGTTCTACGGTTGGTCACAGCATTCTTTCTGAAGGAGATTATTATGTTTTGAGTGGGATACAGGCACTTGTGAAGCTATTTTATGTGGAACATTCAGTCCTCAAAACAGCCATGCCTGTTGGGTGAGACAATTCTTAGTGGACAAATGAGGCGAAAGGAAGTCATGTGACTTATGCAGGGTCAAGTGGGTTTCATACGGCTCCATGGCTCCCCACAATCTGACACAATTGCTTAACAAAAAGACAGGTAAACTACATAGAATGCTTTCATGCTTGGGTACACTCTCAACCACGGTGAGTAATGGGCAGTATCACTTTCACTTTTGAAGTGGGGAAACTAAGATTCTGAGAGCTTAAGAAATTAGCACTCGGGAGGCAGAGACAGGTGGATCTCTGTGAGTTCGAGGCCAGCCTGGTCTACAAAGCGAGTTCCAGGAAAGGTTCAAAGCTACACAGAGAAACCCTGTCTCGAAAAACCATAAAAAAAAGGAAAAGAAAAGAAAAAGAAATTTGTTATATGTCTCTGGATATGATACTTGACCTGCCACAGTCCTCTTGGCTAGTGCGATGCTAGCTCGAACACTAAAATGAAAGAGTGTGAAGAAAAACAAAAGTTGTGTTTCTGCGTCGAGAGCCTTGGAAAATTAAAGCAGCTTGGGGGAAGGATGCGCAGTGATGACTGTGCACTTTGCAAGGAGGTGTTATACCCCTGCTTCTGGCATAGCTCTAGTACCAAGTCCAGTGAAAGGGCAAAGAGCCTTACTCCCATGCCGAGCCCTGGCCCAGGCGGCTTCCATAATGGAGATTCAGATATGCCATTTTTTTTTCTTCTGCCACTGAGGGCACCTGTGGTGATCTTGCCTCTTTCAGAAGCCACATAGGGTGCCAAGGTAAAGATAAAAGCCTCTTACTGTAGGGAACTTGATGCACAGGAAATCAGGCCAATGTGGTGGCATTCCTGTTCCTGCCACTTGTAAATTGCATTTAATCTGCAAGATGAGCAGGATCAATCAGCTGCAGCTTCTATGAGAGAAAGCATGTGTATGTAGCACTTAGTGTAATTGGTCCACAGCACATACTCAACATGGAGTCATTGTTAATTTTTTGTTGTTTTGGTTAATCTGTACCGTGGATACTCAGAGCTAATTTTCCTGTAATGTGCACATATATTTTTCTAGTAGGGTATGGTAGGTATCTACTCTGTGTCTTGAAGTAGCACAAATTATAGAACTTAAAACAGAATTTAAAATTGATTTTGCCTGCCTTCATTCCACCTTCTCCACAGACTGGGCTGCATCTATTAATTTGGACTCAGTATTATAGTTAGGTCCCAACAATTCCAGTGAGAAGAAGCAGATCTCAGCATGCAGATAATCCAAGGGCCAGCCCTGATCCCTTACAGTCTGAGGACACTGCATTGAGTCTTGTGTAGCCCAGGTTGGCTTCAGAATCATGTAGAATGGAGGATGGCCTTGAAGTCCTTTTCCCATGTCTACCTCCCTGGTGCTTGTATTATGGGCATTTGCCACCACACCTGGTTCTATACAGTGCTGGAATCAAACCCGAGCCTTTGTGCATGCTGGTCACAAATTTTACTAATTGACCCAGGTGAACTTGTGACACCAGTCAGTTCTTTTGTTTTAAGGAGAACGCGTGTTGTTCCTGTGACATGAAAGCAAATAAGCCAAGGACATGATCCAAAGGATGTTTGATATTATATTTATAATGATGTCATATGGGCTTATGTGGACAGACAAAACACTTTTTTCATTACCCATTATAGTAATCATATATTTGAAAGGGAAGGTGAAACCTGTTCATGTTTAACAAATTTAATTATCATCCCATGGAAGAACAGCAGCAGCATCTTCCCGTGTGGTGTTTCTCTGTTCTCTGCTGCTTTCCCATTTCCACTCTCATCAACCATTCTTAGGCAGTTTATTTGTGCACCTTTCCAACTTTTTATGATTACTTCTTTTATTTTTTGCCATTGTAATATATTTAAATCATTTCTCCCTTCTTACTCCTCCCTCTAAGCCCTTTCACATACCTCTCCTTGCTCTCTTTCAGATTCATTATCCTTTTTACATTAATTGTTGTCATATATTTTTATCAATACATATATATTTCTAAATTCATAACTTCACTCTGCTTAATCTATATAATGTTACTTGTAGGCATGCTTTCAGGCCTCACCTTAAAAAAGTACCTTCATTTTATTTTATGTAAACGATTGTTTTGCCTACATATGTCTGGGCATAAACATGAATGCATTGTCCAGGTCAGAAGAGAATAGTGAATCACCTGGAATTAGAGCTGTAGACAGTTGTGAGCCCCCCATGTGGTTGCTGGGAATTGAACCTGGATCCTCTGCAAGAGCAGCCAGTACTTTAACCACAGAACAATCTCTTCCAGCCTGACTATTTTTTATCTAAGTGAATGCATACAAGTTTATGCCTTTTCATTGATTTCAATTTGAAGCGCTGCTGAGAACAATGTTTATTACTCAATCATCTCCCTACTTCTGCCTTTGTATACACACACACACACACACACACACACACACACACACACACACACACTTGTGTATGAGCAGCTGTAGACTACAGTTCTAGAAATGGAACTTCTCATCTCTAGGAAATGTATTCTGTGAGCTCGAATGGAAATGCCAAATTACTCTTGGGAGAGATTGTAGCTTCACTACCAATAAATAAGAATGATTCTTTCCTTACACTCTTGCCACAAAAGCATTATTAGTCTACTAAATTTTGGTTATCTTTATACACTTGGGAGGATTGACTGTCTAGGAGGCCAAGACCACTGTGATATCAGTTCTAAAATAAAATAAGTACATACTGATTGTGAGGATAGATACTTCTGGATGAGTGCTGGGTCTTTCCTGTCAAATTCCCGTCTTCCCTTCTTCTTGGAGAAGTTAATTCACTGATACAATTTTTGAAAGAAGCAGTCTGTTTAAAAATTATAGGCAGAGAATCAAGACAAGAACTCAGTCTGGCTCCATGTCTCAAAATGGAATTTTGTTAAGGTCTAATTGAAAGGATGGCCATAGCATTTAGATACAATTTAGAGACAATTTGGACACAATCTATTAGACCTGAAGCAAAGTTTAGGAAAATGAAAATCAGAAGAGAAGAAAAAAAGGAAAAAGGGTCATCAAGATTCTATCAGTGTAGTGGTTTGAATGAGAATAACCCCTAATCTTCCAGGCTTATATATCTGAGTGTTTGGTTCCCGATTAAGGAAGTTGTTTAAGAATGATTAGGAGGTGTGGCCTCATTGGAGCAGGTGTGTCATTGTGGGTAGGCTTTGAAATTCAAAAGCCTACACCAGGCTCAGTCTTGCTTTCTCTGGCTGCTCCCTGTGGGTCAGAATGTAAGCTCTAAGCTCCAGTTCCAGCTGCATATGTACCTGTCTGCTGCCATGCTTCCCGCCACGATGTTCATGGACTCATCTTCTGAAACTGAAAACAAGCCCCCAATTAAATGTTTTCTTTTATACGTTGCCCAGATTATAGAGTCTCTTCACAGCAACAGACAACCAGCATGGGTTATCCTAACCTTTGGAATTAGACCAAGAACAGAGAAAGGAAGAAAGAGGAGAAGGAGGAAGAGGAGTAGAGGAAGAAGAGGAGGAAGAAAAAAGAAGAAAGAGAGAGAATCCAAATTGGACAGGAGAGAGTCAGTTGTCCTTCCTTGCAAATGACATGATAGCCTGGAAAACCATTAGGCTCTCCCAAAACAAAACAAACAAAAATAATAACCAACTAAACAACAACCTATTCAAACTGAGACTTAAACCAGTTGCAGGATACAAGATCAACAGGCAGAGTTTTGATATACTAATAAGGAACTAACTAGGAAAGAGATTGACGAATGAATGAGTCAGAGTCTCATGGGCCGTACCAGTTTTTTTTTTTTTTAACCTTGTAATTGCAGTAGGGATATATAACCAGTTTTTCCTTGTGCAACAAAGTATTGTTAACCATAGGTATGGTGCTCTACAGATCATCTCTGGAGTGTACAAGCACTCTAAACTCTTCCTCGCAGTCCTGGATGATAGCTATTCTGCTTTCTGTTTTTAGGAGTTTAATTTGTTGGACATGAGTGGAATTATACAACTTTCATCTTTCTGTGATTGGCTCTTTCCACTAAATATAGCGCCCTCAAGTTTCATCTATATTGTCATACACTGAAGGCTTTTAACAGTGAATAATAGACACCGTATGTAAGTACCACATATGATTTATCTGTTCTTCTACTAAGGGACATATTATGCCATCTCACATCTTTGCTGCTGTGAATAATGCTGCAGTGATTACAGAATGCACAAAGTCTCCCACATCCTGATTTTAATTCTTTTGGATAAACATCCAGAAATGGGATTGCTGGAACATATGGTAGAACTTGTATTTTACTTCAAGTGTGAGGATCTCAAGTAGAAGAGTCATATGATTTGATTCACATTTTGAAAAGATCAGTTAAAGTGTCATGTTGGAAATAGCATAGGTTGTCAAGAACAGAAAGTGGAGAGAACAGATAAGAGTTATTACAACAATCAAGGAAAAGATGTCAGGGTCACATAGAGACATTTGGGATTTTCACTGGAGTGTGTCAGAAAAGTGAAGATGTGAGGACTCACACTTGCTATGCTACTGTGCTTTGCTATGAGTTTGTGGCTTCACAGAGGGAACTTTGTGAAAACTGGCATAGCGACTGGTGCTGGCCTTGGCAATGTCTCGACCTGGGTGATAGTAAATTTGGTCCATTTCTTTCTCATTTCTGGTTGTTTGATGGGCTCTATTGATCAACCAGGCAATCTGCTGCAGAGCAGAAAATGTGTAGGATTAAGCACATAAGATGTGTAGAGCTGGCGTGTTTTCAAAGGTATGTGTTTACTGTTGTGTGTGCTCAGAAACATATTGTACGTTATATTCTTGAAAGGAAAAAAAAATCAAATTAGGGGCTGGAGAGGTTAGGCTGTGCTTGCTCAGATGCATAATAATGGAGGTCAGGGCCAAAGAGGTTGAAGAGTATATTAAAATGAATGTTTTGGAGTTTGGCTATTTGGACAGAGTCTAGGTGATTTTTATCTGGGTAAGTCTCAATTCCTGTAGCTCACTTTACAGGTAATCTAGGCAATAGGCAGATAAGTCACAGTCAAATGAAATGAGCCATAATCAAGAGAAGAGTTAAAAATGCACTAAGAAAACCACCTGTCCTTTGAGGGAGGATCTAAATGGAATTTTGACAGGGTGGCTAGAGGGCAACTAAAGGCAGCAGATGAGGAAGTCTTCAGATATTAAACAAAAGGAGGTATGGAGCCAACAGAGTTAGATGTGTCTGCCATGGCGATCACCCCCAACAGGTAAATGAATCAAGTGTTTGTGATTCTGTGTTGGCTGACCTATTGCTCTATTGTCATCTGTGCATTGAAAGGAATTTCTGGGCAGATGTGATCTTATGATGAAAAATAAATTACATCTAGAAGACATTCTATACTGGGAAGTTAAAGAGATTAGTCATGTTTGCTAAACACTTCCTGTGGGCTACTAACTCTTCCAAGACCTATACATGTACTTGAAACTTTGCTTGAGCCTATGGAATGTAAACAAGTCTGCCTCCATTTTCTAAGTGGAAGATTCCAGGTTTGGTTACATTTAGTTGGTCTAGCCCAAGGTCGTAACCAGGCTCAGTCCTGATAGCATGTTCTGTTGTCATGGTAACACACTGCTGAGAGATTCTTGGTTGTTCAGTGTGCTGAGTGGCATGATAGCCTGATAGTTCAAAGCATTGCTTCTGAGGTCGGTCTTCCTGGATTTTAATTCTGACCCCACTGCCTAGGTTAATTGGGTAAGACTCTCTGAGCCTCAGTTTCTTCATTTCAAAATGGAATAAACATTTAACACAGAGTCTGATGACAGGAGATTCTTTTTTTTTCCCCTAATTTTCTACCATGTGTCAGGAGGCTCTCGGTTTCTTCCTTAGAAACATCAAACAGCTTTGCAAAGACTTTGAATTCAAGGCAGAGTCTAAACCTATGGCATATTCCCCAAGGTGGCACAGGTATTCAAGATCAAACAAATTTAGAAAACATTTCTTACAGAATTGTAATGCAAGCCAGCATGTTAAAGACTGAAAAATCCCGGAGCTGGGAAGAATTGAGATGGTTGAATCTCCTGTCTTCAACTAGATCCATTTTTCTCTCTCCCAGAATAAAATCAGCAGATAGTAAACCATGAATAAATGAGAACTATATTAATCAGGAATTAACAATTTAGAAGGGAAAACAAGTCACCATGGGGGAATGGCAACTTGAATGAAAAGTGAGAAATTTGAACTCTTGGTAGCAGCAGGATGCTAGCTGAGAGCTTGCCAATAAGTTAGAAGTGTTATAGTTTTGGGAACTGTTTCAGCTCCTGTGGTCTCTGGAGCAGCAGGTCAGAGAGGCTGGAGTTGCAGGTCTCAGAACTGGTGGGTCTTGAGAAGAATGCAACAGCAATAAGAGTGAATTCCTGTCTGCAGCCAGAATATGGAATCTTAGAGGCTGAGGCAGAAATGACACCCCTGCCTTAAGCTCAAGTCAAGTCTTGGATGCTGGAGCAGTGGGAACCCAAGCAAGTTATTTGCCTAACAGAAATCTATGACACAGTGAGATCCAATGAGTCTATCTCCAGTAAATCTCAAAGGCTTTCTTCCTTCTCTTCCTCCTTGGAGAGGGACCCCTCTAGTCTGTCTAGAGCCTACATACCCTTTATGTAGAGCCAAGTGGGCCCTGATTGTCTCAATGTATATGCATGCAAATGAGGTGCAAAATGGAACCAATCAGGAAAGAAGTGTTAAATCTGGAGAGGGAGTGGGGAGAAAGCTGAGTCTGCTGAAAGAGTTCCTAATCAGGTTAGTGGGCTTCCGTTTGATGATGGTAGTAGGGATAATTCACTTGTCAGAAGGGTGTCACAGGACAGTTTGCACTCAGAAGTTTCCCTTGTCTTTTTTGGTTGCTATGGTGACATCCCAATCACATTTATAGTACTGCTGCAGTGATCTCAGCCTGGACCTGTCCCACTGCTGTCACATTAGGCTCCAATAGGTGACTCTAGGAAGGGTCCTTCAATCTTTGATCATCCTGTGGGCTGGGTCTATAGCCTGGTCCTGGTCCCACCTGGCTTGGGGCTTTTCACGCCAGTTTCTGTCAAGCCAGGATGCTCCCATTTGGTTCCTGGATGCAACTTTGCTGACAGCTGCAGCCTTCCCTTAAATATGGCAGGATGCTGTCAGATGCAGCCTACCACTGCTAGCTCCTTGCCCTCAGGGTCTGAGCTCCTGGTTATTATAATGCTTTGGATCTGAGGTCCCTCCTACCCCTTCAGTCTTATTCACATCATATTTCCTAAAGTGTTTAGACCATACAACATTCCATATGGTTGCTCTGCACACTGGAAAGGGAAAGTCTTGGTTTTAATTTAGATCCTGTGTGCGTTTTTCCTTTGTTGAATCTAGCCTCTTTAGGTCTTAGTTTTCTCATCTGCAAAATAGGAGCAGTGATAGAAATTGGTTCGCGGGGTAGAATGGAGAAGGAAATTCATGGAAAATGTCTATATAAAGTAGATCCTTAATAAATGTGAGCTCATTATTACCACAACTATTTTAATCAAACCTGAGCACTTATATCGTCCTCTGTGTATTTTTCTGTGGTCCAAGTAGTTGTTTCTCTATTTTATCTCTGCTGTTACAGAGTGCAACTTGCTATTGTATGTGGCCTTAAATTGTGAAATTACATAGATTGCAAAGAGCACCATGATTGCTCAGGTGGTTACTTTGGGATGCACACTGGATCATAGAAAGTATCACTCCAATTAAAGGGTTATTATTGCTCACTCCTCTCTGAACTTTCAAGCCCCAAGAGATAGGAGGGTTGGACTGTGTGATCACCTCTGGTGAGGAGCCTGCTGTAACTAACCTCCCATCTTTGATGGTCTCTCAGCCTTTACTCCTGTGAATGCTCCTTCAGCCATTCATTCTGCCACTTCTAAAAGCTACTGCCCAAGGCAAGGAAATTAAAGCTCATTTTTACAAAAGTGTGCTCTGTGAGTCATATCTACCCATCTTTCAGAGAAAGATCCAAATTGATTTTGGTATCTGGGTAGTGAGCCGGGATCTCAGAAAGTTGTTTATTACATTTTAAAAATGATAACTAGACAGATACTGCAAAAATAAAATTCCTGGGGATCAAAGTCTAGGAATCATTAATTTGCTTCCTTTCATAACTATTGGAAAGTACAGCCATAGCTCTTGAGGGCCCCCTATTACTGTTAATTAATTTACTAATTAGCATGCACATTAATTCATTAAATGCATATTGAGAGGTTGCTGGGCACAAAGTACCAGGCTAAGCTATTTAAGGACAAAACCAGCACCCAAGACTTGATTTCTGCCACTAAAGAAAAATCTCAAAACTCAAAGATGGAAGCAGATATGTACAAATAATTTTGATTTAAAATAATTTTTAAGAAAGTAATGGATATGTGACAGGAAAGCGTTTGCTAGGCTGGTAGTTACAGCATCCCTTCTCCTCTCTCACAGTTTCCTGTCATCTTCAATGGGGTTTCTCTACTTCTAGGCCCCGGAGAGGCTGCCTCTTCCACATAACTTCAGAGGGAAGATGGAAAGAGTGGGGTAGACTTAGCAAACAGAGAGAGAGAAGAATAAAAAGAAGGCTTGTTGAAAGAGTTCAGTTCATTTAACAATCTTTTATTAATTCGTTGACACTGCTATACAATGTGTTTGGATCGTATTTACTCTTCTCCCAAACACACTATTTCTTCCATCCCCACCCAACTTTGGGTCTTAAAAATGAAACAAACAAAAAGCAAAACAAAACAAAAACAACCAACAAGACCAGTTTGCGCTGTCCAATATTCATATTCGTGGATGTGTCGCTTTCCTCTGGAGTGTAGTCTACTTACTGGGGGTGGGGGTAGGTCTAGGGCTGGGGGCAGGGGTCTACACTGGGGAAACTAACTCTTCTTCCAGCAGCTAGCAGTTTCCAATAGCTCCTCAGTAGGAGTAAGACTTCCCGCCTAACTCCTCTCTGCTTGGATTTGCTCTGGATTGCGCTTGCATAGATACTGTCTGTGCACACTGTCTCAACCACTGTGAGTTCATATGTACAGCTGCCCTGCTGTGTTGAGAAGTCACCGCTTCCTTGGAGACATCACTACTTCTAGCTCTTATACTCTTTCTATCCCCTCTACTACAATGACTCTTGACTTGGGAGCAGGGTGTGTGTGTGTGACAGATGTCCCATTTAGATCTCAGCATTCTGCTGTTTCTTATTCTCTGTATCTTGGAAAGCTGTGGGTCTTGGTGTTAATTGCCATTTATTGCAAATAGAAGCTTCTGTAACGAGGGTTGAAAGGTACATTAATGTATTGGTATAATAATGTCAATTAAAAACCAGTTTAATAGTATGACTATTCAGAAGAATAATGGTAGTAGGTTCCACATGAGGGACTACACTTGTGTCTAGTCATAGGCTCTTGGCCTGATAATAGTACCAACCAAGAGTTTCATAACTAGCTCAGAAAGATGTGCCCACTGAGGTAACAGTGGTATGAACAACACAGGACTGACCAACTACTTTCTGACTGATGTAAGTTTTGCTTCACAAGAGGAAAAGTTTAGGTTTTCTTGGACAAAATAAAGATGCTAAGGAAGATGCAGGGTAAAGTAAAAGATGCTTCATGATGTCATATATGTTTTCTGGTTGACTCGATTGAATGTATGGTAGGAGAGAATTCCTTACCTGTGGGTGCCAAAGTTCCTCAAAGGTAACATCACTAATGAGTTCCAGCCTTCAGAGAGTTTTAGATCCGGAGACTCATAGGAATTTAGGGGAGACAGAGAGAGATGCTGAAGCAGAGATGGCCAGGGAACATGTCATCCAGGATAAAACTTTTGAATTAGAAGTTAAAGAACAGACAGATGTTGAAATATAAAGACTTATGACAGATACTATAATTTGGGAATGGGGGCACCTTTAAAAGAAAGCATCAGGGTGGAACATGGCCATCAGTCTTCATAGCTGCATGTAGTCTGGGGTTTATAGGGCAGTAATAACATAAACTCCGAAGAGCTAGTCAAGGACAGAATTCAGTGAACATGCTGTTGGTTTTTTGTCAACCTGACACAAATCTAGATATATCTAGGAAGAGAAAACTCAGTTGAGGGAAAAAAATACCTTCATAAAATTTCCTGTAGGCCAGTTTGTAGGGAATTTTCTTGATTAATGATTGGTGTGAAAGGACTGGCCCATTGTGGATGGTGCCACCTCTGGGCAGGTTTGAGTTAAAGAAAGCAGGCTGAGCAAATCATGGTGATCAAACCAGGAAGCAGCACTCTTTCAAGGCCTTTACGCCAGTTCCCACCTTCATTTGCACCCTGATGGAGTTCCTGCCATGATTTCCCTCAGTGAAGAACTGTGACAGTGACATGTAATCCCAATAAACCCTTTCCTTCCCAAGCTGCCTTTGGATATGGTGATTTGTCACAGCAATAGAAACCAATTAAGACAGTGGACTAACCACTGTGATATAACATCAGTTTTGCCATGAAATGTTTCAGAGAATTGATGGCAAGTTAGGATGCTGAGGCTATTAGTTTGTCTTCTGTATGATTGTGAGAAAGAGTTACACTCTCATTGAGACAAATTCTCTTTCCATGAACATACATAGGCACCTTGGTAGTACTTTGCTGGGGGACCCAGATTCCACTGAAGATTCCTTGAATCTACAATCTCACTGCAGATTCAAGGAGGCCAGGTCCTCTTTATTGCCTTCATAAAAATCACCAGACAACACATGATCTATGCCCTGCCATCTGGAGCATTATGACTTGAGTGGGTGGCCCAAGGGCAAGAGCAATGTTGGAGAGGATTTGCTGCAGCAGCATTTGGGTGGCATCCTAAGCTGCAGTGGAGCTGGCATCACCTTATAGCTCTTCCACCTACAAGGCAGTTGTCACTTTTCTTCAAAATGCAAATTTAACATAGCCCCTGTTCCTTCTGCTACCTAATAATGCCCCAGCCACTCTTCCTTCTCTCTCCTACTCTGAAAGATTTCCAACAAACCCTGCTCATGTTAAAAGAACAAAATCGTTTTTCTGCTCCCTAACCAAGAACCTTAACTGACCCTGGGACCAAATGCTCATCATCATTCTGGGAGCAGAGACTCGTAGCTCAAAGGCCTAGCAGTCACAAAGCAAGTCCTTCCTTGCAGGAACCAGCGTGCTCACTTAGAGGGGTCTACTTTTTTTATAACTGTTTTTTTCACCTTGTCACATAACTTCTCTCAAAGCAAAAGTAATTGTCATACTTTCCCAAAAACCACAATGGAAAGCCCTGGGAGGTTAAATGACTAGCCCAAGGCATGAGAGCCTGTCAATTTTTAATCCGGGATTAAAACCAAGTGTCTGGTTTACCAGTGTGTGGGGGCAGAAGGTTCAGCCTCATAGAGGCACAAAGCTCTTGGTTATCTTTCTTTAAAGGAATTAATCTCCTTTACTCTGAAGAAAGTGGCAGGGGAGCTGGCTAGAGTTCCTTCTCAATGTCCTTCCGTTGCGATCAGAAGTTTACACACAAACTCTTTGTTTTATTCTCATAACGTAGATGGCACCTCAGGATTCCTTTCCTGTGCCATTAATTCTTTGGTTGCTGAGCTGGAGGACCACAGTTTCTTAGGCTCTGCAGGCTTTTAGGACACTGAAAGGGGGAAAAAAAGAGGGAAAATTCTTTCCTTTGGCTGTCTCAGTGTGCCTCCGACTTCTGCTCTTCCAGCCACCCTCACCCCATGCTGATGAAGTGGTATCTTTGGAGCATGTTAAGAATTTTTTAGGAGGCTGGGGATTTAGCTCAGTGGTAGAGCACTTGCCTAGCAAGCGCAAGGCCATGGGTTCGGTCCTCAGCTCTGGGGAAAAAAAAAGAATTTTTTGGGTCACTATTGCACAAGATGATATTGTAGGTCACAGGTTGTATAGCTGGGTGATGTTGACAATTACCTTTCTCCTCTGGTAGCATGCAGAGTACCTTTTAGCACCAGGAATGATAGTCCATAGGGGTGAAGGTTCTAGTTAGGCAACAACTTGATTTCTTCATGGTCAATGATGTAAGTTAAATGTTGTCTTCTGCAATGGGGCTTTAGCATCAGGTTGTGAAGAGCAACTGATATCCTTGGCAACAGCCTATGATGTTCCAGGGTCCCATGGGACTCCTTAACAGGATGTAACCCATTCTTGGCACAGGAGGTTTTGCTTAGTAACTTGAGATGTCTAGTTGGAGCACCGTCTCCTCTATTATTTAGTGACTCTATTTGATAACCAACCACTTTTTGATTGGATTTGATGGATTCCATGGGATGGGAAGCCATACTTGATGCTGCTAAAGTGGCCAAGGACCTGAGACTAAGTAGATCATGAACCTAGGAGAAAAGCTAGTTCTATTATTATGCTAAAGGAACACAGCAATAAAATGACTCCTACTGCTGCACTGCTGCACCCATAGATCAGTACTTACTCAGCCCACATCGGAGAAGCCAGTTCTTTCAGTAGATGGGAATTATCACAGACAAGGAGGGACTTTGGAGGACTCAGTTCTAAAGACTGTGGCAGCACACACAATACATGCACAAGTTCAGGACAGACAGGATCCCAGTTCTGAAAGGGGGAAATGTATATCCTTAATTGAGAAGCTATTTGCAACAGATACCTGCTGTCAAGGGAAAATCAGTTTTCTCCAGTGGAGTGCACCTGGTATATCAGACACACTTCAGGGCAGGGTTCGTGCCCAGGAGTAGTTGGCCAACACAAAATGAAGGTGTTCTCTCTCTCTCTCTCTCTCTCTCTCTCTCTCTCTCTCTCTCTCTCTCTCTCTCTCTCTCCCTCTCCCTCTCCCTCTCCCTCTCCCTCTCCCTTCCCTCCCCCCCTCTCTCTCTGTGTGTGTGTGTGTGTGCTTTCCCTTCCATTCTGGCATATTTTTGTCTTATTGGCCTTTTGCTTGTTTCTTTTGATTTTTATTTTTGTAAGTTTGTTGTTTGTGTTTTTTTTTTCCCTTGAGAGAGAGAGAAAGAGAGTAATAAAGAGGAAAAGCCTAAAGTATGGTGGAGTAGGGTAGGTAAGGAGGTGAAGAGGACCTGGGAGAAGTTGCAGAAGGCTGGAAACATAAGCAAAATATATCGTATGAATTTTTTAATTTAGAATACTAATGTAGTTTTTCCCCCTCAGTTTTTGATATAAAATTATTGGACAAAGCTTATAAAAATTCTTTTGCATATATAAAGCTAATTTTATCCATATTTACTTATTGGCATTGAAATAAATTAAGTTGATTGCCATGTAATTGTAAACCTCAGGAAAAATATGTAAAAGAAAATTAGTAATAATGCTAAATGTAGAAATCACCATTCATGATTGTCTTCAAGTCTCTTTCTACATCTGAAGATTTATGTACATCTATAACAAAGCTAATTACTCGAAATCCTATGTTTTATTAATTATACATTTTGCCCAATAATGTATTGTCAATGTTCCTTCATGATTTTCAATGACTGTGTAGTATTTTAATCATTTTGGGTGCACTGTAATTCAGTTAACGTCTATCAAACTATTGTGCATTTCTGTTCCCCTTCTTCCTTCTATAAAAACATTACTCTATTTGATTTTAATTCTTTAGATAAATTCTTAAAAGTAGAATTGTTAGGTCTTTGAGAAGAGTTGATTTCCTAATGAGGTTCCTTGGCTTTCTTTAATTTGCTTTGTAGTTTAATAAGGAAGCCAAGATAGAGCCAAGTAGCATGAGAAAGTTCAATACTCTGGAGAATATGTTATGAAGAGCTGACTAAAACTCAGTGTTTTGTGGAGTTACCAGCAAAGCCCAGGGAAGGTGGCTTTTAGGACTTAATTTAACCTAAACAGGGACTGTAAATGCTAATAAAGTATAGACAAACAACAACCCAGGTTCCAAGGCCAGGGCTAAAACTTTCAAAAGCATCACGGTGCCATGGATGCCTGTGAGAGAGATGAAACAATCTTCATTTCTTGACAACAGTAATAATCCTCTTGATCTATGACCAGCTGTCCAAAGCATTCATCCAGATGTGCACTCTAGAATTTGGCTCACTTGATAAACTTCTTCCCATTAACTGTATAGTCTCTGCATGTCAATAAACCCCAGAATATTCTAGCCATCTGCTGTGCCAGCACCTCTTGAGACTGGGGGCATGGAGCAGTCTGATGTTGTGAACACAGTTAGCTTGGTAGTCACGAAGGTTAGTGGCCATTTGACAATTTCTGATCACTACTACACAGGCATTTCTACTTACCTGCAAGTCCTCCTAAGTTGTTGCCAGAAAATACTTTAAACACACTGTATTATTCTTCTAGCAATACTCTCTATCAAAGTAGTTTTCTCCAGAGGTAGAATTTAAAATGCAGGAAGTTTATTAGAAGGTTCAAGGGAGATAGGCTGTTATGGCAGAAATGGTACAGGAAAGGGAAGATGTTGAAAAAAAAGAATTTATTATTATTATTATTAGTGCAGAGTCATAGGAGATGGGTAGAACTTCAATGTTCTGGGAAAAGCCTGAAACAGAATGAAAACTCAAGCTGGAGAAGCATTTTGTTTGAAAAACAGCCACTATGATAGAAACAGATTGTGACCAACTTATGGAAGTCAACACCTACAAGATCAAAGGAAAGCTACCTGGAGTAGGAAAGGAGCCAATGGAGGCCATGAAGCAGGGCTGGAGCATTTGGAAAAAGAAGGGAATGTTGAGGAGCAAACTTAGGCCATTGCACAGTCCCTGGAAAAATCTCAGCGAGAAAGAAGGAAGAGTATCCACAAGCAAGAGCAGCCCATTAGGAAGGAGGGCGTGTCACACTTTGTACCTTGACTGTACCTAGTTGTTTGCTGTGGCAGTAAGGCGAAGACTAGTCTCTATCAAGAACACACTTTTGCATTGAACTTGCTGGTCAGTCCCTTTTCAGCATCTTTTGCTGGCTTATCCTCTGGTTCCAGTTCTTCAAGTACTGGATTTCCCAGACTATTTCTTTTCTGTGTATTCATCACTTCCCAAGTTTCTTACTGGTGTTTACTTTAAATTCATCAAAATACTCAAGAATTACATGTCTATATCTGTGTTCCAGTCTTGGCACCTGGTTCCTCCAGCCGTATATCTAATTGTCTATTTGAGTATCTAATAGATGTTCCAAGTTCAATAAGTCCAAAATACTGTTGTAAAAAGACTTAAATGGCTACAAAGTCCTTATTTGTTTGTTTATCTTTCACCTATTTCTGAATACAAGGCCTGTAAAAGGCATAAAGACAAGGATCTTTTTCTGAATTTTTCCAACTTGTGTATCCCCAAGAATAGTGCATATTACTATATGCTTAAATGGACAAATGCCGAGGGAATTCCTTGGTCCTCAGGGCAAGCAAATGTGAGGCTGACAGTAGAATCTGGGCTGTAGCCATGACACAATTTAGCATTATCTTAGGGACAGGTAGTAACTGAATAA
Organism: Peromyscus leucopus; assembly: GCF_004664715.2. Taxonomy (NCBI): domain Eukaryota; kingdom Metazoa; phylum Chordata; class Mammalia; order Rodentia; family Cricetidae; genus Peromyscus; species Peromyscus leucopus. The sequence goes on along the minus strand of NC_051079.1, from coordinate 30,142,766 downwards.
TTAAATCTCTCCCATGAGATGAGCTAATGGACATACATAATAAATACTTTTTATTCAATGATTAGTGGAATGTTTAGAGCTTGAAAAAACAAACAAACAAACAAAAACCCCAAAATAAAATGCACCACCTTAGAATAGATAATTAGCTCACTATTTTCCCAAAGCCTAATGAGCACAATTAAATCTAACAGCATTAATATGCTGGGCTGAATGTTCTGTGTAAATCATTGTGTATATCCTTCACAACATTCATAAGGAAGCGATGGCAACATCATCCTTGCTTTATAGCTGAAGATATGACATCTAAAAGAATTTCTAAGAGTCTCTTCTGAGATGTAGCTAAAAATCTCAGGGACTGATCTGAAACACTTTTAAGTATTGCAACTGAGGCTAAGTCTGTTCACAAAGGAAGTTTCCCTGAGGAGAGCTTACAAAACAAAACAAGACAACAACAACCGAAAATCCAACCAATCAACCAACCAAAGACAAAACAAAACAAAAAACCAGTCAGCACTAAGGTTATTCAATGCCCACATAAAACAAAGTAAGAGACATCAGTCTTAGAGCAATTTGTGTGGGCAATTTAGATGGGATTGAATATGACATGAGATACCCCTTAGCTGGAATAATAATAATAATAATAATAATAATCCCCCAAAGAATTAACAGATCCTGTTAACCCCCCCTCTACTTCATACCCCCCTTTATCTCAACACCATTCTCTCATACATTGCTTGGATTTTAAGGGCCAAGCTTTCAGAAAGGGGGACAGAGTTCCTGGTGATGGAGATGCTGATAGAGCATCCTAGAACTCTGGAAGTCCATGCCATCCCACCAGTAAAGAAATGACCATCAGGCAGTGTGGTTTGGGAGTGGTGGAAGTGAAGCTTTGGCCTGTGCTGAGCAGAGAACTACAGAAGAAATGGCAGAGCCAGAGGAAATAGATAACCTCCCTGTGTGCTTGAATAATGACTTTTCTCCTTAACAAAGAGTGATTCACATCGCGTGTTTTTCACGTAGTGAAGAGCTGCTGTCATCAGACCACATCTCAGAATACCCAAGAAGGCCACCGGGGGACCTTTGAATTGGGAATTATAAAACCCATGTTTCAGGACTGTTCTAAAATGGGACTAGATTATGAAGTTGAAAAAAATCATTTCCCATTTTCTCAATCTTTTATATATAGAGAGATGGTATCCCAGCTTTAACCATCTAATTCTTTCCCTAAAGTAGGTTATTATGAAAACATACTGAGGAGGGACCTATGAACGACATCATTCAGTTCAGCACAGTTGTGCCAGAACTCCAAAAGTACTGCATTTTTAATTTTAATCTTTACTTTCATATAGCTATCTCATAAGACTCTTCCTTAACTTTATATTGCTTAGCTAGATTTTGTGTTTGTTCTCTACATTTCTACACCCAGCCTGTTGGTGTGTGCTCTCTATTTTTTTTCCTATGCACAATTCATATACTTTACCTTTTTTACTAGTTATTTTTTTTTCATATCACCTCTATCCATATTTCTTAACTATAACCTTCTGTCTTAGTTAGAGTTTCTATTGCTGTGATGAAACACCATGACCAAAAAGCAAGCTGGGGAGGACAGGGTTTATTTGACTTATGTTTTCATAACACTGCTCATTATTGAAGGAAGTCAGGACAGGAACTCAAGAGGGCAGGGTCCTGGAGGCAGGAGCTGATGCAGAGGCCATGGAGGAGTGCTGCTTACTGGCTTGTTTCTCATGGCTTGTTCAGTCTGCTTTCTTATAGAACCCAGGACCACCAGACCAGGGGTGTCACCACCTAAAATGGGCTGGGTCCTCTGCCATCAATCACTAATTAAGAAAATGCCTTACAGGCTTGCCTACAACTTGATCTTATGGAGGCATTTTCCTAACTGAGGTTTCCTCCTCTCAGATGACGTTAACTTGTGTCAAATTGACACAAAACTATCCAGCACAGTTTTCTTAGCTTAACAATTTCTAAAATCTGTAGACCCTGACACTATCCTGGCATTTGCCTCCCAGATTCTTCCCGCATTTTGAAGGTGCTGTTTATCTAATATCTGACAAAATAGGTCAACCCAAAAGTAGTCTTATGAGGTAAAGGTTGCTTCATACTAATAAATCCAATAATCCACTGAAAGGATATTGCAATTCTAAACATATATTCATTCACAAGATAATGCAACACTCAATTTCATAAAACAAACACTACTACACACAAAGACACAGGTTAGCCTCAATACAATAACAGAGGGTTATTTAATTACCTGTACTCACCTATAGAGAGGCTATCTCAACCAAAACATTTGAATTCAGAACAGAAAAACATTTGAGATAAACAGTTCTTCAAATGGACTCAGCCGACATCTACAAAAATTTGATCCAAGTAGAGCAATATACACAGTTCTCCCAGTATGCATCTTTCTCTAAAACATCGTAAACAGGACACAAGTAAAATCTTAACAAATACAGGAAAATCTGTGGACAATAAAAGAAATCAAAATCAGAGCAGAAATCAATAACATGAGAACTAAGGAAACAGCTCATGGAATCAATGAAACAAAGACTTGGTTCTTGGAAAAGATAAACAGGATCCTCAAACCCCAAATCCGGTGTAGCTGCTGGCATGTTGCCCCTGCTGAAGGAAATATAATCCACCCATGCTTATACAGGCAACCCTAATTCAATGCAGTGTGCACACCCCCATCCCCCGCTACAAAAAAAAGAGATGAAAGTAGGGGGGGATTTGTGAAGAAGAAAGGTCTTGGTAAAGGTGTCAGGTAAAAGAAAGGATAATGTGGGGGGTTGATCAAAGAACAATATGTATATATGTATGTGAAATTATAAGATAATAAGTAAATAAAATAAAACTACTAAAAGAAAGAGAAGACTGGTCATCAAAATATGATTTGGTGGGACTGGAGAGATGGCTTGGCAGATGGAGCACTGACTGCTCTTCTAGAGGACTGGGGTTCAATTCCCAGCACCCACATGGCAGCTCACATCTGTCTAAAACTCTACTTTCAGGGCTTCTGACACCCCCACACAGACATCCAGGCAGGCAAAACATGAATGCACATTAAACAAAAATAAGCTATTTTTTAAAATAAGATATGGTAAGGGAGACTGCTTAAAACCAGAAAATCTTTAGGATGTACTTTAAAAGCTTATATTCCTTTAAAATGGGAAATGTAAACATACAGTGGTGCTTCACATAGAAAAGAATGAAGTCAGACTCCCTTTTCTCAACCCATAAGACAATAAGCTCCAGATGCATCCAAACATTGTCATGAAACTAAAAATTGCAGAGGACAAAGGTACACAACCCATTTGATGATAGGGGTGCAGGCAAGCACTCTGGATAGAATTGCAGTAGCTCAGAAGGTTGTGCTCCAGAGTGAATCCTCTTCTCCACCCCCTGAGAAGACTAAGAAGAGAAGAGAGAACACATTCTCAGTGTTTTCATAAATGTTTAAGACTTAGATGGTGGGGGTGTCTGAATGTCCCAAGGATTACAAGGTAGCCAAGAACGGAAAAGGACTGCAGTCAATGTATGGAGGAGGCAGAGTCTGTATTCAACTACAGGTGCTCCCTGCCTGCTAGTTCATTCTCCTAACGGGCAGGGCCTACTTTTAAAACTTCTGGATACGGCCAAGAAGACCTCTGTCTTCTGGCATCTGATAGGAAGCAATATCAAGGAATACAAGAATGCAAAAGAAATGCTTGCTCAAGAAATAATTTCTACAATGAAAGAAAAACAAAAAAGCAAGCAAACAAACCCTCGAACTGAGAGCAGAAGAGAGATGTGATTCCAACCCAACTCTTGAGCCCAGAGAAGGTAAGAAACAAGAAGAAGCTGAAAGAGAAGTCTTGGAGCACAACATCCCCTAGAAGGTGCCCTAGTGACCTTCACTCTGATACTCAACCAACCTCTAAAAAGTCCCTTAGTCCTGTCCTTTGGTGCTTCAAAGATGCTGTCAGCTTATAAACCAGTCAATCAAAGGTTTCATAACAATTAGATTTGCTCAACTTGTATGCCTCTCCCATTTCTCCCAAGGATATTACCTATGTATATAAAATGTATACTGCTATTATACTATCTATTAGAATGTGAAGTATATACAAATGATAAATGACTTTATTAATGAATACTTACCAGAAATGTTGAAGCGATCTCCCTAAAATCCAGGAGTAATGAATAACTGCTGTGTCTGTTGTTTGGGTTACAGCTTCCCAGATGTCAGGGCTGTGAGCTCCCCTGACATTCTCTCTGTCCTTCTATCTTAGGGCCGAGAATCTGATATTTCAATTAACTGTTCTCTTGCTTTATAACATTATTCTCCTTCCAGATCTGTTACCACCTGGAGAATCTTGGGGTTTTCATGTCACTGTTAAAAAATTTGGATCATCACAAGCTACCAGGGAACATGTGCATTCTGTACTAGATACATGCACTCAGCTTCAGCTACTCCAGCAAACCTAACACTGTACTCTCATTCCTTAATGTGTGTGATTGATTGTGTGCCTCAGAAAGTGCTGAGAAAGGAAAGTTGGAGTGTGTCTCAACAAAAGCATAAGCAATCAGAGCAGCAACCATTCTGTGCCATAGAGGAAAAGAGCCAGAGCCAGTGGCTTGAAAAAGACTGACTAAAGATGATGCTAGTGCTTGATTTAGGAAAGCCTTTACAAAATGTGGTCAACACCTCATCTGTGTCATCTACATAGGCTTAGACTGTAACAAAAAATAGGGTCAATTAAGCCATCAGTAGTGGTCAAGTCCTTGAACAGAGGAGCATTCAGGTGTGTGGAAAAATCTCTGAGTATCAGCCGACTGTGTGGTTTGTTGGTGCCTAGGAAGCTGTGTTCAGTTTCTATAGTCCTCCATTGCTGAGATGGTTATGACACAGAATCATGTGGAGTTCTCTATGGAAAACTGATGAGGGTGAGGAATTAATTTCCCATTAAGCTCTTATCCCCAGACTAAATATTTAGCCTATTTATCACTATGCAGAGCATGGAGAAGGAATTTTCTTCATGCTGGGTGAGCGGAGTCTCCTTGCACTAGGCTAAATTCACACTCATACCACTCAGATCACCTTCTACAAGAGTATGGATTCACACTTTCCCTGCTCACACTTGATGATGTTGCTGGAGTCAATAGCTAATGTCTGATCCACCCAAGGTCCAGGAAATTGGACTCCTAAATTAGTTGGCCACCAACTGACAATAAGAGATTTCTTGCTGGGCAGTGGTGGCACACGCCTTTAATCCCAGCACTTGGGAGGCAGAGGCAGGTGGATCTTAGTGAGTTTGAGGCCAGCCTGGGCTACAGAGTGAGTTCCAGGAAAGGCTCAAAGCTACACAGAGAAACCCTGTCTCAAGAAACAAAAACAAAACAAAACCCAACAACAACAACAAAAACAAAAACAAAAACAAAAACAACAAAAAAAAGAAATTTCTTCTTGCAGTCAAAAAGACATTCATCCTCATAGCACAGATGCCTTTGTTCTGTGACTATACACACATGGCTGTTAGGGACAGACAGAGTGTGACCATCACAGGCCTTCAGTGACAGCCTCCTGTCCTCCAACTACAAACCCACATCAGTTTACTATGGCCCCTGAGTTTAAACTGTCCGGTAAGCAGGAAGGAAGCAATGCCAGAAGATTGTCAGAATTTTAAAACTCATCTTTCAAACATAAGTTCATAAATATAATTTTAAGATAAATCTGAGAAAGACAATATCACACCAAGCACCTGACTCAAAAATTAGGTTGAAATAGAGGGTACCTCTTTGCTCTTCTTTCTAAGCTCATCTCTTAGCTTTTTCTCTAATTTCTAACTCTAAGCTTCCAACATGCTCACTTTCTACCCTCAGGCTGAATAAAGGCATCTAAGTAGAAGTTTGAAAGTCAGTTAACAGCAGTTGGTTTTTCTTTAGTTTGCAGCTCTATTTATGGTGCTCATTACAACTCGGTAATCAGACTGGCGATTACCCTAACTGTCATCATAGAGCCTTCATCCAGTAACTGATAAAAGCAGATGCAGAGATCTAGAGCCAAATACCAGGCTGAGCTCTGGGAGTCCAGTTGAAGAGAGGGAAGAGGGATTATATGAGCAAGGGTGGTCAAGATCATGGTGGGGAAAATGTACAGAGACAACTGAACCAAGCTCGTAGGAACACACAAACCTTAGACCTGCATGGACCGGACTAGGCCCTCTGCATAGGGGGGACAGTTATGTAGCTTGGTCTGTTTGAGGGGCCCCTGGCAGTGGAATCAGGATCTATCCCTGGTGCATGAGCTGGCTTTCTGGATCCTATTCCTATGGTGGGACACCTTGCTCAGCCTTGATGCAGTGTGAAGAAGGGCATTGGTCCTGCCTCAACTGAATCTACCAGGCTTTGCTGACTCCAGATGGGAGGCCTTACCCTTTTGGAGGAGGGGATGGGAGGTGGGTTGGGGGGGACTGTGAGGGAGCAGGAGGAAGGATAAAAGGGGGATCTGTGGTTGGTATGTAAAATGAATAAAACAAGTTTTTTTTAAATAAAAAAAAAGCAAAGGGCAAAGAGCAGATATTGAGGCTCATAAGTCCCAATGAATGATTCTGTCACAAAGTATTAGATAATAGGTATTTTAGAGTGTATCTTTTTTCTCCAGTGAAAGTTAACTTAGAAATATTTTATTTAAAAATTTTCAAGTAAAATCTAACATTCTTTATTTTTTCTCATGGTGCATATTATTTTATTTAAAAATTTTCAAATAAAATCTAACATTCTTTATTTTTTCTCATTTGTGGCTGATATGGTTAATGAGAGTGTATTTTTGAATGTCCTAGTTTTCCTCTGATAGACATTTTTCTTTGTTATAAGTTCCTTTCTCTGGTGGCCTCTAGAGTATTTGATGAGCTTACCCTGTCATTTGTGAGATATGACCTGTCAGCTGTGCGTATAATCTTGTTGGGATTCGGATCCACTTGATGATTTTTCATTTAAGCCATCACCAACTGATTATGACACAATTAAAAGTCTCAAATTTATCACTCCATCCTGATTTTCAATTACGAACATGTTTGACTTTTGGAATTCATTTTTATAGACTATGAACATTTTGTTTCCACTTTTATACTCCTTTTATATGCACTAGTATTTGAAAATTTCAGTTTAATTTATTTAAATATTATACACACAATTTTATTTTAACTATTTAACATATATCATTTTATATTATTTCATTTTAAGTATTATCTATTTTTGAGATTATAATATAATATATATTTTAAAAACCAAACAGAACACTGTATAGTAGGAATAGAGTTTAATCTAGAATACCTGATTTTCAACTTGTTTTCACCATTTTCTGATGTTAGGTGTCCTGCTTTTTATGAGACATCTCCAAATCCCATTGTCCTTTTGTTAAGAGGACAGATTGCATACTCTGAGAAAGGATAGATTAAATATGCTTGTAAGATGTTAAGCACAGAATGTGAAATTAACTAGATGGTCAGACATATTCTACCACAGTGAAAAACAGCCCACCAAGTTTTAAAAGAAATGAAAGAAACTAATTATGACATAGTACCTTTCCTAATGGAATATATGCACCAAAGAAATAATCTGATACATACTTCAGGTGAAGGTGAATTTAAGATCTATTGATAAGGATACAAGCCAAGACCTATGGGACTGAAAGGGAGAAGGAATTACTTCCAACTTGGGATGGTAGGAAGGGCTTCATCATGAATAGGGCATATATTCATATTCATGGTTGTAGGCAATTGAACCAAAGGCCTTCGGGCCAGGCAAACACTGCCACTGAGGAGATCCACTCCAGCCCATGATAAATATTCCAGAAGGGTAGAATACCTTGTGAGTGACCAGGGCAATCGAAACAGTCAGTTTCAAGTTGCAGAGAAAAGTAGAAATTGAACGTTTGATTGGCAGTCTAAACAAAGTGAACAACAAACAAAAAAACCAAACAACAACAACCTGGGAGTTAAAGGAAGGAAAGAGCTAGAGGTGTTTTTACAGAGAGCTGGAAAAGCGAGGGTCATTTGGACGTGGAAGGCAGTATGAAGAGGGGAGGTCTTCAAGGTGGCTTCAAGGACTCACAACTCACAGAGGGAAAGGTTGAACTCCATGTGCTGGTTGAAGCATTGAAACAAAGCTAAACATTCTCATGCCCAAAGGGACCAGGCAAATCTGGGTGAATGAAGTGGGTCAGGACAGGTTGGAATGTGATGAAGGAGGTTACCAAAACAGCCTTAGTCAGGCTTTATGATGAAGAATAGTTATCAGAATTTTGTTTGTTACTTTTAGGAGAAAAAAGGTCAAAATCAAAGTAATCCTGATTTTTCCCCTTTTGACTCAATTATTTTTAAGTACTGCATCAGTTAAACAAAGTATGAGGCTGGAGTTGAAGATCTATTGTGGATTTATACTTTTTCCTGATTGCTTCATACTTTCGGGTATATGTTTGTTTGAACTGAGGTTTCTGTTTCCATGCATTGTTTTGATTGACTTAGGATGAGTGTGATGCATACACAGTTGATTACTACTACTGGATATTTCAGGCACAGGGCTCTATTTGTATTTTCCCAGAAGCTCCTTCCACAGACATTATAATGTTTGATTTCAAGGGCTCCCAAGACATGATCAATACATTAACACATGGACTCTGAAGTAAACACATGGTTTCTCACATTTTGAAACGTGTGTGTGTGTGTGTGTGTGTGTGTGTGTGTGTGTGTGTGTGTATCTGTGCATACACATAGGTGCACATAGGTGATTGTGTTATGTTTAGGTAGCTTCCAATAAAGAAAGTATGAACCGTAGCAATTTCTTTGGGGAGTCTTGCTGTGTAGCTCAGGCTGGCCTCGTATCTATGGCATTCATCCATTCTCACCCTTAAGTACTGGGATTACAAGGTCAGCAACATTGTTAATAAAAATACTGAACTACTAGAACTTGAAATGTAGGAGTATCAAGGTTGTATGAAAGCATTAAGGGGGCCAAGACCAAGATCTGCTTTTATTTATTTAGTGTATATGCATGTGTATATATGCATTTTCATGTGTGCATGTATGTCTTAGAATTTGTGCTGTGTGCATGCACATGTACACACATGCATGCAGAGGTGTCATCTCTTGGGTGCCTTCCACCTTTTATTTGAGAAAGGGTCTCTCATTGGATGGGAGCTTTGTCAAATTGGCTAGGCCAGAAGAAAAGCAAACTAAAGATCTGCCTGTGTTCACCTTCCATCTTATCATCACTGAGATGGCAGGGGTTTCCGTGATATCTCGTTTTTTTTTTTTTTTTTTCTTTTTTTAACATGGTTTCTGAGCATTGAAGTCAGGTCTTCATGCTTGCAAGACAAGTGTTTCACAAAATGAGCAACCTTCCCAGACTGATTTGAAGATCTGCTTTTAAATGAACATTAACAAGCTGGAGGTATGGTGACAGCTAAAATATTTATTTTGAGCAATACTTTTCAAGAAATACAGAGTAAAAATGTCATATGACAGCATGGATGTCATTGGAGAGAAATCCAAACTCCTCTTTCAATACCATCATCATAAACAAGCAAAATACACAAAATAATCTTTATGTAGTAAGCTTTGATGCTATTGTAAAAATAGAGAAATCTTTTATGAAAATACAGTAAGATTGCAGAAAATAAATGTATGTATATCAATATTGAAAGTTAGTAGCAGAGAGCAGAGTCTGAAACATAAATCTGAAGACAACATGGGCCAATTAATTCCTTTTGCAATTGTTCCATCTTCTCATTGTGCTATTCATCTAATCCTGGCTGCCTGGTAACTTGGTGGTTATCTGAGGGGATCATGACACAGCAACACTGAGGACAAAGGTGATTGAGCACTCAGTTCCTGCTCCCCTTCAGGCTGAGTAGGCATTGGGGCAGCTCATAGGTCCAAGAGAAAGGACTAGGCATAAGGATGCTGGACACAAGATGACAATTTCACCTCTGCTAACTTACTGGCTATGGCTTGCGTGAAAGTTATTTTAATTTGGGCAACCTTATTTTTCTCAAATGTATAATGGGAATTATCTTAGCAACCATCCCTCAGAGTTGTCATGAGTCTTAGATGGGATCACGTACATAGAACAAACACATGTATGACACAAACATTTCCCATCTCAACAGCACAGCCTTTACTGTCACCAAAGGGAACAGGGTTTGCTGTTGTTGGAAAATCTGAAATGACTCATTACTGAAAGCTGGATCTGAAATGTATGAAGATGCTCTGTTAACTGTATAGATTTTTTTTATTTGAAACATGAACAGTTTGACTTCCATAAATTACAGCATAAAATAATTTACTGAAAGGATATCCACAACACATATTTAGTAGGGGGCTGGGGCTCTACTCATAGGAACTGATACAAACCAGACCAGTTTAGGACAGGGTGTCATCCCTCTGGGTGGTCCTGTCACTACAGTTGACTGCCTGGGACCAACTTTCTATTACTTGTTTTTTGTTTTGAAATTATAACATAATTGCATAATTTCCCCTTCTTTTCCAGTCTTCCATCATCTCCACCTTTTCAAAAAGCCTCTTGGTCTCATTGATTTTTATATACCTGTTCCAAGCTTGAAAGCATGGCTAAGCAGTCTCCTTTGGGCTGCAGTCTCTCTCTTTTGACAATCTTGTTTACTTAAAGGAAATTGAGACACTGTAAGAAATAGGAAATGGGAACTACACACAGTCCAGAAAACTACAAAAACAAATTTCTCATCCCCAATAAATAGAAACAGCAACAAGTCCTTTATGTCAACTGTCAGAATTGTGTGAAAAAAAAAAAAACCACTGAACTATGCATAATGAGGCAAAGAATTTGATTATGTAGAAGCTTGAAAGTTATTACTGTAATATTTACTCGGTGCTTATTATATGCCAGGACTTGTGTGAAACTCGGGAAGCAGATTGCACAATATACATAAATATGTGAAATGTAGTACTGAATGCCAACTAATGGGCAAATTACAAATTTTCTGAATTAGGAATTTTTATGGATAATTGTAGCTCTCATTTTATTTCCATCCTAACCCTTCCAGTAACTATTTATTATAGTTGTCGAATTACTCAGGATTATTTTGCTTTAAAATAATAGAAATTCAGCCTCTACTTAACTGATCCCCGCTCCCAAGTGTGAATGAATCAGTGGGGAGAAGCTGTAGAGGCCCTCGGACTCCACTTGTTTGCTGCATCGGAAGGATCCTGGCAGGGCTGCACTTAGATTTAGCACTGCCAGATCTATTGATCTCTCCTTGGATGCTTACACCTGTTCAGATTTAATAATTTCAGTCTTTTTTTTTCCTACTGCAGAAAGACCTTCTCTACACACTGTTGAGATGGTCACTGGCATCTTCAGCCTTCCGGTCCCTGGTACTCCATCTCCAACAGAGAAGAAAGAATAGATGGCAGTTTTTAGAAATCCCATTTCTATTCATTTAAATTCTACCTTTGTCTCCCAATGGGTGGGAGAACAGATAAATGGAATAAAATGTTATTGATGTTTGAAGGAACAATTGGGTTTCCATGTCAAAGACCAAAAGGGATATTAAAAGAAGGTAGAGGATGCACCACCATAAAGAGTAGAGATGGACCTTGTCAACTCATCATGTGGAGACAACTGTCCTAGTGGAGTCTGTCCCAGTCACAAATTCTTTACTTTCACTCTTTAAAAATGGATATTTCAAGCTGATTTTTGTTAGAATAAGATACTATTCACATTTGCCTTTGAAAAGGTCTTAATAGATAGACAGAGAAATCTTTACACCTTATGTCAATGATACAGAGATATGTATATGAATTGGAGATGTAATAGGTAAACAAAATTGTGTCCTGGGGTCCTTGTTCTTGTCAGATTTAGATTGATAGATTCATATAGATTATTTTTTATGAACAGCCTAAAAGTCTCAATTATGACCTCTATGTATTTAATGCTGAACTTTTAAGATCAAGTTGTTTGTATTTTTCTTCATTAACAAAATACCTCCCAGGGTGTTGGCCACCAATTCCTTACTTTGACAAAAGGATGCATGCATACCATATGGATGGAAGCATGTTCACTGATGACTCTAGAGCTTAGGGATCCCTGGCCAGGGACAGACACCTGGTGGGAGTGGATGGATGGGTGGATTTCAGTGATTAAGATCTCCATTTTCAGCACAGGCATCCAGGGTGCCAAGTAGTTGACAGTATGACAGATAGTGAGAAAGGAAGCCAAGCTAGTTAGAAGTGGCCTTCTATTCATGGTTGACAGCCTAAAATAATTCATGGATAACAGAGCAGGCAAACTCACACTCTATATGTATGCTCATTCTGCAAGTGTTTCTAGTGATGTGACCTCCACAGAGCTCTAGATGGCTTGGACTTTCAATCATTGGGTAGTATGCCAATATCTCCTTTTAAGCTCTTTTAAAGTATTTGTCTAATTTGTCTGCCCTATATGTGATAGTCAGATTTATTTCAGGCTTAAGACCTCTGCAATAGCTTTTTGCACTGCCCAGAACACTGTATCCTCAGATTATTCCATGCTTAAAGCCCTTTCTCAGGCTGTCAAGAAGTCTTTCTTCAGCTCCATTTAAAGAAGCTCGATAGTAGCTTTCTGGCATGTTAGATTATTTCATTGTCAATCATATATTACTTGTTAGAATGTAAAGTTTTATAATTGTACATATTTTTTTCATTTTACTTTCTCCCAGTCTATATGACAAGCTGTCTCCTTCAACACTGGGCACCGAGGGTCTAGAAGAGTCCCTGGCACTTTACCGCTCTTTTCTTTGAAGACAAACATCATTTCTTAAGACTACTTTCTAAGCCAAATGCCCATTGACTACACAAATAGATAAATTATCTTGTTTTAAAATAATTTAATGGTTAAGATAAAATGGACCTTTTTAATCTGCTAAATAGCTCAGTTATAGCAATTATCATCTGATAATTCATAAAGTTTATTTGTATATTTCATTAGTGAGGCCTATGTGTTAACAAGCACCTTTAACATTAACTTACCATGTTGGACATTTATTTCATACCCAGAGGAAACCTGTTTCCTATTGTTAATATCATGTTTTTGTACGTCCAGGGAGTGCTCCTGAGGTCCCATGCCTGTCTGCAATCCCCCCTTACCAAGAGTCTCTTGAATGATTTCAGATTGTGTCAAGTTGACAGTCAGAGCTAACCAGCACAAATCTTTCCCCTATTTCAGAATCTTTTTTCTTGATGCCTCCCAAAATACATCTCGTCATCAACATTAAACACTATCTTAGGGATAAAGGGCAGAAAAGAGTATTTGAAACAGAATGGAGCCAGGAAATAGGTAGCTATTGCTATTGTAATGTCTGATAAGATGGATTTCAAAGAGAATCTAATGAGACATGATAAAGAAGACAGTTTCATACTGATCAAGGAAATAACTCCCCAAGAGGAAATTACAATTCCAAATATATGCTCACCAAATACAGGTTCATCTAACTTCATAAAACAAATGCCACTAGATTTAAAAGTTACAGAATAACCCTGGGATATACCTTTTGGAAAGAGGGTTTTACATGAGGAGATGTAGGCGAGACAGAATAATAGGATTAAGGTTCATATATACACACATGAAACTGCTGAAAAACAATGAATACATTTAAAAAGAAGAACCAAAAGTTTAAAATGCACTAAGTATTAAAAAATAAAACTGGTAAGAGAAAGTACAAGTAACCTTTCGCTATATGCTCTGTCTTAAGGTGAGTAGATATGTCTTCTATCTCCTAATTGTTGGGAATGGTGCCCATCTTCTCCCATACAATAATACTTTTTATAAGGATGAATAAGTAAGTTAGTGCAAGAATCAATGACTGGATAAAGAGGAGAAGAACTGAGAGTCAAGGTATCAGATTCTGAGTTATAGAGGTAGGCATTGGAAGGTGTATCATTGCCTGGAGCCTTTGACTTGTCAAGTGGAAGTCATTCATTTTGTACCTCAAAGAAATCAGTATTTTTGTGTAAATAGCACAACTTTATACTTCTCTGCGATGTTCCTGAGGTCCCATACCTTCATTGTGGCCCCATGCTTAAAGTCTAAGCACAGAAAATAAAAGCAGATGCTACCACTTCAATGCACCATTTTCTGCCTCACTTTATATAATTCTCACTGACTCTTCATTCGTCCAGTACTCTATTGATTCTTTTCCTGTGGCATGTAGATTTCCCTTTTTGAATCACCATGCTTTATGTCTCTGAGTAGTCTTTCATTTTAGACTCTCAGGTCTTCAAGGGCAGGCCTCATTAATGCTTTATCTGAGGAGGTAATCCTGCATCATTTATTCAATAAACCCTTCTCAAAAATATATTACATTTCAGATACAGCACTAGTTTTAGAGAAACAGTTGGGAGCAACTGATATGGAGGATCACTACTTTGTCCTATAGAGTTTAATAGTACAGCATAGCTTTAATGGCTTTTATTGTTGAGATCTTCAGTTAATTTGACACAACAATAATCTCACCATACTGTAGTAGTTAAGGATGCAAGTTTTAGTTCATATATAGAGTCCACTCTTGGCTTTGTCACTCATTAAATGTATGCTAGTGTAATCTGTGTCTGGGATATCAAATTAGGTTAAAACAAAATCCATTGTGCTCATCTGCCTGGGAGTTGATTGCATGGTTCTTTTGTTTTGACCTCTGCCAGCCCTTTCTCATTTTGAGTAGTTCTTGTGTCTGGGCTGAGCTGTTGATTTACCTGAGGCCTGTATTAGTTTAAAATACACTCACCAGGACAGCTCTTTTACACACGATCTCTCATCCTTCCTTCACCATAATCCTAGTCTTCTTCTAATATGTTTCAGTAGCCCCAAACAGTTATTGGGAGTTCAGAATTAACATAATATTATTTTTTTTTCTACTGGCTGAAAGATATCACAAGACTTCCCAGATTCATGGGGTGGGGAAGTAGATCCTATATTTTGACTGGAACTGCTACAAAATCATGTGTAGAGGGGCTGAATACAGTGGGCATGAAAAATTGTTCACTACTTTTGTGCTTTATCGGTTATAATTTTGTAGTCATTAAACAAAGATAAATAAGAATTTATGGCTGGATTATTAAAATTATATGAGGTAACTGGAAAGAGGTGGAGATATTACTTTGCTTCTATGAAATACTTGTTAAATGTTCACAATTCATTATTGTTGTTAGAGCTTCAGCTACTTGTTCACAGCCAGTTGTCAAGTTTGGAACCTGTATCCAAAACAGTTTGTTAAACTCCAAAGATTGTAGCAGAGGTGTGTGTGTGTGTGTGTGTGTGTGTGTGTGTGTGTGTGTGTGTGTGTGGTTGTTGCTTTTCCTTGTACACTATTTTTTTTTATTTTTTTTGATTGTTTGTGGGTTCCTGTTGACCTTTAGAGGCCTTCTGTATAGGATTTCATGCATTCATTCCTATTTTAAGTTTGATACATTTTTCTCTTTAAGCATCTCAAGCTTACACTCAGTTTAAGTTCTAAACCACCATGTTGTGCAGGTTATCATAGTCATGGCACTCAAAAGGTATGCTTTAGTCACATTGGGCACTCTGTCATCTGCTAAAGAAATGTGAATATTCTAAAACCAAGCCAGGCTTTCATTCACTTAATATCATGCATCATTTGTGTTTAATCTTGCTCTCTATCTGTGATTTTTTACACTCCCCTGTCATTCAAAGAAACAATTTTCTTTGGGGCCAAACCAAATTGAGTATAGGGCTAATATATGTGTAATATGGGCCAGAAGATGAAATTATATAGAGTATTAACTTTAGTATACATTCTTTTTTTTTTTTTTTTTTTTGACAGGGTTTCTCTGCGTAGTGTTGCGCTTTCTGAGCTTACTTGTAGCCAGGCTGCCCGAACCACAGAACCACGTCTCTGCTCCGAGTGCTGGGATTAAAGGCGTGCGCCACCACTGCCCAGCTAGTATACATTCTTTCTACATGGAAAAAAGTAAAATCATATTTTTAAGCAAAATGATAAAGTAGTTGAAAAATGTTTCTTTTAGGATCTCTAAGTCCAGAAATTCTTAAATGATTGTGTAAAGTAACTTTAAATCACTTTTTAATTTAAGTAAAGATAGTTTAAAATTGAAAGTGAAGAAAATTGTAAACTAGAGTAAATATGAAATGAAATAAATGTCATAAAATGTAGGTGACCCCTCCTCATTGGCCTCAAAGAGAAATCCAGATGATTGGCAGCACTACAGAAGCTTCTGGACACAATTATAGCCTTTATTCTACTATGGCTATAGGAAGTTTTTGTCATTGCATCATTCTACCAAATTTTTCGTCTGCTTAGAGAACCCCAGAATCACAGATAGACTAATTATGTAAATTTGGAGCCATGGAATACTCATATCCAGTTACATTCCTTAAAAGAAAAATAATTTGCATACAATAAATGGAGAAAGACAAAGGAAATGGGGTTCACATACACATTTTTTCATCTGTAAAGAAGAATGGAATTATCCTGTTTGAAGGAAAATGGATGTAACTAGAAGTAATCATATTAAGGTAATTAAGTCAGTTTCTAAAAGACAAATACCCCCATTTTCTTTCACTTGTGGGTCCTAGAATTTTAAATATACAAAATCCTGTATGTACGAATGAGATGAAAGTTGAAGCAAAAATGTCTAGGGGAGCAAAGGAATGGGAAGAACAAGAAAGGGGAGAGTAATGGGGCACTGGAGGGAATATGCTTGAAGTCCATTTTATACTGCTCTGGTTTGAATATGAATGGTCCCACAGACTTGTATAGGTGTGACCTTGTTGGAGAAGTTGTGTCATTGGGGGATGAATTTTGGGGTTTCAAAAGCCCAAGGCAGGGCCATACTATCTCAGTCTGTACATTAGGATGTAGTCCTCAGCTACTGCTTAAGGGCTGGGCATGCTGCCAGGCTCTCCATCTTGGTGAAAATGGACTAAACCTCAGAAACTGTAAGCAGGCCTCCAATTAAATGCTATCTTTCAGAAAAAGTTGCCTTGGTCATGGTGTCTCTTTACAGCAAGAGAACAGTGATTAAGACAGAAGTTGGAACTAGGAATGGGGCATTGGAGTGACAGGCCTGACCGTGCTGTTGGTTGGAGGAATATGGAAGACTTTGGGACTTTGGACTCAAAAAGAGGTGGAATACTTTAAGTGGGGTTTAATGGGCCATTCTAGTATAAACAAGGAAGAAAGTGTGAAGGGTGATTTGAACTGTGAGAGTGTTGTAGAATATTAATTTAAAATGTGTTATATTTGTTTATACTGTGGAATATTTGTTTAACCATGCAAAGATGTGTTGCATTCTTTTATGTTGCATTTGTTTAACTCTGTGAAGCTGTGTTACTTTGCCTGTCTACAATGCCTGATTGGTCTAATAAAGAGCTGGACAGCCAATAGCAAGGCAGGAGAAAGGATAGGTGGGGCTGGCAGGCAGAGAGAATAAATAGGAAGAGAAATCTGGGAAGAAAAGATCAAGGAATGAGAAAAGGAGGAGTGAGAAAAGAAGGGCCAGCCACCCAGCCACACAGCCAGACACAAAATAAGAAGGAAACAAAAGATACACAGAAATAGAGAAAGGTAAAAGTTCAGAGGCCAAAGGTAGATGGGATAATTTAAGCTAAGAAAAATTGATTAAAAATAAGCCAAACTAAGGCCAGGCATTCATTAAAAAAAGAACAAGACTCCATGTGATTTATTTGGGAGCTGGGCGGTGGGCCCCCAATGAGTAAAACAGCTAAGAGTAAAAACCAACAACACAACTCAAGTTCAACTCAAGAAGTTTCCAAGGGGAAGAATATTAGTAAGTGGTCCAGAGACCATTCTTGGGGTTATTTTGGCAAAGAATGTGGCTGCTTTTTGCCCTTATCCTAAAATCCTGTCTGAGGCTAAATTAACGAGTTTTGGGTTAATGGCATTGGCAGAGGAGAACTCAAGACAGCCTGTTGTTGACTGCATTGTGTGGTTGCTAACAATCACCCTTATGCAGATCTATAATGAAAAGGAACAAGATGAATAAAGAGAAATACAAAATGTACAGTTTGAGAGTAAAGTAGCACAAAGAAACTCAATAGAGTCAAGTCCAGCACTCAAGGAGATAAAAGGTTTAAAGAAAAACCTGATGCTAAAAGGGAATAAAGGGAAATGTTAACCTCAGGGCAAGACCCCATCCACTAAGCTTCCAAGTTATGAAAAGGAATTAAAGAAATTATGAAGCAGTAAAGGAAAAAAAAAGCCCTCATCAACAGAAAGCTTATGAAAATGCAGTTGAATGAGGGGACCAAGTTCCAGTCCTATCAAGCCCCAGAACTTGGCAGCTTTGGGGAAGTAGTTGCGGCTTTAGAATTAAGGATCCAAGAAAGCGATTGTGAAATCTCCCTGTTTCTGAGAAAGCTGCTGAGGCCAGGCATATGTCAGGCTTATCCCTGCATGGAACACCAGAGGGGTCATTGTGAAAAGTTATGAAGGTGAAGCCTTGATTGTATTGAAGACCCAAGATGTTGAAGATGTCTGGGTCATGGGCTATCTGCCAAGGAGAACTGTAGGTGTGGAACTAGCCCAAGAAAAAGAAGTTTTCTTTTCCAGTTAACAAAGCTAAAACTAATCGGAGATCTGAAGAATGCTTTGACATCACACATGGTGATGCAAAATTTGTAGTTTGCCCTGCTGAATTTTGATCTTGTTTTGGTCCAGTATTCCCTCACTCTGCTCCCTTTCTTTCTTTTTGGAATGGTAATACATATTCTGTGCCATTGTATGTTGGAAGTATGTGATCTGACTTTTGATTTTGATTTTACAGGTTTTTTTTTTTCAAAGATTTTTAAAATTTTAAGAGATTGTCCAGAGTCTCTGAAGAGACTTTAGATTTTGAAGCAGTCTTGAACTGGAAGAACATGGATACTCTTGAAACTGGACTGAATGTATTTTGCATTATGAGATGGCTACAAGCCTTTGGGGGTCAGGAAGTGGAATGTGGTTGTTTGAATAAGAATTCCTGCCCCCCTCCAATGGTAGCCTTGTTGGAGGACATATGTCACTGGGGTAAGCTCTGAGTTTTCAAAAATCCATGCCAACCAGTCTCTTTCTCTTGGCTTGTGGATCAGGATGTAGCTCTCAGCTACTGCTTCAACACCATGCATGCTACCATGCTCTCTGCCATGCTGATAATGGACTAAATCTCTGAAACTGTAAGCAAGCCCCCAATTAAACTTTTTTCTTTATAAAAGTTGTTTCAGTCATGGTGTCTATTCAAAGCAATAGAACAGTAATAAAGACATATACCTACAGGAAAATGTCTTATGCAACCTGTATAATAAACTGAAAATATCTAAAACAATAAAAACATTTTAGGGAAATAGAACTTTACTTTCAGTAAATTTCTGTTTCCATTCAGCCACTTTAAAAGAAAGGATAATAATATAGGTATCCTTTAATGAACACTTACTCTGTGCCAAGCACTTGAAGTTGAAATAGAAAGTGGTGAATAATAAAAATCATGCTGAAATCAGGTATTCTGTGGATGCAATTGCTTTGTTTTAAGTTGCACAGATTTCAGAGAGGCTTTGAGTAGAGGAAAATAGTCTTGGGTTGAATGTTAGTTCTGACATATAAATGCATCAGCCTTTTCAATGCTCAGTTTATTCATCTGAGAAGCAGGAGTGATGTACATTTTCCAGAGTGTTTATGGACGTGAAACACACAAGATATTTTTCTAAGCCATAAAGCACAGTGCACATATAATTATGTTGAAATCAACCTCTTTAATTTACACACACACACACACACACACACACACACACACACACACCACATCATTCTTTTTCATTTACATTGCATTCTGGTAGAAACGAACAGCAAAATGGACATTTTGAGAAAACTTAAAAATATTTCATGCTTTAATGTTTCATATAGAGAAAACACCTCTCACATCACTAATATTTCTTCATTGTCCAGTAAATGAGAAGAAAATATCTAAATAGTAACGTCTCAGCAAGATACCATATCACAAACAAAGGGACAGCATTTGAAAACATCTGCAGATGTTTGCTGTGTGATGGAAAACAGTAAATGAGGTGATTCACTAATAAATGTCACTACTTCCAGTAAGTCATTAGATACTTAAGAGAAGTGGCTTATGCCAGTTTTACTTGTCATTAAATATTCATATTTACTAATGGAAATTGTTCTCACAAATTGGGTAAATTGAGCAACTTACAAATTTATGCCTCAAAAAGAGAAGTTCTAGAATTCCCAGGGAGCAGGCTAATGCTGTAATCATTAACACTCCATTGATTTTATAATTAAAAAGTTGGGAAGTAAATAGAGTGTGTGTTTTAAACATTGTGATATCTGCCTATCTCGATGCTTGGATCACAAGCCTTCTGATGGCAGATACCCATTAGCTGTGAAGGATGCGTCTGCGGCTCCATCAGAGGATACTCTTTCAGGTCTCTGGGGGAGAAGTGCTTCCACTGTGCCACCTATAAAGAAGAAAATGCCTGTAGATTATTCTTGTCATTTATGAGATGGGGCAGGGTCAATTCCAGAAAATCATAGAGCAGAGATTGATATTCCTTTTAGTTCTTTAGTAAGTAATCATTATATTTCTTACAGCTGGTAAACTCAAGATCTTACATGTTTGGGTTCTCGGGAGGGTTTGCTTCCTGATCTGTTCATAGCTGTCTTCTCACTGAAAGCGCAGAAATCTGATTATGGACCCAGTTCTCATTCTTGGAAGGTTGAGGAGAAACAAGGGTTTCTGGGGAACCTTGAGAGAGAAATTGATCCCCAGTTATTCAACCCAGCCACTATTTATTGAGCATTTACTACATGTTTGGTACAGTGTTCTGAGCAAAGTTGTAAATAAAAAAAACTTGGATGTTGAAGTCATAGCCTTCAGAAGGTAAATGAGTCTTCATTGACACCACACCGGGGCAGTCTTTTGACGGCTTCACTTAGGTCAGGAAGGATGAGCAGGACATGCAAGTTTCCATACTCTGAGAACGTGTAGGGACCAGGAAGTTAGAAAGAGCATGGCCATTCTCTTTGCAGACCTTGGGTCTCACACTAGGTTCTCTTTAAAGCTTACCCCTCCTATTTCATTTGGCAGTATCTGCTAAAAGGTATTTCCAGCATAGCTTTTTCCTGTGGGTTGCACCACTTTATGTTTTCTAGGACACTATTACTTACCTCCTCCCCACCCTGACAATATTCTTTATTTGTAACTAGCACACCTTGAGTCCAAGGACAGGTATATATTAGGTTTAAGCAAGGTCACACTGTAGCTTTGGGTCAAGCATGTGGCATGAACCACATGAATTAGGTCCAGAGAGTGAAGACTTGAGAACTTTCATTTAAGTATACAAGTCTCCCTCCCTCCTCCCTCCCTCCCTCCTCCCTCCCTCCCTCCTCCCTCCCTCCTTCCCTCCCTCCCTCCCTCCATCTTTCCCTCCCTTTTTCCCTCCATCCATCCTCCTTCCTTTCTTCTCTCCCCTCTTTTACTCTCTCCCATTGGTAAAGATACTGGAATGTACTTAGAACCATAAGGGAAGGTCTTGCTCAAATGTGAGCAAACACAGAGAAATGCTGTGCACAGAAATTAAAACAAACAAACTAAAGCTTCGAGCAAATCTTTTGTGACCCCAGATCCAGCTATACTTGAGGGCAAAATATACAGCAGCCCTGGTGGTTCCCTTTCACAAATCTATATACTCTCTCATTCACTAAAGACTTTGAGATGGAACCTCTGCCACTTGCAAGGCAAACAACTCTAGTGAAAGTCCAAAGTATCATGGTGTAAACTTAAGACAGCCTATGGAATCGTTCCCAGAATTGCATTGCAGAAAAACGTGGTTAAACCGAATGTTCTAATGTATTTAAATATACATTTAATCTTAAGAAGTATTTTTAATTGTTCATTGAATAAGGCATTTTTCATCTTTCCTACAACTTTTTATTGCAAATAAATACTCTGCTCATTAGCTATGCTTGGCTTTAACACTTGTGATAATTGTTTACCTTATGGTCTTTTCCATTTCTCTGTGGTCTTTTGGATGGTAAAATACTGCCACTAAACCCCAAGCACAACAAAGATTCTAGAAATAAAAATAGAAGTGAGATCTTTCATTTGAAAAGTTCTCATTTTTCAAAGTGTAAGTCTTGTGCTCTTCAAGAAGAAACAATTAATTTTCCCCACCCTGTCTTTTCATCACACACACACACACACACACACACACACACACACACACACACACAGAGAGAGAGAGAGAGAGAGAGAGAGAGAGAGAGAGAGAGAGAGAGAACACACACATGCCATATTAATTTTCTCCATCATTTTATAACTATAATTTTGGAACAGTTTCAAATAGATTTTCTCTCAAAATTGTGACTAGAATAAATAACGAGGCAGAATAAACAGGCAGTTGAAGACTAAGCCCACATTTAGACCTTCCCTAGTGCAACTGAATCCATTGCATGATTATTTAAAAGAACATTCCAGGTCTCCTTTTGTTCACACATAGTAAATTGCAGTCTTTCATAATTTAAAGTTTATGTTTTAATCATATCTCTTGGAGAATTACATGCACATTAAAGTTTTACATTTCTGTTCTTGCTTAAGAGAAAGATCCATAAGCATCATATGATCTATGGAAAGCTTGCATTGGCTTTGAAACATGGATGATCACACTTAAATATGATTTATCTGCTCTGATCTACCTGATAGTAAAGGATTATTTTTAATCAGTATAAGCATTTTATACAGAAGAAATATTTCCTAAACTTTACCTGCATATTAATGTGGGAACACAATGTTATTTATCATAGATAAACACTGTAGATTTTAATGACTGTTATTAAATTTAATTATGGAATGTGACCTTTGTTAATGAGGGGATAGTGAATCAATACTAGGTTGGAAAGGCTGGGCTACTATTATATATTTTTAAAAACAAGAAGAAAAATATTGTTCCAAAGCTTTTTAAAAAAAATATATTTCACTCAATATCTTGAACAACTTGGTGAAACTTGTTTCACATTATCCTAAATCAGGAGTATGATGTTTATTTTAAATTTTCTTTTCTTTTCTTTTTTTGCTTTGCAAGTGTAGTTAGTACAATGGGTTCATGAGTAAGAGCTGGAACTGAAAATGGGGTCTGTGATAAAGTCATTGACAACAGTGACTTGGAGAGCTGGTTGAAAGAGAGGTCCAGACCACAGTGGTCACTTAAGATACTTCTTTTCCAAGTTCATAGGTCAGACAGAGATTTATTGTACCCCTAGTGCTTTCTAGGTCCTGGTAATCTTCCCACATGCTTTATATAAAACACTAAAGCCTAATAGTGGAACTATGGAAAGTTTTCTTTTTTAGAGAACACCATTAGTTCACTTAAATGGTGGCTTCTGCTTCTGGCTGACTTACTTATTTTTATTGATATCATTCATTAGTTCAGCTTACAAAATTTCTGCAGTTCCCAGGCATTGCACTGCAGGTTTGTCCTAATTTAACCTATCATTGGCGACTCTACTTACTTCTCCCCTTGAGCCTATGTGGAGGGATCCACAATTATTTTGCAATTTTAAGATGCAAATTTTAATTTTAGTTCCCATAAGATGTAAGTCCTTTAGTTTCCTTGGTAGTGCATATACTAATGTAAGGTTTATGTACTACATCCTGTTATTCTTAGTCAAAGGTCCTACATCATTAATGTATGGATTATTCTATTAATTATCATCGCCATGCTCTACTTTCTTTCAGGAAATACCTTCACAAACAGCACAAGATGACCATGCCCTTTGCTAAGATACTACTCCAATCTGTAGCATGCATACTCTGATTTCCCTTATTAGGAAGATGTGTAAATATTTACACTGACCCCCCCCCCAATAACTTTAGGAACAGAAAATCTGTCTCAATGGTCCAGCTGTGACCTCAACCATTTATCGAATTCCATCAGGCAATGTAGCAATTATGATCAGTAATGCTTAGGAAGATAATTGGACCAGGCCACGCAGGTGTGAGTAATTGTCCTCCATTGGCGAGCATGAGCTTTGTAGGAACAAGGGCTCACACAGAACTGTTCAGTGAATTTCAAGACCTGCCAAATGACTGTCATCATGGCTAATGAAAAAACGGGTAAATCTCTCCTAATTACCCGGATTTCTAAGTGGTGAAATTTCCGTTGGTAGGGAGATATGGTTTCAAAGAGTCTTTTCCAGTTTTATAAAATAATCAGAAGGAAGAGAGAATTGATGTAATATTAAGGCCATGAGAACCCTGCATGAAGTTGATTTTAAAGCAATGTTTCAATTTTTAAAATTTACATAGTACTCATGCCCCATGCAGCCCATACTGCCACTGTTGGACTCTGTGTTCATGGGAGGTAAACTGAGTTAGCAGTTGATAGTGGTCCTGCACTTGCTCTCGTCATTGAGGGGGAACTTTATGCACATACAACATTTTAGGTTAGGAGCTTACTTTCCCATTAACAATAGGATGAGGGTGGTGCAGGCTATTCCTTATTCTTTGAATGAAACAGAAACTTATCTTAGTACTGTGGTGATATATTGTGTACCTCAATAAAGCTTACCTGGGGATCAGAGGACAGAGCCAGTCGCTAAATTAGACATAGAGGTCATGCAGTGGTGGACACACCTTTAATCCTATCACTCGGGAGGCAGAGATCCATCTGCATCTCTGTCAGTTCAAGGCCACACTGGGCTACATCAGAGAACAGAATCAGGCAGTGGTGAAACATGCCTTTAATCTGAGGAAGTAATATGATAGGACACAAAAAGGTATATAAGGTGTGAGGAAACAGGAACTTGCTTTCTTGAGGCTGAGGATTTTGTAGAGGTAAGAACATGGCTGGCTTGTTCTGTTTCTCTGATCTTTCAGCTTTCACCCCAACATTTGGCTCTGGTTTTTTTTTTAATTAATAAGACCATATAGCAATTCATGTTACAATACTTCTTGAATTTATTAAGATCAAGGATCTTATAACTATATAACCTAATATATATATATATATATATAATATATATATTAACCTATAACTGCCATTTTACTAAACCAACACAATCCTTAACTGTATTCTACATATTTGTCCTTAAACCCACAGATAAGTTCAGTTCTCATCCTTCATCAAGGAAGCTTCTCTTTGCAACAGAAAAGACTATTACAGAAAACCATGACCCATCAAAATGCAGAGTAGTGGAGCCCAGTGGATACAACTACAACACAACTCCTGCACCTAAGGCTCAGGGGTCATTATGGAAGAGGGGTGGAAAGATTGTAAAAGCCAGAGGAACAGGGAATTTGCTGTGAGATAGTGTTTCTTAGGAATGGCAGAATCTATACTCATGAATTCTTACCAACTTGGCTGCCCAAACAAGACTTGAATAAGGATGATATGTTTAGACATGCTAATGCAGATGGGGAGTGGTAGGGAGAAGCTCACTAAGCCTCAACCCTAGACAAAGAACTATAGGCAACTAAGGAATGCTGGGAGTAAAATAGTTTTCCCCAGGGAAGAGTGTAACAGTTGGATATCCAATACCAAGTGGTCAGTCCTGAAAAAAAAAAAAAAAACATACAAGTAACATTGTACAGAATGAGCAGGTTGTACTTAAGTACATAAGAATATATATATGTATATGTATAGATATAGATACATAACAATATATTCCTATATGTAATATATAAATATACAATATACATTATATAGCTTATAAAATATATAATATATCTTGGAAGAGGTAGAACTAAATCCAAATCCAGTTTTACTTAATTGAATGTCCTTTCTTGTTACTTTCCCCAGGCACTAAATGCCTCTCAGAGAGAAGGCCATGAATGGCATCATGTGTTTGCCAAGTTTTACTCTGAACTGTCTTTGTAGATATTTAAGAGTTCATTTAGTAAAAAGTCACAGACATTAACAGTAACAATGCTAGTACAGGTTAGTGCTAATTGTATTTATTCTGATAAGTCTTTGTTTCTATTTCAAGTTTACTCTCAAGTGAGTAACACCGAGCATGTGATTTAAGTTCTCCAAGACATAGTCACCACATGTCTCATAATATGACATTGTGAGAATTGGTTACATCACCCTTGTTATGATGATAAGATGATGAATAACAAGTATGTCAACTGCTATCTCGAGATGTGTACTAAGTGCCAGGCATTTCACAGGTTTTCTCTGAGCTTTGTAATGGTTCTGTGAACTATGTATTTTAATTTTCAGCTTAGGAATGGGAAGAAGACAGGAGAATTTACAGGACTTTCTCAAGATCAAATAGCCTCCTACAATCTGTGTTAGGGTTTGGCCCAGAACCAAAAACACATACCCTTTGCTAAGCTAACTAAGTTCTTGTGCAACACTTTTTGAGAAAAAAATGGAAGCTTTCAAAGGATCATGGAAAATGACTTCACCTTAAGTGAACTCAATCTGTTTCCTCAAACCATTGACTTCCTGTGAATATCAAGTCCATGTTATTATGAAGGCTGAGAAAACTATGGCCTCCATGTCAACCACATGCTCCCAAAATGCCCCTTTCTGTACCCATTAGGAAAGAATGAGAGTCAGCCAAGACTGGATGTCCAGATGTGGTTAACATATCATAAGTAAGTGGGGGACTGTGCACATTAGTGCATCTTTAGAGGAACTGCTTCCTGCATGTGCAAGTCAACTATTTCTTGGCTGCTGGTCAGACAAGGACAAAACAACTGAGCAAACCAATGACATCACTGTCTCTAACTTATCTGGGAACTCTCTCTCCATGTAATTAGCAGTGTGGGAAAAAGGGAACACTGTTGAAGGTCCTCTCCACATGCTCTATCCCAGCTCCTCTGGACTCTTGAGTGAGACATCTGGGTTAGGCTGTCATCGCTGGACTCTCCCTGTTAGTAGGTTCCTGTCACCCTTATGTCTGACATGTCTTAGCAACCTCTGCTTCTGTGCTAGTGCAGCTAGCTGTGTGGGACCCAACAGTGTTACACCCATGGTAAGGTTTAATGTATATAAGATATATACAGCCCAGAAGTTTTGAATTCCATAGTTTATCAAGGCAGTTATGAGAGAAAGTAGTTCCTTTTGTAATAATAAGCATATTTGTAAACTTCATCCTTAAAAATGTTATTTCGAGAAAGGAAAAACAAACAGAATCACAAACTAACCAAATAAACAAGTTGTCTGAAAAAAAAAGAAGAAGAAAATTTAAATTGTGACATCGAGAGAATTGTGACTGTTCTTAGCAGATCAGTGAATGATCGTTCAGGCTCTTGATTAGAGAGTTGGAGTGTTTTCAAGATGCATTTGTATATCTTGTCTCTTCTAGAACTCAGGAACTGACAAGGAAAGTGTTCCCCCTTATATGACAACTCATGAAACTGAGGCCCAGAGGTGTTATATGTTCCATCAAGGATGGCATGACAAAGTGAAGCTGTACGACCTCCTGGATTCTTTAAAAAAATAATTCAACATAGACATGAAGGCCAAGAAGTATTTTTTGAGCTGATAGAACTTGTGATGAGGTGAAAATTCCTCTGTTCCATAGACAGGGAGAATGTCTTCACTCACATTGCTCTTCAGTGGAATTCATATGAACTGTGGGTCAGGGAGCTCAGATGCTATTCCTACTTTGTCACATACCAGCTGATAAACTAGGTCACTCAGTCACTTCACACATCTGGGCCTATGTTTTTTTTTTTTTTTTTTTTTTTTTTAATGGAAGTGGGGCTAATGATGATGATCATCTCCCCTAGGACCCACAGAGAACAAGTAACCAGAAGCTGTGAGTGACAAGAAAGTGTTCTCAACATCCTGAATGTAGACAAGCTGTAGCAAGCCAGCACACACTGCCCTTTTGGAGAATCAGGGTCCCCTCTGCCTTCCCAGTGGGAGTTAAAGGTATCAAACAAAATCTTCAGTGAAAAAGATAAGGAACAAAGAACAAAGGTATGGTTGTCCTGTAATTCCACAGCAGCCCCTTCATGAGACAGAGGTGTAATTCCTCTTCCTGTTTGTCGTCCCATTCTGCAGCTGGATCTCCCACCTCTCGAGAACCTGTGACAGTTTGTTGTCCAAAATGCTTTCTTTCCTGAGAGCAATTCTGTTGATTGAGTTTGATTCTGTTGATTGCAGCCAATGGCTGCAAATACATAAATATTTTAATGCATATTTATTTCAAGATGCCATAAATTTTATATGCATCTTGAGTTCTTCAGAGACAATGTAAGTATTGTTAGGGTGGTTTATATAATTAAGGTGATATATATATACACACACTGATAGGTCAGATGCATCTTGAGAAAGAGGAATCAGTAACAATGGAAGACAAAAAGAATGTGCTAAAATGGAGGAAGTGGGGTTCTCACATTGTCACTTTTAATAAATTAGAGCAAGATGATGATAGCAACTGAGCACCTTAGGTCCACAGTGCTTAGGAAGAGTCAGGGAAGGATGCTAAAAGAACCAATTCTCAAATTCTCTGGATTGCTTCTGTGAGAACACTTGCATTTATTTGCTGTTGGTGTGAGAAAAATCTAGTTTGGACTGCCAGGTAATTTCCGGAAGTCACAAGCAGTTCTGGTTTGCTGTGAGTGGGAGGTTTGTAGGAGAGTAGCTGAGAAGCAGCAGGGAGAGGCTCTCTGATGTTGTTCTGAATGTACCTCTAATGGACCATTATTGTACAGAGATATTCTCTGATTCCTACATAGAGCTGCTGAAAAATTAGCCTGGATCTTGGAGGAGGAGCTTCTCAGTTTGGTTTCTTCTCTTTCTTTAATTTATTTATTTTATGTATATGGTGCTCGATCTGCATATACACCTGTGTGCTAGAAGAGGGCATCAGATCCCATTATAGATGGTTGTGAGCCATTATGTGGCTGCTGGGAATTGAACTCAGGACCTCTGGAAGAGCTACTAATGACCGCTGAGCCACCTCCCCAGTTCCCACAGTTGGGCTTCTTTTCAAACTCAGCTTTAATAAGTAGTTAGCTCTTAGTTTTTTTTTTTTTTCTTAGTGTTTTTATTTATTGCTGAGGTAGGGAAGTCTGAACTGGCAGCTTTGATTACTAGATTAATGACCATTGTTCCCAATGATGTAAGAGCTATGCATTGTCTTGAGGGCTAGGAGGAAGTGAGAGTGCTACTCAAACAGTCCCAGGGTCATGAGAAGTCAGTCCTGTTTCACTGAAGACAAAGAAATGCCCCCCAAGAACAATTTTGGAAGCCACTGGTTTGACTTGAAGGGGTCAGTGTCTTAATTAGAAGTCATCATGAGGATGGTGAACTACAGGAGTGTTAAGAGAAGGAGTCCCTCAGTCACTCTAAACTACTGACTTCACAGATTTTCCAATTCCACATGTGTGTTTCTGTTTTCCAAGGAAAAAGAGCAATTACTCACACTTGACTACCAATGGTGTTTAATAATTTAGAGTTTCACCTTTGCATGACCCAGCTTTTTACAGCTGGGTAGTAGATTTACCAGAGTGATGCATCAGTTCCCTCATAAGTCCATAAACAAGGGCAGTTATGTAACACTCACATCTCAGTTCCTTGTAGTTGGAGTTTTCTCCAGTCCTGCCCAGCCCCACGGACCCTACAACTGCTTATAAAACAATCACTCAGAAGCTCATATTAATTAAACTGCTTGGCCATTAGCTCAGGCCTTCTACTGTCTAGCTCTTACACTTAAACTCAGACCATTTCTATTAATCTATACCTTGACACGTGGCTTGTAGCTTACTGGTAACTTATATCTTGCTATTCATTGCAGCAGCTGCAGCATCTCTCCACCTCAGCCTTCCATTTCCCAGAATTTTCCTCTTTCCTTGTCTCACCTATACTTCCTGTCTGGCTACTGACCAATCAGCACTTTATTTATCAATCAATCATCCACAACAGTTCCTCATTTGGAAAATGGCAATAATAGCAGCACCCAACTTGTCATTCTTTTTATTATAGAACTCTCTCTAGTGCCTGTGACAGGTTTAACAGGGTATAGAATACATATTTAATAAGTGTGAAACATCACTAAGTCATGCAGACAGACACTTGTGGATGAGTGCTGTACTGATGGCTTATTATTCATGCTGGCAGAGGTTTGGCAAACTATGGTCCTGAATGCAAATGTAAGCTGCTCTGTGTTTTTGTAAATAAAGTTTTATTGGGCCACAGCTATGCTCATTTGTGTAGGCATTGTCCATGACTCCTTTCTACATAAAAAGAGCTAGTTAGTTAAAAGCAGAGATCCTATGGCCTATAAACCTAAATATTCACTGTTTGGACTTTTCCTTGGAGATTATAACCCCTGCTGTTCATCAAGAAAAACAGTCAAGGTCCATAATTTGTATAATTCACATTTAGTAACAAATTGACTACATTATAATTTGGTTAATCTTTCCTTTACTGATAATGAATAGACATTTAGGATATCTCTATTTTCTCATTCATAAGTAATCATACAATGGATGATATAACCTACAAATGACTACATTTCCAGGACAGTCTGTGACATGCTGAAGTACTTAAAGGCAATTATTGGGAACACATCAGCTTATGTGCTTGTAGGTTTGCTGATGGGACACCGTGAAATTTCTCAACACTGAAGCTGTCAGAACCGAGTACAGAATTAAGCTGTCAGTTCTAATTCCCTGTAACAAGGTTTATCATTAATTAGCTTCTTTGATCTAGCCAGAGGTTGCAGTCCCCAAAGAAAAGAACCACAACACTGAAGCTCAAGGAATTGACTACTTGTCAGATGAAATTAATTATCAAGATTCCTAGCCATCATGGGTGATCTTATGGCTGGTCACTGTTTCTGCCTTTTGAGTCGGTGTTGCTGAATTTAGACTCTAGAGTTGACTGCGTGGATAAAGTCATCAGACTTGATGTAATTCACCATCTAGATTTTAACATCTATTATCCTTATAAAGCCTTAAATACTCTGAACAACACTATTCTTTTATATAAGGTGATCTTATTCCTAAAAGCCAGTACCTTTATGAAACATGCTCGGTACAAAGAATTGTGTGTAGAAGTGTTAAGTTTTATTTTTAACTTCAAATCATGGAACTTGCAGAGATACAGCTGATGAATCTCCATTTCTGTACAAGATTATGATGCATTAGTTAGTAGGTTGTATGAACTTTCACTGTGCCCTAGTAGTACGATAACACCAGAGAACAAGGTGTTATACCCAATCAGGGGTCTAAAACTCAGATGCCTACAAGGGCCTGGAAAACTTGGGTTCAGTCTGCAGTGAGGGGCTGCTTCTTGGCTCTAGCTCATGGCTGCTACATCATTGTACTTCCCAGTAGAAGTCAGCAAAATACAGCTGTGTGTGAAACTGTCCCAAGGTGTAAACTAAAGCCACACACACACACACACACACACACACACACACACACACACACACACTCACAAACACACATACACACACACATATATCCACACATGCACACACACAAAGCACAGAAGCACGGAGCAGGCCATTTGGAGTATTTTGATGTTTTTATCCGCTGTGTAAACAAGAAGATACACCCATAAAGCCAGAACTAGAACTACAGATATAAGAATGGCTTAGAAATGGGGCATCCACAATGAAGGTGAAGAACAGCTTGAGCTTTGCTGTCAGACAGACCTCCCATAGGATGACTGAGATTTCTGAAGGTGAAATGGGGAAATGTGTGTAAAGTACTTTGTACAGCCCTTGACACAGCATAGCCCTTGAGTACACACTAGTTAGTATAACACAAAATGTAAAATAGAGCTAAATTCATGAAAAATATCGTGAAACTCATCATTTGCCTAGAATCATTTTATTCCTTTTGGAATTCACATGTGTTTAGGCTGAGAACTGCTTGCAGCATTTCTATTTCCTAGGCAGTCACCTGCAGAGCTGTCATTTTTTCACTGGGTTTATGAAGGATTCAGGCAGCTCTGTTGTGTTAGGAGCCAGAGAACTGGGCATTCCATGGTACAGATGGAAGCTGTGAAAGCTGATGGGTCCTTTATTTTAAGTAAAATCACTTTATTCTAAGGAAATCACAAGTAAAAAAGTCACACAGCCATGTAAGGAATGACTCACACACTTGCCCAGCCTTGAACTCTGTGTATCTCAGGGAAGTCCCATCCAATTAGGATAGCTATTCTGAATTAATGGAGCATTGCTTAGAGTCTAGACTTTCACTTTCAATTGTTCTCTCCTCCCCTCCTCCTTCTTTTCCTCCTCCTCCTCCATTTCCTACCCCCTCTCTCTTCCACCTCCTCTCTCAGTTCTTTCTACTTTAATAACCAGCGGTTAAACTCACTCCATGAAAAGGAAACTCACATAAAAGGTTAAACTAACTCCATAAAAAGGAAATATTGGGACATAGTTTAACCTAGAAAAAAAACTAGCTTTGTCACCTTTTTCACATGTTATTGTCTCAGTATTCTGTCCTTCCTCATCACCTACTGCTGTGGGATGGTCTGTATGTTAAATTGCTCTGATTGGTCAATAAATAAAACACTGATTAGCCAGTGGCCAGGCAGGAAGTATAGGCAGAACTAACAGAGAGGAGAATTAAGGGAACAGGAAGGCGGGAGAAGAGAGACACTGCCAGCTGCCGCCATGACAAGCAGCATGTGAAGATGCCGGTAAGCCACGAGTCACATGGCAAGGTATAGATTTATAAAAATGGATTAATTTAATATATAAGAACTAGATAGATAGAAGCCTGAGTCATTAGGCCAAACACTTTAAATAATATAAGCATCTGTGTGTTTATTTTATAAGTGGACTCTGGGACTGGCAGGACTTGGCAGGAGCTAGAGAGAATTCTCCAGCTACAACCTACTATTACTTGTTTGCTTTAATGGTGGTTCTTGTAGATTATTGAGTTAGAGAACCACGGGAATGAGGACTGCATTAGAAGGGGACTGTGAAAGATGTTAGTGTGGAGTTAGTTGGGTTCTACAACTTCTGGGGAAGCTACTTCAAGACACTATTGGCTGTCATAAGATCATTGGTCATCAAAGATTCATGACACTTATTAGTGACCAGAGAAGTGGAGACTAAGAAGAAGTTGAAATGATATTAACAGCACATATTTCTTTAGTTTTAATATTAGGGAAATTTCTCATGTTAATAGACAAGTGAGTTCAGAAGTATGGAGCAGGAGAAAGTATACAATGGTGGATGTGTAAATTTCTTGTCACAAGTTGGGTGTGACTTGCTGAGTGGGAATGAATTGGACTTGAGGTCTTGTGGGTGTGTGTATGCACTTTAGATATCTGTCCTGAAATATTTGAAGTCTTAGAGTCCAACGTTTTTTTGACCTACTTAATGAGAAAAAAATTTTATTTCCTGGGAAACCACTGCATCTTCTCCTAAAATATTTTATTTTAGGCTCTCAAGAGACACTGTAGGCTTAGATAATTGTTTTATCCAGAGGGGTAGTATTTAAATGAGATAAAAATCAAATTATATAGTCTGTTTTGAGAAATGCCTTTTCCATTGCCATAGACATTGCATTTTACATGTATAAATAAATGCACATGTAAACTTATGGAACATAACATATTTAATAATTAGAATTTAGAATCTAGTATGTTATTTAAGAACATATTAATTTGATCAATATTTCCATGTTGTAAACACAGGCATAATTAGGGTTAAACTGTGTCACAAAGCCACTTTTCATTTAGTTCAATGAAAAACACTATTATAATTTCTCTCAAGGTCTTAGTCTTATCAAATTGGTACACTTCAATGTGTGTTCACACTTTGTCATGGCAGTAAGATGGATTTCCCATGGAGAGTCTCTTCTGTAGGTGTTACATATCTGCTTCTCTCATTCATTTTATAAATCACTGCCCACTGCTAAGTTTTTGACGTCAATGAATTTCTCTCCATCTCCAGTTCCTTTAATGGGCACCTTATTTGGTACAGCTGCAGAAAAACCTCTCTGCGACTGAATCTCATCATATATATCTGAGAACTCTCAGCTTAGAGCAAATTTCCAACAGATGATTATAGGTGTCATTAAAACTGAATCTGTGATGGTCAGAGTGTCAGAAACCTTATTATGGATGCTCTCTTACTGCTGCAGAGAATTTCTGTTTTGCCTGAGAAAAGTGTTTGAACTCTGTACAGCTCTGCCTGAGTTCTCTCCTATGCCTGGCGCTTTTCCCACTCTAGTCTGCTTGAGAATCACCTGTGGAGCTTTTGAGGGATACAGAAAAGAGTAAAGTCAGCCATTGACATAAACCCTTTCTCAGCCAGTATTCGTTATTAACAAGTGCGGTCTAATAGATCAGAAGCATTCTATGAACATCAGACACAATATGAACTTGGATGGTTCTTCCATCAAAATTATGAGTTAACTACTGTTGTGATGATTATTTTACCAATGAAGATCCTGCAACTCAGAAGGTTATGTAGCTTGCTCAGGATCACATAAGCAGGATTTTTTTCAGAGCTCAATTCCTGAGTTCATAGTTTTAACTGTCATTTTCCCACCATGATCGTGTGTGTGTGTGTGTGTGTGTGTGTGTGTGTGTGTGTGTGTATGGTGTGTTTCAATTGTTTTTTAAATTCTGTTTTGTTTTGAGACATAGTGTAAAAAATACTTTGTAGCCTGTGTTGCCCCAAGACTCCCAGCAATCCTCTACCTCAGATTATTGAAGTACTGGGAATACATGAATGAACTAACTATCAGTATTTACTATAAAATCTTCACTGTGCCATTTCTGTTAGGAAATATAACTAAGAGTAATTCATTGCCTACTTCCTTACGCTAACTAATTTGATCTGAATACTAGTTTTATGTGTTTAAGTGTGTATGTATGCAGTGCCCACAGGGCCAAAAGAGGGCATCCCTTGGGACTGGAGTTATAGACAGTTGTGAGCCATCACCATGTTGGTGCTGGGAACTGAACCCAAGCCCTCTGGCAGAGCAGCCCATGTTCTTACTCTCTGATCCACCTCTCCAGCCTTATGAATGCCTTGTTTTAATCACCCGATCTTTAGATATACTGGATAATGACTAACAAATAAAGTAGTGTCTCCAGTGTGGACTTCCTGACTCTGAACCTGGTGGTGGTGGGGGATCTGAGCATCTGAAGGAGAGGCAGCTTTGCTGGTGATTCTGAGATACATGCTGCCTGCTAGCTTGGATCAAGAGACAGGCAAACACGATAGTGTCTGCATTGCCAAGTGGACCAAGACAAGTACTCCGGGAAGCTGGGAAAAGTACTCCAGCAAGCTGGGATAAGTGCTCCAAGATTGTCATTGACTTCACTGACAAGACACTAAAATGACAAAATATTTAAAAGTCTCTAGAAAATTGAAAATTACAAAGGTTTTTCTAAGACAAATAGTTTTGTTTCTGGGTATTGAGAAATATTTAAACAACAGGATTGAGAGGGTTACTATCAGTGATTATCCTTTATTTTAGTGGTGTGTCACAAATCAAGGAAGGTGGAGAGTTGTCTTCCTTTTTCTCAATTAAATTTTTCATTTATTTTATGTAGTAACCACAATTTCCCCTCCCTCCTCTCTTCCTGTTCCCTCCCCCACCACCCATCTACCCTCCCACTCTTCCTCCATTCAGAAAGGGGCAGGCCTCCATGGGAGTCAACAAGCATGGCATATCAAGTTGAGGCAGGACCAAGCTTCTTCCCCTGAATCAAGGTTGAGCAAGGCATCCAAGCATGGGGACTAGGTTCTAAAGAGCCAGCTCCTGCATCAGGGACAGGTCCTGATCCCATTGCCAGGGGCCCCACAAACAGACTAAGCTATGTAACTGTCACCCACATTCAGAGGGCCTAGGTTGGTCCCATGCAGGCTCCTTAGCTGTCAGTCCGGAGCTCATGAGCTCCCACTAGCTCAGGTCAGCTGTCTCTGTAGGTTCCCCATCATAATCTTGACCATCTTGGCTCATACAATCCCTCTACCCTCACTTCAACTGGACTCCAAGAGCTCAGCCCAGTGCTTGGCTGCGGATCTCTGCATCTGCTTCCATCATTTACTAGATGAAGGCTCTCTGATGACAATTAGGGTAGTCACCAATCTGATTACAAGAGAAGGTCAGTTCAGGTTCCCTCTCCACTATTGCTAGGAGTCTTAGCAGGAGTCATCCTTGTGGATTTCTTGGAGTTTCCCTGGCACCCAGTTTCCCCCAACCCCATAATGGACCCTGCTATCAAGATATCTCCTTTATTACTCACCCCCTACATCCTGCCCCCAATTTGACCATTATCCCCCATGTTCCCAACCCCCTCCCTCTACCCCCACCCCCAACTTACCCAGGAAATCTCATCTATTTCACTTTCTCAGGGAGATCCATATGTTCCTCTTAGGGTCCTCCTTGTTACCTAGCTTCTCTGTGGCTGTGGATTGTAGTCTGGTTACCATTTGCTTTGCAGCTAATATCTGCTTATCAGTGAATACATATCATGTTTGTCTTTCTGGGTTTGGTTAATTAACCTAACTCAGGATAATTTTTTTCTGGTTCCATCCATTTTCCTACAAATTTCATGATGTCTTTTTTTTTTTTTTAAATCACTGAGTAATACTCCATTGTGTATATGTAGCACATTTTCTTTATCCATTCTTTGGTTGAGGAGCATCTAGGTTGTTTCAAATTTCTGGCTGTTACAAATAATGCTGCTATGAACATAGTTGAGCAAGTGTCCTTGTGGTATGATTGAGCATCCTTTGGTTATATGCTCAAGAGTGGGTCTTGAGGTAGATTGATTTCAAATTTTCTGAGAAACAGTCATACTGATTTCCAAAGTGGATATACAAGTTTGCACTCCCACCAGCAGTGGGAGAGTGTTCCCCTTACTCCACATCCTCTCCAATACAGGCAATCATTAGTGTTTTTGATCTTAGCTTTTTTGACAGGTGTAAGATGGAATCTCAGAGTCATTTTGATTTGTATTTCCCTGATGTAGAACATTTCCTTAAATGTCTTTCAGCCATCTGAGATTCTTCTGTTGAGAATTCTCTGTTTAAATCTGTATCATATTTTAAAATTGGATTATTTGGTATTTTGATGTCTAGTTTCTTGAGTTCTTTATGTATTTTGGAGATCAGCCCTCTGTCAGATGTGGAATTGGTGAAGATCTTTTTTCATTCTGTAGATTACTGTTTTGTCTTACTGATAGTGTCCTTTGCCTTACAGAAGCTGTTCAGTTTCATGAGGTCCCATTTTTTAATTGTTGCTCTCAGTGTCTGTTACTGGTGTTATATTCAGGAAGTTGTCTCCTGTTCCAATACATTTAAGGCTACTTCCTACTTTCTTTTCT
This sequence comes from Peromyscus leucopus, assembly GCF_004664715.2. Classification (NCBI taxonomy): domain Eukaryota; kingdom Metazoa; phylum Chordata; class Mammalia; order Rodentia; family Cricetidae; genus Peromyscus; species Peromyscus leucopus. The sequence goes on along the minus strand of NC_051079.1, from coordinate 30,105,434 downwards.
ATCAAGTTCAGTGCAACTGGATTTATGTTGAGGTCTTTGATCCATTTGTACTTTAGCTTTGTGCAGGGTGATAGATATGGATCTATCTGCATTCTTCTACATGCAAACATCAAATTGTGCCAGCACCATTTATTGAAGATGCTTTTCCTGCCCATTGCATAATTTTGGCTTCTTTGTCAAAAATCAGGTGTTTATAGGTGTGTGGATTTATGTAAGGGTCTTTGATTCGATTCCATTGATTCATCTGTTTGTTTGTTGCTTTTTTTTTTTTTTTGCCAGCACCATGCTGTTTTTATTATTAATACTCTACAGGTCAGCTTGAAGTCAGGAAGGGGGATACCTCTGGAAGTTCCTTTATTGTACAGGATTCTTTTAGCTATCCTGTTTTTTTTTCTTTTGAGGTCTGTGAAGAATTGTGTTGGTATTTTGATGGGGATTGCCTTGAATCTGTGTGGGGCATTTACCCACCAACCCCACAGTTCCCCAGAGTTTTCTTGAGTGTGAGCAGCAGGAAATATTAGATAGAAGAATTTATATTGCAGAGATAAACAGAAAATAAAGGATAGTCTCAAGAAGGCCTGAAACCTTTTCCAACAGGCCAACTGTCTCTGCCCCAGGGTATTTATAGAGATGCCAAGGGGTGGAGCAAAAGACCTCCTCCCCCCAGAACAGCCAAGGGCAGACCATTTCAGACACCTGCACTCAGGCCTGTGGCCTTAATCATCCTCTGTGTGGACCTGCTGGGTAAAGCCACGAGGAACCTGAAAACGGGCTCCCACAAATCTGTAAATTGCTTTTGGTAAGATGGTCATTTTTACTATGTTAATCCTACCTATCCAAGAGCATGGGAGATCTTTCATTTTCTCATATCTTCTCCAATTTCTTTCTTCAAAGACTTAAAGTTCTTGTCATACAGGTATTTTACTTGTTGGGTTAGAGTTACCCAAGATATTTTATATTATTTGTGGCTATTTTAAAAGATATTTTTTTCTCTGATTTCTTTATCAGCCCAATTATCACTTGTATATAGAAGGGTTACTGATTTTTTTTCAGTTAATCTTGTATACTGCCACATTACTGAGGTGTTTATCAGCTGTAGGAGAACCCTGGTAGAATTTTGGGGGTCACTTATGTATACTATCATATCATCTGCAAATAGTGAAAGTTTGACTTCTTCCCTTCCAATTTTTATCCCCATTGATCTCCTTTTGTTGTCTTATTGCTCTAGCTAAAACTTCAAGTACTATATTAGATACATATTGAGAGAGTGGACAGCCTGTCTTGTTTCTGATTTTAGTGGAATTGCTTTGAGTTTCTCTCATTTAACTTGATGTTGGCTGTCGGCTTTGCTGTATATTACTTTTATTGTGTTTAGGTATATTCCTTGTATCCCTTATCTCTCAGAACCTTTATCATGAAGGGGTGTTAGATTTTGACAAAGGCTTTTTTAGCATCTAATAAGATGATCATGTGGTCTTTTCCTTCAGTTTGTTTGTATGATGGATTACATTGACAAATTTTTTATATGTTGAGCCATCCCTGCATTTCTGGGATGAAGCCTACTTGATTACAATGGATGATTTTTTGATGAGTTCTTGGATTCAGTTTGCCAGTATTTTTGCACTAATGTTCATGAGGGATATTAATGTACAATTATCTTTCTTTGTCTCATCTCTGGGTGGTTTGGGTATCAGGGCAACTGCAGCCTCATAGAAAGTATTTTGCAATGTTCCTTCTGTTTCTATTATGTGGAACAATTTGAGGAGTATTGATATTAGCTCTTCTTTGAAATTCTGATAGAATTCTATGCTGAAACTATCTGGCCCTGGGATTTTTTAGTTGGGAGACTTTTAATGACTGTTTCTATTTCCTTAGGGATTATAGGTCTGTTTAAATTGTTTATTTGGTCTTAATTTAATTTTTGTATGTGGTACCTATCAAGAAAATTGTCCATTTCTTTTAGATTTTCCAATTCGTGGAGCACAGGTTTTTGAAGTATGACTTATGTTTCTCTGTATTTCCTCAGTGTCTGTTATTATGTCCCCCTTTTTGTTTCTGATTTTGTTAATGTAAATATTCTCTCTCTTTTGGTTAGTTTGGTTAAGGGTTTCCCTATCTTGTTGATTTTCTCAAAGAACCAACTCTTTGTTTCATTGATTCTTTGTATTGTTCTCTTTGTTTCTATTTTATTGATTTTAGCTCAGACTTAGATTATTTCCTTCTGTTACTCCTCCTGGGTGAGTTTGCTTCTTTTTGTTCTAGAGCTTTCAGATGTACTGTTAAGTTGCTAGTGTGAGATTTCTCCAAATTCTTTATATAGGCACTTAATTCTATAAGTTTTTCTCTTACCACTGCTCTTATAGTGTCCCATAAGTTTGGGTATGTTGTGGATTAATTTTCATTGAATTCTAGGAAGCTTTAATTTATTTCTTTAGTTCTTCTTTCCTTGTCCCAGTAGTGATTCAGTTGAGAGTTGTTCCATTTCCATGAGTTTATAGGCTTTCTGTAGTTTGTTTTGTTGTTGAACTCTAACTTTAACCTGTGATGATCCCATAAGATATAGGTGTTATTCTAATTTATTTGTATCTGTTGAAATTTGCTTTATGACTGAGTATGTGGTCAATTTTAGAGAGAGTTCCATGAGGTGATGAGAAGAAGGCATGTTCTATTAGATGTCTATTAAGTCCATTTGAGTCATAACATCTGATAGTTACCTTGTTTCTCTGTTAAGACCTGTCCACTGGTGAGGATGGGATGTTCAAGTCTCTCACTATTAATATGGGGATTTGATGTGTGACTTAATCCATAGTAATGATTTTTTTTACAAATGTGGGTGCCTATGTATTTGGGGCATAGATATTCAAAATTAAGACTTCTTCTCTATGGATTTTTCCTTTGATGAATATGAAATGTCCTTCTCTATCTCTTTTGATTAATTTTAGTTTGAAGTCTATTTTGTTAGATATTAGGATGTTTTGCTTCTTAGGTACATTTGATTGGAAAATCATTTCTTAACCCTTTACTCTGAAGTAATGTCTGTCTTTGAAGTTGAGGTGTGTTTCTTGTATGCAGCAGAAGGATGGGTCCTGTTTTAGTATCCATTCTGTTAGCCTGTGTATGGTGATATTTTATTTGTGCTGAAATGTGATTTTATTTGTATGTTAATAAATAAAGTTGCCTGGAGATCAGAGGTCATAGCCATTAAGCAGAAGTCTGGCAGTGGTAGCACACGCCCTTAATCTGATCACATGGCAGGCAGAGCTCTGTATGGTCAAGGAACAGCCAAGTAAGATGATCTGAACTTTTAATCCCAGTACCAACATAGAGACCTATAGGTCTTTGTAGACAGGCAGTGATGAGAAAGTCATGTGGTTGGGTTTACAGCCAATGAGAAGGCAGAACAGAAAGGCAATAAAAAGACAGATCACACAGGAGAAGGTCTCTCTCTCAGGGGAATCGACTGTAGTGAGTAGTAAGCTAAAGGGTGTTGTGGCTTTTGCTCTGATCTCTTAGGCTTTAACTCTGTATTTGGTTCTGTGTTGCTTATTTACTAAAACCGTTTAGAATTTCATCTACACGTGTAGGTTTTTTTTAAATTGTTGAATTGAATTCATTGATATTAAGAGATGTTCATGACCAGTGATTGCTAATTTCTGTTATTTTTGGGGGTTTGGTGGTATTGGTGGTGGTGGTGGTGGTGTGTGTTTCCCTTGTTTGGGTTTTGTTGGTGTGACACTATCTATTGCCTGTTTTTTTGTGGATGTAGCTAACTTCCTTGGGTTGGAGTTTTCCTTCTAGTACTTTCTATAGGTCTGGATTTGTGCATAGGTATTGCTTAAATCTGGTTTTGTCATGGAATATCTTATTTTCTCCATCTATGGTGATTTAAAGTTTTGCTGGGTATAGTAGTCTGTACTGTCATCTGTGGTCCCTTAGTGTCTGTGAAACATCTATCCAGGACCTTCTGGCTTTCAGAGTCTCCACTGAGATGTCAGGTGTAATTCTGATAGGTCTGTCTTTACATGTTACTTGGCCTTTTTCCATTGTAGCTCTTAATACTCTTTATTTATTCTATATGTTTAGTGGTTTATTATGTGGCAAGGGGACTTTTTTTTCTTTTGTCCAGCCTATTTGGTGTTCTGTAAGCTTCTTAAACCTTTTATAGGCATGTCCTTCTTTAGCCTGGGATATTTTCTTCTATGATTTAGTTGAATATGTTTTCTGTGCCTCTGAGTTGATATTCTTCTTCTTCTATCCCTATTATTCTTAGGTTGGGTTTTTTCATGGTGTCTCAGATTTCCTGGATGTTTTGCATTAAGAATTTATTGGATTTAACATTTTCTTTGTCTGATGAATCTATTTTCTCCATATCTTCAAAGCCTGAGATTTTCTCTTCCATCTCTTATATTCTTTTGATGATTCTTTCATCTGTAGTTCCTGTTTGCTTCCTCAGATTTTCCATTTCCAGAATTCCCTTGGTTTGTGTTTTCTGTATTGCTTCTATCCCAATTTTCAAGTCTTGAATCATTTCCTTCACCTGTTTGATTGGCTTTTTTTTCTTGACTTTCATTAAGGATTTTATTGATTTCTTCCAATTTTTTGTTTGTCTTTCTTGCTTTATGGGAATTTTTCATTTCTTCTTTAATGGCCTCTATCATCTTCATAAAGTTATTTTAAAGATCATTTTCTTATGGTTCGACAACATTGGAATGTTGAGGTCTTGCTGTTGTAGAATCTCTGGGTTCTGGTGGTGCCATCTTGCTCTTTTGGTTATCGAATATATTCTTACACTGGCATTTACTCATCTGTTCTTTCAACTGGTGTGGGTCATGCCTGTGACTATATAGTCTGTTCTTCTAACTGGCGTGGGTTGTGCCTGTTCTTGTTCTTCCAACTGGTGTGGTTTGCACCTGTGCCTATGTAGTCTGCTTGCTGGCTGGTAGAGACCACATCAGAGAATTGGTGTTCCACCAGAGTTGGGGTAGGGCCCAGCTGCCTTGCTGATGCTGGCATGGGAGGGGGAGGAGCATGGAATGTGCCTGGGGTTTAGGGTCTGGACTTTGGGGGCAGTCCAGCTGAAAGGCCAATCACTCATCTGTTTTCCAGCTGGTGTGGTTTGCGCCTGTGCCTACGTAGTCTGCTGGGGTTGCAGGGGAGGGCTGGCTACAGGGAGGATGTTTAGTTGTATAGGGTTGGGCAGCAGAGTGGGGCTTGGAGGGACAGAGTCCAGTGGGTGGCAGTGGTGCTGGTGCAGCCTGGAGGCAGGTCTCTCACCAGCTTGCTGACTGGTGGAGACGGCCTAGTTGTCCTCTTCTAACTACATCTCTACAATATAAAGTGGCATAGGCAGTAGATCTGCATGGTGGCTCCTTCTCCATTCTTGACGACCTGCAAGTGCCTTTGCTTGGGTTGGCTGAAGCCTCACTAACAGTCAGCAGATGTATTGGGAAAGGTGAAGACTACACAGCAGATAGTTTTTCTGGGTAAAATAGTCTGGGTAGGCATCTGTGGTCTTCTAGAGCTTGGAGGACACTGCTCTAGGCCCTTCTGGCTCTTAAAGTCAATTGGCATTCTGACTTGTTTTTCTTTATAAGTGACTGGTGGTTGTATACCCTCTCTTTGTTCTGTATATCAGATGTTTCAATTGTAATATGATGTGGGAAGTTTCTTTTCTGGTCATGTCTAGTTGGTGTTCTGTTGTGCTTCTTGTGTCTGTGTGGACATGTCTTCCTAATTTGGGAAAGTTTTCATCTACAATCTGTTGAAGATTTGTTCTATGCCATTGACCTGGGCTTCTGTTTTCTATACATATTATTAATAAATTTGGTCTTTTTATGTCATTTTAAGTAAAATGTCTGCATATTCTTTTTTTGAAATGTTTTCATATATTTTTGAGTGATCAAACTCCTCTACATTATCTTTGCGTTCTGTTATTCTGTCTTCTATTTGATCTTCTCTATTAGTAAGGCCTCCAATTCTATCTTCACTTCAGTTTGGGTTTTCCTTGGTATTTCTGTCTCTTCACTGAATACAGTTTTGAGATTCTAGATTTTCTTTGTTATTTTATCCACTCTTACAATTTTGATTTTCTTGGACTTGACTTGGTAATTTATTCCTGGCCTTTTAAGTTCGTTGAGATGTTTGTTCTGTCTTCTTTAAAGTCTTGGCATTCTTTGACTATGCTAATGTTTGTTCTTTTAAGTTTATGTCTTAGGATCCATACAGGTAGTTCTTATTGGAGGACATCTTTATAGGACTGGTGACATTGGGTGGAGGAGGGGCTGGCACAGTGTCTTGTTCTTTTGTATTGTTTGTGTTTGTGTAATGTGACCTGGGAATGTAGACTTCTCTTGTTGGTTATGTTAGCTTGCCTCTGCTGAGTTTGGATTTTTCCTCCTAAGCTTGATTGATCTCAGATATGAAGGATTGATAGATCAATTCTTTGGCTATTCAGTGTTGATTTTTAGTTGGAAGAATGGAGTGATTCCAATTAATTCAGTTGTAACCAAGAAAGCCTATGAATACGACTTCTGTCTGGGTCTTCCTAGGCTGGTATGCAAGTTGCCCTGCCTGAGCTCTGCTTGGAAGTCTAAAGATGGTGCAAGTGGGCTGAGATCTGGAGTACTCACCAAGCTAGGCTGGCACACAGGCTGTATGCCTGAGGCTGCTATAGATATTTAAGGTTCCAGAAAACTCTCCAGGCTTGGCATGTACAAAGAGTTAGGCTTGAGAGTTTGGGATCAGACTTGAATATTCAAAATATGAAGCTATGGGTGATATTTTAAGATTTAAGCCAGAAGTATTTACAAAAGTAAAACCATAAGGTATTACTGCTTCCTTTTCATAGGTGAGAAAACTAAAGGCTGGAGGCTAATTATGTTTTCAAAAGATATATAGTAAAAAATAAACAGAGAAATGCTTTGAGCCAATTAATTCTAAACACATATATTACTTCTTATTACCTATATACCACTCTTGCTAGTAATGGGATAAAAGAGGGGGTGATCTGAGATCAGATGGAAGTAGTGCAAGTTGATTTTCATCCTCTGCCCCACTTCTTTTCTATCACTCTGACTTGTAACATTCTCTCACTTGTATTCATACACCTACCACTCTCACTATCTCCCCTTTACCAAATCCTGTCACAAAAATATCTAGGAAATAACTCACAATATGGTTAAAAATTACAGAATAATTTGTTTTCCAGTTTTAGGAGTTATTTATTTATGAAAATGTATCATTCCACAACTAAACATAACACATTTTTAGTTGTGGGGTAATGAGATATCATTGGAAGCGTTTATATGGAAGAAGATACATTACAGCTTTCCCTATGAGTACACCATCATGCTGTTACTGCTGCAGTCTTGGGAGGTAGTATATCATGATAGAAAGCAAGGTTTTGGATTCAGTAGAGGTATTGCGTCCTTGTAATACTTCTAGTGTTTATTTGCCTTTAACTTTCTCACCTTTAAAATGAATTTAAAATGCCTCCGTTATATGTGTTGTGAACATTCAAGAGGTATGGCACAGGGTAGGTGTGCCATGAATGATGCACATAATGTGCTTGGTAGAGTCTCAGCACACAGGAGACAGCAAATAAGCATGGGTCAGATTGGAACTAGGCTCAGGATAGAGTATGATGGGGCATGAGAACTCAGCCAAGGGAAGCCAGTCAAGTGTGAAGGTTGAGGTTGACTGCTGATTTCATGGACTCAACGAAGAGACATGCTTCAGGGTAGGTGAACAGGGCATTTCTAGGAGGGGTTAAGTGAGGGGAGGCCATCCCCTAGAGTGGGTATCACCATCTGGAGTCAGAAGAGAAAGCAGTGCTGCTCGCTGCCTGCTTTCACTTCTTGCTGGGAAGCATCTAATTCTGATGCCACTGCTCTTGCTGCCATCATCCTTCACTGACTCCAACATTTTTGGTTTTCTGATATAGACTTGAGGCAAGATAAAAAGACAGGGCAAACGATGGGGTGTATCCTATATGGGAGAGAAAAGAGCTCCTCACAAGTGCAGCTGAAGAGTTTCATCAGCTGAGAATTGAGGATGCCAGCACAATTCATAATTGCTGTGAATGATGCCTACACACAGTAGTCCTTTTACATAGAAATATCTTCAAATAAAAATGTTAATAGGAATAAACTAGAATTTCAGGATGAGCCTGTATGGAGTATAGTTTGCGCTTATTAAAAGAGCATTGCTAAAATATTTAAGAACAGGCATTCATAGGAAGGCACTCTGAAGAAGAGTGAGACATACCCAAGTGTGGATGAGAGTTGATCATAGGAGATCTGACTCATATACAATACATTACAATAGCTATCTATATCATCTTGGTAGATTTTGAACCTGTTATTTTCAGGATTTATATGAAACTTCTTCGGGATACTTTCTGACACACTGAAGACCAGTGACTCTCCAGGAATCTTCTAGGTCTTCAGCATCAATGGGACCATTAAAACATCCAGGTTTGAGTACTGGCTATTGTCAGGTTCTCAGCCTGTCCAGTACACAGACTGTCACTGTCTGACTGTTCAGCCTTTTGGTTGGACATAATCTATCCTAGTAAATACTCTACCAAGTGTGAAAAATCATTAAGTTCATGTTCCAGTACAAACCAGATTTTTGAATCATATATTTATATGCTGATTGGGCAGAAGATAATTTATTTGGAATATATCTACCAAATGTACATATTCTAATCTTGTCATTATAATAACCAAGGGCTGTCTGCTGTGGTAAGGTAGTATGGGTGGTGGGAATATGACCATTCCAGGATGTGAAGGACAAAACTTTGTTGAAACCACTATCTCACCAGCTGGCACAGGAAATAATAGGGAATTATATTTCCATTGTAATGATCTTGAGAAATAGTAACAACATGAATTGTGATGACTTTTGGTCATTTTTGTATTGTTGAATTAACAATTCTTCTGAGTATGTTAAAGTATAATTGCTCAACTATTTTCTATGAATTCCATTTAGAAAACAGAGAAAATACAAAAAAAAGAAAGATGATATATTGAGGAGATTTTGGGGACACGTTAGGATATTTTTTGTTAATCATTGTGCATTTCAAAATAAAGACATTTAAATCTGGAGACATGAATATGTAGGGAGAAAGTTTTCAAGCATGAAGAAAGTAAATGTATCAAAACAATGTGTGTCTGACTTAAATTGCCAATTAAATAGTCTTATTTGTTGAGAATTGCAATTTATGCATAGAAAAGTGATAACTTTATGTGGGAGAGTGGGTTTTATTGGGAAAGGAAACAAGTTTCTCCTTGTGGAACATTACACAGGAGTTCCTGTCATGGGTCATCTTAACAAATCTCAACAGTTGAAACCAAAGAGACATTTCTAACGTTTCTAGTCTTAGTGTTTCAGCTGTGGTGTGTCCTCTAGGGAAAACAGATGAGGGGTATCTGAGCTGGCCATTTATACGTGTTCCAGATTGTTGAGTCTTTGGGGATTCTAGGACACAGTCCCCCAGGGACATTAGAATGTTCCAAACTGGTTTAGTTATTTTTAATCAGCTCAGGGCCTTCCTTCCTGTCTGTGTCGTGATTTCCTCTGCTTCACTTGAGAAAGATGAGGATGAGTCACAGAGGACCATGCTGCTCTGTATTCAGCCCTAGGGGGCTGATGACATTTGCTTTTTCATTCCCCCTAAGGAAACAAAACCACGATAATTTGTATGCATGCCCATTGGCCCGCCCTTCTTTGGTGCTCCAACTAACTTCTCAACTTGAGTCTAAGCTGACCTCCTTACATACTAAATTATTTTTTAAAATAGGGCATTTTAAAATTTTAATTGTTTTTCTTTCTGATAATGTTTGCTATAGATCATTTCAAATGCTGAAATGTATTGAACTCATAAAATGATAGGTGACTGTGAAATAAGGTTTCTAGAAAAAAAAACCTCCCCTGAGTTACAGATTGTATAAGGGTGATTGGCTGATTGGAACTGTGATTGTGGAGAGTTGGGATGGTGCAGTTCTAGAGCAAAATTTTCATGGCCTGTCGTTAGCCTCATAATTGCCATCCATTGCTAACCTCTGTGTTTGATCTATTATCCTGGTAGACTACTAGGTAAACCATTTCAGAGTGCACAGAAACTAGTACCTTCTACCAATATAAAGACTAAGAATGTCATCAGACAGTGTCTGAAGCCTACAGCCAAGATTCCCCTGCGTTGCTGTACCCTGCCTGTTCCGTGTTCCCATCAACATATTTTAAATGTGCTTTGATTTATGACTTTCTTTTTCTCTCTTCCTATGAAAATTTTATGAAGCTGTTATCATATCAGAACATGGTAGTGAGATAACCTAAATCTGTGTTCCCCAGCTATGATCACTCATACTTAGTTCCAAAGTAAACTGTCTCGTGTTTCCCCATGAGAGAATTGTTTCTGCTCCAACAACTTGCAATCTGTGTCTGTTTTCTTGTAATGTTTTCTCTATGCATTAGAGGCACTCAACTTCAGCGCTCTTGGCGTTGTGGACAGAATAATCGTTTTGCTGTTAGTGGCTGACCTTTGGATTCTGGAATGTTTATAGAATCTCCGGCTTTTACTGACTAGATGGGAGAAATTTCCATTCTCAACTACATAGTCATAACAAGAAAAAGTGGGTTTAGACATTGCCGATGATGGAAGGTGCCATCACTTGCAGAGAACTGGCACTAAACACTCTAACAAAGTCCTGAGTTGATGGCTCAAGTCTCTAGTCTACTAACTTCTGAATAAAGACTCCAGTGGTTGAGCATCAGTGAAAGCTGACATTTAAAGCTGAAACAAAACAAAGACAACAAATAAAACCCGAGCACAGTCACTGCCCTCCTCAGCAAGGATCATTAAGAACACATATTTATGCAACTGATTTCCTTATTCCAAGGTAAAACAGAGCTGCAAAGGATGGTTACAAGAGACAGTCAAACTCCTTGAGTTTCCCTTCTCTCTCCTACAAAATTGGAATTATAGCTCCTGTTTTGCAGAATTTTTATATGCTATTCAAAGTATATTCTTTCTTTTGTGTGCATGCATCTATCATGTTCTATGTACTGTTGTAGGGGCTGGGAGGCGACAGCCATAGTTAGAAAAAGAAACACTAAAAATACATGTAATTATACATTGAGCTCAATGCTTTGAAAGAAATTAAAAAGCATTTTGGGTTGGAGGGTGATAGGTCTGTCAGGAAGGGTCTCTTTGGGGGATGGTGGAGAACCAAGTACTGAAGAATGAGAAGGCACCAAAACGATAGGAGAAGGACTTCTAACAGCTCTAAATGTGAGGGTCAGTGTTGACGTAGGACAGAAAGCAAGCGACCCATAGGCACTACTCCCAAAAGTGTGGTTCCCAGACCTCTGGTCATTTTCACATTCTGCTTCTAATCTGCCGCAACTTTCAGAGCTTGCGCAGGGACCAAATCAACACAAGCTTCCTGCTTTGAGAAAGGCATGCTAAAAAAACATCAGGAGAAGGAGGCAGCATGCTGAGTCACATGGTATCCGTGCCAGTGTCCAGACCCTTTAGTCTTCAAGTAGGGACTCTCACTCTCTGCTGTTAATTTTACTCTTGGGAGTTGTCCAACATTCTATCCGCTGCATTAAAATATAAACTGACTTTAAAAAATAATGAAGGAAAGATTATGCAGGCAGTTGTCAAGGGAATACTGGAACTTACTCTGGAAATTCTGTTGTACCAAACCCCACAGATCCTTAATCTGTACCCTCAAGGTTTTTCTTAGTGCACACCCCTGATGGAAAGAGAAAGAAGTAATCAAAGAGTGAGCAAGTGTGTTCAGCACTATTGTGAGCTCAACACAGAATGAAACACCCTGGGGGATAGATAGTGAGGAGACTTGAGACACTGCTTCTACCCTAGTTTAAATTGCAAAGGCAAATCCATATGAAAGCATTGAGCCATTTAAAGCCACATCTAAGGACACATAATTGTTAGATGCTTCCAAGTGAAGAGCTTTGTTGTTCAGCAGACAGGGTAGGTGAGGACCAAGGAGTCAGGAGCTGGTGTTAAGCCTTGGAGAAACAATTGGTAGAGGGTTAGGAGAACTGAGGTCATAGATGTGTGAGGGCCTATGTCACATGGATGGCACTTTGGTTTGATGCTAAGGCATGGTAAGAATGTATCCAAAGGACTGTGAGAAAAAAATTCTGACACTTAGATATGAGAAAGAATGGACTTTTCCTCAGGTGATTAGCCTGTGCTGCCTCTCTAACATGCAAAGTTTAGCTCATTACACCAGTCTACGCTAATTAGGAATGGTTTTGAACAGTGCACTGAAATTTTTGTTTTACTTCAGCAAACTTCAAAAGACAAAGAAGGGTACCAGATGGCTTCAAGGAGCAACTGGTAAATGGTTCGAAGAAGACGACACAGAAAGGACCAAGCAGACACCATAACAGGGTACTCAGTCTTCTCTCAGAGGTCAGGCCTCGATAACAGTTTCCTGAGACTTGAGCAAGCAGTTTCTGGGAGGGCCGTGAACAAAAGACATAGTCCTTGCAGTAGCTCCCTTTCTGCACGTACTCTGACTGCTCAAGGTTCAGCCAGTTGTTTACTGTCTGGGACCCCTCACCAACTTAGAACTACGTGTATGAGTCAAGAACAGAGCCTGGGCCACTGAGTCAGCCCCACAGTCAGTACTAGGCTAGCCAGCCTCCATGGCAGCTCAAGGACAAAGCCTGGGATTTGTCCAGGCCTGCCCAAAATGAATGACTGTAACTCCCAACTAACCCTAGCCAATTAAATGTTACTAACATGATTGCCACTCGCATAAACCAATCCCGAATCTGTTTCTATGCAGTCTGTAAACCCCAACCCCATTTACTTTGAAAACCCTGCCTCATTGCTATTCAGGGTCTCTCCTGCTCTGCTGCTGCATCAGATGGATGGAGAGTCCTGAGTTAATTTGTAATAGTAAAGGGACTCTTTGCTTTTGTATCAGATTCAGTCTCTTAGTGGTCTTTGGGGGACTCTGGGTACAACAGACACAGAAAATCTGAGAAGAGGAACCATAATGAAGATTCTTGAAATAGAAGTGATAAGGGAAAAATCATGTAAGATGTCCATAGAATTTGGGAAAATCACGTAAGATGTCTATAGGATTTGGGGAAATCATGTAAGATGTCCATAGGATTTGGGAGGAATGGCCATTCTCAGCTCTCACTACAGTAGAGATCATCTGCACAATGTATCCAAGACAAGTCTGCATGTCTATGCCTGGTCCGCTTTGTGAGTTAAATTACATGATAGATATGAAAGTGCTTTGCTGATTTTAAGTTATTTCCGTGGGAACTGAGTCTGCCATTGCTGCCTCATTGTGCCTTTTAATCAACTATCTTTTACAGAATTCAGGCTAAGTGGCTGAGTCAGCCTTACCTTGCTACTGATGAAATCTCAGCGAGGAGGTTTGATCAACTTTAACTTTTAAACTTTGACCAGACTAGAGATTTTGTGGTCATGTTCTAAGTCTTCTGTGTCTTTTAGGGTTCCCTGCAGGACACCATATAGACTCAATAACTAATTACCACTCTAGACAAGTCCTGCCTGGGAGAGAGATTTTGCTTCTCCTTGTGCTGATAAGCACTAGCTTAGTGCTTTTCCATCATAGCCTTCAGCTGATAGTTTTTGATGACCAAGATGTTATAAAAATGGCGTTTACTGGGGTAGCTTTAGTGGTTTCTCCCATTACCAGCAGGGCTGCAGTGTCTTAGCTGGGCCTGTTTAAACCTTCAGCTTGTCGGTCTTTTCTGCAAGGCCTGTGCTGTGTTTTCAGAGGAGGTGCTGTGCATTTTCCTGCAGGTTTCTATGCAATGAAGATTCACAAGGACTTGCATTTTGATTGATGACTGTATTTAAGAAGCTATTTAAGTATTATTAGGTTCCTGTGTTCTTTTTGCTCAGGATCAGCCTTTTAAACTGCTCTTTCTCAGCAGCTTCATTCTGACAAGGAACATTCTGTTTGCATTTCGTTTTTTATTTTTAGGCATTTGCAAAGGAGCCTGCCTTGAAACAGCAATCTGCAATCCAGAGGGGGGCAGAAGACTGTCAGAATTCACCTGTTTATCTCATCATTATTCCTCCAGCGAGTGAGGCACGGTGGGCCATGCCTTAGGCACTCAATATACAGGGCTGCATTCTAACCCAGGAGGACCCTCAAAGATTTCATACATCTGTAAGGGTATCCTGCATTATAATAATAATTGTGGTGAATGAGAATTATCTGGAACCATTAGCACTTGCTGAGTATGGATCAAACCATGCAATAGACTTAGGAAAGAGGGTAACATATCTAGTTTGTTTGTATTCCTGAAATATATCAAATGTTGGGTTTCTAATTGAGTAGCATGAGAGGGACGGTGTTGCCCTGTAAGTAGAACCAGCTGTGAAGATGAAATAGTGTCTATGTATGACTGTGATTGGGGGCTAACATTGCCAGGACTCAGTGACTCAGAGGATGTGGTAGATGAGAGGAAAGGCAGTAGTTAAGGATTTCCCAGTTTCTTGGCATTGCATTGAAAGAGAAGAAAGGAAAATTAGATGTGGGTAAATGTGAGAGCTGATTCTCAGGCCAACAGGAAGAAGCTACCTCCTATCAGTAACTCACAGTAACCATATCAACTCCTAATCACCCTCACAGTGACTACAACCCATCACATCAGTAACTTATATTAACCATATCAACTCCTAACCACCCTCACAGTGACTACAACCCATCAGTAACTGACAGTAACTACCTCAACCTCTAATCACCAATGACTATGAGTATTGATTCTTCAAGGGGAAAGGAGACCCCCAAATAGGAGAACTAATTACTCTCAACTCTAGTTATGCTGGCCCCTGTGGCAAAATTATTTTCTGATATTCCCTTTAGTTGGTTGCTCTTTAAGCATTCCCTACCCTTCAGAGCCCAGCAACTCATCTCCAGAACACTTCTTGATATGATTTGAGATTCTGGGCATTCTATTCTACCTGACCTCAGCTTTATCAGTTATATGATCCAATATAGTTTTTCTCCTTAACTGAGTTCAAGTTGTTTTTCCTGTCACTGGTAACTAAGAACTCTTTCAAATGTTGCATTCTAAGACAGAGATTAACAGCCAGAATTAGTGACTGGTGGTGATGAATATTTATTGAGCTCTTACTGGGTGTTGGATATCATGATAATCAACACATTTTATCTAAGTTTAATTATCCCAACAACCTTAGGACACAAGTGTGGTGATCTTCCCCCAGACTAGATGATTATAACTCAGAAGGGTAACCTAAGGTCATATAGTTAGGGGCCAAACAGAGGCAGCCTGGTTCCAGAGCCTATGTTTCAGAGTTCACAAGAATAAAAAGAAAATTCTGTGGGAAAAGAGGCCATGAATTTGAAAGAGAGAAAGGAGGGTGGAATGGGAATGTTAGGAGGAGAGAAAGGAAGAGGGAAATGATGTAATTATAGTTTCAAGAATAAAAGAAAACATGACATGCAAGCTTCTTTAACTAAAAAAGAGATACTAGTTAATAGAAGCATCTTAAGAATCACAAGCACTCTATTTTTCCAATATTTTCCATATAATAGAAAGGGGAAATCAGGGATCAAGGTGACACTAATATACCTGAGATTAAATCTTGTTCATTATCACTGTGTAAGGCCCCACCTAACATTGACAGGTGTGGCTTTATAAAAGATCATTCAATTCATATAGGAGTAAGAACTCAGTCATGGCAGAGAGCTCCCTCTGGCTTAGTACTATACCACCAACTACCTTTATGACATGTCCAATTTGTTTTTTTCATAGGATCTCAAATTCTACATGTCAAGAAAATGGGTTCCTGATTTCAAATGCCATCTCAGCCTGTTTCTCTTGCTGTTTTTTTCTCATTTCAAGCATCAGGTACTTGGCTTGTCAATGTATTAGTATATGAAAGATCACTGAACTCCTGTCCCTTTTCTCCTTTTCATTCATCAACAAGTTGACAACTATGTATTCAAACTATTTTTGGAAACACTGACTGTCGACACTGGACTTTATAGTTTTTTAAGACATATGAGGCTCGTATGTATAATAGGACATTTACTCTCGAAGTGTCTACTGCCTCTATCTGATTCTTTCCATGGCTACCAGCTTCTCACAACTGAGTTACCAGCTTCATCATCAGCTTCCAATATCTCTTTCTGGATCACCCAGGCACCATTCTCCATCCCTGGACACTTTCTGTCACATCATCTACTCCTCTCGTTTCTCAAAATGGGGCTTCTTGATGATGCTATTCCTTATTTCTTGTATTCTCCACTATAACATAAACTTCTTCCCCTAGTTCTTTTAGTACAATCTCATATTACCACAGGCAAAGTTGTTCCATAATATAAAATATGTGGACAAAGGAGCGCTTAGACAAAGATGTGATGGAGAGACAATCAGATAACCTTTTCTCAAATTGTCTAGCTATATCTCACTGTATGTCTTTGAGTCTTATTCTCCTAGTGTGTCAAAAAAACAAACCAGAAGGATGATAATTATCACTTTGCCCACCCCAACTGACAGGATTACAGACCTTCAATTGCAAAGAGCTCTGACAATGTAAATATCCAAGGAAAATCACTAATTTGTAACCCATGACTTAAGAAGCAGGTGACTAGATAGAGATTCAGAGCAATGACAGTAATGACAGTGTGGGGGGCCAGCAGAGCCTACCTGTAACATTTACGTAGCAATTTGTTCACACAGAACGAAACAGCTAAATTTGTTGCAGAGTTATACTCAGCCATGTGGCGTTCTCTGCAGGAACTGGAAAAGTATTCCTAAATTCAGCGTCCATGTTAATGCCTACCTTTTCATTTAAAGGTTGACTGTTGAGGGTATCTTTTACTCAATCTAAGTTTAATGGCTGACAAAAATAAATCATTGGTCAGAATAATTACATGTAAATGCTGCTGGGCTATTAGTCTCAAGGGGCCAATTTTCTAGCCATTTCTTGGCATCTAAAATGTCAAATTTATTACACAGAGGGCAAGGGAAATACACACAACATCTTCTTCTAAATAGGATATGAAAGGCACCAGTCAGGGCAGTGTCAGCCAATGCCGAAGACAGTGAAATGTTTCTTTAGTTAATGAGATGATCTAAATTAATTTCATAGATTATTGGAAGGAAAAAAACATTTCATAATAGAACTTAAATTCATAAGTTCCTTAGTTCAAAGACCACTTGCTTTTGAGAGAACTGTTTTTGTTTCTACCTTTTCATATGCTCATAGCCTTTCAGGACCCATAAGACAAGACACAGAGTAAAAAAGGAAGATCCAGGTTTAAGCCTTGTCTCTACCATTGTCTTACCCCGTGAGCCTGGAACAACTACTTCCCCTCTGTGACCTTCAGTGTTCTTTTCTGGGAAGCTAAGGCTGTGTTGCACTGATAGTGTCCCCGAGGGCTTGAAGGAGGGAACTGGTGTTTAAGGACCTCACAAAGCTGAAGAAGTTATGCCTATGTAGCACTGTGTTCTATGTAGTCAGCACTTGCTGAGCTTGACCTTCCTAATGCCATTTCTGCTGATTTTATTAATGGCAGAGGATCCTAAGCATCAATTTTGGACTATTCTCTCCATTATTTTGGTTCTCACAGCCTAGTCTATCTATTTCTCAAGTCTGTATGACTGGGACCAACAAGATGGCTCAGTGAGTAAGCACTTGCTGCTAATCCTGTGGGCTTATGCTTGATTCATGAGCATCACATAATTGAAGGAGAGACCCAACTCCTAAGATGGCTCAGTAGGTAAAGATGCTTGATGTTGAGTCTGAGGATCTGAATATGATCCTTGAAATCCATAGGATAGAAGGACAAAACTGACTCCTAAAAGTTGATTTCTAACCTCTATTCACAAACTGATGCATGTGCCTGGGCGCGTGCGCACATACACACACACACACACACACACACACACACACACACACACACACACAAATAAAATTGGAAGATAATCAATTGTCCCACCCAGCTGTTAAGTCTGGGGACCACAACAATGACCAATTTGGCAAGGTAGCCTGGTGGTGCAGTAGTAGCACTTATATCTTGGAGATAAGCAATCTGGACTTAAGGCCATCTCAACATGAGGGAACTCATCCTTAATTCTATAAATCTATCCAACTACCCATGGCTGAAGAGATCACAAACACGAGAGGGCAATCAACTATTACCATTTTCCTAAACCTGCATAATTTTGAACTGTACTCTAGATACTTATTCTTACATCCACAAATAAGTAAGTGTATCTCCCATTTCCTGTCTTGGTTGAAGTTTTGTCAATTTTGACACAAGCTAGAGCTACCTGGGAACAGCGACCTCAGTTAAGAAAATGCCTCCATCAGGTTACTTGGAGGCAAGTTTATAAGATATTGTCCTGATTAATGATTGATTTGGAGAGGCCCAGTCAACTGAGGATAGTGCCATTCCTGGGCAGGTGGTCCTGTGATGTATAAGAAAGCCACTTGAACAAGACATGAAAAGCAATCAGTAAGTAGCATTTCTCCATGGCCTCTGTTTCCCACCATGACTTTTCTTAGTCATGGACTGTTAGCTGGAAGTATAAGATGTAGTGATATTGTGTCCCCCAATATATTGTACATCCTAATAAATATATCTGGGGTCAGAGAACAGAACAGCCACTAGACAGACATAGAGGCCAGAAAATGGTGGCACTCACACCTTTAATCCTAGCCTTCTGGAGGCAGAGATCCATCCAGGTCTCTGTGAGTTCAAAGCCACACTGGAAACAGCCAGGCATGGTGACTCACACCTTTAATCCCAGGAAGTAATGGCAGAAAGCAGAAAGGTACATAAGGCATGAAAACCAAGAACTACAGGTAGGTTAAGCTTTTAGGCTTTTGAGGAGCAGTTCAGCTGAGATCCATTTGGATGAGAACTCAGAGGCTTCCAGTCTGAGGAAATAGGATCAGCTGAGGAACTGGTGAGGTGAGGAAGCTGTGGTTTGTTCTGCTTCTCTGATCTTCCAGTGTTCACCCCAATGCCTGACTCCAGGTTTGTTTTTATGAATAAGAATTTTTATTTTATTTTATTTTACAATATAATTTAGTTCTACATATCAGCCACAGATTCCCTTGTTCTCTCCCCTCCCGCCCCCCTCCCTTCCCCCAGCGCACCCCCCATTCCTACCTCCTCTAGGGCAAAGACTCCCCTGAGGATTGAGATCAACCTGGTAGACTCAGTCCAGGCAGGTCCAGTCCCCTCCTTCTAGGCTGAGCCAAATGTCCCTGCATAAGCCCCAGGTTTCAAACAGCCAACTCATGCACTGAGCAAGGACCTGGTCCTACTGCCTGGATGCCTCCCAAACAGATCAAGCCAATCAACTGTCTCACCTATTCAGAGGGCCTGATCCAGTTGGGGGCCCCTCAGCCATTGGTTCATGTGTTTCTATTCATTTGGCTATTTGTCCCTGTGCTTTATCCAACCTTGGTCTCAACAATTCTCGCTCATATAAACCTTCCTCTTTCTCGCTAATTGGACTCCTGGAGCTCCACCCGGAGCCTAGCCGTGGATCTCTGCATCCAGTTCCCTCAGTCCTTGGATAGGGTTTCTAGTACAACAATTAGGGTGTTTGGCGATCCCATGACCAGAGTAGGTCAGTTCAGGCTGTCTCTCGACCATTGCCAGCAGTCTATTGTGGAGGTATCTTTGTGGATTTCTGTGGGCCTCTCTAGCACTTTGCTTCTTCCTATTCTCTTATGGTCTTATGGTCTCCTATTCTTTGTTCTCCCTCCCCTTTCTTGATCCAGCTGGGATCTCCCACTCCCCCAAGCTCTCTTTCCCTTGACCCTCACCCTTCATTACCCCCACTCATGTCCAGGATGTTCATGTAGATCTCATCCATTTCTCTGTCATTGGGCGATCCCTGTGTCTTTCTTGGGGTCCTGTTTTCCAGGTAGCCTCCCTGGTGATGTGAGTAGCAGTCCAGTCATCCTTGTTCCATATCTAGTATCTGCCTATGAGTGAGTACATACCATGTTTGTCTTTCTGAGTCTGGGTTACCTCACTCAGGATGATTTTTTCTAGATCCATCCATTTGCCTGCAAACCTCATGATGTCATTGTTTTTCTCTGCTGAGTAGTACTCCATTGCATATATGTACCACATTTTATTTATCCATTCTTCAGTTGAAGGGCATCTAGACTGTTTCCAGGTTCTGGCTATTGCAAACAATGCTGATATGAACATCACTGAGCAAGTGCCCTTGTGGTACGATTGAGCATTCCTTGGGTATATGCCCAAGAGTGGTATAGCTGGATCTTGTGGGAGATTGATTCCCAATTTTCTAAGAAAGCGCCATATTGATTTCCAAAGTAGTTGTACAAGCTTTCATTCCTACCAGCAGTGGAGGAGAGTTCCCTTAGTTCCACATCCTCTCCAGCATCAAGTGTCTTCAGTGTTTTTGATCTTAGCCATTCTGACAGGCATAAGGTGGTATCTCAGAGTTGTTTTGATTTGCATTTCCCTGAAAATTAATAAGAATTTTTAAGATTCATGCTACAATAAGACGAAGTAAACTCCATCCCTCTCCAGGTTGCTTTTGGTCATGGTCTTTATCACAGCAACAGAAACCCTGACCAGGACGCCTCTCATCAAAGAAACTTTTGTTCAGCATTCAGTGATGAACAAACCATAAATAAAAATGGAAGATAATCAATGCAGTGAAGTGAGAAAAGCAGTTGCTGCTAACCCTGTGGGCTTCTGTTCAATTCCTGAGCACCATGTAGTTGAAGGAGAGAACCATAACTAGTGATAATTCAGAGAATAAATGACTGTGGGAGTGCGTAGCCCCAGGTGATACATCTATATCTCAGTCCCCTACATGTAAGGGTCATGGAATGTCACAGAAGAGGAGGCGGAAAGAGTGTAAGAGCTGGAGGACCAGGACACCTGCTGTGAGACAGTGTATCCCAGATGTGACAAGGAAGCTGTCCCCACGAAATTTCAACAATACGGTTCTTAAGAAGACCTGTAGAGTAACCACATCAGTTGACATGCGAACATGGGTGGTGAGAATTTTACAAGGTCCCACCACAAGATGAAGAGCTTCAGGCAGTCGGTGGCTGCTAAAGAAGGGAGAGTCAGTTTTTTCTTGGGGTCATCCACCTGGTAGGTACCCAATCCCAAGTGGTCAGCTCTAGACCCATGTACATATGAGCAACACTAAATGGTGTTTATTTGTCTTTTGTGTGTGTGTGTGTGTGTGTGTGTGTGTGTGTGTATGTGTAACAATAATAATTAGACAAGAAAGCATTATGTCAAAGAGTGAGTAGGGGTCTTGGAGTCTAAATACCATTATACCATGAAGTGCCTGCCTGCATCTCCTTTATAGGGAGAGTAATACCATTGGTGGCAGCATCTAGGACTCAGCAGAAGCCAAGATCCTAGGAGACACACCCAAAGTCCTGCCTCCAAAATGCTAAGGGAGAAGTCCACAGTCATGAGATTAGAAATGGAGATGAATATGTAGCTAAATATACTGAGAATGATATGGGGTAGCAAGGAGTGATATGTAACAACTTACCACTAGATATGTAAAGGAAAAGTAAAGAATATATTGAAAGTGAAGCTCATGAGGCAACAGTATCTTCAGCCCATTTGTGAGTTCTAAGCTTTTGCTGCCAGTCTCTTCCAACCAGAGGTACTGCAGGGAGTATAACTCAGCTGCACGTGATTTAAACTGGGTCAAAGAACAGCTAGGGCTAAAGCTCGAGAGGGCTTTTCTGAGTTTGGGTGGAATGGCTTGGCCTTCCCCAGTCTTGGCTTTCCTAGTAGCTAAGGCAGACATTTCTTCAGGTGCCATATGCTAATGACACACAGGACTTTGCAAATGGTAAATATGTATGAAAGAAAATTGCTCATGAATAAATGACAGCCGTGCTCATCACAATGTCCTTTGGAACCTCCTGTGACCCCTGGAGGAGAACAGTTCAGAAAGGGTAATCACTTTTTATTGAGATGCACAAGTTTCCCCTTAAATTCATTAAAAGTTTCTGAAACAAATAAATAAAACATAATTGATACAGATCCAACCTCCTTTCTTTCTGTACATCATTAAGAAACTGTAATTGCTTCCCAACCCCCAGGAAGCTCTCGTCTCCAAGAATAAAGTGTTAGTATGTGACTCCCTAGCAATTGTTATTATTTGGAGGAATTAATTTACTCTAATTAGTTTTAAGCCCATTAACAGAAATAGAAAGCTGAGCTAGGGAAGAATGGAGGCCTGAAATAACATTTCCTCGGCTCATCATAAGAATTTCTATATGCTTAACAGTTTGGTCACTGACAACCAATCCTTGTTCAAAATCAACTACATCACCTATAAATCAGTATATAAGTAGTTCACTTTCTAAAATGTTCTTTTGCCCTTTCCTATATTCTGGAAGTAATACATAAACTATAATTTCCCTCTCCCAGTGGAGATCTTTATATGAGTCCCAAAAGAGCTCCAAATCAGCAAAAGTAATGATACTTGGGTTCATAAATGGCTGGTTCTGCTCAAGCACCTGCTTGGGATGATTTCTAGGTTTGGTGGAAGGCTCTGTTTGCCAGGGAAGTGGCTTCTCCACCCTTAGTCATCACAGCTACAAGCCCACCATGACAAAGAAAGTGATATCTGCATATTCTTTTATCCGTGTCTTTTAAAAATAGCATCTTCATGCAGAGAGGAAGACCATTATCTTGATTACCACAGAAGAGTTGGCATACCTTTGGGCTTAGACTCTAGGTGGGCTGGTGCAGGGTTACTTTGAAGCCCAGAGGCTAGTATGCTTAGACAGAAGTGTCTCTGAAGATACAGACACTGCTTCCATCATCAGGGTAAACTGGGCGCTAAAGGTAGAGGTTATGAATTCAGACTTGAGTTTGTTGGCAATGGGGGAGATTAGGGAATTTTTAAAGAATGGAATGCCAGACAGAGAAGCATGGTACTCCATGGAATGTGAAGGATAATTCTCAGGAGTAGACTGAAGTAAAGAAGACAAGCCAAGAGATCTTGATGATAGGGACAGAAACCCAGACAGGATAGTGGAGGTGGCCCAAGGATATGGAGTTGAAAGGTTTCTGGGTTGGGATGAGGAGGATATAGTGAGGATGGAATGCAGTTAGAACTTAGCGCTTAGAGAAGGAGGCTTGTGAGATCAGCACCAGAGTTAGGAGATTGACAAGGTCTGTGAAAATCAACGAGTTTTGTTTTACCTGAAACAGTGAACACTATTTTTGAAAATGACTGATCTCTGTGAAAATATTCTAATTGTCTGTAATTCAGACATCATGTTTTTGGGAAGCAGTCACTGGCCAAGCTCGTGTGGGGTTTGAACTAAGAAGGAAACAAATGAATGCAGACTGGAAGGTAGGGTCACCAGAGTTAAAGTCCATATCCATACAAAGTCGAAACTGCCACCCAGCTCCAGAAATGCTGAATAAGAATTTTGGGAGGAGGGCAGAGCCTTTATGTCATCAGGTTCCCAGATCCCTAAAGAGAAGTCAGAAATAGAAATCTTAGGGAAAACAGCCTGATTACTAAATGTTCATAACTAATTACATTTTTTGTTCTTGTTAAAACTCAGGGTGGACTAATTCTGGGAATGTCTGCTGAGCCCCTGAATGGCTCCGATTTGAAACTCAGATGATTTAACCTGAGTTATCGTGGAATGGTACAGAATGGCAGGGAATGGTTAAAGAAAGCATCATGGGCAAGCACTATAAATGCCTGTAATTTTTCTAGCCCTGTGATAGATTCTGGGGAGGTATAAATTGTGCTACAACCCTCACTGGGTCAGAGAAGAACTCAGCTTATTGTGAGAAGGCCTATCTGTGTAAAATGAGGAAATGTGGAGAGGCCTTACAGAAGCGCTGGACCTTACACACACAAAGGAGAACTTTAAAGAGGGAAGCCAGAAAGAACAGTAAGAGTTAGAGAATGGTTTCCAATGTTCATTTCCAGGTCAGCTGCTGTTTGTTAATCAGTAGGTTCTATGATGTGTCCAGGGAGGCAGACATGGGGTTTCTGCAAGCAAGTGGGAATGAGTTAATGACAGATGGAAGCTGCTTTTGCAGAGATGCTCACTAATGGGTCAGCTTGGCTACTTATTCTAGCTTATTCTTTAGATTTTCTCTGTTTCAGTGTTGAGGCTATCACTATCTAGTTTAAGAATTAGAGATAAATATAAAGGCACAAATAAAATCTTGACTGTTTACATTAGTAGATGGTGCATCTCCCAAAGAGAGAGACAACCGCTGAACCTGGAGCATTTCATCTGGGGTGCATAACACGAATTGCAAATTTGGTCTTGTTAACAAAAAAACCTGGAGTCAGATATTAGGGTAAAAGCTGAAAGTTCAGAGGAATAGAACAAGCCAGCCATATGTTCTTACAGCTAGAAAATCCTCAGCCCAAGAGAGCTACTTCCTGTGTACTCACACCTTATATACCTCTCTGTGCCCTGCCATCTTACTTCCTCTCTCCACCCAGCTACAATAACTTCCTCTTTCTGCCCAGCTCTATGTCTATGTCCTGTCTGTCTGTACAGACCTCCAGACCTCTATGGTTAACTAGTGCTGGGTTTAAAGGCGTGTGCCACAACACCTGGCTCTGTTCCTAGTGTGGCCTTGAACTCACAGAGATCCAGATGTATCTCTGCCTCCGAATGCTAGGATTAAAGGTGTGTGCTATCACTGCCTGACCTCTGTGTTTAATATAGTGGCTGGCTTTGTCCTCTGATCACCAGACAAGCTTTATTTGTTAGAGCACAAATAAAATATCACCACAGGGGTGCGTTTACTTGGGCTAGCCCAAGAAGTGCAATAAGAGCTCAGGAAAGTAGCAAGATTTTCAGGCTGGGAGAGGACAGAACAAAATGAAGGATTTGTCATGTCTGTAGACGGGCCTTTGGGATGCTGGAGTCTGTCAAGCCACACAATAAACTCTGAATTTGATTTTTGTTTTCTAGTCTGTTTTCCTCTTTATCTTGCCATCTTTTTTTCCCTAAAATCTCTGACATTAACATCGAAGACTGAATTATTTGTTGAGGACTAGAGAAAATACCATCTTTGTTCTGAGTTGGTATGCATCCCTTTATTTAAATGAGCTTTTACTGATAGGCAGAATCAATTTGTGAAGCATATCTGATCAGCTTGGTTCAATTACTGCAGAAGCTACTTTGGGACCCAGGTGAACTGAAATGAGGACACACTTTTGCACTTCCCTTCTGTGAGGGGAACAGGAGAGTGTAAAAACCTCTTAGAAACTGCACAGCATTTATCTGACTGTTCTGCTTTGGGTAGCTTTGAGGACATATATTTTATCAGACCTAAGATGCACTATTTCCCCCCATAATTAGGCTAAAGTCTACATCTTCTGTCTCCTGCCTTTTCAACCAATTTCCAGTATGTTGGGGTGCAGGTTCTCATGCCCTTATAGAGAGTATTGGGCTCTTAGCAAAGAGAAGGGAGTGACTGAAGAGATGAGGGTCACAGTGACAGCTGCAGAGGCCACTGGGCCTCCCAGATCTCTCTGGGACAGTCAATGATGGTGGAGCCACACAGTACATTGAACCTAGGGTTCTTACATGACTCTGCAGAACTATGTTAAGATCCCTCTCTAGAGATACAGCCTTTTCTGATATGGCAGGAACTGTTTTAGTGGTGTGCATCTAATGGACGTACAAGATAGTAGTCAGAATTCTCAGTATAGCAAAGGCTAAAACAATAATGGTGGCTAATTGCTTTCTGGCTGACCTTGAAATTGCCCAACATTCTTTGGGTCTTAAGTGTACTCTTTCTTTTCCATGTTCTCTTAAAGGGTTTTGTTCCTCCTTTAATAACAAACTCACCAAGCAGGGAAGCAATCATAGGATTATTTCTTCAGGTTATCATTAACAGCTAATGTCATACAAATAAGAAAAGGGTGCAAATGTATGTTGGCTTCAGTTACAAACAAGAGATTAAAGCTAGCTCTTACCCAGGATAATAATGTTGTCTTTTTCTCTTTTGTCTAAGTACTGGCAAAGGCAACTTTCTCCATACAGCTGCTGAGATTACCAACTCAGAAAGCAACTATCAATGGCTAATGTACAGTCAAAAATAACTCACAGTTGAGTTTATCACACACCTTGGGAATGTATTGTGTGTAGAATACTAGGTATTTATGCTTTGGGTGTGAATATAAGTAAAACACATTATTTGTTGTTGTCAAGTAACGTGACAGAACAGAGGGACAGTCTTGGAAATGGAATGTTGTAATGATGTGCTAAGTGGAAAGGTGTGACAGCGAACCTGAGCTTGGCCTGGGAATCTGTGGAAGGGTTCTGTTGCAGATGACTCCTGACCTGAATCCTAGAGACCCAACAGGGGTAGTCAGAAGATAGGAAGGAAATCGGGACATCCTGTATGAATGGCCACTGTGAATGAATGGCCACTGTGAATGAATGGCCACTGTGAATGAATGGCCACTGTGAGCAGCTCCCCAGAGCTTTGCTCTGCCAGCCTCTCTGCCTTCTATGCACAGATCCACAAAACTCTATCTGGTTTCCTGGTGTTGATCCTATAGATGATAAATAAAGATAAAATAAAGGCAATTTGTGCTGCCCATGTACTCCCTGGAACATGATCAAACTCCTGATAGCCAGCCCCTTAAAGAACACTGAGTCCTTCCCTACCCACACCCCTGCCAGAAGCCATTAATTGTGGAGAGCTACACTTTATCATCCTTATCACAATTTGTTAGAGTTTTCATTGATGACTTTCTGTCTAGGCTGTTATTTTGGGGGGGTAGAGGTAGGGGTTGTCACTTAAGCCTTCTATGTCCCTCTTTCTCAACTGTGGGTCTGTAGTCATCAATACTATGGCAAAAGTAGCTTCCTGGCCATTTACAGTCAGTGGGAGCACAGATCATGGACTTATATATAAACGTGGTTTATATATAAACATGGTTTCTGATGACAGCTTGTTCCACAGACATCTACATGGTCTCTAGGGTCTGCATATGCCACAGATCTCAGCATGGTCTCCGTTGGCAACACAGACCATGACATCAACATGACCCTCTGCTGCTGTGCAGGCTACTCACATCAACATGGCCATGACAGGCAGAATGGACCAGGACATCACCATGGTCTCAGGTGGCAGCTCTGGTCACTCACATCAATATGGCCCCCAGGCAGCAGCACAGCCCACGGACATCCCCATGGCCTTCTGTGGTAACATAGGCCACAGGTATCAACACAGATCCTGGCTGCAGTAGGAGCACAGATGCAGACATGACCCCCAATGGAAGCATGGCCTGTAGACATCAGCATGGCCTCAGGCGGCAGCCTAGACCAAGAATGTCCATATGGCCTTCCATGGTAACTTGGGCCAGGGACATCAGCATGACTCCGGCTGCTATAGGACCATGGGTATCCACATGAAACTCTGGCTTCGACACAGGCTGGGGAAGAGGGGACGAGACCATAGATACCAAAGTGGTCTCCAGGGGCAGCACAGACCATAGAGGTCTTTCGAAGGGGTCTAATCCAGAAAATGAACCATTCTTTATCTTAGATATTCTGCCATTGTTCAGAACCAGGGCACACCACCCCTAGCCAGCAACTACATGTTCCCTTGTCCGAAGGCTTCTTTCACACCCATCATTGCCATCATGTCTCTAGTTCTGCCCCTCTTCATCACTCACTTGCTGCTCCATACCTCTATTGCCCACCTCTCCACAGAATATTTGTTTATTGCAGAGCATTGGAAATTGCGGTGTGTCACTATCTGTGTCTATATCTATAGTCTTAGTTTGGGTTTTCATTGCTATGAAGAGACACACCATGACCATGGCAACTCATAAATGAAAACATTTCATTGAGGGGACTTGCTTACAGTTTCAGCGGTTCAGTCCATTATCATGGTGGGAAGCATGGATGGCTGTGTGTAGGCAGATGCGGTGATTGAGCTGAGAGTCCTACATCTTGACTCAGAGCAACAGGAAGTCGACTGACAGTCACACTGAGAGAAGCTTGAGCAAAAGAGACCTCAAAGCCCCTCCCATCATCCCCCACTTCCTCTAACAAGGCCACACCTCCTTATAGTGCCACCCTCTTTGGGGGCCATTTTCTTTCAAACCACACACACACACACACACACACACACACACACACACACACACACACACACACACAGATGGCTTTGCATGCAAATATTCATTGAATGGAGTCTTTGGTGTGGTTCAAGGTTTCTGGTTTCTGAAGCACCATAAATACTAGACCACTGCCAAGACTTGTCTTAGATAATTTGCTGTTGCTCTGAGTCATGGTGATATTGCAGCCTGGCAGGGCATCCTGGGGCAGGTTTTGTGGTAGCTCCTGGGTACCACACACCTCCCTGCCTTCAATGTCTGTCCCACCCCCATGCTCATTAGGCTCAGCCTTGTATCTGTGGGCTTTGGACAGCATTGCTTCCCCATGCTTTCTGTCTCCCAGCAGAGCAAGCAGCACAGGCCTCCTTGCCGAGAGGTAGGCCTAGGACTGGCCCTATTAAACAATGACCTGTTTCTGCCAGAGCTCCAGGGAGTCACACATCTCCCTATCCTCCATGCTAGCAACCCGGCATTGAGTATAGATTGGTCATTCTCTGCCGTCTTTCCCTTCGGTTTCCTGAGTCCACATTTTAAAAGCATCTTCCCCTAAGACTTGTTCTTTTTCAGTTCTTAGTTGTTCTGGAGCTATTTTGGGCCCTATAGATTTCTTTTTCTTTCTTTTTTTTTTGCCTTCAAGTCACCCCCAGAATCTCCATGGGTCTCCTAGACTCTCAGAACTCCACAGAGGCTGCCACCATCTTTTTTCTTTTTCTTTTTCTTTTTTTCCCCTTTTTAAAGGGTGAGTGTGCTTCGGGTTCATGATGTGAAATTTCCAAATAGTCAATACAAATATTATTAAAAAAAGAAAAAAAGAAAAGGCAATGTATGTACCTTGGTCAATGCTGCCTGTGTGTGGGAAAGAGAGGGTTTCATCCAAGGCCTGATGTCAACATTCATGCCCCAAATGTTTCAATGCCTCTATGGCCCACAAAGCATGCATTGATATGCTTATTTTTCTCAAAGAAATATCATTATTATGTGAAGCCTGTATGTATCTATTTGGCAAATGGAAAGGAAGATCCCGAAAAATGTAAAGCAGAAATGTTAGAAAGTCACAAGGCTGACACACAGTAAGCCAAGGAAAACATAAAGACTGACTCGGTACAGTGTTTGGTATATGGTCATATCCACGATCGGTGGTGATGCATTTTATCTCTGTCGGGTCCCCCTGGCCCTTTTCTCTGCGTCCCTCATTCAGGCCCAGCTTCACGGACACTCTCTACTGTTCCTGCAGTCACTGACACCCCTTGGCCTAGAGGATTCTGGTGTCTGCCAATCTACAGTGAACTCTCCCTTCACCTCTTTCCTGGCCCCTCAGGCATCAGCTCAACTGCCGCTTCTGCAGAGAAGCCTTCCCCAGACTTCAAGATGAGTGAGCGTAATTGCTCTTTCTAACAACTCCACTTAACTTCCCCATTGTACTTACTTACCGCTTTCTGAGATGTCATACTTATTTGTAAGTTTATTTGTGTACTGTCTGCCTCCCTCTACCAAGAGGCAAAGTGTAAGAAGTGAGGATTTTTGTCTTGCTCACTGCTGTGTTCCCAGCTGCCGCAGCAGGGCTTAGCCAACTTATTGGATGGTTAAGATAACTCTGCTAAGTAGAA
Organism: Peromyscus leucopus; assembly: GCF_004664715.2. Taxonomy (NCBI): domain Eukaryota; kingdom Metazoa; phylum Chordata; class Mammalia; order Rodentia; family Cricetidae; genus Peromyscus; species Peromyscus leucopus. The sequence continues at coordinate 30,075,654 of NC_051079.1, read as the reverse complement.
TGTGCATATGTTTTGTTTCAGTTTATTTCCAATGAAATGGAACTTTTCATGGTAATATGTTAAAAGTCAAATAATGAGTAAAAGGAAGACCTGGGGTTTGAACCTACATCTCCTGTTCCCCCATGACTGTTCCTGTCAGCTATCCCAGCAAAGCATTGGCTTCTGGGTCCTGCTTTCCTTTTTTTATGATGCTCATGTTTGGGGATGGAGTTCCCTGAGTTTAAACTGTTCTGCAATAATCAAGGTAACACGCATCGCCATTGTACTTTCCAATGTACCCCACATCTTCATCTTCTTTTGATTTTTGGAGAGAGTTTTTCCTAACATGGAGGGCAGGGTACCTGGAGTAGAGGTCCTTTGTCCCAAGTGCCTTGTTCACTTACAGACTGAAAGATAGCAGGAAAAAGGATGATTGCTGGAGGTTTTTTTCCCAGTGCCTCAATAGCAGCTTACTTATCATTTTATTCATTTTCTTATTTATCATCACCCTAAACTACTTTTAACTAAATTACATGTAAGGATTTGGGGGTAGTTTTCAGGGAACCTACAGATTTCAATGAAAGCTGAAGGATCAGGTACGAGGATGGGAAGAACTAATAGTCACAGAGCCCAAGTGTGTTAATAGTTGCGTCAGAAGAAAAACATGGTCCACACCCTTTCTGCAATCAGTCTCTCTCTGAAATGGGCTCTAGTCCATGCTTATCTTTTTACTAAGTTACATAGATCAGCATCCTAGATGAGAGGAAAGCTGGTAGGGCCAGTAAGGAAATAAAACCATACCAGTCATTTGCAGAGATGCTTTGACACGGGAGTTGGAGCATCAGAAGTTTTAGAAGTCTGGCAGTTGAAATGAAGATGGGACACAGAAGTCAGACCTACACATCAACTACCAGAGGAAGCCCTGGAGCCCGGGAGAGCAAACAAAGAACACAGATGTGATTGGAGTCCAGAGGCCTGGAGAAAAGAAACGGAGTGGGCAGGCAAGTCCCAGAGCTCTGAGGAGAGGGCACTGGATGGCCCTTGTTAGTATTTCAGAGCAGGAAGAAAACCCCTGAAAGGCCAGAGCTCAGCCCCTTCTGGAGAGGGTCATACTTGCTGGTACCTCTGAGGGAGCGAGCAGAGAATGGTTCTAAGGTGAAAAGAAGCTAGAACAGAGGCAGCTGCGATTGGATGAGCAACAGCTGGCAGCTGAGTTATACCGAGAGACGAGGGGATGGAGCAAGTTGCTTCTCCCTTCTGCTTTACAGCTTTCCTTTTGGTATACATCCCGTGGGAGATCAACCTGGTGATGGAGAAACAGTGTCCTGAGGGCCCCAGGTCCAGCCTCATTAGTCAGGCAGAAGAGAAAATGCAGACTGAGAAATACTAGCTCAGTAATCTGAGGAATACCTTCCCTGCTCAGACAGCAGAGCTGAGGCCATGTGTTCACCTCTTGGCTATACAGAAGCAGCGATAAGGAATTTGACATGTTTCTTCTGTCATTGGAAATGGCAAGTTGGATTTCCACCCCCCCCCCACCCCCACCCCCTGCCAAAAAAAAAACAAAACAAAACAAACAAACAAACAAAAAAAAAAACAAAAAAAAAACTGTATTCCACAAGAGAGAAGTAATTCTCAGTGAGGAAATTCAGGTGCCATCAGGCACTGGGGAAGGATGCTGGGGATGCAAAATGCTCAATCTGTTGTGGTCCTCTTCTAAGAAATTGTCTTGATGGAGCTTTGGATATTGGTATCATCATCCTGTCTATATAAATATATGGAGTTGACCCTTCTTGTCCTTTCATGGCACAAGAGCTGGTTATTTATGTCTGGTTACAAATTGCCAATGCTGCTTAGTTGAGAATTATAAATCCCCTGCTTTGAACTTTAATTGGGGCCAAATAAAGAGGAAAAAAAAAGTTAAGCATTGTTTTCTTCCATGGGTTGGAGATTTATATAGGGTACTTAGAAGCTGTTTATCTCGACAGGCAGAGATAGTTGCTTAAATGGATTTTCATGCTTAGGGCTTCAAAACATAAGGTCTTCTGCAGCCGGCTGCTTGTTTAGCTATACTCATCACACACAAATTATTGTTTGTGGAAGGAGGGAGGGAAATAGCTTCTAGAAATGCACCCTAACTCCCCCTCCCAGTTTCTCTAGTTTATGCCTACAGAGATGCCCATGGACGTGCAATAGATCTGTGCTTGGAGGAATCCAATGTGTGGTAATTAGTCCACCAGCAGCTTTGGATTTCTCAAAATTAGGAACATTGATTATTTACTCAAACATAAGCCACTTGCAGATGCTGTAGTCCCTCATTCTGGCTTTTCTAAGACAATTGTAGCTTATTTCCTAAGTCATGTTTTTATTTCTGTTTTTTTTTTTTTTCCTGCTTAACTCAGAAGTCTTAGATGAGAAGGCTCTGAAAATTAAAAGCTTTCATGGAGTTTTGGTTAGAAAGAATGATTGACAGCCTAAACTACAGTGGACAAGATGCAGGTCAACTTGTCAGTCTCACATGAAAAATATGTCATTTGAAAAATGAAAATAGGTTAAAATTCCCAATGATCTGTCTTAAAATCATGTATGTGAAAAAGTGAAATTCCTTTTCTCATCCAAAGTAGACTTGTTATTATTATATGCTATACACTCACTTATTGAAGCAGAACTATGGTTTCATTTTAATCTGAAATGATTTTCTGGTCACTGCATATGCATTGACTTCTATTTTATATAGCCAACTTCTCATAACTTACTTAACTCTGCCTTATTGATGTATTTAGGTTGCATTCCTATATCTTTCATTGCTGGAAACTGTGAGCATCCATGAGTAACTGTTTTCATATGTGTGTGCCATTATCTCTGTACAACAGACAGAGATTTTCTGTATAAGGACCCATTGTAGACCCAGTCTTCCACCTTGTTTTATCTCCCAGCTACCTCAAGTCCGACTTTCCTCTACTTCTGTGACTGATACATTTGAAACTGCGTATCTGCTTTGTGTAATCCTCTTTAATCTGTGTTTGTGTGACTCTTCTTCATTGCTCAACCGAGTCTGTGCATCTGGGGTGGTGTCGTCTCTGGGATAGAATGTGTGCTCCTCTTGGCCTCCCAGGAGGCTGTGCATGATTTCACTGTTCTCTTTGCTGGAGAGGACATTGTCTTTGATTACAGGATTAAGCAGTGCCAGCCACCTCCTCATGGTGAAGTCCCTCTGCTTCCTTGTGAAGCTTGGGTGGGTTCAATGTGGAAGTGCTTTGAAAATACTCAAATATCTGTTTCTTCATCCAGCTTTCAAGCTATCTATTTTTTGCTTACATCAGAATGGAACCCCAGATTCCTGAATTATCCAGTGTGTTTTGTAACCCTTTTGTTGTCCTTTATATTTTGCTATTTGCAAAACCTATGCTGTAAACATTTTGTGGAACAGTTGTTATTCCAAAGCTGGTCACAATTTTCTCATCTGGGAAAAATTCTAATATTTGTGAGTAGGTTAAAGGTAAATTTTGCTTTTTAAAATATCTTTTGGATCACAGGGATGACTGAATGATGAAGGAACTTACTGCTCAAGCTTGGAGACCTGAGTTCAGTCTTTGAAATTCACATAAAGGTGGATGATCTAACCAACTTCATGGAGTTGTCCTCTGACCTCCACACACATGGCATGGCATATGATGCCCCCCCCTCCCCATAGCATCATGAAAAAACACATAATAATAATGATGATAGTAATAATGATGAGTAATTTTTATAGTATTTGATATTCTAACCATACTGGCTGGTTTTGTGTGTCAACTTGACACAAACTAGAGTCATAAGAGAGGAAGGAGCCTTAATTGAGGAAATGCCTCCATGAGATCTAGCCGTGAGGCACTTCTCAATTAGTGATCAATGGGGGAGGTCTCAATCCATTGTGGGTGGTGCCATCCCTGGGCTGGTGGTCCTGGGTCCTTTAAGAAAGCAGGTTAAGCAAACCATGTGAAGCAAGCCAATAAGCAGTACCCTGACATGGCCTCTACATCAACTCCTGCCTCCATGATCCTTCCCTGTTTGAGTTCCTTGTGGTGGTATTGTGTTCCTCAAAATATTGTGCACCCTAATAAACTTATCTGGGATCAGAGACAGAACAGCCACTAGATACAAGGCTAGAAAAAGGTGGCACTTACGCCTTTAATCCTAGCTTTCCAGAGGCAGAAATCCATCTGTTCAAGGATACAGCCAAGCATGGTGACTCATGCCTTTAATCCCAAGAAGCAAGCCTTTAATCCCAGGGAGTGATGGCAGATAGCAGAAAGGTATATAAGGCATGAAGATCAGGAACTAGAGGCATTTGGCTGGTTAAGCATTTGGCTGTTTAAGCTTTTAGGTTTTGAGCAGCACAGTTCAGCTGAGAGCCATTTGGATATGAGGACATAGAGGCTTCCAGTCTGAGGAAACAAGATCAGGCTGAGAAGTTGGCCAGGTGAGGTTAGCTGTGGCTTGTTCTGTCTCTCTGACCTTCCAGCATTTCACCCCAATAACTGGCCCCAGGTTTGTTCTTATTAATAAGACTCTTTAAGATTCATGCTACAGTTCCTGTTCTGACTTCTGTCAGTGATGAACAGCAATGTGGAAGTGTAAGTCAAATAAACCCTTCCCTCCCCAACTTGCTTTTTAGTCATGGCATTTTGTCACAGCAATAGAAACCCTAACTGAGACACTAACCATAATTTTGTTTCTTATTTTTTTGTTTTGAAGCATGTCAGAAAAGACTTCTTGGAAAGTGGCATTAGGGTGGTGAAGGTGCTCAGCCATGTCTGTTATTAGAACTGCTTTGTTTTGTTTTTTAAATAAATACACTGTTGCCAGTAAGCTCATTTCCAAAGCTTAATTTAATTTGTTTTGGGGAGGGAATTGAGTATTTTTTAAAGGTTCCTCCAGTGGTTCCATTAAGTATTTTCAGTTGAGAATTTCTAGATTTAGTGTTACGTGATTTTCCATAGACAGTCTGTTTCTTTTCATACCAGTGGCTTTTTTCCCTATCATGAGTGAACTGAAAGGCAATGAATGGACTTGGAAATGTGGAGCTAGCAAGCAAAGGTTGAATCAGCTAAGTTAGTATGTGGGACTTCCCCAAATCTTTGTGGCTAAGGACAGCTACCATCTTGCTACTTCTGAGAATATGGGCCAGCTAGGTGTCTCCTCTCTGGGCTGGCTGGCCAGAGGCTGGGCTGGCTGAACTTAGTGGGGTTAAGTTGGCCTCTCTCATATGCCTGGGGTTGGCTTCATGCTAGGTCTGTCCTTGGGCTTCTCTCTATGTGGTCTTCTTTCTTCCTGTATGTGGTAGAAACATACATGGCTTCTGTAGGCTTGAGTTCTAGAGTAACTCTTTGTCACTGTATGAAAGTCTATTTTACCTGTCTTGTCTGATTCTTCTCACTAGAATATACATTCTAGGTTGGTGTGAAGCTGTTTTTTTCTTTCTTACAAATTACGTTTATTTCTTGAAGATTTAGTACATGTATGTAATACAATCAGGTTACACTCCCTCTTCCATCCTCTCTTATTGCCTTCCCACCCCTGTCAACCCCACTCCTCACAAATCTCCCTCCTGCCTTCATGTCATTTTGTTTTGTTTTCATTTAGAGACCCGCTGAGTTTAACCAGTTTAATCGAGGGGTAGGAGTTATGCGCTGGAGCTTAGGGGGACCCACCAACAGCCACAGTGAAGATAATGAGTTCACCAACCCCAGCATCCATGACAGAGACAGGTTCCCCATGAGACCATCCACCATCTGTAACTGGATGTGGACAGGCCCATTCTCGTGCAGGCCCAATGCAGGCACACAGAGCTACTGTGGGTTCAAGATGGCAGCAGCAGGGGCACGCCAAGTAGGTCATGTTTTATAGACACTTCCTCCATCATCTTGTTCATATTCTCTTGGTCTCATAGTTTGCAATGTTATTTAAGCTTTATAGGCGGTGACATAAATATCCTGATTAAGGCTGAGGCCTAAACGGTCACATATTCTTCACACCTTGAGCAGACAAGAGTCTTTGCATTCACCATTGTTCACTGCAAAAGCAGCTTCTCCAATATCTCCTCTGAGAAGAGAGCTTGTCTGTGGGTGTAAAAATAAATATTTAGAAGGTAGTTTGACACCAGGTTAATTTAGTAGTAAGTTTCCCTCTGGAACCTATGGCCACATCCACCATGGGTTTTACATCAGGTTTACAGCACCAGGCATAAAATTCCTCCTGTAGAGCAGGTCTCAAATTTAGTCAGAGTCACTGGTTACTCCCATAACAGTCACAACACTACTATAAAATTCACCTAGCTGGGTGGGCACGCTAATCAGCACTCGGAGCAGCCAGCAGATCTCTTAGTTCAGAGTCACTGGTCTCCACGCGATCCAAACGCAGTCACAGAAACCCTACTAATAAAGGTGGGCACCCTTTGCCAGGCTCGTCCGTATTACAGAATTCAAATTTACCCTTCAGGTATGATCACTGATGACTTTTCTTCCTCAGCTATGTGGATAGCAACTTCAGACACTTTAATAGTTAGCAATAGGAAGGAAGTTTCCAATTCAGTCACAGCTCTATTTCTCCATGTCTTGCAACAAAGGTGTGTGGTGTCTTCAGCAATATGCTCTTCCCATCTAGGTCTGGTGGGCAATGAAGAAAAATGACAATAGCCTATGTTGTTTTGGGGCATTTTAAAGACTTCCTGGAGGACAAATCATAGGTAAATATCCCACATCTGGCACTGGGAATTTCATTTGATCACTTTGGTTTCTAGAATTGGCATAATCTACTCATATAGGGTACCTCCATTCAAACTCTTTTATATATGTAAACTAACACAATATGTTAATACATATGTAAATTAGCTTATAGAGTAGTAGGCTGCTCTATGACTTTTTATTCTCCCCCACTAGACTACAAGCTCTCTGAGGGTGGAAAAGCCCCCTGATTATGGTCATTAGAACATCTTCACACTCACACCCAGGAGATGATTCATGGCAACTGCCAAGTAGTTCCTACAAACTGAATACAATATTTAATATGTTTATCTTAATGGGATTGTGCTGAACCATTATACCTGACTCTATATGACCTAATCCCTAAGACCGAGGGGGTAGATTATATGAACAACATATTTGAAACTTTTTCTTAAATCCTAATCTCAAAAACACACATTATAGCTGGATAACAGGGCTGGTGGAAGAAGTACCTAACATCCGATTAATTAAAGAATGGTGCCATGGAGGCATTTTGACAGTGTGTTACTCTAGAGGGTTAAATTCACAGCTAGACCTGCAGAGTGCTTTTTGTTCTACACCCCTGGGGACTTTTTTTTTTTTTTTAACAGTCTTGGTGATTTTCTGCCAGACAATGTTACACAGCAGCTCCATTCTTGGCAAACTCATCCTAGGAGGCAACGTCATCTGTTAACACCCCAGGAGCAATTAGATTTACTTAACAAAAACAGAATGGTGTTTATAAAGTAGCTTGAAAGAGTCCATGGGGTACATCAAAATTGATTTTAAAGTAGGTCAGATCTGTTCCGTACCTAGTCCAATTGTGATGTATAGGCCAGCAAATTCAGTTACACAGTGGCTTTGCTTGGGGGTGGGGGAAGCTACTGAATCAACTGCCTGTCTTTGGAAAACTTCAAGTATGAGATCTCAAGCAACTCTCCCAGCCAGAGTCCTGGACTCCAAGGTAGAAAGGAAGTGGCACATTTATCTTCTTCCCTTCTAGTATTCTCTTTGTATGATGCTTTCTATTTGAGGCTGTGCAGTGAACACGGAGCTCTGGAGTCAACAGACTGTGTCATTAGACAAGCTGTGTGATCTTGGGTGGGCCTCTGTTTCATTATCTGGAAGATGTCAATTTCAATAATAGTGGAGCCCATATAATATTGGGTCAGAATTACTTAATGAAGATGCAGCATAGGCGACATATGGAGAATATACCATAAATGTTGCTCATTGACATTGATTGGCATGCCCTCACTATATTATACTTGAGAAACAAATGGGTAGCACAGCTCCTTTCTCCTGGCGGGGCTTTCCTGGAGGATTCCCTCCAGAAGTTATATTCAGCTTCTGAAGCTATTAGACACTCAATTCACGTGAGCATTTGCCATTTAAGATGTGGCTGAATGTCATTTTTGCTTCCAGAATTCTAACTCTTCCTGTTCCCCCCTGTCGGTGTCTCACCAAAATGAAAATTTAATGTCTGAAAAATACAGTCTGTTATTCCATATTGATCTTGAGGGATGGCTTGTTTCCATTTTGGAGAGCATTGATGTTCAGACCCGACATCCCTGGGAAGCACAGGGAATGTAGCAACAACCCTGCAGGCAAACCGCAGGACGGCTCTGAAGATGGATTTTGTTCCTCTTCGCTCTTCTGCCAACTTGTTGGTATCTGACAGAGACCCTTTCTCTTCCCAGTGGGATGTTTGGGGAAAAACAATCATCTGGTTTAGTTTCTCCCTTCCAGAAAGAAGGATGGAAGAATGGGTAGGACCAGAGCTGTGCCCACTGTAAAGTGCTTTATGTTTCTGCCCGTGGACTTAAGGAAGAGGCTGGGCAAAGGCTGCATGGCTGAGCTGTTTGCTGAACTCATGCTGCCAAAGTCTGAGACAAAATAGGAGGAATTTATCATGACTTTGCTGTGCATGGTGTCTACATTCTTTCCTTTATTAATTCACCAAACTCTCATTGACCTTTGTCAGCCACTCTTCCAAATGCTGGAAAATACCATAAAAAGACAGTTTTACGCTGGGTGGTGGTGGCACACGTCTTTAATCCCAGCATTCGGGAGGCAGAAGCAGGAGGATCTCTGTGAGTTCGAGGCCAGCCTGGGCTACCAAGTGAGTTCCAGGAAAAGCACAAAGCTACACAGAGAAACCCTGTCTCGAAAAACGAACAAACAATCAATCAAACAAACAAACAAACAAACAAACAAACAAACAAGACAGTTTTACAGTTACTGCAGAAACCAGATAAGTGTAATCCTCACCCCTCATGCAGAAAACTTCTCTTCACAACAGATGAAAACCACAACCAATTAACATGCAGAGTTGCGGAGTCCAGTTCGAACTGATACATCTCCAATATAACTCCTGTACCTAAGGAGTAGGGGCCATTGCAGAAGAGGGGACAGAAGATTGTAAGAGCCAGAGAGGGCCAGGGAGTTTATATGAGATGGTGTCTCCTAGGAGTGTCAGAAACTACATCCATAAAGTATCATCAAACTGCCTAAACATGAGCTTAAAAAGGTAAACACCAATAGACATGTTCACATGGATGGGGGAAAGCTCAGGAGGGCTCAACCCTCACAAAGAACTACAGGAGACTAAGGAATGCTGAGAGCAGAGAAACAGTCTTCCCCTACAGAGAGCACACCAACTTGATATCCAATACCAAGTGGACAGTCCTGAAAACAAATACACACTGGTAGCAGTATGTAGACTAAGCAGGCTATGTTTATGTATTTATGTATTTAGGAGCCCCCTTAACAGACCCCCCAACATGTGTGATGTGTGTGTGTGTGCATGCATGCATGCATCCATCCGTCTGTCCATCCGTCTGTGTGTGTGTGTGTGTGTGTGTGTGTGTGTGTGTGTGTGTGGTCATGGATAGGTTGTGGACTCTTCAAGATCTGTGATCTAGTTAGACCAGTGGGTAAATAGAGACAGCTTTAGAAAGGTTACCTATCTGCCTCTGGTTTATGTCTAAATCTTCTCAGTCATGATGGGTTATACTCCCTAAACTGAGCCACAATAAACTTCTTCTCTCTTAAGCGGCTTTTGTTAGCTATTTTGTCAGGGGAACCAGAAAAGTAATTAACACATGTATTAATTAAAAAAAGAAAAGACAAACATGGTTTCATCTATCACTGAGCAGAAAACACTAATGAAGGGAGGCTGACTGCAGAGTCCAGTGGGTCCTTTTAGAGAGATATGCTGGGCAATGGGACAGATTTTCAGGAGCCAGGGGTCTACTTCTGGATATGATAGTCATGGAAAGACTTTGTCCTAGGCTGCTTCATGAAGAGCCCATTGCGTGCAAACTAAACTTCTGTAGGAAATATGTGTTAGCAAACTAAACGTATTTCTATATGTAATTCAATATCATGTAGTTGAAAATCTCTAGTTGGGAAAATATCTTTCCTTTTTCTCAAGAAGTCCTTTCTTTTTTATTTATTTAGCTATTTATACTTTTTTTTTTTTTTTTTTTTTTTTTTTTTTTTTTTTTTTTTTTTGGTTTTTCGAGACAGGGTTTCCCTGTGTAGCTTTGCACCTTTCCGGGAAATCACTTGGTAGCCCAGGTTGGCCTCAAACTCACAGAGATCCGCCTGGCTCTGCCTCCTGAGTGCTGGGATTAAAGGCGTGCGCCACCACCGCCCGGCAAGAAGTCCTTTCTTTTAGCATAGTTCTCTGCCACTGGTTTGTCCAGCTGCAGAAAAAGTATTATGAGAAGCATTGTTGATGCCTCATGAGGGTGTCCCTCTTTTAAAATGGGCCAGGTATTGTGAGGGCAAATAAAAATTAAACATGAGAGTTTTCCTTTCCCCTTCCTTAGAACATTTCTTTACTTGTAGTTATGTTCATAATGTGCATGCTCAATTATCAGCCCAAGTATACATCAACAGATGAGTGGCTAGACAAAATGCACAATGGAATACGGTTTAGCTTTGACTAAGGAAATTCTGTCCTTTGTGGAAACATGAATGGGAGACCAGAGGACACTATCTTGAAGGAAATAGGACAGACTCAGAAAAATGAAGATCACAAGATTTCCTTCATGTGAGAAATCTTTAAACACTGACCCTAGAGAAGCAATCAGTGGACAGCTAACTGCCAGGGTACTGGGGTGGGATGGGAGAGTGTAATGATGGTCAAAAGTTGTTGCAAAACCTCAGCCAGGTAAAAGTAGGTTTGAGGAATCTACCGTACAAGATGACGACCATCTTTAATGTACTGTACTCTTGAAATTGCTAAGATGAGCTGATTTTAAGTGTTCTTAGGACAGAAAACAAATATGAGAGGTAACACATATGTTAATTCACTCATTTTAGTCATCCCATAAGGTATACATATTTCAAAACATCATGTTTTATGTAATAAAAATACACATACAATGTTTGCTTGCTGACTAAAAAGCAAAATAAGACAAAACAAACCTAAAAAATGTGTGATTATGAATTCTTTCTCTGCCCTCTGAAGTGTAAATCTTTTTAAAAGCCTCTTGCTTGTTTTATAACCAAGTAATATTTTCCAGTGCGGTGTGGGGTCGGCATGCTTTGACATTTAAACATCCATGCATACCCATTTATGTAAACACCAGGGAGCCAACCAGTTTCTGTGGGAGTGTTTGGAGTCCAACGTCAGTGTTCACCATAACGTTATCAGGTGCCATGTGCCACAACGCAAAACTACTACAGGTTGCTCCCCTGAAATTACCAGTGAATTCGTGAAAACTGTGCGTGGCAGATCACACTATCAGGTGCCCCCACTCCTCGGCTTGGCTATGCAAAAGAATGGGGTTTCTTCCTGTCTGCCATCCTGTTGCAGGCTGCTGGAATATAAAACACATTCTGTTTTAATGACACCACAGTAATAACAATGGACTTTCTCTGCTACCGTTGTGGAGATATTTTCTTCTTGGCATAGGATTATCTTCTTAATTCTATTTTCGACAATAGCAAAGATACTCTCTCAGGGGAACTTTTTCAAGCTGAGTATGGACATACGCCTCTTTACCAGAAACCAGCTTTTAGTTTCTGAATGTTTGACTCTGGCTTTCAAATAAAACTTTACATGGAGCCACTGTCGAGGAGAGCTGTGAGTGAAGATGTATCCTCACGAACAGAGGCCATGGATTCTCCTGCCTGAATCCTGTGGGCACATCTGCCTCACTCTGCATCCACCCAGCTGATTCAAAGACACCTTGGAGATGCTGCCAGCCACAGTGCAGGGAAGGGCACCACCCTGAAGATGACCTCTTTGCCTCCCTTCCTGCATTTCCACTTTGCTCCACGTTCAGTTTCTCACTTGAACTTGGCACTGGAGTCAAGACCACATTTTGTGTGACTTTGCCAGTTTACAGATGCATTCCTTCTGGTTCCACAGTTAAGGCTTACCCCCGACCTCTTACAATCTGCTTTTTATTATCCTCCTTCCCATTTTACAGAGATGAAGACAGAGCTTCAGACTTATACATACGTAATCTTGTACACATCTCTCCTGCTGTGCTCCACATGCTGGATTTCCATGCTAGGCTTCTGTTGTCAGTTCTTGCCCCTGCTTCATGCATTCCTTGAGGTCAGGGACAAATTGTCTGCACTTAGTGTCCATTTTTGCCTGGCAACAGTGCTGCAGGCACACTGAACATCATAGAGTGAGTGGATGAATTTCTGTACTCAGTGTCATGCAGTGCTGCGTGTGTGTGTGTGTGTGTGTGTGTGTGTGTGTGTGTGTGTGTGTGTGTGTGCAAAAGAGAGAGAGCAAAGCTGACATGGAATCTCTGTCTGTTTGACCCCAGAGTATTCCTTATGCTGAATTTTTGAAGGTCAGTGCTGCAGCCAGAGCAGGAACTAATGGAGGCATACAGGGTGTGCTGTGAGGAAAAGAAACCATCTTTCTTGCATAGGCTAAAGCTTCCAATACATCATGCATTTCTATGTTCTGTGTTTGCTCTATTACTTAGATAGAATGAATCCCCTGCTCTGTAGACGTAAAAAATGGTGTAGAGAATGCTACGTTTAATTTATCCCGCCAGCCTTCAGGGATCCCAGAAGTCACAGGTGCCATTGCCAATATTTAATCCCCTTCAAATCAGGGTGGCTGCCATCTACAAATGAGACAGCTCGGTACACACATTTTTCTCAGTGTTAGTGCTGTGGCAGTTTAAAAGACCAATCTTGTTCCCAGAAAAGATGCACTGTCCTAATAAAAAGGATCTCGATCGATGTGGCTTTCCTGTTCTGAAGATGCAGTCTCATGAGGGGGCTTTCTTTGGGGTGAGCGAGTTATGTTTCATGTACACCTGATAGGTCTGAGTTTGAACCTTGGGTCTCCCACATATCAACTGAATGGCGCTGGTGATGGATCTAACCTTGCTAGCTTCCAGTTTCTCTGTGTGTCAATCCAGGATAAGAACGTCTCTGACATATGATTGCTGAGAGGGTGAGTAGGGTAGGGCATGTGCATCTTGTGCAGAGTAACCTTGATATCAAGTTTTGTGACACTGACTCTAAATCTGGATTAGGTGTTTCTGTGTCTGGGTGGGGTTGGGGTGGGATTAAGTGAGCCCCCTTCTATGAACAAGGCATTCCTCCAATCTGCTCTTCTGAAGAGTAGGATCAATTCTGGAGGGACAAGCCCAGCCTTAAAAAAGCCCCCCTACCTCACACTTAAAATTCTAGTGGGGACCACAGGCTTTAAACATGTATCCCCATTCAACACACTCTCAATCTAAAAGCCTTCTCTTATAATAATACAGAGGACAGACACTCTGTGAATACCTTAAAAGTTTGATTCTCCAGATTTCTCATAGTGTTAGGACCTTTGAGGGGTTTCTTCTCATTTGCAGCCCCCACAGAAGGTCTGCTTTGCAAGAGGAGAGTTTTGTAGGGGAAAAAAGTACACGTAGGTCCAGGGTTTAAGAGAGTTGCCTAAATTCTGGCTCTATCCCTTCATCCTGGGGTGAGCAATGAAGAGTCTCTTTATCCCTGGACTTCTTCAAGGCCTTTTATCACAGTGCATCATACCCTGGAAGGACTACCTGAGTGCTTTTGATAGGGTATAGGTGAGGTGAGGGGAACTTTTCTATTCTGTACTATAAAGGTATATTTGGTTGGCATATTTTTAATAGGAATCAGCACACACACTTAAATGTTATTACTCAGTTAGTATGTACATGTGGCTAGTGGTTTGCTTGCTCTTAGCTATTCCCCTGCCTCTGCCCAGTCCAGAAACTGCTGAAAGAGTACAAGGTTGATACCAGTGGAAACCAATGACTTGGTGTTTTAAGAAGTAGCTGACTGAGAAAGTTTGGCAGGAGGACTAGAAGGTCAAGTTTAAGTTCCCCATCTCAAAGGACATGTCAAAGATATTGTTGGATATCCAAGTCTGGGCTTCTGCATACAGTCTTCATCTGAGATATTAGTTCCTGGCACAATGCTCATCCAGCTCACAGTCTGTCTTCATAGCCATAGCTTAGACTTTTCCAGACTGAGATAGACAGAGGCAAAAGTGTGCCAGATCCATGTGGATTTCATCTACAAGAAAAATAACCAGTCTTCCTGCACTGTACTTAACAGAATGCTCAGTCAGGGAGCTCTGTCCTCAACTTCACACTGGAGGAGCCCTCCCATAGAACTCAGACAGTGCACCCGGGGTTGGAACTGATGCATAAGGCATATGTCTCCAGGATCTATAGTTTCCTTAATCATTTCCCCCAATTTATCAGGTAGATTTGATTTTGCTCTTGTTTCCTTGTAGGAAAGAAGTTTGTTTTTGTTTTTGTTTTAAATCCCTGGGAAGATTAGAAGCAGCTAAGCTGATGCCAAAGAACCACACAAAAACGTGTCCAAGTACACACACCCACAGGACAAGGGAAAGGATGACATGAGAGTGGTGCAGACGTCACAAGTTCCCACAAGTCTCAGCAACATGGCTGACCACCTGACCAGAGGGGCAAGAATGAGCTCCAGGATGTCTGCCTCTGTTTGCACCTTCTTCCCACTGTACAAGCTACTGGCCTAGAGAGGAACTAAGAGATGGACACTGTCTTCTCAGATGGCCAGCTCTCTCGGAACAAAGCAGAGTTTTCAAAGGCTTCTTCCCACTGAGGTCACCAAGTGACAAGTAGCAATGGGTTTCAGTACTCTGGTCACACTCTGGATCCTTTGTTGTTTATTCCTGTGTCCTAGAAAAGACTGACCTATAGGGGACCTGAAAAGAACATCTGGAGTTCGGCCCCCCTCCATACAACTTCCCCATTGGGCATCTGCCTTTCAGCATCCATCACAGATGGTAGACACCCTGTATTGCAAATGCAGGGTCACATGGAACCTCAACAGCAGACTCACCAGGCAGCCACTGCTATTGTACCCATTGTGTACATGAGGATATCACTGCTCTCATCCTCAGCCAGAGAAGCTTCTCTTTTTAGTGGGAAACAATAAATCCAGAGACTTATAACTGGCGAAGGTAATGAGAATGAGTGACTTCTGAGTGTTTAGCCCCAAATGAGACATCTGTATCATACCCTCCAAGGCTTCATTTTGGAAGATGGGGCAGAAAACATGTAAAAGTAACAGAATGTGGAGGAGCTCTGTGAAACACTGTCTTCCGGATATGATATGGCCATTGCAATCATGAACACATTACAACCCTGGATACCTGCAAAAGACTTGCATGAATAAAGACATGGAAGTTGCAGGAATAGCTTAGAAGAGGAAATGGGCCAAGGGGAGTGGGAAGGAGGTAAGAGAGGATGGGGGGGATGTTGGACATGATCATATCAATGGTATACATGTATGAAATTGTAAAAAAAAAAAAAAAAGAATGATGAGGAAATTGAGGCTCAGGGAGATGAGATGATTTTTCTAAGGTCGTACAACCTGTGAGAACTGGAATAGAGATTCAGAACTAAGAAATCTGATCCATAGTACATGTTTGGATATAATGAACATTCTTGTTTTCCTGTATTAATTTTCCAGATCCAATTCAAAGCAAGTCAGAAGTGTCTTCTGGCATGAATTCTGTTTCGTACTCTAAATCCAAAGGTGCATGTATCTTTGTAACCAACTCTCAGTATTTTCAGAAGGACCCCGTTACTTTTTAGTACGAATGCTTAGGTATTGCCACTCATGAAAAAATGTGCCAAGTGTTGATGGATGCCAGGAGACCAGAGAGCTTGCAGGCCCTGTTGATCTTTTTCTTACTCATAGGAAAGCAGGTTTTGCTCAGGGCACATAGGAGAAAACCTGTGTCTTTCAGGAAGCCTCTCACCTCACAGACTCTGATTCTTATTACAGCATGGTTGATCACAACTGTCTCATCCACCTCAGTGAACTTCTCATTCATTGATAAGGTTAAGCCCATAAAAATAACTTGTAAACTATCCTGTCATTCACAGGAGTGTAGGTAAAAGGTAACAGATAGGACAGACAAGGTCTTTGTTCTCAAATGAAAGAAACAGATGGCTAAACAATCTCATGAATTATCAACGACGGTTATGTCAACGCTTTGGAAGGAAAGAAGAATGGATGGGGTATGTGAGAAAATTATTATTTTTTTAAACAGGACCATATCCAAGCTAAGCATCATCCAAGCTAACGAGAATCAAGATGGCCAGAGGTAGGGTTATGTCTGTGTCTGTCTTCTTCTGTCTCTCAGGGTACCAGTATTGTCTTACATTCCTAAGCTTAGCAGGGTGCTGTTGACATATTGAGTGCTCAAGAGACATCAGCAAACATGAGAAACGTACTTACCAGTGAAAATCTGCTTTAGATAAATGTGTGCACCAACTTTCATTTCTAGTCCCTTATCTGAGCAACATGTCTCACCTACAAGAGTGGATGGACTGAGAGGCTCGTGGGCCAGCGGGTTCCTCAGAAAAACTGACACCCCAGTCGAATGATGGTTTGGGGACAAAGAGTCATGGAAACTGAAATGTGAAACCAGCACCACGGGGGTGTGGTAAAGGATTTAATGCATTTCAAAATCGACAGCAGAGTCTTGGAACACAGCAAGAGCTCAACAGTTGAAACTGTGGCTTCAGACACAGTTCATAGATGATTCTGTGGTAGTATGGCAGAGGCATCCCAGGTTCACTTCAAGGGAATTCCTCCCACTCTACTTTCCTCTTTAAAATTTCATTGACTTCATTTTACTGTGGTGAGCACACTTAACATGAGTTCTGTCCTTTTCAGCGATCTTCTTCAAAGGTTAATGGGCTGAACGTCAGAAAGAAAGTAATAGATTCTGGACCATTCCAGTCTCAATAAAAAAAATGTGTGTTTATGTCCCCAAGACTGCAGTTGTGTCTAGTTCCTGGCTCCATTTCTTCAGGCATGGACAGGCGTGTGTGTGTGTGTGTGTGTGTGTGTGTGTGTGTGTGTGTGTGTGTCCAGTGACAGTAGATAAGGAAGATAAGGAGGTGTTTCTGGGTATTTTATAACTCTTTCCATTGCCCATGTAGAAGGGTGGAGCTGTGTGATTAGAATACTCCGGACAGTGATGAGGTCAATGTGGGTCTTCTCTGTTGTTGCCTTCTTATCATTGGAGAAAATGGCATGGGCCTTTAACATGGACACATCAGGCTCCTCTTAATCCTGCTATTCTCTCTGATCCATCCAACTGGAAATTTTCAACTCTGTCCCAGCTCATGAGTCATGGTGGAGTAGTAAGGATGAAATCTTTCAACCATTTACCTTCCTCTGGGAGAGAAAGGCCAGGCAAACAGCAACCATGATGTGTGTCTTATGAGCCAAAGAAACAAAGGTAGACATGCTTCTTCCCAGAGTAGGGGACAAAACCTAGCATGGGCTGAGGAGAAAAATGAAAAATGCCTGTTATTTTCTGCAGGCTGGAGAATGATGTATGTTCTTGATGGTAACCCACTGCCTCGGAATTAGTCATTCGACATCACATTCTCTCTTGCTGCTAGAAGTGCTTCATTTTAAAAACGTTAGGACTTTCCCCCTCTCACTTAACTGTAGGAACATTAAATGCCCAACTTTATCAAAATGACATAAGATATATGTTTCTGCCAACAGCAACAGGAGAGGATTAACAATTCAAATGGGAGTGGGAAGTTTCTCTCACAAGATGAGGGGAAGGAAGTTTGATTAGGGACTGTAACTTTCCTCACCTGAAGCATACTGTTACACATTCAACAGTCCCTGAGGTCTTAAGGGAGGAAAGTTTCATTTTTAATTCCATTCCCTTTCTCTGAGGCCAGAGCTGCTGGTACACATCTATAGAGTGTGTGAGCATGTACAGATAACTCAAAGCACAATTGTCACTTGCTTAACATCTGATCCCCGGATTTGGTGATGACTCATACCTCTCACCACTATGGAACCTGACATTTAATCCAACCAAGAGCCAGGAAGCCGGCTGGAAGCTGGGGGAAAGGAGTAAAGTGTCATGAAAAGGAGGTGCTCTAGAGGAGGAAGAGGCTGGAGGAGACAGAATCTCTCTGTGAGATCACTTTTGCCATGTATTAAGTAGAATTCTATAGCTGGTGCCTATAAATGCTCTTCTATAACATTTGGTTGGGAAAAGGAGGTATTCCTGTTATAATTCCTACTGGAAATTTTGGGAAGGGAGTTAGGATTCTGGGTGAATTAAAAAAAAAAAGGTGTCTCACAGCTATATTCCCAGCACTTTGGAAGGCTGAGGCAGGAAGATAGCAAATGCAGAGCTAGCCTGGGTGACACGGCAAGTTTGAGGCCATCCTGGGCAATTTAGGGCAAACCTCTCTCAAAGCAAACTTAATATAAGGGCAGAAGATATGACATTTTGGTAGTTTGCCTAGCATACACAAGGCTCCAAGTTAAATCCTAGTACTACTTGGGTGGGGGAGAAGAAAGTGATATATAAAAGAGCTTCTAATTGGGCAAGAATCTTAATATTATTGAACAATATACAAGAATTGGTTTTTTGACATCTTAAAATTTTCTTTTTGTTATGAAAATTTTGTGCATTATTTTCTATTATGCTTTTTTTTTGCCTACTACCTTCTAAACTTCAAGAGCATTTGATAGTAGTGGTCTTTCTAACCCTAGTCTGATGAATTTCTTATTTTAATCATTCTAGAACATTGAGATGCCAGCCAATCCACCTACAATGAGAAGACTCACGGGGGGGGGGGTACTGCAGAGTGCACTCTGTAGTGAGAAAAGGAATGTCCCTACCCCAAAGGATGAACTTGACCCAGGAAGACTATGGGCTACAAGAGAGAAGGGTGATTCTGGGAACAATCTGGTGATGACTAACATCAGCATCCACTTCTCAAATCCAATGACTTGTCCCCACCCTGTTGCTCAGCAGACCCTGGGCAGGCAGTCTCCAGAAGGCATCATGTGTTTTTCTTTCTCAAGTCCTCTGCATTCCCTGCTTCTTTCTCATGAAACCCTTTTTTTTTATACTGTCTGCACATGAGCAGTCTTTTCTGGGGTGCATTGCTGAGTTTAGGTGCTAGGGCTTTTGGAAGGACCTCCATCAATAGACTGAGGAATCACACTCTTCTCCCTCATCCTTCTCACTATCATGTCACTTGTTTAATAGTCTTATTTTTAGCCATTTTCTAGGCTAATCTTATTTGCCTTTGCAAATTGATTTGATTATCACTTGATGCTTCTCATTTGGATGAAGACATAATTCATAGCTGTGGTTTCAGTACCTAGAATTAGCCCAATGTAACAGAACAGAGTGAGCGTATACTGAATGAAAGAATACACTCAGAGCCTTTTGGATTCCACCATACAAACATTGCTTTAGAGGGAAATATGTAGCTCTTGTCTTAATTTGGTTTCCCTTGAAAGCAGAGCGTGGTAAAAGTGCTTGTGCTGAAAGTTTGTTTAGGAATACAGTCCCAAGGGCTAGGCAAGAGAGATGGCCGTGGGAGTCAGAGAAAGGGAGGAAGGGCATTGGGAAGCCATGTTACTAAATTTCCCACTGCTAAAACCAACTGGTGAGAGATTGTGAGGGTGTTTCCAATGAGCTAGAAACACCAGGAGGTACATCAGCAGCTATGACTATTCTTTGTTCAAGGGCTGACTCATGGAGAACTAACTCTTCTGTGCTTTTGGGTTGCATCACAGGAGTATGCACAGGATGGTAATGGACTCTGGGAGATAGAAGATGGATATATCTGTCTGAGGTGAAACATTGGTAAGTGGTACTCTCTGAAGCTATTTGAAGTCTGCTTGGAATTGGTCACCAAAACCATAGCTAGAGGTAAGTTTCAATCAATTTGCATATTCATATGTGCACAGGATAAATTTAGATTTATATACACACAGGATGCATCCAATGACCTTTAAAACTCTGGTCTCTTTTGAAATGAATTGGTTTATTTAAAGTCAATTTTCATCTCATCTTCACTGTTTTACTCTTACCCAACTTGGTGGGGTTAGGCTTTGATGTGTTTCAGGCTCTTTTCCAATTCACTCTCTGGCCAGCCACTGGCAACGCTAAATCTGCTTTGCTATGTTGGCTCCCCCAGGACAGGGAAACTCAGTTTCCTCTTTATTGTTCACTCGGTCAAATGGCAGGTATAATTTACAACTCTGGACATGCTGTTTCTTGGCAACTGTCATAAGTACCTGGATCCACAGTCAACATTTCCTAAAGGTCCTCACAGAAATGCAGGGCAGTTTTTTTTTTCTCCCTTTCCTATCTCCTTTCCTGGGGTGTCTACAGAATGTTGTGGTATTGAGCACCAGAACAGAGTAATGTATTTTACAGAGGAGTTTGCAGAAATTTGCCAATACAGGTGTAGATTCCACAATCAGGAGGAGAATGGCAAGGACACAAGATGCAATGCATTTTGACATTGAAGTTTGCTAAGTAAAGATTTTTTTCCTGTTTTCTGCTACCTAGATACCTGATAAATGGAATAACTTATTCCTCTTGTCCCATGGTGGACAACACTGTCATCATTCCTTGACAGCTAACAACACACTATTTCTTGTTATGTGTGTTGTGTCAACTGTGCTTCCCTAAGACATTCTCCTGAGTCTCAGATTTTTATTTTCAGAGTAGTTTTTTTTTTTTTGATGATATCACTAATTCTATTTGAAATGTCTCAACTCATCTGGGGGTCTTAGGAACATGTGAGAGGAAAACGATGTTTTATGGATCTTAGGAAACCTATGGGCCTGAGATCTGATAACATCCCCTGGTTTCCACTCAGTAGCTATGATTATAGTCTCCCATTCAGAACAGAGTCTAATCCATTTGTCTGGGGATTCTCAGGGCTTACTACTAAGTATTAAGGACAGCCGTGAACTGAAGCCCCAATGTCTTCCAAGTGCCATAAATAGAGCATCTAGACATTTTTGTGTATAAATCCTTTCACTCCCAACCTGTATCTCCTTATATTGCCTTAAATCTCGGTATAAATCATCTTGAACTCTGACCTTTAAATGGACCACTTAGATTTTCTCAGAATCACTATTTTTTTTTTCTCATATGAGCATCTTTTTCAGCTTCTCTTTGCCTTACTGATTAATCTTCAGGCTTCCCCTCTATTATTGAGTTTCTGATGTGATTTTTCTATCTTATATTCATAGCTTCCATTCTTTCTTAGTTTTATATAGAGTCCTAAAGAGCTTTACATATGAAAGATATTTTAATATTTGCTTGGAAATTAGTATGATGTTCAACCTTTTTTTTCTTATTAGCTAAGGTTTAAGTAATGAAAATACTGGATTTGGTTTAGTTCAGGGTTGGTGAATCTTGGCTGTAAAAAGCCAGATAGTAAATATTTGGAGATTTATAGATTTAATATTGTCTCATTTTCTTTTCTTTTGCACTTCTTTTAAAATGCAGCCAGTGGTTGTGATGATTTGAATGAGAATGGCCCCCATAGGCTCATTTGAATGCTTGGTCCCCAGTTAGTGGAATGATTTGGGAAGGATTAGGAGGTGTGGCCTTATTGGAAGAAATATGTCACTGAGGATGGTAGGTCTTTTTTCTTTGCCTCATGGTTGTTGCTTCAGCATATAAACTCTCACCTTCTACTCCAGCATCATGCCTGACTGACTGCCTGCTGCCATATTCCTTGCCCTATGACAGTCACATACTTACTCTATGAACCTGTAAACAAACCTCCAATTAAGTGCTTTCTTTTATAAATTTCCTTGGTCATAGTGTTTTGTTACAGCAATAGAAAGATAACTAATTCAGTGGTCTTAACTTGCAAGCTACATCCTAATGCTGTTCTTCGAGCCTCTAGTTATTAGTGTATTAGATGATATAATGCTAAAACTTTATTAAGACTCTCATAAGAAGGATAAACAGCTCTGCTGAGAGGTTAATCTGCATTTTCAGGCTCAATTATTGCTCTTATTTGATAATACTTCACATTAGTTCTGGGGGTGGCCATTCATACTGTAGAACTGAAGCAAATATGTCTGGATGTCAACACCAGAAGACAGCTTCATGACTAACTGGGTGGAGAAAATGAGAGCCAGATTTTGAGATGACTAATTGGTTGAACTTGAATGGAAATCTGAGCCCAATGACACCCATCCCTGGGCTCTTTTCCATCTTATTCCAGGCTTTCTGAAATTATATAGATGATATTACTTGATTTAGTAGCTATTTAATGCATAGCCCCAAATGTCTTTAGCAAATACAATTCATACAATGTGGCTTCATTCCACCTTGGTCAACGTACAATGCACCTAGCCTAGGATAGGCTGTTCTCTTCCCACATGGAAGTGCACATTTAGCCCTACCACATTATGTTCCCCTGAGGAGAGAGACAATTGGATGGACCATTGAAATGCAAGGATGTATAAATGACTACTTATGCTGTTGGCCTTTCATCAACTGTATACCTGCTTTTATTACTCTGCGACTTTCATAAGTGATGCCATCATTAATAAAATAAGGCCACCATCTGACTACTTGATGGATGATAGACCAGGCTCTCATCTTCTACATGTTAATCTGACATATTTATGGAAATCAAAAGGTTTAAGTCATTTTTTTTTTGTGAAACATAGCACTTCTTCAAATATTGGAGGAAGGTGGGATAAGAGAAGGCATGGCTATCCTTCCAGTTTATGCATGTGAACTTAATATGGAGGTGATGTGTTTGGGGGGAAAGATTTATATTATGTCACTAGATGCCATGGATTCATAACATTAATTGTGTAATCTTGTCAAGGGCATATATAAATGGCTTCTTTGAAGGAACATTTTTGTATTTTTTGTTCATGTACTTCTTTATTTGACTGCCTAAAGAACATGAAGATTTTTTTTAAAATGACAGGACACATGTTTTTGGTGCATTTGGCTAAAGATAATTGCTATCACAGCACAAATTATGACTCTGTTCTCAGTCTTGCATTTTCTGCATCCAGTTCTTTTGCTTATATCAATGTCTTTTATTTCCTATACCACTCTGCATTAGACCTGGATTCATCCTGTTCATTAGTGAGGGAGCACACCTCCCTGCCTCCGTCTGGTGAGCTCCTTCCATTTTCTGTGCTCAGCTGAGACTGGACTTCTATGAAGAACCTGGCCTGATCCTAATCCTCCAGCCTTGGATGGGGATCTTTCCCAGGTGCCTTACAGCCCCACTCTTTCTGAAGATATATACTATGTAGTATACTCCTGCTACATCTCTATGTATATCTCTATTTATAGAGACATATGGATATGTTATACTGTTGTGCTCATCTTCCTAACCCACTGGGAGGGCATGTTTAGTTTTGAGTTTTCATGTTAATAGCTTAGCACTTACCTAGCAGATACCAACACACATTTGGTGTTTATTTAAGTAACTACTGTTTTCTTACATTCAGTTCCCAAGGAACCACTCTTACCTTTTCATTTCAGCATGAGGATCTTTGCGGTGGAAATGAACATGGGTCTCATGGCATCCCAACATCTCTGGACTACTGAAAATTTGTATTTTAGAGACTAAGTGAGCAATGAAGTTTTGTTCCCATTTTTTTTTCTTATTTTGTTCAAGTTTGTAGACCATGTTGCCAAGGGAGATTTTTAGAAAAACTCCCACATGTTTTAATTTCAATTCATTTGGATGGCACAAGATGTATACTGTACTTTATGTTAAGTAGAATTGTTGCCACTTCTTTGGAAGGAATGTTCCCTACATGCAAAGCAGTCAAGATTGCAGAATTCATATTTGAATGCATCACTTTATTCCTTTAATAAATCTCTGTGATGAGCAGTGCAACCTCAGACATTAACTGGTGTTGACATTTGCACTTACACAGGGCTGCAGTGCTGGCGTGTTCATGGCATCACTATTGGGAAATGAGTTGTCTCTTCACACACTCTAGATAAATTGCATCATTCTCAGCTCTTTGAAGATTACCTGATCATATTTCTCTGACTACCATCTTCTGTAACAGTTACAATGCCTGATTAATCAATCAATAAGTAGTTATCACGGGCAGATTTGCCTGGATCTTTTCTGCAAGCAGTAAGGGAAGCATGCCAAC
Organism: Peromyscus leucopus; assembly: GCF_004664715.2. Lineage (NCBI taxonomy): Eukaryota > Metazoa > Chordata > Mammalia > Rodentia > Cricetidae > Peromyscus > Peromyscus leucopus. The sequence continues at coordinate 30,051,457 of NC_051079.1, read as the reverse complement.
CTGCCAATTGTGTATGTGTATTGAACACACACACACACACACACACACACACACACACACACACACACACACAAAACCAATGCTAGGGAATAGAATTCACAATAGAAAAGAAACACAGTAAGAAGTACTACCTTCATCGTGTCTCACACCCAACTTCTTATTCTAGGGGGTCCTGTTGTAATGTTGCTCTCATTCCCATGATTAATTCCTCATGCCATCTCTTTTGAATTTTATTAACTGCTTAGAACTTTACTTATGCGTCTATCAAATAAAAGTAAGCCCCTTAATTGCTTAAGAGGGCATTCTGTCTCATTTAAGTTTGCAACTCTGCATCACCTTTATTTCAACATCTAAATGATTCTGAGTCACCCTTGGGGAAGAACTCTGCATTCATAACTAAGGTCTGTGCAGACATGCAGACATTTCACAGTTTAATTGATCTATAAGTAAAAAACTAGCTTAAACATTTTGGGGTCTGGTGAAATCTGGACGTGTCCTATTTAACTGATGCAGTGAGTATCCCGTCTCCTAACTTCGTGTGGTCTGACTTTTTTTCATTTATCAGGAGGGAGAAGTAGTCTCTTCCATCATTTAAATTCTGCTGATAGCAGAAAAGCACGTTTTAAGAGCACAAGTACTCTTATCATGCATATGGAAATTCACTAGTCTAGCATAAGCATGCAACCATCTTCCCACACAAAGTATGCTTAAATAAAAGCTTGCAAACATTTATGGCATTTCTGTTTTACATAACTAACAGTAGTTGGGACATATCCATTCCAGTTTGATATGACAAATTGAACCATTTACTGGATGTATTCATCTCTTCACATTACCTGACTGAGTTGTTTACAAAGTGAGCTCTATGTAAATATTAATTTATTGGCTCAATTCATGTAAAACACGTTATTGCGGGACTCACAGATTATCAAGTGATGTCACTGACCTTTAGAAATGGCAGAGAGTTAATCATTCTGAATAAAATGACTTGCCGATTGCACTGAGAAACACAAACCAGACATTCGGTTTAGACTGAGCTGCTCTAAGGGGGAACTGGCCTTGTAAAGTGACATATAACAAGGAGTTCTCTGAAATGGAACATTTTGATTTCTACTGACGCTTCTCTGTTGAAGTGACCTCACTAAGTATTCCTTCGTTATCTCAGGAAGTGTAAGGTGTTCCCCATGAGATGTTTGTGTGATGGGGAAGATTGTTAAGACGTAGCTCTTTTGTCTAGTAGAAAAGGTAAGCTATGTAAATGATGAAAATAAGGCCAGGGGGCAGAGATGTTCAGAGTGATGGAAATAATTTCAGTTTGCAGAGCATTTGAAAGGCATTATGAAGGATTCATGAAGGTGGCATTTGAGTTGGACCTTAAAGGATACAAAGCCTTTTATGGTCTAAATATAAATACACCTGCTTCTAGAGAGCAGCCTCAGTCAGATGAATTTCCACGAATGGAAGTATAAAACACAGTAGTTCCCTGTTGTGTTCTGTGCTCCCAGGCCAAAGGTTCCTGGTAAAAGAGGAAACAGTCCTACATTATTTACTACCATGTGTTAAAGGAATAAAAAATGCATAAGTTGAAAAAATTTGATGGCTAAGATTTTTCCCCACAGAAGTTGAATTAGTTTCCCTACTAGATCCTATCAGACAGGGTGGTCACTTTGCATTTTCCACCCTACAGGGTTGCCAGGCAACTATCTCTTGTGATGGAAAATGCCATTAGAACAGACTTTCCAAACATCTTTTCTGCAGAACACTAGTGCCTTGAAGAAGAAAGGAATCCCTAGACAGGCAACAGAGGAAGGACAGTGACAGAGTCAAGACTCCATAGACATGTAACAGTGTTTGTTTGTTTTCTTAAAGATTCGCCTTTCCTCTGTGATTTGGAACATTTCTCTTTAACACATCTCAGTCTGTTTGGGGATGCTCTGGATTGAAATTCTTGTGACCACACTTACCCTTCCTGTATTTCCCTTGCCTAATCTCCATTCCCTTCCCCTCTGCACTCCGAACCCTCTCTGATATCCCTGCCTCTGGCTATGCTCTCCCTCATATCTACACAATAAAACTTCTCCTCTACCATTAAAAAAAAAAAAAAAAAGATTCTCCAAGACCTCTAAGAAAGGCACATATTTAGCTTTGCTAAACCTGGTGCTTTTAAACTGCAAATTTTTTGGAAGATAAATTTTCAATTTTTGAGATACAGGAAAATTTGCAGGTAGTATAATGCATAGACCTTAAACGTATAATGTAGTAAATCTTGGTAAATGTACATATTAGTGATCCCCTCCAAATCAAGACATAGGGTGTTCTCACAAAGCCCCCCATTCCCTCTTGCGGACTGTTGAGGACTGTTATTCTAATCTAGATTACTTTACCTGTTCTTATATTTTATATAAATGGGATTATATAGTCTTTTGTTTCTATTTTGAATGTCTACCTACATTGTTCTGTGAATTTGTATACTTGCTTTTACTCTTTAAAAGCATTTTTTTTTTTTTACCATATAAATATAAGTTAATTTGGTTCACCCTTCTGTTGTTTCACACTGGCATAGGTTTTAGTTTGGGATATTATTTATAAGACAGTTTGTAATTCTATTGAGAAACATTTTAGATATTTTGCGGACTCCTGTTTTCACTTAGCTTGGAGAAACACCTCTGAGGGAAGCTGTTAAGTGGATGCTCAGCTTCACATTAGCTTCAGTCTCTGGCAATGTGTGAAGGCTCAGCTCCTCTGTTAGGCTCTTCAAGCTCATCCATTTTTTCCCCTGTACTGATGATTGAACCCAGAGCCTTGTACTTGTTGGGTAGGACTCTGCCACCAAGCTACATCCTCAACCTAAAGCTCATCCATTCTTGAGCATGAAATGTGGTTTTCAGGATCAGAGAGCTGGCTTCATGCAGGAAGGGCACTTGGTGAGCAAGCATGAAGTCATTGCATTTGGATTCTGGCAACCACGTAAAAACTAGGCATGGCCTGAGCTATGTGTTTCTGTACCCCAACTGCTGTGGGGACAGAGACATAAGGATTACTGGGGCTTTCTGGCCACCAGCCTAGTTTCAGGGCAGTTGGAGATCCCATGTCTAGTGACTAAAGTAGGCATAGTGTTATAGCAGGACACCTAATGTCATCTGTGTACATAGGTGTGCATAGGTGGCTGTGTGTTCATGCACACACACACACACACACACACACACACACACACACAAATGTGGTTTTCATTTTTATTTACTTAAATGTCAGTGATATTAATTACAATCTATGAGCATTCTACTCAGTTCTATCTTTTTAAAATGTGTTATAAGTTTTTAAATTAGATTACATATTAATGGTTTGTAATAATTTATTGTATATTCTGGATTAAAACATGTAAGCATATATGCATATATAAAGTGCATTGTCGTATAGCCTGTCTGTGATTTTTATATGTGAAATGTTTAGACTGTCTAAGAAATTTTCCTAAGAAGTCTCTGTGTCCTCTAAAATCATGAAGATACCTCTGATCTTCTTTTCTAATATATATTTCATTATTTCCTCCTAGAAGCTTTTCATACATAGCTGTTGTGTGCAGGTCCACAGTCCATCTCAAATTAATTTTGTGTGTGTGTGTGCACACAGGTGTGTTATACATTATAGATTGATGTTTATTTCCCCCATACTTATATTCAGTTTTTTTCCACATTATTTTGGAAGGACTTTTCCTTTCTTTACTGAAATACATTAGCTCCTTTGACAAAAATTGCTCAACTGTGGCTTCTATCTACTTCATCCATTTTCAGATATTATACTTTGTTTGGATTATAATTATGTTAATACTAATGTGATGTTTAATATCGACTGTCTACTTGCTACCAGGCACAAGTGTCTAACCAGGCCTGTGAGGAAGGTTTATTTGATTTGACGAAGTTAATTGAAATAGGAATATGCACCTCTAAAGTGGACTGTAGCATTCCTTGGACTTGGGTCATGGACTGAATACAAAGGAGAGGCTCAACTGAGCATGAACTGTCATTGATTTCTGCTTCACGAATGTGCTCGCTTGCAACTGGCTCTGGTCACCATGACTTTCCTGTCATGACGGACTGTACTCTTAAACTGTAAGCCAAAATAGATGCTTCCTCCATGAAGTTGCTTTTGCCAGGCATTATATCATGGCAACTGGAAGAGTAGCTTAAAAAAGCTCCTCTCTTGGTGACTATTTTATACTTAATCTCAGGAAGATAATATGAGTACCTCAGTTATTCAGTATTTCTTAGTACGTTTCCTGCTACCTGTTTCAAAATCAATGTCAGCTATTTAGTTTTAAAAAGTCTGATAGAAACTTGATTGAAATTATGAGTTAATGAAAATGGTACACCACTCCTGATTTTTAATTTTTAGTTATTTATTTACTTATTTTAAATATTGATTTTTTTTTTTTTTGGTGTTTCGAGACAGGGTTTCTCTGTGTAGTTTTGTGCCTTTCCTGGAACTCCCTCTGTAGACCAGGCTGGCCTCAAACTCACAGAGATCCTCCTGTCTCTGCCTCCCGAGTGCTGGGATTAAAGGTGTGCGCCACCACCACCCGGCTAGATATTGAATTTTTATAAGTAGTATGTCAAAAGTTTTATTATATAGATTTGGAAGGTTTGTTTTTGTTGCTGAATTTTATAGTAAATATTTATTTCCCCTTCCTTATTTCCTTCCTTTCTTCCTTCTTTCCTCCTTCCTTCCTCCCTCCCTCCCTCCCTTCTTTTTCTGTACTACTATGTCTTGAATCCAGGAACTCATTCATGCTAGGAAAATGCTTATGACTACATTATATTCTTGTCTTCTTTGTATTTTTCATTTTGAGACAAAGTTACAATGAACTACCTAGGCAGGCCTTAAAAGCCTTAAGCCTGTGATTTTCTGCATTCACTGTGATTACAGGCCTGTACCACCGGGCATAGTTTATACTTTTTCATGTTGTTTTAAATATACCTTATGAAGTTTATTTTCAGTATCCAATATTTGATTTTTATACACTGGCATTATTTCCAGAAATCCCCTTATTGTTCACAGAGCTGTGTATACCTGCTAATATAATGTTGAAAAAGTGTAGTTGGTTTGAAGTTGGTTTTTATGGAAACACAGTATGTCTTCCAAGCTGTGTACTGCCCTGACTCACTGTCCTGCTCGACTCACAGATCCCTCCTGCTCCGATGCTGATTGCGTGCATCATGTCTGCCCTTCTGTATTTATATTTCTTTGCTTTTATTTTTCTCGATTCCTGTTAGATTGTTTATCTTTTTCTCTTTTGCTTAATTTTTCCTCATATAAGTTATTTCTATTCCTACTGTTTTCCTTTCTTCTATTTAATTTGAATATAATTTGGTGGGTGATCTATTTCCTTTTCCAGCATAAGTACTGAAAAATATAAATGTTCACTCAGATTTTGATGTTCTAAGTTTCTTGTAAAGCACTTACTTCTTCTTTGACCTACAGAACATTTAGAGATATGCTGTTTAATCTCTAAGTATTTGGGAGGCAGGGGAAGGCTTTTTATGTCTCATGGTGATTGATTTCTGATATAATGAATCATGTGGGGAGCAGAGTCATCATGATTTCAATTAAAAAAAAAGATCTGAGGCTTATTTTGTGGCCCATATATCATATATCTTTTTTATTTTTGTGTACAGTGTTCTATAAATTATGGATAAGTCAAGGTGACTGATCAGTGTTCTAGTCTCTTCTTTGTCATTATTATTCAGAGTAACATGAAGGTGTTTAAAATATCCAAATATGATTGTGAGTTTGTCTTTCTAGTCTGACCTATTTTTATTTTGTTTAGTTTTAGAGTTCTGTTAATAGGCACATGCGTTAGAGATCTGTTGATATTCTTGGTGAAGTCATCCTGTTTTAACTGAAATATCTCATTTATTTTCTCTCTTATTTCAGACCCTCAACAATCTGTGTGAGTGCTTGACCTAGCTCCCAAAGGTTACCGAGACTGTATTGACTCTTCAGTCTATTGTCTGATCTTGGGTGGGTTTTGCAGATCTCCCTTTGATTTAATCAAATGCATTTCTTCTCCCTCCTTTGATTATTGATGTTTTTATCCAATGCCATTTTAATTTCTGGGTTAGAATTTTAAGTTTTAGGGTTTCTATTTTTGTCTTTAAGGTTTCAATTTCTTTCCTGATTTTTCCTTCTTTTCCCTTGATTTTCATTATGTTTTTTAACCTGCTTTGACATTATTCATTATACTGAAAGTGATTTTTCTACTAAGCCAAGCAGATGGAGAGTCTATTTCCATGGAGCCTCTCATGACTATGCATCCTAGTTCTGTTTGTTTTCATTGTGTCAGTGGGCTATGTCATTTATGGGGATAGCTTATTGTCTTGTCCTCTGAAATATATTGATTTTTCTGTAGTAGGCTAATCATCTTGAACATATACTCTTGATTTGACTCTCTGGAGGTGTCTGTTCTGTTTCAGTCTTAGGGAAGCTTCTTAGTTCTAGGTCACCATATTTACTTCTGAGATGTAGTCTTTTTGGAGTTTGGGTGGGAAGCTCTGGAGTTTCACATGGAAAGGATTTTATTCCCTGGGGCACCTAAGTCTTACTCCCCGATAGTGTGTATTAGGTAAATATTTCCTAAACTTTTTTCAAACTTTCCATGAGCTACTGCACTCTACTGTGCTCCTCATGCTGTTTCCCACACAGACACCTGCTTAAGAGAGAGAAGTTCATAAGCAGATTTTGTGGCTCCTTGAAAAATCTGTGATACTCTTTTTCAGTATTTTTTCCTGCTCATGTACAAGCACCTGGAGAATTCCTGCTTGACTGTTAGGTGTCTTCATGAGTATGCTCACTTTCACAGAGGTGTAGATGCCCATGGTGCATGAATCTGACATTGTTTAGCTCTAGTCTCTCAAGAGTTGAATCAATTTCACTTTTTGTCTATGTTTGATTACTCTCTATGGCTCTTAAATTATTTTTGTTTAAATATTCAGAATTTTTGTTTGGTAACTGTGGAAGATTAATCTTATATGAAATAAAAAACTACTATAGTAACCACAATTTCTAGTGGATTATTAAAAAAAAACCACTGCCCATATTCTTAAGTCCCAAGGTATCAGTGTTGCATCTTGTGTGGCGTTTGCTGTCCCAGGACATATGCAGAAGAGAACTGTGTCCTAATGTGATTTTTATTACTTGTTACTGGATTTATTTTGTTCAAATGACACATATTTTTTTAACCACAGTTTTATTATGATATTTAAATTTACATTGTGAGAACTAATGAAAGATGAAAGTCATCAAGATAAAAATAAAAATGAAATTAAGAAGAAATGGTTAAATGTGTAGAAATGCACAAAACCAGAGTATAACATTCATTAAGATACTATGTTGTGGATGATAATAGTTTAGGTATATGCCATAGCCGAAGGGGTGGAGAACAGGAAGGCTCATCACAACCTTCAGTGATTTTTCTAGTTATTTATTCATACACCCAACCAAACGTATTTAATGCCAATTATAATTAGGAAAGCCAGGATTAGTTTCTGCTATAAAATCTAGATTAAATCTGAAGCACAAATCAATAATTATTTAAATAATCAGATGATCATTTGAAAAAAAGGATGTAGTGAAAGGCACTTGCAATTACTGTATGAAATTGAAGAGCTGATTTGGAGTGGGAATTCTTTAAGATTGTTGATAAATGATATTGGAGATGATAGTATGAGCGAGTTAGGTGAAAGAGAGACAGACATGGCAGGATCTTCATGTGAGAGAGGATCATGTGTGCCAAGACTTAGAGGGACCAGTGAATAAATGGCTTTTGAGAAACGTTATACTATATGTAGTCAAGAGAGAGATTTTACAGATGATATTCAGGGCATTGTGTTCAGCATTTATAGTGATACAAAGTGTGAGGTTCAAAGCATCGTCTAGTCTGGATATAACAGATCTGAGAGACTTTGAGACCAACAAATCAAAGGCATCAATGAGGCAACGTGATGTATAGTTTTGGAACAACAACAAAATGGTGCTGTAGAAAGTCTCCCTTCCTATTTCCTTTCGGCAAAGTTGATGATTTAAAAATATAGTTCCTTTGTATGTAGGAGAACATGCACAGTGATCATATGGAGGTCAGAGAGCAACTGTAAGACATCGTCCTCTTTCCATCAGTTGAATCCCAGGAATCAAACTCTTGTCATCAGCCTTACTGGCAAACACTTTATCCACTGAGCCTTTCGGTACACAGAGTTGGTGATTTTTAAAGCCCTAACATTTTTATATATTGGACATTCTATTTAAAAAAAGAAACTACTTTGAGATTTTATCCTACCAAGTCAGAATGGCCAAGATCAATAAAATAAATGACAGCACATGCTGGCAAGGATTCAGGGAAAAGGGAACATTTCATTGCTGATGAGGGTACAAACTGGTATAGTCATTATGGAAATCAATATAGTGGTTTCTTAGGAAGCTGTAAGTCAATTCACCTATAGAAATCTTAGATATACATCCAAAGGACCCTACATCTAACTAGTTCCTCAACCATATTTATTACTGCTCTATTCATAATAGCCCAAAATTGGAAATAGCCTCTATGTCAATCAGCTCATGAATGGATAAGGAAAATATGATAGATTTACACAATGGAATATTATTAAGCTATTATGAAAAACAAAATTAGGAAATGGAGCTAGAAAAAATAATTTTGAGTGAGATAGCCCAGACCCCAAAATAATAATATTGTATGTTTTCTCTTAAATGTGGATGTTAGCTTTTGAGCTTTTGATATATGTGCTACAAACTAATATAGCTACAGATGTTAGGTGCCTAGTAAGGGACCACAGGGGAGGAGACAATATCCCCCCAAAATTGAAATAAAATATAGTGTTATGGAAAGATAAAGAAAAAACTAGGATGGGGCATTAAATAGGAATGGAAACAGGAGAGCAGGGTAAAGCATGGATTATAGGGAGGGGCAACTAACACTTAATTGCATTTGAAAATTGGATGGAAACTCACTACTGTAGAAATGACCTAAAATTATATGTATATGAAAGGACTCTAAATCAAGTCACCACATAATAGGGGAACAGTGTCCCAACCAGATATCCTACTAAGTAAAAATTCCAGTACCAGGAATTGGTCACATCTTGCTTATTTGTTAGCCAAAGTGGTCCCATGGAACCATCAAACATAATAGACTATTGCCAATGCTACTGGTTGTGCTCCACAACCTGATACAAAAGCCTTATTGCTGAAGAAAACACAAATGTCATAAAACATGGAGAAGTTGAGCTGGTGCCTAACTAGAAGCTCTACTACTACTGACTTGCATGCATGGTACAGGAAGGTACTCTGCATGCTACCAGGAAGAAACATCAATATCACCTAACTACAAACACTGAAACATGCAACAGCAACTCACCTGCAAAATACATTGATATATCAGTGGGGAAATGTTATGGGAGTAACCAACCACTTTTTTGGTTGAATTTAAAACACAATCCATGAGTTAGAACATATTCCTGACACTGTTAAAAGAGAAAAGCTAATACTATTATTGTGATAAATGAACATAGCAATAAAATGGCTTCTAATGACATACTTCTACACCCATATATCAGTGCCTAGCTCAACCCACACCAGAGAAGCTTCTTTTTGCAGTAGATTATAATTAACACAAAGATCCACAACTGTACAGTATACAGAGAGTGAGAGACTTGGAGAGCTCGGTCTTAAATGTGATGTCTTCATCAAACCCCTCCCCTCAGGGCTCAGGGGTCTATGTGGAATAGGATGCAGAAAGTCTGTAAGAGCCAGAGATGATGGATGACTTCAAGAAAGAAGTGTCTTCAGGACAAAACAGGCCTGATGTGCATATGAGTTCACAGAGGCTGGGACTGCACACACAAGGCCTTCCCAGATTCAAGACAAATAGGTTCCAGCATTGAGAGGGAGAAGTGGCACGGGGTAGAAAGAACTTCTAATACCTTGGTTAATTATTCTGGTAGATGAGAGGGAGAATCACGTGGCTTGATCTCAAAACTAAACTACTGCATCAGGAGAATATTTTCTGGAGCAAGTAATGGAGGAGTACCTCTTTTCATCCTTTTGAGTTTGTAATAAGTATTTCTCATTTTGTGCCCTCTGTAGATCCTCATTTGTTTGATCAATTAGGCAATAAGATGAATAGCTGTAGGCATTCCCTGTTGCTCCATAGAATGGAGATGCTTTGATTTGTAAGTATGTAGACCATTTCAACAGGAACAGCTAGTTTATCAATAGTCTAAGAGCCATGTGGACCAAAGACAAGGAAAAAAGAGAGCATCCCCCCCATTACATTATTTGAGGTGCTTTCAAGGGAAAATCCTACCATTAGAAGATGTCAAATCCTCTCAACAAGGCTGATTATGATTGAATTTTGCTCTTTGCTTTTGGACTGTCATTTGAATTATTTGGGAAGGTTTGATAATTCATGCTTTCTAGCTGAGCAGGATTTCAAGTTCCTGTTATTTTCTTTTCCCACTCCTATTTCCAAATGTCAGAAACTTCTGTGGGAAAGAATCGGCCTTATTGAGCAGGCAGAAATGTGAAAGCAAAGTAGGTTCTCAGCTGTCAGTGTTGTATGGGAGCCAGTCTGATGGCTTGTGCCTAAGTTAATCTTTAGAAACAAGAATGTACTATGAGGGAATCTGTGATGGAGAACACTGCAAAAGTCTAACGTGGTACCCATGGAATCAATAAGTCTGGTGATGTATTATGTCCGCCAATATACTGTGTCTCCCAACAAAATTCACCTGAGGATCAGAGGAAAAGGCCAGCCTAGTAAACATAGAAGTCAGACAATAGTAGCACATGCCTTTAATCCTATCACTTGGCAGGCAGGGATCTGTCTGGGTCTCTGTGAGTTCAAGACACACTGGGAGCAGAACCAGGCATGGTGACACACGCCTTGAATTCCAACACTAGTTAACCATGGAGGTCTGTAGGTCTGTATGACAGACAGGAAGTGACAGAGCTGGGCAGGAAGAGGAAGTGGTATAGCTGGACAGAGAGAGCAAATCAGATGGCAGAACATCAAGGCATATAGGCATGGGTAGACAGGAAGCAGCTCAATTTTGGAAGCTGCAGTGTTGTTGAGGTAAGGTTAACTGTGGCTTTCCCTATTTCCCTGATCTCTCAGGTTTTCAGCCCTATATCTGGCTCTGTGTTTTTTATTTAATAAAACTGTTTAGAAATTCATCTACAAATAAGTTCTCTACATTTTTTAATAAAAATCCTTTGTTTTCTGTCTTGTTCCAACATATTCACTCAAGTTAAACTAATGAATCCTACACAGGGAGACTGAAGAACAGAGCATCCTTGTTTCTTTTCTGTTGTTGTGATAAAATAGCCTGACAGAAACCAGCTTAAGAGCAAAAGAATTTATTTTAGCTCACAATTGAAGGTTATAATTTATTATTGTGGTGAAGTCAAGGCAGAAACAACATATGTGAACAGAAAGGAAAATATGTATATCTGCAGACTTGCCTGCTTCCTTGTGACCAACCCGATATCTCCCCTCTTATACTGTTCAGGATCCCATGACTTAGGAACTTGCTGCCAACAGTGGGCTTTGAATATGACATCAATTAACTTAATCCTCGTGATGGCTATTCTTGGTCATCAACTGGACTACATCTAGAATTAACTAATAAAACCCAAGAACCTGTGAGGGATTATTCTAAATTTAATCATTTAAATGGGAAGACCCACTTTTATTCTGTCTTTTTTTTAAGTAGAAAGATAAATCTTTAATGCAGATCTTTTGAATTGGGAACATCAACCTTTAATGTGGGCCACACCTTTGGCTAGCAGCCTGTATAAAGGACATGAAAAAAGAAAACTTGCTCCTTTTTGCCTACTTGTTCTTGCTCTTGCTGGCAAGCCAACTCCTTCACTGACTTCAGAACCTACTTCCTCAGGATTCTGGCATATATTGAAGATTAGATGAAATAGCCAGACTTGTGGACTGAACAACTACTGGTTTCTTGGATTTTGTGTTGGTAGACAGCCATTGTTGAACTAGCTGGACATCATCCTGTAAGCCATTCTAATAAATCTTGTTTACACACACACACACACACACACACACACACACACACACACAGAGAGAGAGAGAGAGAGAGAGAGAGAGAGAGAGAGAGAGAGACTCATTCTGTATTAGTTCTGTTTTTTTTTAGAGCACCCTAACTAATTTCCCCACAGACATGCTCACAGACCAACCCAGTGTAGACAGTCTGTCACTGAGGCTCTCTTCTCAGATTTTAGGTTGTGTCAAGTTGACAACTAAAGCTAACCATCACACTATGCACCTTGTCAGCTTGACACACAAGCATATCGTGTTTGAACTAACTATAGCTTTCCACTTCTTGTCCTCAAAGCCTTTTTTTCCCAAATTCTAAAATACAGTTCAACACTAAAAGTCTAAAGCTTCTTTTAAAAATCAAGTCTCTTAACTGTGGGGTCCTATGATTTAAAACTATTTATATACTTGTACAATATGACATCACAGAGTAATATTCTTACTCCATGAAAGAAGAATCAGGGTGTCAGAGAAATAATCAGATCAAAATAAACCCCCAAATGTACAAGGGCAAATATCAAATCCTGCAGCTCAGTATTCATTATAGAGGGCTCATGTTCTGGCTCCACCAGGTTTGGGTATCTGCACTCCTCCACTTCTGCTACTTGCATCACACACAGCTTCTCTCTGGGCTTAGACCAGCTCCACTATATGCCCCCAGCTCACTTTGGTAGACATATCATAGTCTTGGGGCCCTCACTACAGCTAAGACTTCACCTATATAGAGCCATGCAGTGATCTCTCAGGGTATCTTCACAGCGACCACAATCCTGCCAAATGGTGTCAGGCCTCAACTTCTTTCCATGACCATGTCAGTCTTGTACCATGTGGATGACACAATAGTACTACATTCTGCTCAAGATACAGTCTGTTCCCTTTAAGCCACAACATGTCTTTTGTTCTTCAAGGAAACACTGTCCTAATGACTCAATAAGCCACAGAATTTTCTCTTCAGTGGTACTGATCTCTTTCACAATCATAAATGCTTCTTCAGCCTGATCAGAAACAGATCCTTAGCTAAATTATCACACACACACACACACACACACACACACACACACACACACACGCAGCACTTATTCCTGTTATTGACAGAATTTTTGTTTCCATTCACGGGCCTCATATGTGGGGTCTCAACTGTCCACATTTCTCTCAACATTTTTATCTCAAAATCTCCCAATAAACCAGCCAATTAAGCTCTGTTTCTATCATCAATTGGGTTTTCTACATTAGCATAACTAATGTTTCTAAACTTTAACCACAGAATAGTCCAAGGCATAAAAACCACATGGTCAGGCCTATTATAGCAACAAGCCCACTTCTGATACTAATTTTTGTTCTAGTTTTGTTTCCTTGGTGATAAAGTACTCTGACAAAAATCAGCTTAGGGGAGAAAGGGTTTGTTTTATCTTATAATTCCAGGTTAAAGTCCATCATTGTAGGAAAGTCACAGTGGCACTAGCCTGAAGCAGCTAGCATATATCCATAGTCAATAGTAGAAAGAGAATGCATACTTACTTGTTTGTTCTTAGCTCAGTTTCTGAACTCTTACACCTAGCCTCTGCCTAGGTAATGGTATCACCTACGGTGAGCTGAGTCTTCTTACACCAATTAATTTAACTAAGACAGTTACTTATAGTCATTCACACATGCCAGCCCAATGTAGATAGTAGTGTCTCATTGTGTCTCCTTACATAGATTATTCTAGGTTTCTAGATTATTCTAGGTTTGATCAACTTGACAATTAAAGCTATTGTAAGAGGCAAAGTAAGTGTTTAGATAGATTAGAAATAGAAAGTTGCTATATTATATATAAGATCCATGGGAGGAGTGAGTAGGCTGTCTAGTCTAGAGCGCCTTTTTCTTTCTTTCTTTCTTTCTTTCTTTCTTTCTTTCTTTCTTTCTTTCTTTCTTTCTTTCTTTCTTTCTTTCTTTCTTTCTTTCTCTCTCTCTTTCTCTCTCTCTTTCTCTCTCTCTTTTTCTTTCTTCCTTCCTTCCTTCCTTCCTTCCTTCCTTCCTTTCTTTCATTCATACTTTTCACGTGCATTAGAGAATCCATTTGTTCATTTTCTAATTTGTCAATATTAGTTTTGTGTCATATTCTGAAGACTTGAAACACTGTGTAAGCCATCCCCACCCAATGGATTTTTATGCTAGAAAATTAACCCTAGAATGATTATAAAAGTTCATCCTGTCTTATGAGTTCTTTTTAAGCTCCACTTTTCAAACATTTGGTAAAGGCCATACAATCAGCTACTGCCAGAGGGAGGCTAGTGTTTACAGCTAGTGAACTCTATAGAATGTTTCTATCAGGTCTAATTTAGCTTTAGCTATTTCAAAATATTCTTATTGCTACATAATGTAACTTTTGTATGTTGGACAATCTCTGGTGGCATATACTTATGTTCAAATTAATTCAAATTGCCTTTTCACAGATTTCTCTTAACACACCCATTTATAAATAAACAGATAGATGGCTCCATGTACAAATCACAATTTAAAAATTAAACTTAAATTTCAAAACTTTATTTGTAAATAAAAATTGTCTCGTATATTTACATGGTATAATGTGAGTTTTACTAATGTAGACAATGTATAATAAATAAATCTAATTAGAAAACCATTTACCTCATATACATACCATGTTTTATAATGAAAACAAAAACATTTAAAATCTACTCAATAATTTTGAAATGTTCATCTAATCATTATTTTTTGAGATTTTATTAACTTTTATTTTATGTGTATATTTCCCCTGCATGTATCCAGTGGCTGTGGAGGCCAGAAGAGGGCTTTAAATACCTGGGACTGGAGTGAGAAGTGGTTGTGAGCTGCCTTGTAGGTCCTGGGAAGTCAATCTGGGTATTCTGGAAGAGCAGTCAGTGCTATTATCTACTGAGCCATCTTTCAGCCCTCTGATGATTATTTAGTGTCTACAACACTTGGTGTAATAGACCACTAAAGTCACTTTCCATAGCTAACTGAAATTTCATGTTCTTTACTCATCAACACACCTTCTCTTCAACACCCTATGTCAGGTTCTGGTGGGCCCTGTTCTATTTGTTACTTCTATTAGTTTGTCTAAGTCAGAACAAAGTGAAACTCTCAAAGTCATTGTCTTTAGCAAGAGGGCAATGCTGACTGCCTAACTTTTCTTCTTTTTGGTGAGCAAGTCTATCTTGTTGACATCATTGCCATCCTTGTTGACATCAGACTTCAATTTCTTTGTCATTCCAATGTGGACTGAAGACCAAGGATCTCCAGGAATCCTCCAGGTCTTTAGCACCAGTTTGGGACTGTTGAAGCATATAGCATTGCAGATTGAGCTGACTTCTCAACACTCCTGTGTGAAGAAGGTCCTTATTGGACTGCCCATCTCTGTTATAGTGTAAGTTAGTCTAGTAAGCTTATTTTTATAAGACAAAAGAAGGTCTATAATAATACTTTTAGATTAGTTTGTAGTACAAAATCTCTATGTTTTTCTTTAATTATTACTATGGTAGTTCTTAGATGAATTTTCTCCTTTGGAGTTTTCAGAAGCTCTTCACTGTAGAGTGTTGAATTTGAGTGGGTAGCAGTAAGGTGGGCAGGGCATGCTGAGAAATTGAGAACAGTGGGAACTTTGACCTATAGCAGTCAGTCTACATGAGATATTATGTAGTACAGTAAAATTCATTGTTGTCTGTACAAATCATAGAATATCAGTTTCAGAATAATACTTGCAAGGCTTATACTTTCCCCTTAGAACTGCTCCTTTCACCTTCGATGATGTCTTCCTGTGGTAGGAGCCTGTTCATCAAGTCCACAACTCCTCATTCTCTTGTCACTCATTGGAAACTGAATAGCATTTAGTCAATGCTCCTGAGCATTCAACACTGTTTTAGAAGCTCAGAACATAACAGTGTGGGGAACAAATACCTTACCCACCCTGCCTTCTTGAGGAACCTACCTTTTATGAGGGCAGGCAAGTAAGACAGGAAAATAAGGAGAACTAATTGGAAAAATATATAATTTGTTTCATTGTATTTTCTTGCATTGAGGAGTGCTTTGAAGTGTGGAACATCACCCATTTGCTAGAAATTGGACTCAATAGCAGCAAAACATCCTAAAAGTGCCCCAAATTAATCAAGTCCTTATCATAATCCAGAAATGTAAAAGGAACATGGAAAGAGAAAGTATTTCAATTTGGATATTGGCACAATACTTCTCTGCATTTATTTTCAGCTTAACACTTCTTTTCTCCCAGGTTTGTTTACATTTGGCATTTGTATCTATCTCTTATTTTGTTCTGATAACCCATTAACTTAGAAGTAGCTTTTATAAAGCAAAAGTGACTTTTCCATTATTGAGTATCTGTTTCAAAGTCATTTAATCTTCTGAGCAGAATTTGTTGTGTGAAGTTTTGTGCAGCCAAGAATAATTTATTTGCAAATGTAGCAATGGCACACAATCAACCAAACGAGATTGAGGTTTTTTCTCCAGATGATATTTTACTGAAAGTTTAAATGCATCTGGTTTATGTTTCATTAGAATTTGAATAGGTATATGCAGTTCCTCAAAATGTTCTCTGATAGTGAAATAGTATTTGGAAAATAGTACCTCATAAACACAACTCCTTTCTGAATACCATCATAGTCAAATGTACTGCTCAAGTCAAATATTATTTGGAAGGCAGCACTGTTTAAATAAAAGAATATAATTTAAATTAGAATTATTGTACCATGTACTAAAGAAGTAATTTATTTGGCCAATGCATTTGCAGGTGTTGTGACATATGTATAATCTTTAAAGTTATTAAGGATTCTCTTTTCAGACTGCTCTAATAATACTTTTCAAAAATGTTATAAAAGCATTAAGAGCATAAGGGAGTTTTCTCAGTGATCTCTGAGAGAATAGTTTCTGTAACAACACTTGCATAATTAGCCTAGATAATACTTAGAGTGCTTCCTGAAAGTGATTCATAAGACTTAAGAGTCTGCCTGTTTGGAATGACTGCTCCCTCAATACCTGTCTTTTATTTTACTTGTGTGAATAGAGGGTGCCACAATAAGCCTACTACAGCAAATAAAAAACAAAAGCACACTGCCCTATTAGATGCTAATTTACCGGGGGGGGGTGCTTGAGTTATATAGTTCCCAGAATCCTCCCTCCCTCCCTCCCTCCCTTCCTCCCTCCCTCTATCCCTCCCTCTCTTCCTTCCTTCCTCTCATTCAGGTTTATTAATTATAATCACCTATCAATGTTTTCGTGGAATTACTCTCACTCTTGTGTATGGTGATCATCTGTTGTGTTCAGCTAGTCATGTCATTTTCTCTGGATCTTGTGATCATCATGTGTGACTATAGCCAAGAATCAAGACCTTATTTATTTGAAAAGAATGAATTAGGTTCTACTGAGGAGAAGAGAAGATCAGATCTACATGTTGGATGTTACAAGCATATGGTCTTAGTACCTAAGAGACTAAGGAAAATTTGTTCATGCTGCAGTGTTAAAACAGACATAAGCACCTGTATTTTATTTATTGACTTGATATATATGCTGATTTCCAACATGAGGCATTATCTATTCACTTAGAAAGATCTATTATTTCCATGGCAGTAAAAATATCACTTGAAAGAGGGACTTCCTAATGGTTTTTCTTTCTTCTTCTAAGTATCCATCTCTGGAATAAACACAGTTGTCTTTATTCTTATGTTTTTCCTGGTGTTGCACAAGATTTTAGTTAAGTTCACCATGTGACTGCTTTTCTTCCTTGTTCCTATGTCTTTAACATGCAACAGTCAGGTCTTCTCATTTTCATGGTGTTCTATTTTATATTCTGGTACTCAGTAATCTATTTAAAAAATTAATTAATCACATGTTGCATACTGGACACCAAGCTATGCTTTAAGGACCGAAAAGAAGTTTAAATCCAAAATCCTGTTTTCAGAAATTCAGAATAAATGGATGAGAATCATGACCTCATCATAATAGGGTATGACTGGACTGAATGTGGTTCTGTATAAACATCAAAAAGACTTAACATTAGCTGAAGATGTTAATGAAGGCATTTCCATCTATATGTCATGAATCTTCATGAATCTTGAATTATCAGATCCCCAGGCTCTCCGTCCTATAACTCCTTTTAAAATTTTTTTTAAGGTAACATGCAAAATAAAGGGTTTCATTAGAATATTTTCATGTCATGGCCCTATTGCAGCTGGGGTCTGTGTTGATGTCCGAGGTTCCTTCCATTAAAGACCACTTGGATGCCTGATATCTGGGGCCATGTTAGTGTCCAGGAGCCACACTGCTGGGGCCATGCCCATCTAAGTGGCCTGTACTGCTACCTGGGGCAATGGTGACAACCATGCCCAGCTGCTGCTGAGGATTATGTCTGGGTACATGATCCCACTGCAGCTGCGGTCTGTATTGTGAGCAAATGTTACACAGAAGCCCGGGTTAGGGTCACAACCTGTGGCTTTGTTGGTGTTGGGGGTGCCATGCTGCCAACAGATCCATCCTGATCGGAGTGGCTTGTGCTTCAGTGTGGAGCCAGGATGTCATCTGGGCCCAAGCTTCTACAGAAGGCTGTGTCTGTGTCCATGGCCCTCCTGCATCTGGCGTCTGTGTTGATATCTCTGACCTATGTTGCCTACAAATTTCATCATATCATTGTTTTTAACAGCTAAGTAATACTCCATTGTATAAATGTACCACATTTTCATTATACATTCTTTGATTGAGGGACATCTAGGTTGTTTCAATTTCTGGCTATTACAGATAAAGCTGCTATGAACATGGTTGAGCAAGTGTCCTTGTTGTATGGTGGAGTATCCTTTGGACATATTCACAGAAGTGGTATAGTTATGTCTTGAGGTAGATTGATTCCCAATTTTCTGAAAAACAGCCATAATAATTTCTGAAATGCCTGTACAAGGTTGTACCCCTACCAGCAATGGAGGAGTGTTCCCCTTGCTCCATCTCCTTGCCAGCAAGAGCTGTCACTTGTGTTTTTGATCTTAGCCATTCTGACAGGTATAAGATTGAGGAATCTCAGAGTTGTTTTGATTTGCATTTCCCTGATGGCTAAGGATGCCAAATATTTCTTTATATGATTATTAGACATTTGAAATTTCTCTGTTGAGAATTCTCTGTTTAGCTCTGTATTCCAGTTTTTAATTGGATTATTTAGTTTGCTGTTATCTAGTTTCTTGAGTTCTTAATGTATTTTGGATATCAGCCCTCTGTCAGATGTGGGATTGGTGAAGATCTTTTCCCATTCAGTAGGCTGCTGTTTTGTCCTATTGAAGGTATCCTTTGCCTTACAGAAGCTTTTCAGTTTCATGAGGTCACATTTATTAATTGTTGATCTTGGTGCCTGATCTATTGGTATTCTTCTGTTCAGGAAGTTGTCTCTTGTGCCAATGCACTCAAGGCTTTCCCCCATTTTTTCTTTCAGGTTCAGTGTATCTGGTTTTATTCTGTTGTCTTTGAACCACTTGGACTTGTGTTTTGTGCAAGGTGCTAGTTATGGATCTATATACATTCTTCTACATGCTGACATCCAGTTAGACCAGCATCATTTGTTGAAGATGATTTCTTTTATCCATTATATAATTTTGGCTTCTTTGTTGAAAATCAGGTGTCCTTAGATGTGTGGATTTATGTTTGTGTCTTCAATTTGATTCCATTGATCAACCTGTCTGTTTTTGTGCAAATACCACATGGTTTTTGTTACTATTGGTCTGTAGTACAGCCTGAAGTCAGGGATGGTGATACCTCTGGAAGTTCCTTTATTGTATAGGATTGTTTTAGCTATCCTGGATTTTTTGTTTTTCAATATGAAGTTGGATATTGTTCTTTCAAGGTCTGCGAAGAATTGTGTTGGGATTTTGATAGGTATTGCACTGAATCTGTAGATTGCTTTTGGTAAGATGGCCATTTTTTTTTTTTTTTTTTTTTTACTATGTTCATCCTACCAATCCATGAGCATGGGAGATCTTTCCATTTTCTGATATCTTCTCTAATTTCTTTCTTCAAAGATGTGGGTTTCTTGTCATACCAATCTTTCACTTGCTTGATTAGAGTTACACCCAGAAATATATATATATATATAATCATTTGTGGCTATTGTGAAGTGTGTTATTCCCCCCTTTTCCATCTCTACCAGTTTATCATTTGTATGTAGGAGAGCTACTGACTTTTTTGAGCTAATTTTGTGTCTAGCAACTTCACTGAAGGTGTTAATAAGCTATAGGAGTTCCTGGTAGAGTTTTTTGGGCTTGTTTATGTATGCTGTCCTATCATCGACTAATAGGGATACTTTGAGTTCTTCCTTTCCAATATGTATCCCCTGATCTCCTTCAGTTGTCTTACTGCTCTAGCTAAAACTTCAAGTACTGTATTATATTGAGTAGATATGGGGAGAGTGGACAACCTTGTCTTGTCCCTGGTTTTACTGGGATTGTTTTAAGTTTCCCTGTACTTAATTTGAGTTTGGCTATTACTTTGCTATATATTGACTTTATTATATCTAGGTATGTCCCTTATATCCCTTATCTCTCCAATACTTTTATCATGAGGGGGTGTTAGAGTTTGTCAAAGGCTTTCTTTTAGTATCTAATGAGATTATCGTATTTTTTTTCTTTCAGTTTGTTTTTATGGTGGATTACATTGACAGATTTTCATATGTTGAACCATCTTTGCATCTCTGGGATGAAGCCTACCTGATCATGGTGGATGATCTTTTTGATGTGTTTTTGGACTTTGTTTGTGATTATTTTATTGTATATTTTTGCATCAATGTTCATGAGGGAAAGTGGTCTGCAATTCTCTTTCTTTGTTGTATCTTTGTGTTGTTTGGGTATCAGCATGACTGTGACCTCATAAGATGAATTTGTAAATATTCATTCTGTTTCTATTTTATGAAATAATTTGAGGATTATTGGTATTAGCTCTTCTTTGAAAGTCTGGTAGAATCCAGTGCTAAAACCATTTGGCCCTAGACTTCCTTTTCCTTCCTCTCTTCTCTCTCTCTCTCTCTCTCTCTCTCTCTCTCTCTCTCTCATTTCTTCTTTCTTTCTTTCTTTCTTTCTTTCTTTCTTTCTTTCTTTCTTTCTTTCTTTTTTGTTTAGGAGACTTTTAATGACTGCTTCTATTTCCTTGGGAGATTATAGGTCTATTTAAATTGTTTATCTGATCTTGATTTAACTTTGGTAAGTGGCATATATGGAGAAAATTATCCATTTCTTTTAGATTTTCCAATTTTGTGGAGTATGGGCTTTTGAAGTATGAAATAATGAATTCTCTGGATTTCCTGGGTTCTGTTGTTATGTCTCCTTTTTCCTTTATGATTTTGTTAATTTGGATATTCTTTCTCTATTCCATCCATTTTCACACAAATGACATGATTTCATTCTTCTTTAGAGACATTTGAAGCTTCATTGTGTATAGATATCAAGGTTTTTCTATCTAGTCATCTGTTGATGGACATCTAGGTCTGACATAGCACATTGAGGCCCATGTTGAGTTTTTTTTTGTTGTTATTGTTGTTGTTTTTATTTTTATTTTAAAATCTTGGCACAGTGGGGAGGTGTTGTAAAGTGTAAGAGTTGAGGCCAAGCTGCAAGTCCTCTGCTGGTTATCAGGATACATTGAAGGGGATAATGGGACTCTGCTCCTTCATTTTAGTTTTACCCCCTTGTTGTGAGGTGGGCACATCTCCAAACACATCTGTCACAATGTTGCCATAAGCCTAGAGCAATGGGGCCAATAGATTGTTGGCTGCAAACTCCAAAATGGTGTTATAAATAGAAAATTTGTTCTTTATAAATTGGTTTATCATAGGTATTTGCTACAGTGTTGGGGAACTGACTAGCAAAGTAAATGTAAGTGATAAAGACTTAAAAAAAACAAAAAAGAAATCTCAGAAGAGACCAGAGCTGGGCTATTGACATCTGGCTCTTACCAGCTGTTCTAAGGATCTTGACAGTCGGCAGAAGCCACGCTTTGAAGAGGGCTTCTTGGGAAGCATCAAGGAAATTGTGTTATTTGTGCATTGTTTGCAGTCTGCCATTCATCCTCCAGCCTTGCTATTATCTTCTTTCATTTAAAAAGCACTTAGAACTGCTTTGCTCGAGAACAAACTAAAATACCTCCATGTTCCCATTTCCTTCTCTCAGCAGTTGTGAATGTGTGCTCTCCATTGCACAGCCCACTTCCAATTCTAAAGACATTCTTTGGACAATAGATGCATAATCGAGCACTGTGCAGTGGAACACAGCAGTCTCTCTGTACTGCCCAGACTTGTTTTCACTCCAGCTGATTCTATTGCCAAATGCAATTTCAAACTTTTAGCTGAGGTATATTTGAGGATGCACATTTATCACACAGGCTCTAATTATGGAAAAGGCCTTACTTAAACAAACAATTATTCAGTCTCAACTTGATTACTAGAGCAGACTAATTGGTATTCCTGATTCCAGCTTCAATCTCCTGTGATGCATCCCACAAAGTAGGTTGGACCAGCCAGGACAAGACTGCAAGACTGCACAGTCAGACACATCAATGAGCCCTTCTGCATTCCATGCCTTCTTTCTGCTTCTCATTTTCTAAGAGGCACAATAAGTGTGTAGGTTGCCTGCTGAAGATTCCCAAAGGATCTTCAGTTGTAGGTAGCAAGACATGTGACCTTTCTTCTCCTTTTCCTCCAAGTCTACTCATTCAGTGTCTCCTCTCACTAGCAAGGTTAAACTATAGTGATTGTTGCCTATATTGTTAATGGCCATGTATAATTTAACATTCACAGAAAGCATTTTCACTTTTAAACATGAGCTCTGGAATGCCAACACAGCCTTTAGTATTACAGCAATATTTAAATTCTGTGACTGTAACAGGAGGGTGATAACACAGAATTGAAGAAATTATCTCCCATATGTTTTTTATATAAAAACAACCTTAGGCAGGCCTGCTGGTGCAGATCTATGATCCTAGCTACTTGCGACAGAAGGAGTGCAAGTTCAAAGCCAGCCTTAGCAACTTAGTGAGACTATCTCAAAAGGTGAGAACATGCTGGGAATGTAGCTTAGTGGTAGAGTGACTACCTAGCATGTGTGAGGCCCAGAGTTCAAGCCCCAGTACTGTCAAGAATGACTATGAATATCTGAGTTATGTCTTAAGGTTTTCAAAATATTATTACATCAATATGTCAGTTATCTATAGAGAAGACTGAGGTGATATCTGGTCCCTTCTGTAGAATACAGTGATGGGAAGCTGACGATACCATATGATGGTAGAGTTTAGACTGCTGCAACTACACAGAAATGATATCATAACTGTATATTAGATTTTAAAGCAGACACATGGAACAAAAACAATATAAAGACATCAAAAAGAAAAACATGAATGACAAGTAGAAATGGAGATACACTGATTCAAATGATTAGGAAGGAGAAGAAGAGGATGATGTATAAAATTAGGCTTTCTGGAAGCAGAATGAGAAACAAAAAAAGTGAACATTTAGTTTAGCAGCCAGGAGGAATAGGTGATGGTCACGGCAGCCACATTTCTGTTGACATCAGATCTTAAAGTCTTTTCTAATATCATTTTATGGTATAGATTCTGAATGGGAAAGAGATAAGTTTCAATGGCTGCCATTTTACAAATAGAACTTACTCAACTGCAGCCTTTTCTGTTCTCCAGTCCATGTCAGGACAATGTGCCATATTGCAGAACTTCAAGCATTTAAAACAAAACAGAACAAAAAACAACCCTTTTACTTTAATTTAGGTGTATATGAATAATGAATGTATATACTCATATGTATGATGCTCAGAAGAAGGAATCAGATACCTTGTCTCTGTAGTTATAGGAGAGTGAGAGCCTCCTGATATGGGTGCTGGGAACTGAACTCATGTCTTCATGATTGAGCAGCAAGTGATCTTAACCACTGAGACATCTGCCATCTCTTCAGCCTCAAGGGCCTTGGAATTTCTTCCATTGTCAGTCTTAGTTGGAGGTCTTGCCTACAAGTCTCTGCTGGCTTTGCTCCTGTCTGCCACCATCCATGCCTTTTGCCCTTCCCTCTTCTATGTTGTCTGCTCATGGTCTGCTTAAGACCTTGGAGATATCAAACACTGCCTCTGGAGGATGCCCTCATGGTGGTTCTGACTAGCTTTAAATGCAAAGCGTCCCCAAGGGGCTATTTTCTCCAATACTATCACATTGTCCTTTTCTTCTAATCCTGACCAACACTCTCCTGTTTTGTGGCCTGATTTTATGGAAAGAGATCCCATGGGAATGTGCCTGGGCCCTAATGACACTTCCTTCAGCTTATGGGTCCTACCACTGCCTTCTCAAGCCCTCAGCTTTCTCTGCCTTGGCACTTCTGACTTCTTTCTCATTTAGCCATTCTCATAGGAGTTCTATTTTCTCTAGCTTGTGCCTCACAGTCAATCCAATATGTCTGTAGAAAATTGAACTTCACTGTGAACATGCTTAAAGCTTATTCCCATGGGTCTTTTTTGGACTAAGAAGAGGACATATGGCTTGATAGTTGAGTACTTTATAAGTCTACCTACTAGCACACTTGAGCCTCAGCTCTGACACTCCTGGGAACTCACAGTAAAATGAAGCAGAACTGGATTTTGAAATTTTGTTTCTTGTAGCAACTTCTGATGATAGTCTTTAAAGCACTTCAACAAGGAATGTTCTATGAGGCTAGTATGGTACAAGCATATACCCTGCCAACTTTGAAACTCAGTTTAGGGAGTGGCTTCTCAATAGTCACAGAAGGAAGTGACTAGTTCTAAATGATGCTCACTTTCATGAGATTACAAAAATTGTTACTGCATCTTATTTCTAGCTTAAGTGATGTGAAAATCACAGGAGGGCAAAGAAATCTTTTTGTTTTCTTGTTAAAATTCTTAGCAGTCATTTTCTTGAAAAATTCTGAACAGCATCCTTCTTAATAGCCAATCTAATTTCCTCCAGTCTCACTACTGATTGAGATGGAGGAGATTAATGGAACATGGCCAGGTTCATTCTTAGTGGGCAGTTGTGATAGATGGAATACCACTGGCTGGACTGCACTAGCTATTCCAACAACTCCTGTTTCTGACAATACACTGTCCAGCATATCGATTATGTTAACCTTTAGCTGTAAATCTGTGTCTGGAGTAGAGAATTGCAAAAAGGCTCATTTGTCAAGCACAACCTTAATCAAAGATTGTAATTGGCATTAATGAATCCTCAGTCAAAGAACCTGCTTAGAGAACCAGTTAAAGATTGGTTCATGGCAGTGTATCCATCAGTCATCACCATCTGGAATGAAATCTGACTGCTGTGCAGGGAATCAAGGGAGGAGGTTTGGGAATTTTTCATTTTTTTTTTTTTTGATAGACAGTTACCCACATTCATCATGAATTATGTTTGGATTGAGTAGATGACCTTTTGGCAAGACTTGGTTTGATCATCCCTTAATCTTTTCTCGTAGGAAATCCATTGAAGAGATAATTTAAACATCTTACAAAGAGGAAGCAGAGGGCCAGTTTAAATTTAATTCAAGAGTCATGTATTTGTCAATCACGGCTTGTAGACATTTTACATGCATTATTTCATAAGTGAAATTAGATCTCACTCAACCTCTGTTTCCAAAGATCGATGTCAGCAGCACAGAGTGACCTTTTTTTTTTTCTTACACCGGATTCCATTTTGTTGGTATCATTTGTACCTTAATTTCATTGCAATAGAGAACTATGCACTCTCTTCTCTGTTTTTATATCCTTTCTCTTGTACTCAATATGTTATCCATGAGGCTAGGGCTCATGGGAGCCAGAAACTGTGACTTGCCCTTTATCACTTCCCTCACTCCTGAAATAACAGTCAAGTTTCCTCCATCTCTGTAAGCAACACCTTTTACACATCTTGTCCCACCTCCTTAAAAAGGTTACCAACAACCATATCAAAGTCAAAGAGAAGGAAAAAATAGATCTCCCTGTCACAACAGCCTCTGGCCTTTATGTACAGCCTGCAGGGTCAAGGGGCCAAAGGTCAGATTATGTTGTCAAATGTTCACTTCAACTTTATCACCGTAAATGTATTTTATTTTTTAAGCACTCTGATGTCTGTCTCTTTTATGTTTCTGCCTTTACTGTCCAAACAGTTAATCTCAAAATTTTATAACGCTTTGTTATCAACATTGGCTATATTCCAAGAATTTGACAAATATTTTCTGATTTATTTTTAATCTTCACTTCATTGTACTTCCTTGACCTTGGGTTTCTGAGTAATTATTACTTTCACACTTATTGTAACTTATTCCTCCTTTTTAAATAACTTCTCGATTGCAAATATAATTCATAAGGCCCAAAGGGGATGGCCTGTTCTGAAGTCCCAAAGCTTTTTTTCCCACCATCTTGAGCAGACATTTAAAGTTCTGAGTAATTTTAAGATTATGTTAGAAATTTTCACTGAAACAGTTGATCTGAGTGTGGACTATTGATTGCTCAAGACTGAGAGGGATGTTGGGGATCAGATACCAAAACATGATTACGTAGAAGGAATGAGCTCAAATTTGCCACATATGAGTGAGGCCATTATGGTTTCTTATTGTTTATGTTGGAAGAACTTGAACAGTGGCATTTGACAGTTCAAAACATGAAGAAATGATAAAGCTAAGGAAAACACTAATTTAAGGTGATTAGTATATACTATAGACTGTATGCTTGTTGGCATATTACATTATATCTCATAGGCATATTCACTGAGTATATGCTACTAATAAAAAGAAACAGTTCTTTATTTGCTGGTAGATGTAATATCATGGGAAAATGTACTTCAAACATGCTTCTTCTATCAAATAATTGTCAAACATTTAGATACTTGGGGAACATGGCGAAAGGTACAGATGAAACAATGTTACTAGAGAAAACTTGGTTTCTAGTATCATGGAATGTACATTCTGAGTCAGCATCAATCATCACTGAATACTAAAAAAGGTCAGGATATTCAGCACAGATCCTGATCTCTTAAAGTGAAGAATTGCAAAGACGATATAAATACTCATCTTTATAAATTAAAAAATAAGTTAAAGATGTATATTAAGGCATCTATGCACTCAAAATATATGCTATCTCTTGATTCAAAGCCAAGTTATCTGGGAAATTCATCTCTTCAGAGTGAAGCAGCATAAGTTGTTGCTGCACATAAACTAAAATAAGTTGCTGTCTTGGAATGCTCAATTAGAGTATCTGGCAGCAAGTATATACTTGCTGTACTTTTAGTGCTACCACTGGTACTTAGAATATAAGAATAATTGTGACACATACCTATTGTGCAGTATTGTGCTACACAAAGAATAGCCACTTCATGTTACTTGCAGAACAATTGTACAGGGTAATCACAGGATCCCAGAATCACAAATGAGATTCTGAGAGTTAGATAATGTCTTTTTAGTATTAATGTCAGGCAGTGGCAGAATGTAGATTTAAACCAATGTCTCCAAAGTCTAGGCTTTGACTGCACCTCCTTTGTGCTAGACTTAATTTCTCAGGGCCATAACAGCCATATTGTTCAGTGTAGGTGTTCATAGGCTTCTTGAGTGTGGATGCATCCATATATGGGCTACTGCCTCCACTACTTCCCATAGTAAACTATAAATTTCTAAGGCCCCTTTGTTTTTAAACTCTCTGACCAAATGAAAAGCAAAACAACAACAACAACAAAACAAATTGCCCAGTTGATGAGGGACGATGCCATCATTAGGATCACCTTGTTATAGAAGGAAAGAAAATTCTTGTTCTTTCCATCAAATCACAGATTCATAGACATGGACAGAGAAAATTGCTAAAATGCTATGAATATATTATTAAACCATATCATAATTAATTTAATTACAAATCACTTGCTAGAATATGTTATCTCAAAATCCATTCTATCAATCCTGTGGTTAATCCAGTGTCATTTTCTCCCCATGTGATTTTAAAAGTTTCCCTTGCTTAGATGGGAACATGAATTTTAAAAACAGTTTGTGCATTGTCTTCTTTTTGAGAGAAAAATATTAGGTTTTATCACCATAATATCTAATACAAACCCCAAGTAAGACACATATCTTAACAATATCACCAATTATTATAAATCATGAATACTAAACACTATCAGTAATAAAAAGGCTCATTGCATACTAGCTAGTGGGTCTAGTTACTGAACATATTTTCATCCCATCATCAATTTTTGTTTGGGCTATAATAGCAGTTAATAGTAGTTGAGATATACTTCATTATTAGGGCCAAATGAGACAAGAGTTTATTCAATTATTTGAGCAGCTGAAAAGCACAATATAGACATTTTGTGATAATTTAATTTGCTTTATTGATTAGGTTCTGTTAACCACCCCTTCTCTTTAAAGTGACACAATGCAAAAGTACAAAAATTATTAGCTATGATTTTGCTAACAATTACATGGATACATCTATACATCTCTCTCTGACACAACAACCTTGAATCAAGGTCCTTCAGGAAGTATGTTTTTATTTTATGTTAGCTTACATATATATATATATATATATTATATATATATATATATATATATATATAATGGATTTTGCTGTTGGGATTTAAAAACCTAATGGGAAGCAATTCGATAGAGAACACATTCTCTTTCCTTTCACTTTATTTGTATTTTGAGTATTGTTGCATCATGGTTACTCTAGTGAGAAGGAAATATGAAAGAAGGAACGCAATGAAAACAAAATATGAATGTAGCATGCATGAGGCATGGACTCTAAGTTTGGGTGCAGGGGCTCATGACTGCTAAACATCAGCATGGCTATTTTGGGGAATTTGAGAACTTCGGAACTTTTGTTATATCCAAGCTTAGATGTCATTTGTAGTTTCTCATACTGTTTGAAAGATTATGAAAGTATTTGGAAAACTCTGGAACCTGAAGTGACATCTAAACTGAATGGGTTTCTATATAGAAACCCAAATATCTAATTGCTTTTCAGGGACCCTAACTTTGGAGTCTTGTCCCTTCCTTGCTCTGGAGCAGAAGAAAGTCTACCTGCTTCATTTTACAGTAAGCAATGACGGTAGAGAAGATAGGAAATCTTTCATGAGCACACATGAAGTTCTTCCAGGGAATCTGACTACATAGCCACAGACTCTCCAAATGAACAGACCTTAGTAGAAATTCTGGCTCTGTCTCCATGCGGCTGCATCATCTTTTAGCCTCAATTTCCTTCTTTTTGTGAACTGAGGTTAATTGAACCGGTTCACTAATTGTAAGAAGTGAATTACACAAATTACACATCCAAGCATTTATTTCATTGACTGGCCTACATTAAGTGCTTAGTAATTGGTTTCCAAATCTTATAAGCTAGACTGATCCTTTTCAAGACATTCTCATCCACAATGTAGGAAAACACATAGAGCTCTCAGATTCTAAGATGCTGTCATTGATTCAAAACTGTAGCTCAGGAATCCTAGGTACAGGAATCAAATCCTGTAGTCATCTTACCTCTGCTAGAGACTCTTCAATTCCATTTCTTCATAAACATAGAAACATTGTAAACAGGAGTATATGGGTGAGTCTATGACTGTGAAAATGGTTATGTTTAAAAAATAAGGGGAATGGTGGGTAATGTCCATTGATAACAGAAGGCAAGGGGGAGCACACTTATTTTCCACTCTCCATGGCTGGGCTTCTAAGCATCCCAGTCAACACTCGAGCTGTCTAATCTCATGAGATATCTGTCTTTTTTGTCCATCATCAGAGGGACACTACCTTCTATTGTTGGATTTATTACAGCAACTCCACGTAGTTAAAAAGGAGGTTTATTTTGGGGGTAACTTACAGCTAGTAGAGGGGTAGGTTACAGGAGAGGTGAGGTGCAGTCCAGCTGGGTTCTCTGGAGAACTCCACTCAGTCTGCCATCTAGCATCCAGGTCACCAGGAATCAAGAGAGCTGGCACATCCAGACACTCAGGTCTTAAGGGCTCCCATCTCAGCCCCGCCCCAGGGTCTGATCATAGGTAGGTGTGACAGTTACCCAAAGACTCACTGGGGGTAGTACTTCCAAATCAAAGCCGAAACACCTACCCACTACAACCTCCTATAACCTTGCTCTAGTTTCCCCATCGTTTCTGGAAATCTGAGCCTAGTGTGTATGTAATTAGAGTTGTCTGCTTAGAGTTTTCCCTTACTCCTATTATTTTGGTAGATTCCTGTGTGTCCTTTAGTATCCAAATCTCACACCTTTGTTCAGTGAAGTTTTTTGCAAAAGTCTTCAGACTGATAGTCTATTCTTCATGTATGTATTTTGGAAGACACCAAATAAAACTAATAGACTTTCAAGTTTGAGAACCTATTATATGCTAAGTGCTATTTATGATATCTATCTGTCTATCTATCTATCTAGCTATCTATCTATCTATCTATCTATCATCTATCTATCTGTCTGTCTACTTATCTATATGTATGTAAATTTAAATATGCAAATATAAATTTGTTAAGCAAGATCTATAATTTCTTTCATTTTAGAGAATAAAAAATAAAGTTTAGAAAATTTAATTTGTCTAGGGTGTGCTGGCTAGTTTTGTACCAACTTGACACAAGCTAGAGTCACTGGAGAGGAGGGAGCCTCAATTGAGGAAATGCCTTAATAAGATCAGGCTATAGGCAGGCTTGTAGGGAATTTTCTTAATTAGTGATTGATTGGGGAGGCGACAGCCCATTATGGGTAGAACTGTGCCTGGGAAGGTGGTCCTGGGTTCTATAAGAAAGCAGGCTGAGCAAGCCATGAAGAGCAAGCCAGTAAGCAGCACCCCTCCACAGGCTTCTGCCTCCAGATTCTTGTCCTGTTAGAGTCTGTTCTGATTTCCTTCAATGATAAACAGCGATATGGAAGTGTAAGCCAAATATACCCTTTCCTCCTCACTGTGCGTTTTGGTCATGCTGTTTTATTGAAGCAATAGAAATTCTAATTAAGACACAGGGTCACACACAAAGGAAGAAAAGATCTGCTCTAATGTTTGTACACTTACCCGCCAGGGTCATAGTTGTTTGATGGCATGATATTCCTTCTATAATGCTGAGAGTTAATGTCTTATTTCTCTTGAGGGTATTCCTTGGCACATAGTAGGAACTTAATAATTGTTTACTGAATAAATGTTTTTATGAATACCAAATAGATATTTATCAAATGAGTAATTGCTAATCAGGATCAGTTATATTTAGTTGATTGGCATACAGCATTTTTCATTACTGAAGTATAATAATGGCACTCAATTTCACAGTTTGAATTATTTTTTTCATGAATTTTCTTGGCAAAAATTATGTCTCAGAAATAAATAGTTATAAGTTCCATGGATTTTAGTATTTAACTCATGCTGTTAAATAATGTCTAATTTGTTAACTGCAGAGATTTCTTATTTTCTCTGCTTTGTTAATTGAAGGCCTTTATATATGTGCAAAGAGATGATGCAGTTTTTCCATTTGTGAAGAACTAAATGAGCACCTATCCATGTTTTCAAGAAGTTGTAATCATTGATTTGTGACAAAGAATCAAATTACACCATATAATTATGAGACTAACTTTCTCCTCTTTGTACTTAAGCTTCCAGGTATATTTGAGATCTTATTGTTAGATTTGGACTTATGAACTTGATTTAAATATTGGCACAGACTTTACCTATGAAAGTACTATGAAAATGAGAGTACTATTCTTTGGGATAAATCAGATTTCATTGAATTAGTATTGGTCAATACACTTTGAGCAAAAATAATTTTCTTATTGTATTTCAGAAAGCATTAATCTAAAGACATGCCTCATACTGTCTTCTGACTTTACTTAAAAGATATTAGATTAGGAAAATGGGTAGGAACGTTATCAGGGAAGGAAGTGTAGGTTCACATTAATTATGGAGGTGTCTTCATTTTTATCAAGGTTAGCTTTAAAATCACATAGTGGTCTATAATGATCAAATTAGGTTAAAAACAAATATTGAAACTGGAAGAGACTGATTTGAGTAGAACTTTTTGGTTCTTACCTTCTCAATTTTTGAATGTTTTATCTTCTCATTTCGTGTTTAATTGGTTCAAGCAGAACAAAATAAAACAAGCTCATCAACACGGTAGTGATTTAGATCGCACAATAAAAATGATCTTTTCCAGCTTCCTTCTCTTTTGCTTTCCAACCATTAGTCCCCATTTCCCTGCACTCCTTTTAGCAATGAGTACTTGTGCTAATGAAGTAGAAAGATCTATGAACAGCTTTTAAAGAAACATTTACCTTCCTTGTTGAAAACTAGATAGCTGTTGTTGTGCCTTTATACCCCTATTTCTGTCTGGACCTTGCAAAGGATGTCCACAGATGTAGCAGATTATTTAGTGTTGGCTTGCCAAGCATGAAGAGAAAGGTCATCACATTAAGAGTGCTAGGGTAGACCAGAGAAAGAACATGGGTTCTTGTTAAGCAACTGAACCAGGGCCAGAAGCTGCTGTCATGGCTTCCTATTAGGTAAGGACAAATGATTTATTTGTTTAAGCCATCACAAAGGGATCTGCTATCACTTCCAGTCAAAAAGTTAACATATAGAATTCATGAGGAAGCCTAGAAGCACTGGTGGGGAACATTATGGAGGAAACAAACCTATTCCTTTTATTCTCAGAGAGGTGCTATTTGGTTCTCACTTGGTGCCACATCAAGATGAGAATAAGACAAGAACAACCTTATGACCTTTCCTTAGAAACTTGTCAGCCCATCATGGTTAATGATTGAGTAATGTAGCAAGAATCTTAAAAGGTCTTATTAATAAAATCAAACCTGATGCCAGTTATTGGAGTGAATACTGGAAGATTAGAGAAGCAGAACAAGCCACAGCTACCTCACCTTGCCATTTCCTCAGCTGATCCTTTTTCCTCAAACTGGAAGCCTCTATGTCCTCATCTGAATGGGTCTCAGCTGAACTGTTGCTCAAAAGCCTAAAAGCTTGACCAGGCTCTAGTTCCTGGTCCTCACACCTTATATACCTTTCTGCTTCCTGTCATCACTTCCTGAGATTAAAGGCATGACTCACCATGCCCGGCTATTTCCAGTGTGGCTTTGAACTTGCAGAGATCTGGATGGATCTCTGCCTCCCAAGTGATAGGATTAAAGGCATGTGTGCCACCATTTTCCGGCCTCTAGGTCTATCTAGTGGCTGTTCTGTTCTCTGACCCCAGATAAGTTTATTAGGGTGTACAGTATTTTGGGGAACACAATATCACCACAGAGTAAGAAGTCATCTGGGAGAATTCCTTCTTCATTTCTTGAGGGGAATGTGTCTGGGGATGGGGAGTGCAGAAGTCCTGGTGGCTCACTCTTGTTTAACTATTGTCTGTTCCTATGAGGCTTGCTGAAAATGTCCCCTTGCCTTTCTTTTTAATTCAAAAAATAAGTTATTGAGCAATAGCAAAAGCAAACACAATCCCCCACTTCCCTCTTGCAGTTTATATCTTGGTGAGAGAGGTGAGTATATCTCAAATTGTAAAAATGAGTGCACTTTTAGAAGTAAGAGTAGGTGCTCTGATGTGCAGGGGACAGGTCTAAGAGCACAAACAACATGGACATCTGCATTTGTGATGCTGCAAATGGGGAGATAATTCTTCTGAAAATGACATTTGAGCAACTATGAAGCTAAGGTTGTTGCTGTAAGTTGTCTTAGCTCAGTGTCAGCTAAACATAGAAAAGGAGAGGAGAGCTTTCACAGATGAAGGGAGAGCATGTACTCAGGACTGAAGGAAGAAAGAATCCTAGTACACTGAAGTATCTCAAAGATCACTTGGAAATGCTGAGCACAAGGGGAGGAGACCAGAATCCAGAGTCTATAGGATCTTATCATTCTTGAGGTGGTTTGTCTTCAGCCAAAGATGATGACAAGCCACGGAAGAATTCAAGTCAGAGAGTCATGAATACTTCAGTGTTTTGAAAAGACCAATCTTGCTGCATCATGGAAAAATGACCAGTGGGGAACGATCCTAAATGCAGTCATATAATTAAGAATTTATTTACTTGATTCAAGCCAGAGATAATGGCAGTTAGATGAAGACAGTTTTGTTGCTGGCAGTTGTGATGCTATTAGGGGTGGGAACCTGTGAAACATTTGATAACTGTGTTTAGGAGGTAGACAAACACAGACTGAATGGTTATCAAGGATATGGACTGTGTAAAAAAGGACCTACCAAGGATTGCCCCTCCATTCTTCAATATCCCCTGCTTGCTCCTTGAATGAATCCTGATTCTCTTCTCTCAGGTTGGAAAGACCCAAGAACTGGGGCAGGATACTACATTTTCACTCTTAGACTCACCCATGATGTTTGGATAGGCTTAAGAGGTTTATGGCTCTTGGACAGCGATAACAGGATGGAAAAAGTTGTGATCACCTCTACTAGTCATTTTATCATTACCAATGACAGTATTAGTTACCTGTCTGTTGCTTTGAGAAAACAGCATGACCAAGGCAACCTATAGAAGAAAAGGGTTTATTTGGACTTACTATGTTAGAGGGATAAGTGTTCATGTTGGTGACAGGCATGGCAATAGTAATTAGAAGCTGAGCTACAAGCATGAACAGAGAAAGCAAGCTAGGAGTAGTCAGCCTTTTCAATCTCCAAGCTGCCCCCAGTGATACACTTACATCAGCAAGGCTGCATCACCTACATCTCCCCAGACAGCACCACTAACTGGGGGCCAGGTGTTCAAGTGCCCTAGACTATGGGGAACATTCTCCTTCACGTCACCAGTACATTTCAACTTGTCCTGCTTACCTTCCTGATGTCTTTGACTAACAGATTCCTAGCTGACATGGAAGATATCAGGATACATCTCACTGTGGCTCCTTACTCTTTTGAGACTGTATTATCTGAAGTCTGTTACTGCTTCCCTCTTGAAATTCTAGCTTTGCTAAAGATACCGTGGCCCTGACCTACAGCACAGCACAGATTCGGATCAATATAATAAAGTCCCTTTCCCCATTATTTCTGCTGGGAGGAAACCTGTATTTAGGAAATGATTGCCTTTTTTCCATAAATATTATTTTTCATAAGTTTAAATTTTAAGATATACTTAAGAAGTAATAGAAAGTTTCCCTATACTCCCACAGATGGTTGCTTCTATTATTATTACCTTATATTATCCATATTCATAGTATCATGCAGAAAAATGAGCTCACACAGTTAAAATTGGAAGAAGAAAATTCTATAAGTGAACAACCGCCACCAGGAAACCTATCACTATCCTAGAAACCTTGTGAACCACAAGGGGATTTGATCCCAGTTCATAGAGGGAGCCTGGGACAGCAGTATTTACCTAGACTCTGAGGAGCCTGAGATGCCCATAGAAGGGCCCTGAAAGGCCATAGAAGCACTGTGCTTACAAGGCAGTAGCCTTGCAGAGTTAGGAAAGAACCAGTTCCCTTGAGCCTCATTTTCTCACCACAGAGTTTTCAATGTCATAGTAACAAAAACACTGCAAGGCCATGCCAATTTTATTTTCTTCAACACAGCTCCCTAAATTGGAGTGGCAGGCTAGAGGCCAGGTTGCTCTGTGGATACATTTCCAGCACCAATGCTACTGAGGTATGCCAGTTGAACAGAAATAAGTGAGCATGAACTCAATAAAAGATTGCAGAGGCGCA
The DNA here is from genome assembly GCF_004664715.2 of Peromyscus leucopus. Lineage (NCBI taxonomy): Eukaryota > Metazoa > Chordata > Mammalia > Rodentia > Cricetidae > Peromyscus > Peromyscus leucopus. Next base: position 30,015,681 of record NC_051079.1, on the reverse strand, counting down.
GCTGTGACCTCATTTCTACCTGGGAAAATCTGCTGCTCTTGAAGCTGCTGTTGGCTCCATAGGGCCGGACATTCCCCTGCCCACACACTTTTGGAAGCTCTAGTTCGACACTATCAGTGGGGATGCGAGTGGGGAGTGACTGCATCTACCACTGAGAACACAGATCCTGTTTCTTGCCAGGGTCAGTATCTATTAGACCATAGCCCAGGAATGCTTACAATCAATTTATTTGCTTTTCATTTCGTCTTTCAGCCCTGACACTGCTGGTCTTCCTTTCTGGGGTGTGGAGATAAGTTCACACAGGAAAATGCAGGTCTTCAGAAATTATCAATGCTTTGAAACTAGAATCAGTTGCTCTCTCCATTGACAGAATAACACACATCACCTGCCCAGAGCAAGAAGCAGAGTGCTCTCTCAAAAAGGGCCAGATGGGGTTGTCAATAATTTACTGTGACAGTGTAGAAGAGGGCCAGGTCTCTGATGCTCATTTTGCAATTACATCCTCTCTAAATCTTATTCTTAGCAGCTATTAGTTTTAAAGCCCACAAAATGGAACAGGCCTGCTCGACTATCTTTAGTCAAAAATCATTCTCTTCCCATTCTGAAACAATTTAATGCATTATCTTAGGTTGTGAATAGGAGAAGGGGAGGTTGAACATTCTCACTGAATGATGCTGCTGATGCAATAGGCAAAGTTAGCGAACCTATTCCTCAGACTCTCCTGGGAAGAGGCTCTAGGAGCTGTCAGTCTTCCACAACTTACAAACAAGTACGTGTGTGTGTGTGTGTGTGTGTGTGTGTGTGTGTGTGTGTGTGTATGTATATATGAGATATATATATATATATATATATATCACATATATATATCACATATATATAATGATTAATCCCATAAGTCTCTTGATGCCTTTGCAATGCAAATGTAAGCTTGACTTCTTCTGAGTCTTTCAGAGTCTTCAGTTGTTAATATTAGCTCTGCAGGAATTACGAATGTTAACACTGGAAAATTAATTCATAGGATGTTTGTGTTGGTGGCCTTCTAGGACTGTCCAACTTAGTCCTTGCGCTCTGGAGACCAATAAACAAGTTCGGGGAGGTTAAGTGATTTGCTAGGTCACCGAGATACTGTGAGGCACAAAGGAGACGAGCGAATGCATTTGTCAGTGCAGGGAACTGCTCTCTACTAGTTTCCATCGCGTCACTTTTAACCCAGTGGCAGCCCGAGGACTCCTAGATGCTCTGCATTTTTCCATTTTCTCATCAGTGGCTGAGCCTCAGCTAAGACAGATGAAAGTTGGAGTAAAAAATTCCTCTTTTCCCATTATGTTTGTAGCATAGGAGAAGGACGTTAAATGGCTGAGTAACTGTATATGTGCATATGTGTGTCATGTGTTATGGGGGGGGTATTTTGCAGCTTTACCAGTCTCAAAGCACTCTTATTTGTGTAATAGCCCAACACCCAGCAATTATTTTCAGATTATGTTAATGTGTTGCTTCCCCCCGCCCCAAAGCACTTCACTTGTGGATTTTGCAATCTGTTTACATGTGATGCTAAAATGGGAAGGCTATTATTAGCTGGGAACTTGGCAACGTTAGCTAGAGAGGGCTTTCTATGACTTGCATATTGTAAGCTAAGCAAGGCCAAGTGTAAGAGCATAAACTCTCTCATCCCTGTGCCATCCCAACTTGTACTTCTCCCATCTATTCTTCCTTCTGTACTCCTAGAATGCGGGGAACGCAATAACTGGTTGGCTCTGAGGGATTTATTGTATTTGTGGGCCAGTTCAGAATTTTTTGTATCAAGGCCCAAGGCACCCCCGAAAACAAGCCTATGGTTACAACTCTAGATTACAGACAACAGTACCCTTGCTCTGCTCTGAGCAAAAGGGCTAATTCATTCTCTTTATCCCCAGAGCTTAGTGAGGACACAGTGAGTATGGTGATAAAATGATGGAGTTGTCTTTAGTCATATCTAAAAATGAAAATAAATCCAGATCTATAATTAACTATGTAAATTTCAGTCTACGGCCATACCACACTGAACGCACCCGATCTCATCTGATCTCGAAAATTAACTATGTAAATTTCAAAACAAAACTGATCTGCACCTAAGGCTCAGGGATTATTGCTGGGGGTGAGTAGTGTAAGAAGTCAGAAGAACAGGAAATTTGCTGTGAGATTGTGTCTCCTAGAAGTATTAGAGAAACGACATCCATAAAGTCTTAACAACATAACTGCCTAAACATGACCTGAACAAGGGATATCAATAGGCATGCTAAGCATGGGAAGCTCATGAGGCCTCAAGCCCAGACAAAGAACTACAGACAACCAAGGGATACTGAGAACAGGAGAAATACCTTTTCCCAAGGAAGAGCACAACAATTGGTCATCCAATACCAAATGGTCAGCTCAGAAAACACATGTATAAGTAACATTTTACAGGTTGTATTTATATATTTAGGAACACACACACACACACACACACACACACACACACACACACACACACACCAAGAAATAAAGAAAACTAGGCCATGAATTTGAAAGAAGACAAGGGAAGTGGTACATGAGACAGTTTGGAGGGAAAAAAGGGAAGGGGGAAATGATGTAATTATATTACAGTTCCAACTTTTTTTTTTTTAAAGTACTCAGAGAATCATAGCTCAGTGCTATTTAAATCTAAAATAATACCATTGGCAGAGACCATAAGCAAAATTGAATAGTACCAGTCTGGCAAGATAAATATTACTTGTAAGAAAAACTCAACACGAAGTTTGAAAGGAAGCACTGTGAAGGAGATTGGGAACTGTATAGTAAAGGTTAATATTTATGTGTTTAAAAAAAAAACTTAAAAAAAAATCAATGAGAGATAATGAAAATCCCCCCAAAAGGAAAAAAAAAAATGAGATAAGAACACAGGCAAGAAGTTCTCTTAGAAAATATTCAAATGCCAATTAAATGAAAAAAGTCACCAAATGTTACTTGTAAATAAAATCACCATATTCAATGAATGAAGTCAGACACAGTACAGCAAATATCACGTGCTTTTCTAATTTGTAGACCCTAGATATTCTGTAGATTCATAAAACCTTGTATGACATGAAGGCAGGAGACAGGTGAATGAAGACTGAAGTCAATGGGACAAAAGAGGCGAAAGGGCAAGGCATGGGTGCACGGAATATTCAAGAAGTTCGTTTTTCACAGTACAGCACCATATATAATGAATATGGCAATAAAAACATACTCATTTTCTCTGTCTCTTAGCCCTGGAGAAATGGACGGATATTAGACATCCAAGAGTCTTAGGCCAACATCCGTTTCATATACTTAGCTCAACTATCAGGAAAAAATTTAAGTACATACTGCAATTATAGAAGTTCGGGGTCTTTTTTTTGGGGGGGAGTGTCTTGTAACAAAACTTATTTACAAATGGGTAGTTTAGTTTTTAATTGCACTTTATTTTTCTGGGTAGTTTGCTTATATCTTACCATTTGCAGATGCACCAGGGTAAGAAATATCTCCTAAGAAATTTTTTGAACATGGCAGTATATGGAAAAACCATATTTATTGTTTCAGACATTTAAAAGTGGTCCCTCTGCCAAAAAAAAAAAGGCCGGGTGGTGGTGGAGCACGCCTTTAATCCCAGCACTCGGGAGGCAGAGCCAGGCGGATCTCTGTGAGTTCGAGGCCAGCCTGGGCTACCAAGTGAGCTCCAGGAAAGGCGCAAAGCTACACAGAGAAACCCTGTCTCGAAAAACAAAAAAAAAAAAAAAAAAAAAAAAAGTGGTCCCTCTGTTCCACACATATTTGAGTTGGGAAGCCATGGGATGATGCAGCCATGGGACGACTTCGTTAAAATCTTGGCCCAAATTGAGCAGTTTTAACAACTTAATCTCAAATATGCAGATAATTATGGTCAAGTTAAGTATCGACTTCAATCTTGAACACTATAGCTTGATTTAAATTTATTTACGTCAACATTTTGATTCACATACACTGACGTCAGAATTGTGAACAATCATTTTGAATAAATTTTTCACTGTCAATGAAAATCAAATAACATGCATTGCACGTTGTAGCTGCAATGCAGAAAATGCTCAAAAAGTGATAGCTAATCCTTATTTAGGATAAACAGGTCAGGGTACTAGAAAGAGAATCATGTCTAGTTACGACAACTGACAAGGTAGTAAATATCAAAGTTTCCTAGACTAATTTATTCCCACCACCTATCAGAAGTTATTAAGTTGCCAACAAGTAAACCTGTAAGTTGTCACAATGCCTTTTCAGAGATCAAAAAGTATATATAAGATACATTGTGTGTATATGTGTTGAATGCATTTTTTTAAAATCGTGTTTTATTTTGCAAGGTTATTATAATATCATGCTCCTATCAGTTACTCTAAGTAACTGGGTGGCGAGACAGTCTACATGCACACACTGCTCATTAGAAATTAGAACAGTACATTCAAGAAGCAAAGAAGAATGTATCTGTTTGCTAAGGAAGAACAGCAAAGTCTTCCTCAAGAGTGATCATTCACAGAACAAACTCATGTCAAAGGATGAAAGTGCCAACAGAGACTGAGACAGTGACAGCAGCACATGGTTTATTACTTCCTGTGTCTAGTCTTTAAAACCCTGCGCCAGACTTAAGTGCAAACTTCTGAATCAACGGAATTATATTATAAGCATGCTTTAAATGTACTTATTTATTTTTGAGAAAAGGTCTCAGTCTGTAGTCCAGGCTGAACTCAAACTTGTGACCATTCTGCCTAAGTCTCAAATGGTGGAGCCTTTTGGTAGCAACACTCTCGGACAGGTTTATTTCTTTCTAAACTTGCATTTTTCTTTATGCACCCATATATTGTATTTTATTTCACTTTCCATCGCTCTACTGAGAAATAAAAATGATATAAATTTAAGGCACATGACATGATATTTTGATGTATGTAGATGTCATGACACAGTTGCCACAAACAAGTGAATTCTAAATTTATTACCTCATGTAGTTACCTTTTGTGTATGTGTGTAAGGATAGATGTATTACTCTCTTGACAAATCTGAAGTCTCTAACATAGTACTGTTATCAACAGTTAGAAGACCAGTCCTGTGGCCTCAGGAATATCCTACATACCTGAAGCTCTGCACCCTCTGAGCACAACCTACCTTTTTCTTTTTTTTAATAATTTTTTATTTAAAAAAATTCTTTCCTTTTACCTACTAACCCTTGTTCCCCTTCCCTCCTCTTCTCCTGCTCCCCCCACACCTTCTCCCTTACCACCTCCATCCCCTCCTCATAAAGGGAAAGGCCTCCCTTGTGTGGTCAACACTGAGCACAACCTTTCCAATTGCCCTACAACTTACAGTCTCTGCCTATTACCATTCTACTTTCCATCAGAGCAAAGACGACAGCACCAGAAACCAATGGTGTTGGGAAGACTGGATATTCTCATATGGAAGAATAAAACTAGATCTCCACCTCTCTCCTTATGTAAAACCAACTTGAGGGGTCAGAGAGGTGGCTCAGTGGTCCAATTATCTATTTTTGTTGTCTATGATTTTGGGGGGAGCATATACAAAATTACTTGCCAAGACTAATGTAAATTATCTTCCCCCCCTTTATTTCCTTCTAGGAGTTTGCCAGTTTTACATTTTGAGGTTTTATCTATCTATCTATCTATCTATCTATCTATCTATCTATCTATCTATCTATCTATCTATCTATCGATCGATCTATCTATCTATCTATCTATCTATCTATCTATCTATCTATCTATCTATCTATCTATCTATTTATACATACCCTCACTGCAGTTTACCCTCTCTTCTCTCCCCCAGTCCCTTCCCTGCCACCTCCCCCTACCTGCCCCATGTGCTCCTCCTCCATTTCTCTTCAGAAAAGGGCAGGCCTCCTATTGATATCAACAAAACACGGCACATCAAATTGCAGGAAGACTAAGCACTTCCCCTTGTGTTAAGGCTGAACAAGGCAACCCAGTATGAGGAATAGCATCCTGATAACAGGCAACAGAGTCAGAGACAGCTCCCGCTCCCGCTGTTAGGAATTCCACAAGAAGACCAAGCTACACAACTGTAACTCACGCAGAATACTTAGGTCAGTCCCATGCAGGCTCCCTGGTTGTCAGTTCAGTCTCTGTGAGCCCTTATGAGTCTAGGTTATTGATTCTGTGAGTTTTCTTGTGGTGTCCTTGATGCCTCTGACTCTTACAATCCTCTCTCCCCTTCTTCTGCAGGGTTCCCAGAGCTCTGCCTAATGTTTGGCTGTGGATCTGCATCTATTTCCATGCCAGTTGTGTTTGGTTCTATCCCAAGTCCCTGGGCCATGCAGCTTCTGAGTCCTGATACACAAGGCAGTGTCAGGGATGGGCTCACTCTCATATCATGGGTCTCAGGCTGAACTAGTCATTGGTTGGCCACACCAATCATTTCTGTACTACCCTTACCCCAGAACATCCTATAGGCAGGGAAGACCGTAGGTCAAAGGTTATATGGCTAAAATGGTATCCCAATCCCTCCGCTGAAAGTCTTGCCTGGTCACAGGAGATGACCAATATAGGCTATATATTTGCCATTGCTAGGAGTCTTAGCTGAGATCATCCTTGTAGATTCCTAGGAGTTACCCTTGCACTAGGTTTCTACCTCACCCAGAAATGCCCCCTCTTTTCCAGTTGACTCTTTGAGTGCTCTCTCCCTCTACCCCCAATACCTGATCCCTCCTGTTCTCATCCCCAGCTCTCCCCAGTCCAGAAATCTATTCTATTTCCCCTTCCCAGGGAGATCTGAGCATACCCCCTTGAGCCCTCCTTGTTCTTTTTTTTTTTTAATATAAATATAGTATGACCTAAGAATGCAGTTTTATTCTTCTGCTTCTGGACAGTTTCCTCCGTATTGCTGGTGAAGGGCTTGTGCTTTACTGTGGGTACTTGACATTTGTTGTAATCTGGAGATGGAGTTTCTAAAACAAATATTCCAAGGAGGCAAATGATCAGTGGGCATTTGGCTCCCATCTGCTGGTCCCAAGGGAAGTTCTGGGAACTTTAAGAGGTGGTATAAACATGGAGAAAATATTGTAGGTCACTGGGCATGAGACATCTTTAGCAATACTTTGTTCCTGGCTCCTTCCTGTTTCCCTCTCTGTTTTCTGTCCACCCTACTCCCCACAATGTTCTTTCTAAATACATGGAGTTAAGCAACCATACACTGAACCCTTGGTCATTTAAGTAAAAAAAAAATTCTTCCTTCTAACTTCTTCCTTAAAGTATTTTCATAATAGTGATGCAAAGCTAACTAATGGATCTTTCTTGTTGAAGACCATTTGGCTGTGAACATGCAAATTAATTTGAGTGTTCTCTATTCTGTTCCATTGATCTATGTATTTCTTTATATGCTATCACCTCCCTGTCTTGATTCCAGTAGTTTTGGAACAAATTTTGGAGTCAGAAGATGTGACACATCTAGCTTTGTTCTGGTTCTAGAACTGTTTGGCCATTTTGGATCTACACCATTCTGCGATTAAATTGGGCATATATTTTGTCTTTATTCTGGTGCTGTGTAAAGAAAGAAATTTTTGCTCAAATATTTGGATACTTTTCTCTTGCTGCTTTAAACATTCTCTGATTTCTGAAAATTTTATTAAGGTATGTCTTGGTGTACTCTTACATGAGTTGCTTCTGCTTAGCAATTTCATACTGCCATGAAATTGGATCTTCACATTCCTACCAAGACTTGTGATGTTTTGAATGAGCTCTTAACCTGTGTCTTTCTGCTGTGAATGTCTGTGGGTGCCACAGTTTCTTGACTGGTCTTCTTGCTGATATCTTGTAAATCACACAGACTTTCTGCACTCTTCTTCAATTTTTAAATTTAATTACAATTTTTTGGGGAGAATTTTGTACATTTCTAACCCTCCTTCTCCCTCCAACTCTAACTGTGTTCTCCCACTCCCTCTCAAATAATTGATCTCTTATCTAATTTTTATTGTTATGCACATATACACACACAGGGATTGATAAATCTTGCTAAGTCCATTAAATCTTGACTGTATGTATGTATATGTGTTTATAGCTGACCATTTGGGATTGCGTAACCTGTCAGGGATCTTTCCCTTGGGAAAGATAGGTTGTACTTCTCTTGGCAGCTTATGATTGCCTGTAACTCTTCATTTAGGGGTGGAACCTTATAAGAGTCCCCTTTCCAGATTGGCATGTCAGTTAATGTTCTTATTATGCAGGTCTTGTTTAGGCAACCATATTGTTGATATTTCCTGGGTACATCTTCTTGTCATGTATAGATGACACGAGATCACAGTAGATGATGTCCTGGTTGTCTGGCTCTTACAGTCTTTCTGCTCCCTCTTTTAAGATATTCCCTGTGTTTTGGGCATGAGGTTTGTGTGTTGTAGACCTGTCAGTAGGTGTTAAACACCCCATAGCCAGCTATGTGCATTTTTATCAGTTGTGGAATTCTGTAATGGTTTCTGCCTACCATAAGAAGAAGCCTCTTTGGTGAGGAGTGAGAGCTCCCCACTTATCAGTGGGCAGAAGGAGAAGTATTTAGAAAACAGTTAAATTATACTTGTTTAAAAGGGTCATAATGGCTGGTGTTCTGCTTGGTTTCCTGACCGCATCAGCTATGGGCAGTTGGCTAGGTTTAGAGTATCAAGCATGAATTCCCTTTTATTTAGTGGGCTTTAAATCCAATTAGGTGGTTGTTGGTTACTCCAAGATATAATTGCCATTATTATACTCTTGGGAATATTTCACTATTTTGGTCATTGTGGTTCACAAGCTCTAAAGCTGAGTGGTACTATTGATTGCTTTTCTCCCTTGGCAGCTAGCATAGCACCTTTAGAAACTATTAAAGCTATTCCTTGGGGAGGAGGCTTCCAGGTTAGTTCCAGTTGGATTTCCTCAAGTCCTGTGTCCCAAGTGTGCAGTTCTTCAGCAATGGGGCCTTACCTTCAAGTTCTCAGATGCAACCAAGGGCAATGATAATAAAGAATATTGTTTAGGGAGTGTATTGGACCCCCTGTCAGCAACTGGAAAGGAGATCTTCCATGCCTGAAGCAAGGGTTTTTGTTACATAGTCCGTGGCTCTTGTAGGTACATTATCACCCAAGTGGCATGACTTCAGTTAAGGCATATATATATATATATATATATATATATATATATATATGTAGTTTTCCTATGATTTCTCCCAAGGTCCTTAGTACTGTTTATCCTTCCTCCTTCCCTTTCTCTCTGTATGCCTTTCTTTGAGCCCCCCAAGTTACCTCCTCCCCCATTTTTCCCATTTCCCCTTTTGTAACACATGTGTCCTACAATTTCTTTTTCTTCTTAGACTTAACTCTTAGACTTAGAGTCTTTTTTGAAACTTTCTATTATATTTTCCACATACTTAATTTGTTCTTCAGCTCAGAATTTGTCTAGTTTTTCCCCCTTAGATACTTATCTATTTTGTCTTTTTGAGACAGGGTTCAAGTACCAAAGGCTGGCCATAAGCTTCACAAATTGCTGTTTTGGTTTTATTTCTGCCCTGATTTTTTTGTCTGTGGAACATTCCAGTTTTTATGGAACACTTTTGTTATCACTGAATTATCAAGTTTTGTTTGTTGTAGTTTACCCTGACTCTTTAAGTTGTTTTAAAGTCTTTAGTGGATTGCTTCAGAAGATATAAGCTTTTGCAACTAAGTCAGGCTAAGTGTTCAATCCATCCCTTAGTCCTTATCCATGGATGAACTCACTCTGGTTGTCTCATTCCCCGTTGTAGGAGGAATTTTTAGGATTAGATGCTTTACATCAATCTGGAAAAGCCAGGCAAAGGGTTATATTTTTCCATTTATTTTTTACTAGGGGTGTTCCTTGGCGTGTTCAAGATTTTGTATTTCTACAATTTCAGCAGAATTGAGCAAGATACCTGTGTGAGCTTCCACATGACCCAAGAGATGTGTGTGTGTGTGTGTGTGTGTGTGTGTGTGTGTGTGTGTGTGTGTGTGTGTGTGTATGGAGTTTGCCAACTACAGGAATAGAGGGTATCTGGAGTCTGAGAAGCATGTCTGGAAAAGCTGGGGGAGTCTCTGGGTAATGTGCTCCTAAGGACCACTGGGTCCTCAGGAAGAGTCTGCTAAGAGACATTTTTCTTGTGTTCTGCAGCATGGCTGTTGACCATTCTCAGCCCCTTTCCCAGCTCCTAGCTTTTCACATACAATTCAGCCATACTGAAGGAAGTAGACTACCAGGGAGTGTGCATGCATATAAGTAGGAAAGTGATTTTTACAGTCAAGCAATTTCACTTTTCATATTAACTTTACTGAGGTATACTTTACATGCACTAAAATATGTGCATTTTAAGGATAATGGTTTGATGTGTTTTGACAAACGTCTACATTCTTGTACCCACCAGTCTAATTAAGATGTAGGAGCTTTATCCCACTCCCAAATGTTCCCAGTGTTGCTGTGCAGACAGTGCTTTTCATTTACTACAGCAGATGATCACTGATCTGATTTACACCCTGTGGTAGTTTGAATGTAATTTGTCCCCATAATCTCATAGGGAGTGGCACTATTAGGAGGTGTGGCTTTGTTGGAGAACCTGTGTCACTGTGGGCTTTGTGGGCAGGCTTTGAGGTTTCCTATGCTCACGATACTGCTCAGTGTCTCAGTTGACTTCCTGTTTCCTACAAGTTGTAGGACTCTCAGCTACTACTTTAGCACCATGTCTGCCTACACACTGCCATGGTCCCTATCATGATGATAATAGATTGAACCTCTGAAACTGTAAGTGAGCCACCCAATTAACTGTTTTCATTTATACGATTGTTGTGGTCATGGTGTCTCTTCACAGCAATAGAAACCCTAACCAAGGCACACCCTGATTATTATTTTTGGTTAATACAGATTGCACTTACATGGAATCCCATATGATGTTATCTTGGTATTGGGATTGTTCTCTTGTAGCCCATGTTTTTGAGATCTCTCCACAGGGTTGCATCATAGTAAACATGCAAATATACTGCTCAGATCTCTTGTTGTGGAGACATCAGCTGACCAGAGGCTGCAGATTTTTTGCTCTGAATCCATCATTTTTTTGTGGTTAAAGCTGAAATTCTTTCACCTTCTTCCCAGCCATGCCTCATCTCCTATGTCCTAACTGCATATGACAGAGGTGCTGGGGTGGTCCCACAAACAGCACTTTCTGACCATCATTTTTGACTCAAGGGCTGCCTATTAGCTTGGACAAGATCTTGTTAGCAAGGTATCTGAGACGCTTATCCAACTATCCAAATCTCTTTTCTTCTCTTCTTCAAGAAGGCTTCACCATCAATGCCATGTGAGGGTTTTGGGTACTTCTTTTCAAACCCCTCCAGGTTTTAGGAATTTTCCTCAGTAAGCCTTTAAAATGTTTAATTCTATCTTGTTCCCTTCTTGGAGAACTAAATTAATTCATTAATTGTTTAGCACTTTGTTTTTTTTTTTTGTCAACAATCATTAATCCATTATAAAGTCATATAACCAATTGTTAAACTTTTCTTTATTAAATTGAAGCAGTCAGTGGAGACTGTCTTTTTCTCCCACTGGGTCCTTATACTCCTCCAAGAATTGAGTGGGCAGACATCGAAAAGTATAAACAGGAGGCACTTTATTGTCAGTTTGGGATTAACAACCTTAAATGGGATAAAACAACTTCAAACAGATAAAACAATTTAAAAAAGGTGGCCAGGAGGGATTTAAATGACACAGGTTTGAACTCTCAGTAGTATGGAACCAGCACAATTCTGAGAAGTGGTGCAAGTCAAAGTTCCTGAATGGATCAGGAAGCTAACCATGTCTGCAGCTCTGAGCTTTTGGGACAGTTCTCCCAGACTTCAGAGGAGCTGTGTCCTGCCTGACATGGTGGGTGGTCTTAGTGTCTGTAAGCTAGAAATGGCCTAGGAACCAAATTCCTATCTGCAGTTGGGGTGTGAAGTCTTGGTGTGTGAGGTAATGTCCATCAAGTTCTGTAGTCTGGCTCCAGGGAGCTTCCAGTTCAAAGAGGTCTCAAGTACCTCTGTCTCTGGGGAGACTTACCTACACTGGGTCCTGAAGACAACCATCTCTTCCTCCTCTGTTGAATTTTAATGCAGCCTGAGTTCTGAAGCCCACATTTATAGGGCATGAGCTGGTTCTAGCTGTGCTCAGTTGGGTTCTAAATAGCTGAATATACAACAGGGTGAATAGGACCAATCAGGGAAGAGTGGTCAAACTTGGTGTAGGGAGGAACCCTGAGCCCAACAAAAGCTGCTAAATGGCCAAGGGCTCTTCCTCCCCAGATACTTGTTAGAATGTTTCCCTGGTTTCAGAAGACCCTGAAGACTCCTGCTCTTCCCCATTTCCTTTTAGGGCTAGAAGAGATGGGTCCTTTCTTGTGCAGCAGTTGGATGGTTATCAGCAAGCGGTCAGCTGTCTGGGCTTGAGCCTGCTGGCCATCAGAAGGCTTGTAGCAGCACTACCTCGACACAGAGCAAAAATCTTTCCCCATATAAATAAAATTCCTCCACTTATTTGTAACCAAGTGTGCACATAGATATTTCTTTCTTTGATCTTGGCTAAATAGCAGAGGTGTATCTGCTAGATAATATGACACAGGAAAGGTTGTCTTCTAATGAGATGGTGAGAATGCTTTTAAAAGCATGTACCATTGCACTCTTGTGTAAGTAAGTAAGAACTTGTATTGCTCCATGTCCTTACCAATGCCTGGTATTACCCTTTTTCAACTAGTTCCTTTATTTTAGTAGGTGCATTTTCATATTTTGCTGTTATTTTAATCAACATTTTCCTGGTTACTTGAGGTGCTCAGCATCCTCTCAAATGCCTTTGGTCATTCAAGTAAATAGAGGGATAGAACAGTAGATAGACTTACTGAGATGCCCTGCCATTTTACAGGAACATATGTTTTAATTGAGAGTTGTAAGCCTTTATGCATTTTGAGTACGACTTGAGTTCATTGTCAGAGTACCTGCTGCAATGCTGTTATAAATAGTTTCTCCCAGTTGTTGTCTAGGGTTTTTAATTTTTCTCACTTAAGTCTTTGGAAAAGCAACTCATTTCATTTTGAGAAGCTGCACTTTATTAGTTGCTTCTCTCATGTTTACTGCTTTTGAAATCCTTCTCTGAGAAATCCTTACCTACCCAATATGATTAAATATTTTTCACATACCTTTTGTTACAAGTTATATATACTGTTTGGATATGCAATTTCTTTCTACTTACATTCTCTTGATAGTGCATAGTGGGAGGTCAAGGCTAATATTGTTTTCATACAGATAGATAATTGTTCTATTCTCACTTGTTAAAACTAGGATGATTTCCCTATTGACTCATCTTGATATCATTATGGGGAATCTGTTGATGCCATGTGGTAGATATGTTTAAGTGCTCCTCATTCTGTTTTGCTGATCTATGTATCCACGTGTACTCCAATACCACTTTGTTTTATTACTATAAAATATAAAATGATAAACATGTGATGTATAAAACTATAGCTCTATAGAGGTTTTTGAGTAAGACCCTATACTCATTGTTCACTACATCATTGTTCACCTTTTGGTTCAAAATTATTTTGAGAATTCTAGATCATCTGTAATTTCAGTGAATACCAGTATCAACTTATCTGTGTATATAAAGAGACCTGGAGAAATATGTATTACTACTGTGTTAATCATTTGGAGAGACTGTTGACATATTAATAATACAGTCTTCCAAACATATGTAGACTGTTGTCTAACATCTGCAAACACATGCTCCTACATTTGGGAAGGTGAGTGTGGTACTACTCATTCTGTCACAGCACAAGAGAAAGACTGACAATTCTAATTGTGAAGAGAATACTATGCAGACTATTGCGAGTGATTTCTCTCTAAATGCAAATCAGACTTTCTTGGTTACAGCTTTGGTGCCCACCCCGCTTTTCCTTTAACTTAAGGAAGTAGGAGAGGGAACACCAGAAAAAAATGTAATTAAGGAAGAAAGTGCAAGTTAACCACTACAGAGGCAGGCAATGTAAATGAGAGAGAATAAGGCCAGCACATAATGGAGACTGGCTTCAAGGCAAACTGGTAAGATCCTAGTAGAACTGCTGAATTTCTTCTAGCTTTTAGTTTCTTAATGGAAAAATGGGTCTAATCCTACAATGTTTCTCCCCCTAGTACTATTTCAAATCCCTTTTAGAATAATACGTGAATTTAACGGCACTGTAATTTCAGAGACATGAGTCCAGCAAAGAACCATTCTTGTAAAATACATCCGAGTCCTCTAAGTTGTCCCTTGGTTTTTTTTCCCACTTCTTCACCTATTTGGATATGTACCTCTGGAATTTTCCATGCTTCATTTTTTTCCTTTCTGTTAGCTTGTAGTTTTCAGTGAGAGGAGGCTTCCAAGCACTCAACTGGAAGGAAACTCTTTCCACAGCATTGACTGTCTTGGATAAATGTCTCTCTTTTCTATGGGACTATGCCTGAGGAATAACATATACTGGGTTTTTGGCCTGTCCAACACTACTGGCAAGAGAAGTATGTTCTTGACTTTATGAGATTTCCTTATTGACAATTATATTTGTACATTTTTTTCTAAAGTTTAAAATTACACTTCTAAAAGATTATTGTTTATAGTAATATTTCCTGGCTAAATGTATTGGTGGCAACTCTTAGCCTGGTTTGTGCAACATCATCTTCAGGTATTTTTTTGTTGTTGTTTTGTTTTTCTAAGTGGACTGTAACTGGAGAGTTTCTTTCTGGCTCCTGCCAAGGCCCTGCAGTCCTGCAGCCCACTTATAAAATAGTCAGTCAGATGCTTGTATTACTTATAAACTGTATGGCCATGGCAAGCTTCTTGCTATCTCTTCTTATATCTTAAATTAACTCATTTCTATAAATCTATACCTTGCCAGGTGGCTTGTGGCTTACCGGTATCTTACATCATGCTTCTCCTCCCGGTGGCTGGCAGCGTCTCTCTGACTCAGCCTTCTTCCACCCAGCATTCTCCTCTCTCCTTGCCCCGCCTACACTATACTTCCTGCCTGGCTACTGGCCAATCAGCATTTTATTTATCAATCAATCAGAGCAATATATATTTACCACATACAGGACATCCCACAGCAGTGGACATAAACTTGAGTCACACAGGACACAAGACTCTCAGCTGAGTATTTGTCTCTATGAAACTGGCCTCTGGGCATATCTCTGTGGGCATTTTATTGATGGTTGATTGATATGGGAGGATCTAGTCCTGTATCACCCCTGACAAGGTATTCTGGGCAGTATAAGAAAGCAAACAGCAAGTCATGGAGGGCAAGCCAGTAAGCAGCATTCCTCCATGGCTTCTGCTTTGGTTCCTGCCCCGACTTCCCTCAGTGATGCTCTGTTACCTGGAAGCACAAGAGGAAACAGCCTTTTCCTTTCCAAGTTTATTTTTGACCAGTGTTTTATCATGGCATCATAATGCAAACCGGGACAAGTAAACCTAAACATTGGCACTTTTCAGAAATACTTCTTCCCCTTTTAAACAGCTTGTCTCAATGTGTCAAAGATAATTGATCCACAAAGAGCCTTCTGCTTTCTTGATTAGTCTTGTGGTTTCTAAAGCAGCTAATGCCTTCTAATGTGATTCCTGCTTTTATTAGTGATCTTACCCCAGGATGTTCTTACAATATCGGTTCTGGCTCCTCTGTGGGTGGATTAATATGACCATGAACATATTAGGCTCATTTAAGATCAAATGAATTAGTAATATCAAGCATTCATTGTCCTGTGCATACCAAATTCCCTGTACATGGTAGACTTAGAGAAGGCACTTCATAAGAATTATTAAAAATGTACTCTATTTGCCTAACTCATGCTGTTCTTTAAAGTATAATAGTGCAAAATTTATTACTAGAAGCAAGCTAACTTAGCATTTGAGGATCTGAGCTGAGTAGTCAGGAGAAGTGAATTTTATTCCAGAACAAAGAACTCCTCAAGCTCAGCATGCAGAAATATAAATGGCAGTTGTTTGGGAGGGGGTATGAACAGTTATGCAATTTATGGCTTAGGGCTTGTACCCTGGAGTGGGAAAAACCCTTCGGGTTTTAGGCATTGCAATTGATTTGGGGGTATGTCTTTTGCATTCAAGCACCTGCTGGGAAGTTGTGAAAGGAAAAGAATAGAAATCTGTCCTCCAAACAATAACATCACCAGTCTACACATGAAGTCCTGTCACCTTCTATTTTTTCTCCAATGGGTGTCACTCAGTTGCAACTGATTGCTTTATGATGTCTGACTTCCTTCTTCATACAAATCCTTTGTTGAATGTTTCTAATCACTTAGCACCTCCCAGAGTACATGCTTAAATGTTAAATCAATCCTAAGTCAAATTTTTGTTTTGTAATTAAGGTCCTATTCTTATGTTTGGGCTGGTTGGCTATTTAAATTAATTGTAAAGAAGAAAAAAGTGAAAACACAGGTGATGAGCCCCACTCTCTGTTGAGAGCTGAAGTCTTTCCACGCCCTGCATATGTTCTGTGAAGTATGCTCCAAGAAGAGTTGGAGTCCCTGCAGACATAGGGAGGTCTAACATTTAGCGGTCTCAGCCAGAACATTTGAGCATGGTTGAGTCGCTTACAGACACTTGTCCCCTTAGAATATATTCCCTAGAGAGCACTCAGAGAAACTCTTGAAAGATAAAAGTCTAACTAACCACACATCTTCCCTGCTGAAAACTTTAAAGGTTTCCTACAGGGCTTGAAGTCTGTCCACATCACTATGGCCTATCTATCTGCCTGACCTTCCTTCGTTCTTGAAGCCCCCCTCCCACTCTCTTTCTGCTCTGTGGCCACTAGCTCTCTCATGTACTCATGCATGCCTTTTCCTGCTCAGGAGACTCCCCTGCTGGTACTAACTCCTCCACAGGTTTCCCATGATGTTCTTTCTTCTTCTCAGGTCTTCCATGAAAACGACTTTAAAGGAAGACCACTCCTTTGCTTGGTATCTCAGGAGCTCTTTACGTGGTTGTTGGCACATGCCATTATTTTTAAATTATATATTTACTAATTGAATATCTCCAGTTGATGTTCTTTATCATAACATGCAAGTCTTATGAGATTAAGAATATATTGTTTGTAATAGCCAAAACCTGGAAACAACCTAGATGCCCTTCAACTGAAGAATGGATAAATAAATTGTGGCACATATACACAATGGAATACTACTCAGCAGAGAAAAACAATGACATCATACGGTTTGCAGACAAATGGATGGATCTAGAAAAAATCATCCTGAGTGAGGTGACCCAGACTCAGAAAGACAAATATGGTATGTACCCACTCATAGGAAGATACTAGATGTGGAACAAGGATGACTGAACTGCTACTCACATCACCAGTGAGGCTACCTGGAAAACGGGACCCCAAAAAAGACATGGAGAAATGGATGAGATCTACATGAACAGCCTGGTCATGAGTGGGAACAATGAAGAGCGATGGTCGAGGGAAAGAGAGTGGGAGATCCTAGCTGGATCAAGAAAAGAGAGGGAGAACAACGAATAGGAGACCATGGTAAATGAAGACCACATGAGAAGGGGAGGAAGCAGAGAGCTAGGGAGGCCCACGGAGATCCACAAAGATACCGCCAGAAAAGACTGCTGGCAATGGACGAGAGACAGCAGGAACTGACCTACTCCGGTGATGGGATGGCCAGACACCCTGTTAGTTGTGCCATAAACCCCATCCAAGGAAGGTCTGAGGAATCTGGATGCAGACATCCACGGCTGGGCCCCTGGTGGAGCACTGGGAGTCTAATTAGTGAGAAAGAAGAGGGTTTATATGAGCGAGAATTGTTGAAGCCAGGGTTGGATAAAGCACAGGGACAAATAGCCAAACGAATGGAAGCACAGGATCTATGAACCAAAGGCTGAGGGACCCCCAACTGCATCAGGCCCTTGAACGGTTGAGACAGTCATTTGGCTTGATCTGTTTGGGAGGCAGCCGTGTGTTGGTGCCGGGTCCTGGCTTGTTGCATGAGTTGGCTGTTTGAATCCTGGGACATATGCAGGGACACTTGGCTCGGTCCGGGAGGGGGGACTGGTCCTGGCTGGACTGAGTCTACCAGGTCGATCCCGGTCCTCGGGGAGACCTTGATCTGGAGGAGGTGGGAATGGGGGGTGGGATGGGGGGAGGGGGAGGGGGGCGAGAGTGGGAGAACAGGGGAATCTGTGGCTATTATGTTGAACTAAATGATGTTGTAAAATAAATTTACTTAAAAAAAAAAAAAAAGAATATATGTATGTCTCTACTATACTCCCTGTGCCAACCCCAGTGCTGGTTGCCAGTGAGTATCTGATGAGATTATTTTTGATCTGTTTACTTTTGAATTCTCAACAAGTATGGGAGTAAGTATTTGGAGGTGACATACACTGCCATAAAGTGATGGTGTATGGAGATATGTGATCAGGTATATAGACTTTCTTCATTGTGGATTAGCTTCTAAGAGCATTGTGTGTAACTTGAAGGAAGGCATCTGCTCCAAATGAAATTATAAAGAGGCAGATTAATCAGGTTTTCAGTGTGCGGAGTTGAGGCTGTTCCCTTCATTCTTGTTCTAACAGGTTTTTCTCATACCATGGAAAAACAGCCTGTCATAGTTCTGTGAGGGCTGGTTGGGCCTCATGAAATGCACATCACTAGGCTGAGAGCTTTTAAACAGATTTCAGAGGACTTGGGGTGGGGAAATAGCTCCATAGGTAAAGGGCCTATGCTGCATGCATGAGGACTTGAGTTGGATCTCAGCATTAATGTAAAAAGCCAGGCAGGCCAGAAACTTGCAAATCCATTGCTGGGCAAGTGGAGATAGGAGGATTGTTGTAGCCTGGTGGGCAGCTAACCATGCCTCCTCAGTGATTGTCAGGCTAAAAAGAGACCTGGCCTGAAAATAAGATAAATAACACTCATTCAAGACACTTGAGGCTGGCCTCTGGCCTCTATAATCATACACACAGGTGTGTGTGCACCCATACACATATGCACCAGAATGTGTGCATGCATTCAACATATATAAGTGAAGAATAAGAAAATGTATTAAGGTTGCTATTATTTTCTTTTTTTTGATATATATTTTTTATTTTACAATATCATTCAGTTCTACATATCAGCCATGGGTTCCCCTATTCTCCCCCCTCCCACGCCCTCCCCTTACTCCCAGCCCACCCTCCATTCCCACCTCCTCCAGGACAAGTCCTCCCCCGAGGACTGTGATCAACTTGGTAGACTCAGTCCAGGGAGGTCCAGTCCCTTCTTCCCAGACTAAGCCAAGTGTCTCTGCATAAGTTCCAGGTTTCAGACAGCCAACTCATGGAATGAGCACAGGACTTGGTCCCACTGCCTAGATGCCTCCCAAACTGATCAAGCCAATCAACTGTCTCACCTATTCAGAGGGCCTGATCCAGCTGGGAGCCCTCAGCCTTTGGTTCATAGTTCATGTGTTTCCATTCATTTGGCTATTTTTTTCAATAATTGAGTAAAACTGAAATTTATTATATGCCACAGTCGTCCTAGGGACCTCCATGCTATATATATAGCCTCTATGGTTCTATGGGTTGTGGTCTGATTGTTCATTTTATATCTAGAATCCACCAATGAGTGAGTACATACCATAACTGTCTTTCTGGTTTGGGTTACCTCACTCAGGATGATTTTTTCTAGTTCCATCCATTTGCCCGCAAATTTCATGCTTTCATTGTTTTTCTCTGCTGAGTAGTACTCCATTGTGTATATGTACCACATTTTTTCCATCCATTCTTCCGTTGATGGGCATCTAGGTTGTTTCCAGGTTCTGGCTATTACAAATAGTGCTGCTATGAACATAGCTGAGCATGTATCTTTATGGTATGAATCAGCATTCTTTGGGTATATGCCCAAGAGTGGGATGGCTGGGTCTTGAGGTAGTTCGATTCCTAATTTTCTGAGAAACCGCCATACTGATTTCCACAGTGGTTGTACAAGTTTACATTCCCACCAACAGTGGAGGAGTGTTCCCTTTGCTCCACATCCTCTCCAACATTGGTTGTCATTGGTGTTTTTGATCTTAGCCATTCTAACAGGTGTAAGGTGGTATCTCAGAGTCGTTTTGATTTGCATTTCTCTGATGATTAAGGATGTTGAGCATTTCTTTAAATGTCTTTCAGCCATTTGTAGTTCTTGTTTTGTGAATTCTCTGTTTAGCTCTTTAGCCCATTTTTTAATTGGACTGTTCAGTGCTTTGATGTCTAGTTTCTTGAGTTCTTTATATATTGTGGAGATCAATCCTCTGTCAGATGTGGCGTTGGTGAAGATCTTTTCCCAATCTGTTGGCTGTCTTTTTGTCTTATTGACTGTGTCTTTTGCCCTGCAAAAGCTTCTCAGTTTTGAGAGGTCCCATTTATTAATGGTTGTGCTCAGGGTCTGTGCTGTCGGTGTTTTATTTAGGAAATGGTCTCCAGTGCCAATGCGTTCAAGAGTGCTTCCTATTTTCTTTTCTATTAAGTTTAGTGTAACTGGATTTATGTTTAGGTCTTTGATCCACTTGGACTTGAGTTTTGTGCATGGTGACAGATATGGATCTATTTGTAGTCTTTTACATATTGACATCCAGTTATGCCAGCACCATTTGTTGAAGATACTTTCTTTGTTCCATTGTATAGTTTTGGCTCCTTTGTCAAAAACCAGGTGTTCATATGTGCATGGATTAATGTCAGGGTCTTCAATTCGATTCCATTGGTCCGTATGTCGGTTTTTATACCAGTACCAAGCTGTTTTTATTACTATAGCTCTATAGTAGAGTTTGAGGTCCGGGATGGTGATGCCTCCAAAGGTTGTTTTATCGTATAGGATTCTTTTAGCTATCCTGGGTCTTTTGTTTTTCCATATAAAGTTGAGTATTTTTCTTTCCAAGTCTGTGAAGAATTGTGTTGGGATTTTGATGGGGATTGCATTGAATCTGTAGATTGCTTTTGGTAAGATTGCCATTTTTACTATGTTAATCCTACCTATCCAAGAGCATGGGAGATCCTTCCATTTTCTGATATCTTCTTCAATTTCTTTCTTTAGAGATTTAAAGTTCTTATCAAAAAGGTCTTTCACTTGTTTAGTTAGTGTTATCCCAAGGTATTTTATATTATTTGTGGCTATTGTAAAGGGTGATGTTTCTCTGACTTCTTTCTCAGCCCTTTTATCATTTGTGTATAGGAGGGCTACTGATTTTTTTGAGTTGATCTTGTATCCTGCCACTTTACTGAAGGAGTTTATCAGCTGTAGAAGTTCCTGTAGAGTTTTTGAGTTGATCTTGTATCTGCACTTTACTGAAGGAGTTTATCAGCTGTAGAAGTTCCCTGGTAGAGTTTTTGGGGTCACTTATGTATACTATCATATCATCTGCAAATAGTGAAAGTTTGACTTCTTCCTTGCCAATTTGTATCCCTTTGGTCTCCTTTTGTTGTCTTATTGCTCTAGCTAGAACTTCTAGTACTATATTGAATAAATATGGGGAGAGTGGACAGCCTTGTCTTGTTCCTGAATTTAGTGGTATCGCTTTGAGTTTCTCTCCGTTTAATTTGATGTTTGCTGTTGGCTTGCTATAAATTGCTTTTATTATGTTTAGAAATGTTCCTTGTATTCCTATTCTTTCTAAGACCTTTATCATGAAGGGGTGTTGGATTTTGTCAAAGGCTTTTTCAGCATCTAGGGAGATGATCATGTGGTTTTTTTCTTTCAGTTTGTTTATATGGTGTATTACATTGACTGATTTCCGTATGTTGAACCATCCTTGCATCCCTGGGATGAATCCTACTTGGTTGTGATGGATGATTGTTTTGATGTATTCTTGGATTCGGTTTGCCAATATTTTGTTGAGTATTTTTGCATCAATGTTCATGAGGGAGATTGGTCTGTAGTTCTCTTTCTTTGTTGCATCTTTGTGTGGTTTGGGTATCAGGGTAATTGTAGCCTCATAAAAAGAGTTTGGTAGTGTTCCTTCTGTTTCTATTGTGTGGAACACTTTGAAGAGGATTGGTATTAGTTCTTCTTTGAAAGTCTGGTAGAATTCTGCACTGAAACCATCTGGTCCTGGGCTTTTTTTAGTTGGGAGACTTTTGATGACTGTTTCTATTTCTTTAGGGGTGATTGGTCTATTTAAATGGTTTATCTGGTCTTGATTTAATTTTGGTATGTGGTATTTATCCAGAAAATTGTCCATTTCTTCCTGGTTTTCCATTTTTGTGGAGTACAGGTTTTTGAAGTATGATCTGATGATTCTCTGGATTTCCTCATTGTCTGTTGTTATGTCTCCCTTTTCATTTCTGATTTTGTGAATTTGGGTGCTCTCTCTTTGCCTTTTGGTTAATTTGGCTAGTGGTTTGTCTATCTTGTTGATTTTTTCAAAGAACCAACTCTTTGTTTCATTGATTTTTTGTATTGTTCTCTTGTTTTCTATTTCATTGATTTCAGCCCTCAATTTGATTATTTCCTGGCGTCTATTTCTCCTGGGTGAGTTTGTTTCTTTTTGTTCTAGAGCTTTCAGTTGTGCTGTTAATTCATTGGTATGGGATTGCTCCATCTTCTTTATGTGTGCATTTAGAGCTATGAATTTTCCTCTTAGAACTGCTTTCATAGTGTCCCATAAGTTTGGGTATGTTGTACTTTCATTTTCATTGAATTCTAGGAACTCTTTAATTTCCATCTTTATTTCTTCCTTGACCCATTGATGTTTCAGGTGGGCATTATTCAGTTTCTATGAGTTTGTGGGTTTTCTATAATTTTTGTTGTTATTGAGTTCTAACTTTAAGGCATGGTGGTCTGATAAGATACAGGAGGTTATTCCAATTTTTTTGTATCTGTTGAGATTTGTTTTGTGTCCAAGCATGTGGTCAATTTTTGAGAAGGTTCCATGGGGTGCTGAGAAGAAGGTATATTCTTTTGTGTTAGGATGGAATATTCTGTAGATATCTATTAGGTCCATTTGAGTCATAACATCTGTTAGGTCCTTTATTTCTTTGTTAAGTTTCAGTCTGGTAGATCTATCTTTTGGTGAGAGTGGTGTGTTAAAATCTCCCACTACTAATGTGTGGGGTTTGATGTGCGTTTTAAACTTTAGTAGTGTTTCTTTTATGAATGTGGGTGCTTTTGTATTTGGAGCATAAATGTTTAGAATCGAGACTTCATCTTGGTGGATTTTTCCCGTGATGAATATGTAATGTCCATCCTGGTCTCTTTTGATTGATTTTAGTTTGAAGTCTATTTTATTAGATATTAGGATAGCTACACCAGCTTGTTTCTTAGGTCCATTTGCTTGGAAAACCTTTTCCCAGCCTTTTACTCGGAGGTAGTGTCTGTCTTTGGAGTTAAGGTGTGTTTCTTGTATGCAGCATATGGATGGGTCCTGTTTTCTTATCCATTCTGTTAGCCTGTGTCTTTTTATAGGTGAGTTGAGACCATTGATATTGATGATATTAATGACCAGTGATTGTTAATTCCTGTTATTTTTTTGGTTGTGTTGTGTTGTCCTTCTGTGGTGTATGTTGATGTAGGATTATCTATTGCTTGATTTTTCATGGATGTGTTTAGCTTCTTTGGGTTGAATTTTCCCTTCTAGTGCTTTCTGTAGGGCTGGGTTTGTGGACAGGTATTGATTAAATCTGGTTTTATCCTGGAATATTTTGTTTACTCTGCCTATGGTGATTGAGAGTTTTGCTGGGTATAATAGTCTGGGTTGGCATCCGTGGTCTCTTAGTGTCTGCATGAGGTTTGTCCATGATCTTCTAGCTTTCATAGTCTCTATTGAGTAGTCTGGTGTTATTCTGATGGGTTTGCCTTTATATGTTACTTGGTCCTTTTCCTTTGCAGCTCTTAATATTTTTTCTTTATTCTGTGTGTTTAGTGTTTTGATTATTATGTGGCGAGGGGACTTTTTTTTTGGATCCAGCCTATTCGGTGTTCTGTAAGCTTCTTTTATCTTCATAGGTATTTCTTTCTTTAGGTTAGGAAAGTTTTCTTCTATGATTTTGTTGAATATATTTTCTGTGCCTTTGAGTTGGTATTCTTCTCCTTCTTCTATCCCTATTATTCTTAGGTTTGGTCTTTTCATGGTGTCCCAAATTTCCTGGACGTTTTGTGTTAGGACTTTTTTGTCTTTATTGTTTTCTTTGACTGACGAATCTATTTTCTCTATCGTGTCTTCAGTGTCAGAGATTCTCTGTTCCATCTCTTGCAATCGGTTGGTTATACTTGTTTCTGTAGTTCCTGTTCGTTTTGTCAGGATTTCTATTTCCAGCACTTCCCTCAGCATGTGTTTTCTTTATTGTCTCAAATTCATTTTTCAGATCTTGGAATGTTTCTTTCATCTGTTTAATTGCTTTTTCTTGGCTTGATTTGATTTCTTCCCATTTTTTGTTCGTTTTTTCTTCCATTTCTTTAAGGGAGTTTTTTATTTCCTCTTTAATGGAGTTTTTTCATTTCCTCTTTAAGGGAAGTTTTTATTTCCTCTTTAAGGGAGTTTTTTATTTCCTCTTTAAGGAAAGTTTTTATTTCCTCTTTAAGGTAGTTTTTCAATTCCTCTTTAAGGAAAGTTTTTATTTCCTCATTGAGGGAATGTTTTATTTCTTCTTTAAGGGCCTCTATCATCTTCTTAATGTCATTTTTAGGGTTGATTTCTTCTGTTTCTTCTGTCATGGTATGTTTAGGTCTTGCAGGTGTAGAATCACTAGGTTCTGATGTTGCCATATAGGTCTTTATGTTGTTGCCTGTATTTTTGCACTGGCGTCTACTCATCTCTTCCTCTGTGAGGTGCAGGTGGTGTCTGTGTCTGAGAGTGCCTCTCTTGTTCTAATTTTTAGTCTTGGTTTAGTAGTGGTTCTTGGTTAAATTGGTGCTATTGGGCTATTTCTTCTGGGGCAGCTGATTTCGATCGGTGAATTATATACTTATGATTCTGGTGATCTGGTTTGGTGTCTGGGTAGCGCCTTTTTCTGTGTTCCCAGGTCACATTTTGTTCATTTGTCAATTCCTCAGCTGATCTTGTTTCTTCAGACTTTAAACTGTAGGCATCTGAATCCTCTCTCAGATGGGTTTCAGCTGAGCAGGGTGGTCTCACCAACACCTCCAAGTCGTTGGGTTCCACAGGATCAGCAGCTGGGCCCTGGGTTGTCCTCAGACGGAGTGTTCAGATTTGTTCTGGTTCTGACCCACGGAGATAGCTTCTTCCCCAGATGTTGGGGTTAGGGGCGTCCCTGTTCCAAGCTGCGTCTGCTTGTCTCCGTCCTGGGCCTGTCTACTTCTGCGTCCGCCGGGCCTGTATTCCTGTCACTGCTGCTGGGTCTGTCTGCCTCTGTGGGCCGCCCGGGCCTGAATGTCTCTGCCGGCTGCCGCCTGGCCTGAATGTCCCTGTCGGCTGCCGCCGCTGGCCCTGTCTACCTCAGCGGGCTGCTGCTGGGCCCGTCTACCTATTATTTTCTTTTAATACTTATAACCTTTGAGTATTTTTGGCCATGTTTGAACCATTTCATCAATTTACAAGGACATGGTCATGACTATTAATAATAATTCAGAGTACAAAATCATATGCAAAACAATTAGAATAAGTAACACTTCTCAGAAGACTCCAGATTAGATAATGATCTGCATGCAAACAAAAACCAATCAAAGTGAATCGCAAAGTAAGCACATGAGTATGGTGGGGAGCTCCATGCAGTGTTGTGGCTCTTCTGACCAATGAGGCTATGAGCCTGTTATATCTTCATTATGCAGGAAAATACCTAATAGATTATATTTTAGTATTTTAATTTATTTGCACCAAGAAGAGGATGCAGCACATCTCATCTCACACCACAGAGAACATTTTTCACCACAGAGATAGTTTTGTATTTCTCCCTTCAGACAAAAACTTGGCAAATGGTAGCTTTGAACAGCGTAGCTTTACCAAGGGGGCAACTACTTTAGCTTGACGAGTTTAAATCAATATCAAACCTCAGTGCTTTCCCTACACTCTATGTCCAATACAACCAAATAGGGTCCTTGGGAGTACCCAGGGAAGAAACTAAAACATTTAAAAGGATTTTTTTTTGCTGGTGTAGTGGCAAATGCTTTGTATTTTCACCTGTTTTTGTTTTTGTTTGTTTGTTTGTTTGTTTAAAGTAGTGGCAGAAAAAAAAGAAATACCTAGATCCAATATTTACATAACATATTCTGAGTAATAAAATTTATTGGGATATGAATCTAGAGTCTTAGAGGGTAAAACCAGCAGCTTCATTTGGTTGGTAGCAGGATCAGCTATTGAGCAAGAAACTTCAAGGGAGAGTGACGTCTAAATTAGCTTCTCTGTAAATGGAATTCATGTCACCTAGGATACTGTGATTTCATTCATATCCAACTTCTTTTCTCCCTCTGTAACTTTGAAATAAAAAAACCTCACATGTGTGCAAGGGAGTTTTTTTTCTTATGCTTTATGATCATTAATAGATTGATTGTTAGTCAATACAATAAAGCTGTGTGCTGTATTGATCCATTAACAGAGGATGATATTGGTATGAAACCTGGGGCTTAGAAACACAGAGTCTCTCTCTCTCTCTCTCTCTCTCTCTCTCTCTTTGCTTAGATTTATAAGTAGTGAGGCCTTGGTAAGCTTATTTAATCTTCCCAAGCCTCAGTTTTTAATACCTAGAAAGTGATGCTTATCATTCCTGCTTTGGAAGTGAGATGGGAATTAACTGAGATAACATGTAACCATGGGTAGCTGGAGTAGGCACGTGGTAGTTGCTTAATAAAAGTATTTACTAATTTAAAAGACTATGATGACCCAGTTGTCTTTATCAAACTAACCTTTGAATCAAGTTGAAATGTGTGATTGAGTTATACATGAACACCTTTACCACTGGATGGGAAACAACAAAAAATGTAGCAGATTAAAAGTCACCTGCAACCCTTCTGTTTTGTGATATAGTTATTATAAATTATGCTATCTCTTTATTTCTATTTACAATAACAAAAGAGAAAGAGACAGACATCACTTTTTCTCATGACTCCCAGGAATTTAGGCAAGTGGAGAATGCCACTATGATGAGTTTTGAGAAATACATTTTCTCTGTGAACTAACAAAGAGTGTCCATGTCTACCCCCTCACTCCTAGGTTATGCTTTAGCACTGTCTTTCGCTGGTCTGTGGAGACAAGCCTGTTCAAACCTAAAGGTGAACAGGAGGTGCCCAGTTCAGATAGCTTAAGAAGCATTCAGGAAAACTATTTTCTGACTAAAATTATAATGAGATATTGCACCTTTAATCTAATCTAGTCTGTAACTAGAGTAAATGGAACAGAAGAATAAAATGTATTCCACTTATAATGGACCGAGAGTGCATAAAGGAATCTTTTAAATATCCAAATGGCTAAGGATGGATTATATTTCCCTTTGGGAAGTGAAGTCATGGAGAGGACAAGCCTGATGAACTGAGCTTATTAGACTGGCTTGTGGCGGTGATGAAGGTGGTATTGATGAAAGGCAGCGGTGCATATTTCACACACATTTGCAGGGTAATAAACATAAAATGTTGCTTGGGGACAAAGTTGAGATACTCTGTCTTTTGATACCTGCACTCTGGTGGCACGCTTATCACCCAGAGTCACGCTCCGCTTTAGACACCAAAGTGATTTCAGGGATAAACACTTTAAATCATTGGTGGGGTTGGTTTTCAACCTGACACAACTATGCATTCCTTCAGACAAGATCCAGAAATAGGAGAAAAACACCACTTTCTCTACTTGACATCATTCAAGAAACTCTAGTTATTAGGTTTGGGAGCAAACACTTTACCCACTGAGGGATCTTCTTGGCCACTGTCTCTCATTCATTATGCAGCCTAATGGACTTCTTTGTTAGGTGATATCACTGTCTTCATTAGCAAAATAAAGTCAGATCCCCAGTCTTTTGTAAAGGAAGGCAATTCTGTATGTGAAAACAGGTGGCTGGGATAGAGATTCATTGTTTTATCACAGAAAGCGATATCCCAAAAAGCATTCCTTAGCTTTTCATCCTTAATATGAACGGAAACCACCTTCCCATAATGCTTTGGCAAAGCTTTGAAAAATAATTGTTACCTTGATCCCTAATAGCTTAGCCAACACATGGCTGGAACTTTAAATAAGATTTCTTTAGAAACATGGTGAAAATGCATGATGTTTGTACACTGATTCAGTTTCTTCTTCCAAGGTAGAATCATCAAATCACCACACAGGGATAACAGGAGTCTGTAATCTTTAAGCAATTCCCCACACTAACGGGTTTTCAACTGTCAGCTACTATTGTTCATTATATGGATACTCTCTCTATTACAGTGCAGTGTGTGTTGTAGGATATCGATGATCTGGATATTAGGAACAAAACAGTCGCACAGATGGGAATTCAGATATTTACAAGAGATGAAGTCTACATAGGCAGAGGATATGCAAGGGAGGGATTTTCTGAGGATCCGGCAGCTCATGACATAGCATCCTATAGGGGAATACCAGCAGGGAGCCTGTGCCCTTCCTAGGCCAGGGAGATACAAGATACAGTGCTGAAATGAGGTCAGCAGACAAAACTGTAAATTTCAGACACACTTTTTGGAGTGAGTTGAAGTCACAGAAGGAAGTCAGCCATGCCAAAGCTATTCAAGAGGAAGGACAGTTCAGAGAAACTACTGATGTCTTTTTTGCCCCTCTCCAATCCTCTCATTATTTAGTGATTTGGGAAGGTGAGGGAAAGAACATAAAGAGCTTCCTTGAAAGTAAAGGAAAGAAGGAAGGATGGATGGAAGGAAGGGAGAGAGACAGGAAGAAAAAGAAAGGAAGGAAGGAATGAAGAAAGAGAGAGAGGAGAAAGAGAAAAGTGTCAGTTTTCTTTTTGTTACTAGGACATCTTCCCCCCTCCCCTCCATCCCTCCCTCCCTCTCTCCCTGTTTCCTCCCCTCTGCCCCTCCTGCCCTCCCACCCTCTCTCTTTCAGGAACTCAAGCAGAAACTGAAGCAGATACCATGGAGAGATGCTGCTTACTGGGTTGCTTCTACTGGCTCACTCAGTCTGCTTTCGTAAGTAGCTCAAGCCCATAAGCCTAGGGATAGGGCCACCTATGGTGAGCTGGGCCACTACATCAATTAGCAAGTAAGAAAATGCCTCACAGATGGCCATAGGCCAGTCTGATGGCAGCCATTTTTCACCTGAGGTTCTTTCTTCCCAGAGGACTCTAGTTTGCGTCAAGTCAGCAGCTGAAGCTCACTATGGCAAAAGAGAAAGGAAAAAGAAAACTGAGAAAATAAGCAGGAAGGACATTCAGGCACTTTAGTCATGGGCAGGAAAAAAAATCTATAGACAATAAAGCCAGAATGGTCCCAATCTATCTTTTTAAAAAGGGAACTGAAACTTATTTTTTTCTGAATAAATAACTCTAAGTGAATAAGTATAGATTTAAGAATGATTGTAGAGTCTGTATTAATCAATCAATAGGATATAATATGCAGTTGTAACCCATTGAATGTATATATTTTTCAAGACAAAAGAAAATAACCATAAGCCACACAGTGAAAGTTATAATCACAAAACAATATTAAAGTGTAAAATTCAGACCCAAATAATGAGGTGAAAGGTGAATTGCTGAAAAGCAATATGAATAAATCATAAAACATAAATTTTTCCTATTAGAGGTTAAAGTCTAACAGATGAAGCAAAACCACAGTTAAGCTCTCATTTTTTTAAGATACTGTACAATATGATGTAAGAAATGTCCTTAAGTTTTTGCATATGGGGAAGAATGACAATTTACATTGAAATGATACCAGGAGCTATTAAAATGATTATAGAATTTTTTCCATTTTTTGAATCAACCTAGCAGATATAAAGATATTTGAATATAATATAAATATATTTTATATTCTAGTTTTTGAAAACTTTAATAATGTATCTTGAAAAAACAAAAACTCAATGCAAAACAAGTTCCTTCAAAACTTCACTTAAATCCTCACAGTAACTGTCTTGAAAGCTTGTCCCACTGTTATTTAATTTGTATTCTTAATGTCAGTCTGGCTTGGATGCTTCTGACACATGGAAACAGGTTAGTCCTTTATCCTTTTTTCTTTCATACAAGATAGACAAACAAGAGAATATTGGCTTACTAAGATTTTTAAACTACTCAGTAAAGCAAATGTAGCAATACTGTTTGCATGAAGCAAATGAAAGACAGAATGAAAATAAAAAATGAAAAGCTGGACAGAGATAAGCAGCATGTGGTTCAATCCCACAGAAAACATTGGGATTAGGGATCCGACCTGGGTCCAGGGCCAGCACTGCTGCTCACAGAGCGTGTCCCTGGCTCAGTCTTTCACTGTCTTGGCACCCACATTTCTTCAACCACATCAAAGGTCTCATGGTTCCCATCTATTTCAAATGCTTCCTTAACTGTAATGCGATGTATTGTTCAGTTAAAATGCTGTCACAAGCTGTACAATGCTATATGGCACTATATAATTACTAACAGCCAGAGCAATGAAAGCTCTCAATTGGAAAATAGACATTTTGAAACGGCCTTCAGAAAAAAAATGTATAGGGCAATAGTGACTTTTCATGTTTACCAAATCCCCTTCCTCTTTAAAATTACAGTTGCCCCAGAGAATTTCCTTAAGGTTGTTATAATTTTAATTGTAAGATTATACTGCATCCTCTAATTTAGACAAAC
The DNA here is from genome assembly GCF_004664715.2 of Peromyscus leucopus. Taxonomy (NCBI): domain Eukaryota; kingdom Metazoa; phylum Chordata; class Mammalia; order Rodentia; family Cricetidae; genus Peromyscus; species Peromyscus leucopus. The sequence continues at coordinate 29,984,935 of NC_051079.1, read as the reverse complement.
GTTTTGACCTTTCTTAATAAGCATTTAAGCCATGAAAATAGTTCAGAAATGAAATGTTGAAATTTGGGGCTGTGGGGGCATGAAGGATGGGTGCGTGAGAGAGGAACACTGGGAGAGATGGGCGCTGGAGTGGGTAAAAGAGGGTTAGGGTATGAGTTAATGAAAACTAAGAATGTAGTTAAAAAGACTCAAGAAACCCCACTAGTAAATGTGTGTGTGTGTGTGTGTGTGTGTGTGTGTGTGTGTGTGCATGTTAGCAACATTCATATTACCTTAGCCACATATATTGTCTACATATTACTTACAAAATATATATATGCAGAGAGAGAGAGGAAGAGACAGAGATAGACAGAGACAGAGAGAGGAGTCTGAACAAAGGTGACTTACATTGGAATATGTTGCTGCTCCTAGAAGACACAAATTACTAACTGAAAAATCTCAGTGCCAGACATGGTTATTGCTCTAAAATGTATTGATCAGAGAAGCTCCAGAGGTACCAAAAGCAATATAAGTCATTGCTGTTGCTCTTGATAGACATTATAACTAGATGATCAGACCCTGTTGCTGGTTGATCCCACATGCCTTGGTTGCAGAACACTGAGGAAACGATCTTGAACTGACTTGGGTTCTCTCACCCTGATGGCTATATTTCATAGTACTGGAAGGTAATGTGTAGGCTGATGGCAGAGAAATGTTAACGATTTTATCCAGAGGCTAAACTTGAGTGCCTCAATAGTGACCTGATAGGCAAGATGTACCCACTTGTGCAATAATGGTATGACTAAAAGGGGAGTAACCAATCACTCCCTGATTTGATTTGAGGCCTACTCAGCAGGAAGGAATGAATACCTGGTATCTTAGTTGTGAAGAGACACTATGACCACGGCAATTCAATAAAGGAATACATTTAATTGAGGTGACATACATTTTTCAGAGGTTTGGTCCATTATCATCATAGTGGGGCATGGTGGTGGTGCAGGCAGACATGGTGCTGGAGAAGGAGCTGAGAGTGGAGAGGAAGCTGCATCTTGATCTGGAGGTGACAGGAAGTAAACTGAACTACTGGGTGTGTGCTGTGGGATGTTCTGTATGGCAAATGTGTTGCTCTGATTGGTCAATAAATAAAACACTGATTGGCCAGTGGCTAGGCAGGAAGTATAGGTGGGACTAACAGAAGAAAAGAAAGAACAGGAAGGCAGAAGGAGACACTGCCAGCCACCACCACAAGCTGCATGTGAAGATGCTGGTAAGCCACAAGCCACATGGCAAGGTATAGATTCATGGAAATGGATTAATTTAAGCCATAAGAACAGTTAGCAAGAAGCCTGCCACAGCCATACAGTTTGTAAGCAATATAAGTCCCTGTGTTTACTTGGTTGGGTCTGAGAGGCTATGGGACTGGCAGGTGACAATGATTTGTCCTGACTGTGGGCAAGGCAGGAAAACTCTAGCTACAGGTGTGGCTTGAGTATATATGAGACCTCAAAGCCTGCCTCCCCCCTCTCCCCCTCAGTTACACACTTCTTCCAACAAGGCCATACCTACTCCAACAGGGCCACATCTCTTAATAGTGTCATGCCCTATGAGCTCATGGGGGCCAATTACATTCAAACTACCACACCTGTTATTGTAAACATGATGAAAACTCATGGCTAGGGAAGTCACAAACCCTAGGAAGAACCTCTTGACATTGTGTTATTAAATGGTCATGTTGTCAAACTGATTTTTACATTCATATCTATAGACCTCAACCTTGGTTGGAGAAGCTTCTTTGTGCAGTGAGTAAGAGTTAACATAGAGATTCATATCTGTTGAAGCTGCTGAAGATAAGTGACTATGAATGCTCAGCCATAGATGGAACATCTCTATCATTTCCCTGCTCTAGGCTCAGGTAACATTTCAGAAACAGAGGGATGGTGGGAATAGAAGAGCAGAAGGATAGCGAGATCAGCTGTGAAATCCTGGCCTCTGATGACATGGCTCTTATACATATGAACTCACAACAGCCGTGTTTACCTGCATAAAATCTGCATAAGAGCTAGCCAATAAAAAATTTCATCTTAGAGGGGAGGTGCTCCTGATACTCCAATTGTTAGCTAAGGAGCTAATGGGAATTAGAGGCTTCTGAGGGAAGAAGAATCACTTTTATATGGACTAGATAGTCATTGGTAGGTTTTCCATGCCCTAAAAGATGGCCTCATACCCATTTACATACAGGCAACCTTAACTTGTTTCAACGTGTAATTAAAAAAAAGAAGGCATAAAATTTGGAGAGAGATGCTCAGGAGAGTTCAGGAGACGTTAGAAGGAGGGTGTGGCAAATGAATATGAAACAGGATGCATTGTATATGCGTGTGACCTTTTCAAAGATTCAAAGAAACAACAATAAACCATTTATCTGCTACTCCTGCTTATGGATAAAATGCAAGACTGTAGGAACACCTATGCAATCCTTTGCATTAACGTTATTTGTGGTACCCAAATGCTAAATGAAACTTGATGACTCTTTCTTTAAACATTAGAAGTTTCAAGATGGTGATGGAGCAATAAGTAAATAAGACTTTTTTTTTTTTTCAGCAAAGTATAAGCAGATTAGCAAGGTTCTATGCTACTGCATGCTTGTGAACCAACCACGTCCACACTCTGCCCTTCTTCCTGCCTTGACAATTCCAGAAATCACCTATGAGATTGTGGCAGTGTAAGATATTGTGCTAGTCAACTTCCCACAAACTAGGCATACCTGGGGAGATGGACTATCAACAGAGGGACAGCTTCCATCAGATTAGCCTGTTGACAAGTCTGTGGGGGCATTTTCTTGATAATGATTGATGTGGAAAGACCCAGCAAGGCGAGCAAGCCATGGAGATCAAGCCAGTAAGCAGCACCCTCCCTGGTCTCTGCTTTGGGTTCTGTCTCCAGGTTCTGCTTTTAGGACTTCTCCTGGCTTCCCTCCATGATGAACCATAACCTGTAAGCTAAAACAGACCATTTACTGTACGCAGTTGTTCTTTGTCAGTGTTTTATTGACATTAAACTAGAATAAAACTAATGTCCTTGTTTGTTTCTAAGTGATTAAGTGGAGGGAGCCCAGTCCCTAACAGTAATTTGGAAATAGAGAAAATGAGAAATAAATCTTTCCTGCTTTGCTATAAGCTATGGATATTCAGAGTTTCTCTGTAACTATCTCATGGTCCAGCCCATTATCAATATCTGTGTCTATCTGTCTGTCCATCAGTCTGTTCATCTATGTATGTATGTATGTATGTATGTATGTATGTATCTACCTACCTACCTCTATCTATCTATCTATCTATCTATCTATCTATCTATCTATCTATCATCTATCTATCTTTATCATATATTTATCTATCTATCTCTGTATATTCTCAAACACAGTGAAATCAAATGGAGAACACATGGTTGAACTTTCATTGGAATACAAAGAGAGCAATGTATGTGAGGAACTGATGTGAAGAGGGGCACTAGAATACATACATTAAAAAATACATAAAAGTACTCAATGGAATACTGGAGGATTTAGTTACAGAAAAAAATGAGGCTAAAAATAAACAGATGGAAGATAAAAGGAGCATTTGCCAATTTTCTCTTCTTGGAAAAAGACATCTGATATTCATGGAAAATGACTTAGCATTTATGAACATGTGTTTTACAATAATTGCCTGGCAACTTGAGAAGTCAACAGGAGGTGAGTAAGAAGGTATGTGTGGTTGAGATGGATATATAGTATTTGGATGGGATCATATAATCTGGCTAATAGGGTTAGAGGACAGTGGGAGAAAATTCTGGAGAACTTTAGAACAAAAGGGTAGTTTGAGTTAAATTTGATAAAGTTCTTGTTAGCTTTGTGGCTAAGAACTGCTTTCTTAATGTAAATTATTGCCATCTTGGTAGATTCAAAGGAACAAACATGGTGATTATCTTTTGGGAAGGGGGATCTAGTCACCTAGAAAATTCTCCAAAAACATCCTTAAAAAAATGAAACTCACCACAGGGCACATGATTATCATCTCTGAAAACTCAGAAGCTCTGCAGTATAAGGAAAAATAGAAATGTCAGATAAAGATAAAGTCGTCACATTCTCCAAGTCTTTATAAACTATGCAGGAAGCTAATTTAAAACTGTATCACTAATTGATTAAATTTCCCCCAAAGAAATAAAGATAATTGCAAACACTCATTAAACTCTTGCTATGTGTCAGAAATTCTTTGGAATGCTTTTAGGTATGTCTTTAAATTTCACAACTGTAGCAGCATATTCCTATTGTTTCCATTTCAATATAGTGAGGTGTCCAGAACAAAACTTGTACAAAGGTTTGGGTGGTTGGTGGTCCAGCTGGTTTTGGAGGTGTTTGTCACATTGTGGTTTCAGGGTCCAATAGAAGCAGAGTGAGTATGCTTCATCTGTCCAGTTGGATTAGCTCATCCCCTATAGTTAGACATTTTGTTGTAAGGCTGTTTGGAGAGGTGGATAGTCTCATGGTTAAGAATGTGGGTGCCACAGTTACATTTCTTAGGATATATCTTATCCCTCCCATCTTTATCTTAAGTAATTTAGAGAAATCCTGAAGCTCCATTGTTTCTTTCTCTAACACTGTAGTATTGATCTCATATAGCATTACGTAGAAACATTACACTATACTCCAAAAATACACACAGTTATCATCCACTACTTAAAAATAAAGTTATTAAAAAAATAAAAGGTAGATAGTGAAATTAGGAGACTGAACAGAGTGCCTGTCACATTAAGAACTAAGTTGGTATCTTAGAATTTCTATGACTGTTATAAACACTATAACCAAAATCAATTTGGGGAGGAAAGGATTTACTTCATCTTACAGGTTTTATAGTTCATCATTCAGGAAAGTCAGGGCAGGAACTCAAGGCAGGAACTTGGAGGCAGGAACTGATTCAGAGGTCATGGGTATATGCTTCTTATTGGTTTGCTCCACATGACTTGCTTAATCTGCTTCTTATAGGACCAAAGTCCAGGGCTGCACTGCCCGCAATGAACTAGTCCCTTCCACACCAAACACCAATCGAGAAAATGCACCACAGTCTTGTCCAGAGGCCAATCTAGAAGGAGCGTTTTCTCAATTGTGGTTCCTTCTTCCTCCTCAACAAAAAGACTTCTCTTTGTAACAGATAGAGACCAGTATAGAAAACCACAACTGGTCAACATACAGAGAACAAGTTATCCTGTGGTGCCCTGCCCCAGTTGATTTTACAATACAGTTCCTGTACTTTAGCCTCTCAGGAGACATCATGGAAGAGAGGTAGGAAGTCTGTAAGAGCCAGAAGAACAGAGAGTACCTGCTCTGTGAATCCATGTCATAGAAATGTCAAAGAAGCTACACCATGAAGCTCCATCAACTTGGCTGCCTAAACAAGACCTGAACAAGGGCAGCACCAACAGACATATAACATGGAAGGGAAGACTCCCATGGGGACTCAATTCTAGACAAAGAACTATAGGCAGTTTAGGAATGTTACGAGTGGAAGAAACAGTTTCCGAGGGAGAAGAACCCCAAATTATTTATCCAATACCAAGTGATCAGCCTTGAATTCATATACATAGGAGTAACATTCAATATACAGATTGAGCGGGTTGTATTTATATATTTAGGAGTGTGTGTGTGTGTGTGTGTGTGTGTGTGTGTATGTGTCCGTGTGTATATGTGTGTGTGTTTGCGCATGTGTGTAGATGCACACCCATTTGTGTGTAGTATGGGTATATGTGTGTAATCATGGTGAAAGAAAAAAGGCCTTGAATTTGAGAGAGATCTAGGGGGCGGATACATGGGAGGGATTAGAGGGTGCAAAAAGAAAGGAGAAATTATATAATTATATTTCCAGTTCTAATAATAAAAAATATTTAAAAAATAATGAGAATTGCTTTTCAGAGTGTATTTATAGCCAAGTTTTGAATCTTTGGTTGCCATCCAACCATTTATTGTTTGTTCTAGAAGCTCAATTTTAGCTGCTACTATCTTAAAGCTGCTAGGAGCTATGAAACTGTTAAAGCTTTAATAAATGTTTCCCAAAAGAACATACTAACTTAGGCAAAAGAATACCTTCCAATTCCATAATTAAAAATATCAGACTGGAATGTGGCTCAGTGGGAGAGCACTTGCCAGCGTGCCCAAAGTCCTTCACTTGATGCCTAGTACCATAAAAGAAAATATGGTAGTTATAAGCTAGCTAGTTAGGTAGGCAAGTAAAAAGATTTATAGATAGATACATCCAGTAACAGAGTGCTAAGAGTTTGTGGTAAAAATTCTGGAAGTAGCCGATAAATGATCAGGAGTACAGGAGAAATTCAACTTAGAATTATAATGTATAAAAACTGAACAGTAAGCATAGGCAATAAAAATGACTAAAAAATATCACAGTGCAAGACAGGCAAAATGACCCTTACTGCGGAGGAGACTGATGACTTTTCCCTCTGCCTAAATCTTTGCCCATTAGCACATCTATTTGTCTCCTAGCGATATGTTTGTTAGCACTAAATCACAAGCTCATCCACGCGGACAGGATATATATGTACATATCGCAGCACTGTGGGGCATTTGACTTCTATGCTTGTCTTGAAGAGTAATGGCTCAGATGGGTATGGGCCATCAGTCACCTTGCAGCACCCAGTGCTTTCTCTCAGTTTGATGATGGCTCACATCTTCCCAGTGCAGCAGTGGTAGGAGAGTTTAATACTGCCTTCTCCTTTCAAACGAGCCAGTTTCACTGACCATATACAGAGAGTTATACAGTAACGACTGGTTCATGGAGATCGACTGTGATCTAGACAGCTCAGGAGTCTGGCACTCTGTCACCTTTTGCAGGATGTCTGGTCATGGAACATCTGTAAACATTCAGGGTAAGAAACTCTCAGGCAGGTTTTCAAATAATTCCAACGGCAAATGGGCTCTGAGCAGGCCCTCCTGTTGCTGTTCCTGCTTTGCTGGCTCACCTTCCTTGCTGAAGATACATGGGTGGGGCATTATAGGGTATAAGACTTATGTGTCTCTTAACAGCAAAGCCAGAGAGGTTCATCCCAAATTGAAATGGCTAGATCACTCACCTTCAAATAACACAACCCAAATGGTACCAGTGTGCAATTTCACTTCTTTTAGGAGTTGGCGGGGGCCGGATAAGTAGGCCTGCCAGGCAGAATTTGTGAGTAGATTCTACAATCTTTCACCAGGTCTTGCGGGGAGGTGTGGATGAGTGACACTGGAGTACTATAGCACTCTTAGTTCTGTACTGTGGGATACAAATCCTCAGAAAGTACCAAGCCAGCCTATGTTTCCCTAGATTGATGTGGCTTTAGCTCTTCATAGCTTATACCTACTTGTGCCACCAGCAGCCACTTGCTGTGGAAGTGTGTCTTGGGGTGAACAGTAGTCCCTTACACAATCTCCAGTGAACCTGCTGTAGGTGTAGCTCTTGGAGCCTCCAGCTTCCAGCACCTTCCAAGCCCACCCAGGGGGTGTGTGTGGTAACTTACATTGCTTCAGCCTGAAGAGAAGCCTTGAGCCTAGACCTTAGGGTCTAACTTTGCCTGTGGCTGCCTGGAAGGAAGAAGCAAAAACACCCACGAGAAAAGGGAAGAGGAATGTGTTGTATGGCAGGTTTTGACGAGGTCAGCTGTTAAAAATTGCCGAGTCTAGCAAGACTTGAAAGGCCATTATGCTTAAATATGTGTAGGGTCCATATCAAATTAGTCAAGTGTAAAATGGAAAATGAGTTGTACTTCTTGCCTTGACAAGCACCTTCACAAAGACAAGAATGAAGAACATGAATCAACCTTTGTTATTGATATAAATAAATATTGGTGACATATCAGAGATAATTAAATCAAACGTCTATGGAGAAGACCTCCATGTTCTGTGAAGAAACTAAATATGTGTTTATGAGTAATAAACATACAGACAGATACAATTCATAAATTAGTATAATACTTGTCTTACTTCAGAAAATCACTGATTATTATAATCAAGATTTTCATATAATGTGGATTGAATTGATAAGAGTGCTTCAGAAGATTGAAAAATGTAATTTACTCAAATGTGTAAGACTTGAATGTAATTTTTCATCAAAATAATTTATAATGAAAGTAACAAAATAAAATTAATATTTTTATATTTTCAATTTTTTAACTGATATAATGTTTTTATGTTTTTCTTTCAAAGGGAAAATACAAAACAAATTAATGTTGAGTATTAAATCAAATTGCCCAAATAAACATAAAGTATTTATTAGAAGGTATAATTAATTCTGGGCTGAAAAAATGGCTCAGTTAGTAAAGTGACTTCTTTACAAGCATGAGGACCCACTAAGTTCAGAATCCCAGAACTAATGTGATGTGTACCTGTAACCACAACTCTGGGGAGGCAACAACAGGAGGATTGGCCAGCAAGTATAGGCAATTGGTTAGTTCCAGGCTCTGTGAAAGATTCTGTCTCAAAAAATAAGGTGGAGAGAAATGGAGGAAGACATCCTCTGGCCTGCACATGCATGCTCATGTATACATTCCCATGTAGACAAACGTGTGCACATACATACATATGCAATGCACACACAAAAATAATGAGCTCATTAAACAGTTTATAAAGCAAAACTTATCTCTGGGTAAGGGTTCAGACTCAGCTGTGGATATAAAGTTGTCAGGTTCAGACCTCCATAATGTCTGTACAAATATGAGTAATAATTATTTAATATTGCAGGGTATCCTTCCACTACCACAAGTCAGTTACTGTTGTAAAGACTATGGATTTTGTGTTACTTCTAGAATATGGAGATGCAATGGGTCTAAAATGAATGAAGGTGTAACATTTTAGGAGAGAACATTTCATCATGCAAGAGTCTCTGATGAAGCTGTCTGTGGAGGTCTTAACCATTTCATTCCTTTCTCCTTTCTCCAATCAGTTGGTTCCTCCTGAATCAAGCTACAACTTGCACTACACTCATCTTGTTACCATTATCAGGAGCCCACCATATCATCTAGGATGGGAGACAGGAGTATTTCACTGGAGCCCAAGTAAAGGATGCTCTGAGCTAGGGCTGACTCTTTGAAGTGCCCCTGCATTTTGTCATAATTTTATTGTGTGTCAAAGGTGAGGTTCCATAAAGTCATTAAGAAAACAGGACCCAGGTTAGCAGCCTCTCTGTTCTTGGCCAGTGAACGAAAGGCAGGCATGAGGAATCATTTCCCACAGCAATGCATTTCCTCTTTCCAATCTTGCACTGTCCTTATGTGCACCAGTTATGTGGCTCGCCTTGCTGTGACCAAAGAGTGTTTATTCTGTTACATCAAATTGCACATCACATCCTCCAGTCTCAAGATCCTCTTTTCCTTCTGTAAGGAGTTAACCTACCATTGTTGCTCTAGTGGGAAGAGCAGCCAAGTAGAAATAGAGTCAGCTCCTTCAAGCAGTCATTCTCTCTATAGCTGCATCTTCACTTCCATGTGCGGGGGCGGTGGAGGGGGCTGATGCTGCCCATCTCATCAGCTATGGCAGCTTCTATAGTGTAAATTGGTTTTTTTTCCATCTTCCTCACTGCTGGATTAGGATCTTACACTCTCACATGTACTAACTAGGTTACAACCCATTTTTTCCATTTTCCAATTTCCAAAAGTGCGTTCTGGTCATCTCCTGTAACATGCTCTTCATCTTGTGTTCATGCATTTTGGTTATGAAGTCCATTCACTGTCACCTTCAGTGATGTTTCATTAGACAGTAGAAACAATTGCCTTCATGAAACTGCATAGTGCTCCTAACACACAGTTGTAGACAAATTTCTTTTTTTTTTTTTTGACAAATTTCTAAATGGCCTAATTAATAGAAAACATAGAGTCATACAGGGATGAAAACCTGAAAGAGATCAGAGGAATAGGAACAGCTACAGATAACTTCACCTCATGAACCTTGCAGCTTCCAAAAGTGAGCTACTTCCAGTCTACCCATGCTTATATGCCTTGCTGTTCTACAATCTGATTTGCTCCTTCTGTCCAGTTACATAACTTCCTCTTCCTGCCCAGCTCTGTCATGTCCTGTCTGTCTGTACAGACCTCCAGACCTCCATTGTTAACTAGTGTTGGAATTTAAGACATGTGCCACTGTGCCTGGCTCTGTTCCCAGTGTGGCCTTGAACTCACATAGATCCAGATAGATCCCTGCCTCCCAAGTGATAGGATTAAAGGCATGTGCTACCATTGCATGGCTTTTGTTTACTATAGTGGCTGTCTTTTTCCTCTGATCTCCAGGCAAATTTTATTGGGAGACACAGTATATTGAGGAACACAATACATCACCACACACAGTAGTATTATTAATATTTTCACGCACACTTATTCATTCAACAAACATCTTCTGAGCTCCTGCTATGCCTCTATTAGGTCAGGTATTGTAGTAGATTATATAACAAATGCAATAGAAGTTTTTTTACAAAATGTTCATACCTATTCTTTATTATGTAGTAAACAATAATGCCTTTGCAGAATGGAGCAAAGTTTTGATGTCCTGAAGTCCAAGACAATGACATAATTTCAAAATTATTGAGAAAAAAGACATACTGATATATATATGTGTCTATATGTTTTATATATATATATATATATATATATATATATATATATATATATATATATGAAGGTCTCTGAGCTCTAAGTCATAAATCCATGAGCTTGAATACTTGTTAGTTGAACAAATTTGAGTAAATCAACTGCTTGGATCTTGTTTTTTTTTTCTATATTCTGAATGATTGAACCCATCTGATAGTTTACCATGACAATAACAGATAAAAAGTACTTAATACTCCTAGTACAGTCATGATCCACAGTCTCTCTCCATCCCTCTGTCTCTCTGTCTCCTCTCTCTCTGTCTCTATGTTTGTCTCTTTCTCTCTAACTGCGTGTGTGTGTGTGTGTGTGTGTGTGTGTGTGTGTGTGTGTGTGTGCATATGCTCATCTGTGGAAAATATATAACTATGAATAACTTTGATTATAGCTGGGTGAATGTACAAAAGTTATTTTACCATTTCAAACCTCAATTTCCTTCACTGTACAAACTGAATTAAAAACAATAACAATAACACCACCAATAATAATGCTATTATACATTATCCATGGGATTTTTTTATTATTTTATTTTATTTTACAATACTATTCAGTTCTACATAACAGCCACAGATTCCCTTGTTCTGCCCCTTCTTGCCTCCCTCCCCTTCCCCCCAACCCTCCCCCCATTCCCACCTTCTCCAGAGCAAGGCCTCCCCTGAGGACTGAGATCAACCTGATAGACTCAGTCCAGGCAGGTCCAGTCCCCTCCTCCCAGATTGAGCCAAGCGTCCCTGCATAAGTCCCAGGTTTCAGACAGCTAACTCATGCAATGAGCCCAGGACCTGGTACCACTGCCTAGATGCCTCCCAAACAGATCAAGCCAATCGACTGTCTCACCTATTCAGAGGGCCTGATCCAGTTGGGGGCCCCTCAGCCTTTGGTTCATAGTTCATGTGTTTCCATTCGTTTGGCTATTTGTCTCTGTGCTTTATCCAACCTTGGTTTCAACAATTCTCGCTCATATAAACACTCCTCTTTCTTGCTAATTAGACTCCCGGCGCTCCACACGGGGCCTAGCCGTGGATCTCTGCATCCAGATCCCTCAGTCCTTGGATGGGGTTTCTGGCACAACTATTAGGGTGTTTGGCCATCCCATCACCAGAGTAGGTCATTCCCGGCTGTCTCTCGGCCATTGCCAGCAGTCTTTTGTGGGGGTATCTTTGTGGATTTCTGTGGGCCTCTTTAGCACTTTGTTTCTTCCTTTTCTCGTGTGGTCTTCATTTACCATGGTCTCTTTGATTCACATGATTTGATCCACAATTTATCTTGGTATTTTAAATGCCCAATATATGCTAACCATCGTGTTCTGTTTTTATTTGTCTTTCTCCATTTTATTTTTCCAAGTAGGCTCTTTGTTTTCTTAATTAAATAAAATAATTCTATTATTTTAGAAGCAACTATTTGGTGGTTTGAATATTTCCAAATGGACATCAAATGAGGAAGAACAAATGAAGCAACCTGTCAGTTACACTGACTTGAACTCCAGAGATAGTCACTGAGTCCAATTCTACAGCTCCACAGAACTGTCATGAGGTCTAGGTGATGAGTAGAGAGATATGCCCTAATGATGGCCATTTTTAATAGACTTAGCTGTCACTTGGGATATTAGAAGACAAGAGCCATCACAGAAGAGAACAATTACAACTATAACTATAATCTACTCCCTTTAACTTGATGCTGTCATACATTCTGTAATCAGTGGAAATTCAATTAATCCAGTTAATTAAATGTCGGTGAACCCACAGTGAATTATACTAATTAATGTTTCTGTATAAAGATGCACCAGACCACATAAAGCTTTTCATCAAAGCTCACAGAAGTCTGCCCAATCAGTGGTGTCGCATTTCCATGTCAGTGTTGCGAAAGAGAGAAAAAGAAAGAGTAATCTATGATGCCTAGCCTGGGTCCATGGATGTCATCTCAAGGAACCATGAATTCCCTACCACAGTTGAAAAGGCATTAGCTATTTGATTTATCTGTATCTTGGGTATTTAATGGTAATAACTGATAGCCTTTGCATTGGTTCTATAATGCAGATAGTGCTAATCTACATTACAGACAAGGAATCTAATGCTGGTGGAGCCAAGGTAATTGGCTCATAGCTATATAGCGAGTAAATAGCAGAGTAAAAATCTGCTATGCTGTACTACTCACCATAGGTTAGAGATGTACATTTATATGACATTTCCTCAATTCCAAAGGCTCAACATTGTAGGATTACAGAAACAAACTGTGGGAAATAAATAAGGCTATATTACCATTTAGTTATGAATATTACCTTTGATATTAGTAAGTGGGAAAATTCACATGGTGAAATGTTAAAGAAAAACAAAGCAGAATAGGTCAATATATTTGTAACAATCGCTAATGACTTAAAATAGACTAGAGTTGAGCTTCAGATATATTTTACCCTCTAAAGCCAAACCTGAATGATAAAATGGCTATACATTCTGAAACTGTTGATAGAGGACAGTTGTCAAAAATAAGGAAAATGGAAAAATGTCTAAAAAGTATCATAACTGATTGATTGCCTTGTGGTTCTTAAATGAGAGAAATAGAGACACATAATTTAAAAATTGGCAATAGTATGAAATGATAGAAAAGAACTCTTCCAAATGGGGTCAATGATGGTTTTAAATAAAGCTGTCAATGTAAAGATTACTGCTAAAACTTTCATTATTAACAGCATTAGGACAAAAATATCTTTAAGTCTAAAAAATAAAATACAAGAGATTGAGTGATGTAGCAGAAATCTTAATAGATCTTATTAATAAAAACAAACCTGGAACCAGGTATTGGGGTGAATGCTGAATGATCAGAGAAACAGAACCAGCCACAGCTAACTTCACCTCATCAACTTCTCAGCTGATCCTGTTTCCTCAACTGGAAGCCTCTGTGTTCTCATCTGGAATGAATCTCAGCTGAACTGCTGCTAAAAGCCTAAAAGCTTAACCAGATCTCGTTCCTGGTCTTCACCCCTTATATACCTTGCTGCTTCCTGCCATCACTTCCTGGGACTAAAGGCATGTGTCAACCTGCCCGGTTGTTTCCAGTGTAGCCTTGAACTCACAGAGATCCACATGGATCTCTGCCTTCAGATTGCTAGGATTAAAGGTGTGTAGGACACCATTTTCTGGCCTCTATGTCTGTCTAGTGGCTGTTCTGTTCTCTGACCCCAGATAACTTTATTAGGGTGCACAATATATTGGAGAACACAATATCATCACAGAGTGAAATGCAAAACAGAGTCAAAAGATAATTATATTGAATGTCTGTGCACATTGATACAGTACTTTAAATGGATATAGAGCTAAGGCCAAATATAATTAATATATAAATGAATGTAAATGGTATAACTAATCTATTTAAACCAAATTTAACAGAACTAAATCCAACTCTCTGTAGAAAGCTACACTTGGGCTGGGGGTGAAGCCCGGTGGTTCGGTGCTTGCCTAGCACTCTTGAGGTCCTTGTTCAGTCTTCCGGAAAAAATCTTTAAAGTATCAAAGATGAAATAAAAGTTGGGATGTTTGTTTTAACCAAAATTTTCATTTTCAACTGTTCAAAACAAGTCATTTACAAATAAGAAAGTCACTCATTGGCAGAAAATATGTTATACATGCCTGATTCCAAAATAATTAAAGGATTAGTACAAACTTGTTACAAAACAAAAACAAAAAACCCAGAAAAAGAACACACATGCACACACAAAACCCCACCCACCCAACCAACCAAACAAACAAATGAAACTGAGCAAAACTTCAAATAGACTCTCATAAGACAAAACACTGGATTGATCAATAAATATATCAAAATGTAGTTGGTATCATTAAGTTTCCAGAAGTAAAGATTAAAATCATAGTACTATATGTTTTCACAATCACTAGATGTATTTAATTAAAGTTTTTACACCAATAAACCTTAGCCAAGATGTTGGTCAGCTGATCCTCCTTGCATTGCCTGCAATACATCATGGGAACACAAAGTGATAGAACCTCACTGGGAAGTGTTTGCTGGCTTTTCACAGTTGAATATGAACTACGATCCAGTCATTCCACTCATGAGTACTTAGTTCAGATAAATAAAAAACATTCCTATAACAACGACCTGTAAATGAGTGCTTTGGAAAGCTTACCCAGAACAGCCAAGAACTGCAAACAACCCATTCCCCAATAGAACAAAGATGAAGTTGAGTTCCATTTGTGCAATAAACACTAGTCAACAATAAATATCGATACATATTAAGCTTGGGTATAATAAAAATACATTGCTCAACAGAGTCCAGATACAGAGGACCCCTTGCTGGGTAACTGCATTTGTGAGGTTGGGCAAAATGAATCTGTGAAATAAAAGAGAATGATTGCTGGTTATGGAGATGGCTCAGTGGGCATGCTCTCCTACTGTGCAAGCATGAGAAGCTGAATTTGAATTTCTAGCTCCCATGTCAAAAGCCCAGTATGGTTTCACATGCACCAGTAATCCCAGCACTGTGAGAACTGGCAAAAAGGAGGATTTGCTGGGCCTTTCAGACTGCCAGCCTAACTCTAGGTTCAGTGAAAGGCCCCAACTCAAGGGAATAAGGCAAAAGAATGACAGAGCAAGACACCGAACGTCTTCTTCTGGATTGTACGTGCATGTGGGTACATAGATGCATGCATTTACCGTGCTGTGTAATTGCCCTGGAAAGTAGAGAGGAGGCTTTCTGAGGTGTTGTGAAGGTCCTACACCTTGATGAATGTTGGATGATCACGAGGGCACATTGGTCAGTATCCACCACGCATATTATCAAAGCCTTGTGGGTTTTACTATATTAAACTTTACCCTATTTGAGCCAAATGAACAAGCATGAAAGAATGACTAGAAAATGAATTGAAATGGAAGATCAGGCAAGGCCATTTTCAACTATTTCAGAATAAGACTAAGGCCTTTGTTATTAAAACAGTATGCTATTGGCACAGAAATAGCTCAGAACACTAATGGAACAGCATATAATCCAGATTTAGAAGCAATTTCTCATGCAAATGTGGTATCCAATACAGGCAGCATCTGAAAATTGGTGAGAAAAAAATGGATTCTTTTTTAGATGGTTTTCAGGATGACTGAGAATCCATTTGGAAATAGTATGCATATACTTTATATTTCTCTTCATACCTATTTTATACTTTCACAAAATTACATTTGTATTCTGGTTGTACTAGGATGCTCAGCTTCAGCAAGCCTCCATTTCCTAGTCCATGGCACAGACTCATGAATGATGACCAGCACAGTATGGCTTGATAGAAACAAATTTCTGGGAGCTCATAAGTCACCACTATTGTTGTCAGTAAGAATTTCAGCAGAATTTCTGACATGGATTATAATGATTATTGTTGCTGACAATTCTCAACCTGGTTCCCTATGAATAGCAAATGTGTCGTTGTCTTATTGTTTCCAACTAGAATAAAAATAGCCATCCTTGATTTTGTCACTGAAGTAAGCCTTGCTCTCTCTTCCTCATGTTTTTGTCTCCTCCTCCCCATCCTTCTTCTGGTCTTCCTCTCTCCTCCTCTCCTTTCCATTCCCTCTTGGTGTAGGGTTTAATCCCAGGTCCCCATGCATGCTAGCCAAGCACATTGTATCACTGTGTTATGCTATTATTCCCCCAGCCCAAAGGTATTTTGTTTGTGTGTTTTTCTTTAAATGCCCACAGGGTGATGCTTAAAATAAAATATCCAGTACTGCGGCATTTTCATTTTGCTTCTGTTCTGTTTAGTTTATTCTAGAGGCCTTTCAGTGTGAAACCTCATATACTTTTTATTGCAAGCCTCAAGGAGTGATGCATAGGTAGGGATTTTGATAGATGCCATGTTTGGAAGTGTCCCAGTTTTCCTACCCAGCGTTTGTGCTAATTAAGCGAGGACTAGTATTCAGATTATCAACGCTGATCACTTCAGTTTGTGACAGTCGCTGTGCTTTTCCACTTATGTCGCTTTCCCCCAGATCTGGTGCTGGTACAGAGGAAAGGCAGAGCTACAGCTGCTGCCATCAACACCGGTAGGTGATTGTCACCCACTGAATGGGAATCTACAATAAGGGGAAGGAGCTCCACTTGGTGTCATAACACCATTAAGACCTCAAAATAGATTGCTAACATTCAATGTTTTGCTTACTGGTATATCTCCAAGGTTGAGCTACTTTTAAAAAAATGTGTTTAAAGATAGTACCACTCTTATTTTACTATTTTCTTTTTGAATGGCATGTGTCATTTTCTAGAATTTGAAATGCCTTCCATATAAAACGAAGCTTATTTTTAAAATGTCTTATTGTTTGTCACCAATGTTGTGATCGTGCATTTCAATATTTAATATTGCATTCATGGCTAAAAAGGAATGCAGTTTAATTATTCACTGGATTAACACTTATTGAACATCTAGCCTGTTGGTTTGCTTACTTTACTTTGCTGAACTTAGTCATTGATAATTCAGATGCACAATATAGAATTGTTTTGGAGGAAGAGAATTAGGAAACAAATATTCTGGGTTACCACTTTCCAGATGGAGGTTGAAAGGTAACATGCATACTTCTCATAACCTCATACTAAGATAAAGTTAATGGCATTAATTATTGAAAGGAAACATTTTACGTAGATTCTTGTGCTCCCTTTAATCTGGAAATGATAAAAGTTATTGCTATCACTAAAATCCAAGGTAAAATCAAGGTGTATACATGTGATTATTGGTGAAAGGAATTTTTTTTCTTGTGGTGACTGAAGCTTGTACTCATAGTTACTTGGGATGCTGAGGCATGGGGCTCATAAGTTCAAGGCTTTCTTGGGCTACAGAGTAAGTGTAAATAAAACTTAGATAATTTAGTGTATAAAAATAAAAAGTTGAGAAGGCTGGAATACAGCTCAGTGGTAGAAAGCTTCTTTGGAATGCATGAGGCCTTAAGTTTAGATGCCAGGACCATGCCTGCATGTACGTCTAACTAAAATAAAATTTAAAGGAACAAATGAAACCCAAGACCTTGTACTGAAAATTTTGAATCTCAACAGAAAGACAGATGAATCCCTGTGATTGACTTGTGTTTTACAAATTATTATAAGAAACGTTGAGATTCAATATATATGAAGAAATTCTAAAAATGCAGAAGAAAAAGATGAACATATCAGGGAAAGATGAGTGAAAGTAACTGTAAAAATTTATGGACAAAACTTTAAATGCTTATTAGCTGGAGAGGTTGTTTGATTTCCCGCATGAGACACATGCAAATAAAAATTATCCTGAGAGGAAATAATGATTGAACCCCCAAAATTGGGGTTAAATTCAAATTTTTTACATGTTCAAATTGTCAAGGATGAAGAAAAGTAATTTTTCTGGTAGGTGTCAAAATAGAAATTGGTACTGTCTTTAAAACAAACACACTGCCATTTGGGAAACAATCTTGCATTCATTCATTCATTCATTCATTCATTCATATCTGTGTATGTGTGGGATGCACATGTGCCTTGGTGTACACATGAAAGTCAGAAGACAACTTGTGGGAATTAGTTCTCTTCTTCCACCATGTGGGATCTGGGAATCAAATTGAAGTTGTCAAGCTTTGCAGCAAATGCCTTTATCGCTGAGTGATCTTGCTGGCAGTCTCATTTTTAGATATATCTTTCATTTTACTGGCAAAATATAAAAGTGCATATCAAAAAGGTTGCTTGTTATAGAAACAGCAGAATCATCTAGAATGAGGACACTGGCTGAATCATCCAATGGATCTTAAGCTACAAAGAATAAAATGCAATGGTGGAAGATAATTATATAATCTCCTGGATATGCTGTTTGGCAAAAATAAATAATATATAAAAAGGCAAATAAAACATACTCCATTTATTTTCAAAATGATGGCAGAGAAATGCAAACATTCTACTGAACAAAGTAGATGGGATATCATGAGAAGCTACACTTTGAAAATACTTTGTTCTGCAGATTTGACTTAAGAATTATGTAAATATTTTTGCATAGTTACAAAATCAAATCAAATAAAAAAACTTCCCTAAAAATATATGTGTCAAATATACTAACTCAATATTCACATGCTGGCCAACACAGCACAGGGAAAGGAACTATTCCAAGAATATATAATGCCTTGATTGTTCTTAGTGAAGTATACCCAAAGGGCAAACTGTGAAAAAGAACATCAGTTGCTCTTAGTAATCCCAATGTTGATAGGTCTCCTGGTATTTCTGAGTTTGGACTGTAGATAAAGCAAACACATAGTTATGAGACATTTTAATTCTGTCATTCCTAGTGTTCTTTCTGTCAGACAACCGTGATCTTTGCTCAGAAAAGAGATTCAGGGCTGAGAATAGAACTCAATGACAGAAGGGCACTTGTCTTGCACGTGTGAGGCTCTAATCTCAATTACTAGGAAGAGGAGTGGTGGTGGTGGGGAAGACAGGGAGGAGGGGAAGAAGAAGAGGAAAGAGAAGGAGAGACAGAGGGAGAGAGAGAAAGAAGGAGAGAGAGAGAAAGAGGGAGAGGGAAATGTTGATTCCCCAGAGCAGAACCCTGAGAGAATGACCTGGAAGTAGAATTAAGCTATGAACCCTCAAAGCCTGCCTCCAGCAAGGATACTCCTTACAAAGGTTCAGTAACCTCTCCAAATAGCACCATCAACTATTCACATATGTGACCCTATGGGAGACATTTCTCATTCAAACCATCACACATACACTCCACATTTTGTTGACTGAAATACAGTATCACATCCCTATCTGCAGGAAATTTTTTATGATTGACAAATATGCTTTAGTGGTGAAAATTCTTTTATTCATGAAAAATACAGGTAAGCCCTGATGAGGTACAGCTTTGACTTAACTAGATCTTTTTGATGTTTAAGCTATAGATAAAACAAAACAAAACAAAAACAAAACAACAAAATCAAACTTCTGAACACTGTATTTTTAAAGAAGGCCATGGGATAAAGATATCCAAAGATTTAAATGTTTTTATCTATGTTGATTTTTGCTAACTTTCTCCAGACAACACCTAGTGGTGATAAGATGTGAAAAACTGCACCATACTGGAGTCTGTAAAGATGGCTGATATTTTAATCATGTCTTTTGTGTAGATTCACAAGAAAATACTTGTAATTTGGTTTCGTTGTTAGAATTTGGTGCTTAGCAGCCATAGTTTACTGTTTGCTTGCATATTAACAACTAAACCTCTGGAAGCCTGCAAGTCTGGACATTGAACGTATTTCTGAGGCATTCTGAGCATCAAAGCCTGTGTCCTGGCAACATGGCAGCATCAGCCTCCGAATTGAGGCATCCCAAGGAGGTTTTCAAGAAGAAAAACTGCAAATCCTATTTCCGTGTGCTCACAGCCCTCTATGTCACTGAATGTGGCTGTCCTGATAGGAACCTGCAGCACGCTCCTGTATCGTGCACCTTTGAATAGTAAAGCAGGTTTTTTTTTTTTCTTTTTCTTTTCTTTTTATGCTAAAATGGAAGAAAACTGTTCAATTAGCAGGATACAGGGAATATCAAGTAGGAAACAGAGAAACCACAAAGGTTGTTAGATTAAACTGCAAGGAAACTTATTATTTTATACTTACCTAAAATTGTGCACAATAAATATGTGTGGACATATATACGGAAGTTAAGCCACTTGAGCTCACAATGCTTTCCCTAAGAACCATAGATTAACAAAATGTAGTACCAGGCATGAAAGAAAATTCCCTTTGAATGGGGTTGATCAAGGTAGTCCAGGTGACCCCCCCAAAACAACACAGGTTATGGCTGTTGCTCTTGGTTGTCTCTCAGAGGTTGAGAGAAAGCTCCCTGTTGCTGAAGACACCCTACTCGTAGGACTCAGGACTCAGATTATTTGCACTGGACCTAACCCAAAAGCCTCATTCCTGTGGTCTATTTTCCATGGTACAAGAAAATATTGTGCAAGCTTCGGGGATAGGGTTGGTAATTAATAGTCCTACCTTGAAATTAATAGTTGCAAGACCTGTGAACCACAACAGTGAACAGCATACAAGAAATCCATATAATAAGTGGGTAAGTGCATAAGTAATAAGTGGCATGAGTAATAAGTGGCACTCATGTTATTGGTAACCTACAGCTGTCTAGTTGGACTTAGTTCCATTCCATAGGAGGGAAGGAAATAATGCCTGGTACTGCAAACCTTACCATCTACCTAGCGCCAGTGAAGTCATGGATCTTAAAAGAGAATCTACTACCACAACTAGATCAGCATGATTCTTAACTACATTCTAAATCTTAGCTTTACACCGATAGCTACTGGCCATCATGAAAGAAGCTTCTCTTTACAGCAAATGGAGACCATCACAGAAAACTACAACTGGACACAATGTGGAGATCAATGGAAGAATTGGAGGGTGGGGACCTGGGAGGGTCCGCAGGGGGGATAGGGAGAAAGTGGTGCAATTGTATTTTAATTAAAGATGTATAATAATAGCAATATATATATGTATATATCCTCAAAGGTAATTTGGAAATGAAACTTTTGAAGGAATATATATATATATCTTTATAATATATACATATAATATATACACGCATATATATGTATACCTTTGTTTTGCTTTTCGATACATCAAACTTGTTTCTACTTAAATGAATCACACAAAGCAGAACGTACCAGGCTGCTGAGTGGAAAGCAAGCACCCCAGGACAAGCAACAACCTAGGGCTGGAAAGAAAGTAGCCCTTGCATTGAAGAAATGAGTTTCCAGTCTTCCCACTAGCTCATCCACTTATGGGGAACTCTGATGTGTTCTCTATTCTCTTAGAATTAGTAACCTTTTGTTGTTTGAACCCAAGGTTTCTCAACAAATCTGTCAGAAAGAAATCCATTTACCCAGGAGCTTTCATTGTTAGGTTGGTACCATTTAAAACAAGCTCCCCCAAGCAGAGATTCACTCTTAACTTACGACAGCTTCAGGGAAATGTGGCATTTAATGTGGGAATACAACAGCATGGCAGAGATTCATGGCTGCATCACCTCAACCCCATGAATCAAGACAAGTTTATTTTAAGTAAACAAGTTACTTACACGAGTTACAAATGTATACCTAATCACAAAATGACTTTAATATACTCTGCGGTATTTGTAACAATGACAAGCTGTAGCAGGTACCCAATAAAAAGCTGAGTTAATGATGTTGAGATGGAGAACAAAGCCCATAATGCTGTGAGGTTGTCAGAGTGATATAATATTGCTCATAAGAGTCAGTGATAGAACTGCAGAAAGGTTTGTGTGACTGTGTACAGTGCAGAGGCAGAAACTCCAGTTTTTAATAATTTAAAACTCAAGTTATTTGGTCTTATCCCCTGTAGCTAGTTAGTGATGTAAAGGATTCTGTTAGATGGCCTCAGATGCTGTGGTTAGAATTATTTAAATGAATAGAGTGGCCGACCCCCAGAAAGCTATTTTACTACTATACTAGAGCTTGTGCTTTTTCTGCTGATGTTAATCATTATTTGTGTAAACACCTCCAAAGCTGTTTGCAGAGCCATTTTATTTCACCTGAACTGCAGTCTTACCGGGAGGGGAGCTGTCCTGGGTGTCATTCTCCAATGACAAAACTCAACTTGAAGTTTAGAAAGCAGACTTTTAAAGATACACTCATGGAGTCAAAGCTGTGGAAGGTGGAAAGGGGAGGTGAATGACCAGGGAAAGGATTGAAATGAGATACTTACAACTAACCAGATAACAGAGTTCCAGAGCTAGGATCATACTACAAAATAGTCAGCCACTGGGTATAGCTGTCCAGGTCTTCAATCTTCCTCATCCGTAATGTTAGGAAATGGACCACTGGGTGCTAAGGAAGACTATGGCATTGGGTTAGGTAGATCCCTCAATTTTAGATAGCTCCCGATGGCACTAACAGCTTAGGTCTGCTGACGTTTCCGGGTGAAATAAAATTAATTTAAAAAGGGGTGAAAGATGTGGGTAGAAAATTGCAATGGTTATTACAGAGATTCTAAAAGGAAATGAATCCCAAAGGGTTATGACAAGCACTTTCAAACTGGCCACCTGCCTTTGGTCTTGCGATCCTGTTTCAATGTTTTGTCATACGGGAGCCAAATATTGCTCTTCATGTCCTCTCTCGGTTAAGAACGGCAGTAAGTCTCCATTGTCATCTGAATGTGTGAATATACTTGTCCTGGTTTCATTTTCTTTGCTGTGAGAAAATATCCTAAATGGGAAGTTCACTGTTTCAGCTTGGCTGCCTGCTCAGCAAGCTCCTAGGACCTGCCTGTCTGCACCCTCGATGCTGGGGTTAAAGACATACCCAGACATGCTTGACATTTTATGTAGGTTGTGGGGATTTGAATGTAGATCTTCAAGCTGGCAGAGGAAATGCTCTTATCCACTAAGCCATCTCCTCAACCCTCTTTTTGTCTCCTAAAAAGATACTAGTCATTTAATTTAGAGCTCACTTTATTTAATCTACTATTATTTCATTTGAACTTGATTTCATCTGTGAAGAAAACATTTCTGAATAAGTTCACCTTAAGGATACTAGGAGTTAAGATTTGGAGCTATCTTTTGGGGAGCAGAATTTAGCCCATATCATGTACTATATTTTAGAAAAAGGAAAACTTGCCGATTTGGGAAATGTTTACAAAACCCACCCTGATAAAGAGTTTGCAACCAAATATGCAAAGAACTTTTAAAATTCAACAGTAAGACAAACAACCTAATTAAAAATAGGCAAACATCTGGATGAATACCTCACCAAAGAAGACAGAGACACCAAGCAGTAATATGAAAAGACATTTAATGTTGCTTATCATGAGATAATTGCAAATTAAATCAATGATGAGACTATGCTACAGATATGTCAGAGTAGTTAAATTTGACAATAACAGAAATCCTGGAAGCTGAGAAGGATGTGAGTCAACAGAAATTCTCTTATTTATTGCTGCTTAGACTACAGAATGGCCTGTCTTTTAAAAGACAGCTGTCAGTTTCTTACAAAGCCAAGCAATGTTCTATTACATGATTCTATACATTTGTCTATAAAGAACTCTGCATGTGAGGTTGGGGAGATGACTCAGTCAGTGACGTGCTTGCTGTGTAAGTGGGAGGAACTGAGTTTGGTCCCCAGAAACCAAATGAAAGGCCAGATGTGGAGGTGTGGCTGTGTAACCCAAAGACTGAGGTGGCAGATCACAGAGAGCAAGACTCCACAGGCTTGTTGGCCAGTCAGTCTAGCCGAGATGGTGAGTTTTAGGTTCACTGAGGACACTTTGCCTCAAAAAACATGGTGGAGAGAGGTAGAGAAAAGTATATGAAATTAACATCTGATTCCTACTGAAACACTCACAGCCAAGCATATCTGTATACACACATGCACACACATACTTACTTCACCACATCTTCACACATACATATATCACATCTGTATATATACACAGGCACACATATATCACTTTGGCACACACATGCACACATACACATCACATCTGTACATATACATGGACACACATGTATCCATCATTTATGCACACACGTACAAAGGTTTGCATGAAAATATTTGTAGTACCTTTACTAATAGTCACCCTAACAGGAAGCAGTCAACATTCCTTTGGATAGCTGAGCAAACACTCATGTATCAGCACAATTGTATACTACCCAGAAATAAAAAAGGAACTACTTATCTGTGTACACAAAGATGGATGTCAATCCTAAACTCATCAGGGGATGTTAAGGGATGCACATCAGTGTGGAAAGCTACATATTGCATGATTCCAATCTTAGAACATTCTAGAAAAGACAAATCCATAGACATTGTAAAATTTAGTGATCTACAGGTCCTTTGGAGAAGGGATTAAATTGGTGACAAACACTGTGACAAAAAGCAACATGGGAAGAAAAGGAGATGGAAGACAGGTTAAGTAATAGATCCCAAAATAGAGTACAGGCAGAAGGTCTACAGTGTAAGAGTGACAAGCATCCGCATTAATTTATCCTATATGAAGCTAGAAGAGTTGAATATCTACCAGCATGAAGATGTTTAAGGAGATACAGGTTTCTGTTTGATCTTTGGGTATCACGTCTGTGGGAGCCCATTTTCAGGCTCTTAGTGGCTTTACCCAGCAGATCTCCATAGAGAGGATGATTAGAACCACAGGCCTGAGTACAAGTGTCTGAGATGGTCTGCACTTGGCTATGCGGAGGGGGAGGTCTTTTGCTCCACATCTTTGCATTTCTATAAATACCCTAGGATAGAAATAGTCAGGGCCCATTGGAATAGGTTCCAGGTCCTCTCAAGGCTATCCTGTATTTTCTACCTATTTATCTCTGCAATCTAAATCCTTCTATCTAATATTTCCTGATACTTGCACTCATGAAAACTCTGGGGATCTGTGGGGTTGGTGGGTAAATGCCCCCCCCCACATCCATGTGTCAAATGAACACACTGCATTCTCTAAGTATACCCAGTTATTGTGTTTCACTTAAAATCACAATAATAAAGCCTGTAATGATGGGGGTACAGCAACATGACAAAGGCACCAACAGAAAGAGCTCCCCCACATCAAAGCTGGGGCGATTTGAGTGATGAGATATAGGGAGGCATGAAATGAATATCTGAGTCCACATTGAATGAAATACCCAGTTGGTGGTACATAGAGAAATCTCTCACATGTTATTGCCAACCACATCAAGTGTATGCTATTTATAGCAACTTCCTTTCAAACAGTACACTGTGAAGAAAACAGCAAGCATTAACTTCCCAGTTGTGAAAATCAGTACTGACTTAGTTGGAAGATCAAGGCATTCTCTCTCCTTTGTATAATGTTATGAGCAGGTGTTGGCTCTGTGCTACAGTCCCCACCCCAAAACCTACAGGTCTTATTGGATTATGACATAAACTCTGATAAATCCTCAATCTGGGATATCTACAAATGGCCCGAACAATTACTCTTCACAGCTGTCTAATATAACAAAAGCTAAGGAAGACTGAAAGATTCATACAGGAAAGAAAAAACTAAGAAGACATGACTAAATAGAATGTGGTGGCCTGGATGACATTTTGAAACAGAAAATGAATGGTGGGTACAACTGAGGAGACACAGGTAAAGTGTTTTTGTTTTTTTTCATAATTCTATATAATATTAGTTCACTCAATTATGGGAAAAGTATTGTATTGATAAAAAATGCTGATATTAATAGAAATTAGATACAGGATATATGAGAACCCTTTTACAATCTTATGCTAATCTAAATCTATTCTAAAGTTAAGTATGCTAAAACTTATTAAATATAGCACAGACAAACTTGCAGGAGAGGACAGTTTAAATATACAAAGAGGGAGATCTGCATTAGAAATACAATCTCACTCTCCCAGTTGATTTTCAGCTAGGAATCAGTGCCCATGGTTACAAGCCCTTAATGACTGGGTGATGAAAAACAACAACAACAACAAAAACAACAAAAACATCCCTTCTTCAGAGAGGACCTGGGAGAGAGAGTGAGCACACAGGCTGAGCTGTTATGGTTTAGAGTTTACCCTGCCTCCATATTACTGAAAACATCACTTGTCATCTATCAGTTTTGAGTCTTGGTCTTATTATTTATAATTTGGGGTTTCAATTGCATCAGTTTCATGCAGTGCCCTGTTCATCTGATGGAGTAACATGGAACATGTCATTGTAATTCCTGTTATTGGCACAGAGTGCTCGGCATATACCACTCGGCATGATGGTGTGCGTGGTGGCTCTGCTGACACCCTGGGTTTCCTACCATCACAGCTTGGACAGCTTTCTGACCTTTCACTGCTTCATTGCCAACTGGAAGACCATACAGCTAACACCTCCTTGTTCCCTGAGTTCTTCTTAGACTACGTCATCAGATGTAAATCACTGTAAAAAGTGCCTGGTGAAAGAGATCTTTACATTAACTCTTCTAATCACGGAGGTGCCATAGCAAAGGACCCATGCTAAATAGCTAACAGACTTTAAAGGACCCCAAAGCCATGGGAAGTCCATTTTGAGATATGTGCTTAGAGCCGGAGACCCAGAAACCAAGGAATTGGCTGCTCATTCTCCTGAATGCTAGCATCTAACTGAAGATCTATGGAGTGGGTCCACTTTCAGAAACTTCTTGGCTCCTGCATCACGCTGTCATGACCTCTCATATTGGAATTAGAAATGGTGACATTTGAAAGGTGGATTACCCCATCTTCAGTTAACTGGGACCTTAGAACCTGACAAAATCTTTAAGGGGGAAATCTGAATATTGGCAGTATTCTTACCCTGTACATAAGTCCAACTTTTCCAAAGAGCTGTGAAAGACTGCTTTTTACTGTTAGGGCTCACAGCACTAAGAGCATTTTCGTTTAATATGATTTTACTTTTAGTAAATTATCACATTGGGTTTGGGTTCATTTTAATAATTTTTGAAAGTTTCATGCTTACAATGTACTTTGATCATATTCACTGCACTCTCCCCATTCCAGTTCCTTTCAGATCCACTGCCCACTCCTGATAACCCTCCCAAATTCATGACATTTCCCCCCCTTTTTGTTCTTTATAACCCACACAGTACAACTTGTGTATGGGAACCGGAGTGTTGTTTGACTTACCAGGGCCATATCCTCAAAAGAAAACTGACTCTACCCAGGAAACCATCAACGGTCCATAGTGCTTTTGCTAGGCTTAGGGGCTTGTGAGGTTCTCCTCTGTTGTGCTAGAATGTTGGTTGCCTTGATCTTGCAGAGGTTCTGTGTAGCAACCTCAGCACTGTGAGTTCATGAGTATGGAGGTCCTGTTATGTCCAGACAGCACGTTTCCCTCTGGTCCTCTATGACATCTTTCTATTACAATCTTTCTAACCCTTCTCCTGTGATGGTCCCTGAGCCTTGGGAAAAGGAGGTATTTGAAAATGTTTCATTTACATATTGTTCAATATGCACAGTAATTAGTTTAAATAATATTAAAATGATCTCTTCTATAGTTTCCCACCTTTGGCTCAGACAATGCAAAGTCCAAAGCTGATTCTTCTGTTTGGAGGGACGCAAGCAACAGAAACTTGGGAGAGCTTTATGCTTAGTAACCTTAGAAGGAAGTGCCCCCATTCTTGACAGTCTCTTTGTGATACTCTCATAACAGTACCTCTCCCTCTCCTTCCCTAAATGCTCAACCCCAAACACAGTAGTCCCAAGTTAGTCTCAAGTTAGTCCCACTTTGTAGTCAGGGCATGCTTGTGCCACCTCTAGTTCTGCCTCACCCCGTGAGTGTGAATTACATGAGGTGCTGTCTGTGTTCTTTGGTGCGGTTCTTGGAGGCAGGAAAGGAGGCACAGGCTGCGATAATCATTAAGGCCACCAGTTTTGGTTGCAGACTCCAAATGAGTCTCTGACTCTACCAACTACCCAATATACAGGAATCTTTCTAATCTCTAATATTTCTAACTCCCACTTTGGAGACTTAAGAGGATTGTATCCAAAACAAATGAAGTGCATTATTTTTAAAATTTATCATTAACTATTTATTTATTTTGTGTATAAGGTTGTGTGACTCACATATATTGCAAGTGCCCAAGTTGGACCAAAGGGTACTGGCTCTCCTGGAACTAGAGTTCCAGGCAATTGTGAGCCAATGAGATGGGAGCTGAAAACTGAGCCTAGATCTTCTACAAGAGCAGTGAATGCTCTTAGCTACTGAGCCATCTCCATGACCCTTGCCATGCACTCTTTACAACTTGAAACAAATTCTTTTATCGATTTATTTTCATATTACCTTTGAAAATTTCAAGTTTAATAAAAGCTATACCTTTCACATAAAACTTTGTGACGTAGACAACCATGTCAGATGAATCACCACCATCCAATTCACATTTACTTAACTGAGTCATGGTTAGAGATGCAGGCCTGAGAAAGCAGGATGCTGAGGACAGAAGAGCTGGCTTTGAGCACAAGCTCTGCTCTGACCGACTGTGTACATTTGGTGAAGTCATTTCACACTGGACTTTTCAACCTTCTAAACTCATAAAATGGGGGGATCCTTCTGTTACTTCAGGGCTCAGTTTCATTAAACATCATCCATGGTTCTCTCTTTAAATAAAATGGAACCAAACAGGCACATTCTTGAATGACACTGTCTCTTTTCTTGTGACTTATTACTCAGCATTTTGTTGTGTGGCTTTGATTGATTTGCTTTTTCTGTAAACAGCTAGGTAAATTATGGCAAAATAAATAAATATCCCCTCCCCCAAAAAAGACTTAGCAGGTTTTTTTGTTATCCCTCGGTGTGCAGAACATGCCCCTCCATGTCTAAAATGATTTGACTATCATTTTCCTCAACACAGCTAGACATATTGCTAAAAACAAACAGGAAGACTGGTCATTTGCTTCTCTTTGCTTTTGCAGAATGTTTTGTATTCAAGAGGGTGTAGTGGTAATTGTTACAGCTTTAGCACTTACTGAGTTCATAATATGTCTCAGACATTGTACTCAGTGCTCTCCAAATGCTTCAGTCCTTGCTCTCAACATTTGAAGATGTCCTTACTATTGCCATTTTATAGATGAGCATCAATGTGCTTGTTTCCAAATTTAGACACTTGAAGAAATGGTAAGCTGTGCTTCAAACCTTGATTTTGGGCTGTTGCACATGTCTACTCCTGACTACCTAGTGTTTGGAGACACCGAAACAGCCACTGGCTACACGCACACGCGCGCGCGCGCGCACACACACACACACACACATACACGCACACGCACACACACACCCCCAACCAAAACACAAAAGGAGGCCTTCATAATAAGTGCTTGCTGAATGCAGTGATGTCCTTTCACTGAACATACATAATTAATTTTCTCTCAAATCAATTTAACAGCTAAATAATGCAGCACCAGCTAATGGGCTCTTGGCTGGCTAAACATTAAGGATATATTGTCCCATATACTCACCCTAAAGAATGGAGATGAACAACTTGCCTGGTTACGTAACACTGTTCGACAACATAAATAAAAGATTTCTCTTGTTTTGGCAATCGGTCTGCGCTCTTCTAAGCTTTGCTACATCAGACTTCCTCTAATCTAACAGATGCCAGCAGTTTAAAAGCAGCCCAAAAATTCTTATTTATATCTGGTGCTCAGTTTTGAATAAAATGGGCCTGCAAATGCAGAGGGAGATGGAGGGGGGGAATGCATAACTTAAAAATGGAATTTATTTCCAGACTTCTAAACACAGATTTCCAATAAATGTCCACTTAGAGAACCATTTCATTAAGCTAACTGCAGCCGAAAACAAGTTCCCTGGTGTTCCTTTGAGCATTTTATTTTCTAAAATGAATCATTACTTTCGATGTTTTGGCTTGACAATCTTTCCTCCCCAATTGTGTAATTTTGATTTGTCACTCAAATTGCTTGTATTTCAAGAGAACGGTTCTGAGACATTTCTGCTTTGGAATGAGACTGCTAATATGGTGGCAAGGGTTTGGAGAAGCTCCCAAACCACTAAGGTGCATTGCTTTGTCCTTTAGAGAACTGGAGAGAGTCTTGACTTCTCATTCCAATTAAGGTTTAGCAGACCCTTAAGACTGATTCTGGGGGTGGCTGAAATGAACTTGTAATGAACAAGATGGAGAGCTGTGGCCGAAAGAGGAGGTGAGGGAAATGAAAGTCAGGCTGTTGTGAAGCTTCCTTTCATCTGTGACTTGGTAAATAATCCAGATATTTGCAAGCCCATTCTCAACCACCTCGCCCCCAAGTAGAAATAAGAATGTTACTAACAGAATACTAATGGAACAGAAAGGAGATTGAGGCAAGGTACCAGGGGGGGCACTTCTAACATAAAAATGGCATGTATGCAAATTACATTTAAAAACAACTTTTTCAAAAGTCAGTCTCCCACAAGGTCATTGGGCTTTTTCATCTTTGCTTAAACACTCAGACTCAAAGAAAAGACCAATTCAATTTATTAAAAGGTGCTACTATGAAATGTATCTGCTAATAAGCAGAGAAACTTTGTGATTAAGAAGGGCATGCTTCATCTGATTGAGAAACATTCAGTGTAGTAGGCACATGTTTATTTTCACTTTCAAAAGATCAGACACAATAATGATGGAGACAAGAAAACCCTAGAGTCATCTTACCATTTACTATATGCTTGGTAGGGTGCTAGGATAATACAAATAAGTCTGATCATTTCAATTTCAAGGCAGTCGTAAAATGAATATCATTATTCTTAACAGAAAGCACTAACCTTTGCAGGTTTCTTACTTTAGAGCAGACTAAGTACTAATAAGCACATGGCAGGATTATATCCTTCCTTCCATGTTTGTAAGCGGGTGCTCCAATCATCCCCAGTTTACAAATCTGATAACCAAGGGGGTGGGCAATTTGTTCAAGTTTCAAGAACAGCAAAGATATCAATTCACCCATTTGACTCCAAAGTCTGACATTTCCATTGCCCTGCTGTACAGTCTCCTGTATCCTTCCTGTGGAGAGAAGTTAATTGTGGTTTGTGGAGAGGGGTGTCCCTAATCCAGAGATAATAAATCTTAGGGAGGGAAGTTAAATCTGCATTCCTTGACTTGTTCTCTAGGACCCCTACTGGATCAAGCATGGAATTAGTGATAATGCAATGTAAAAATGACACTCTGAGGACAACTATAGTGCAGGACAGGGATGACTATCCCAAGGGCCAGACTTGTGAGAACGTGGCCATGAACCATGTAACATTGGTTGCATCATCCCTTTGCATCATCTCTCCTCCATCTTGGAATCCTTGACAATGATAACCCCAAATGACAAGACAGGACTGTGTGAAGACAAATGAAGTATTGATACTTTTAAATTTCCTCCATTCACATGTGCCATTTTCATTTCTAAATTAGAAACCTGTTTACAGGGATTAGTGTTTTGCCTGCATATGTATCTGTGTCATGTCTGTGCCTGCTGCGTGTGGAGGAAAAATGGCATTGGAATTGCCTAGAACTGGAGTTACAGGTGGTTGTGAACTACCATGTGGGTTCTGGGAACCAAACCTGGGTCCTTTGCAGAAGAAGCATGTGTTCTTAACCACTGAGGCATCTCTCAAGCCCCAACATGCGTCTTTCTTGAAAACTGAATTTTATATTTACTGTGGAGAAAAAGTAGAAGTATTTTTATATGTTTGTTTTAATAATGTAGCCCTGATCTTTGTTTTTTTTTTTTTATTTTCTAATAACCCTTCTCTTTTCCTGAGTTTATTTTCTAAAATATAAATCTTTTATCAGTAGTTTTTTATAGCATCACTAAAACCTTCTCATATTACTGAGGATAATAGTATGTGTTTCATGCACATAACTCTTTCACCTAATTCCTGCTATGTCTACTCCTAATTACCAATCATTATCCTTATTTTAGAAATAAGAAAACTTAGGCCTAGAGAGGCTAAATGTTGTGTCTAACATGACAAGGGCAATCAGTTTAAGAAAATAATACCCTATACTTAAAGAAATCGTGGGTCAGTTAGCTCAAGGTGGCATACTGCTAAATTAGTTGCTGATTCTACTGTATTGATGATGCATGAGTTCAGAAGTCGTAATTAAATCAGTTTTTCTCCAGGGGGATCCATGGACCAGCTTCCTATTCATGAAGGCAAGCATTTGACCTCTGAGCATTCTATGTAAGGACACTATGAAACATTCATGATCCCCCAAATCCGTCTCATCTATAGCTTCTGTAATGGTAGATACAGCAAGATAGCTTCCAGTGTTGACCTAGGTAGGGAACTTCCTTCAGCCTAGTGTTACTGGGTCCTAGTGAGCACTGTTGAAGTTATCTGTTAACAGAAATAGCCATAGAATTCACCAGAGGAAGAGGGACTTCTAAGTGTGCCCTTTGTAGCAACCTTCTCTGAGAGACGTACCTCCCCAAGAAGAGACGACATGGGTTTGATGGTAGAAGCCAACTTTATTTTCAGATAGGAAAGATTAAAAGTTTTTCCAGTTCTGATAACAGAGACTGACCACATTTCCACACTTCAGAGATTTATTCTCAGTCAGACATTGGGACTTAACCAGAGCGTCTGGAGCACTGGAGCACTGGGGGAAATACAGACATTTGTGACTGGAATTGTTAGGGTGATAAAATGGAGTCTCCATTTTCTGGTTTCCAAGTCTGGTGTGTTTTGGAGACAGCCCAAGCCTGAAGCCAAAAGAGAACAAGGCAGTCTGGAGAAATGGCAGGAGAATTCTAACTTCCTCTGAGCCTCTGGCCCTCACTGCCTTTAAAAGGGAACATGCGGGGAATGCTCTGTCATGTGAAATGAGTGGCTTCTACTTTTCCTTCCTGGAGTCAGTTTGGGTTAGATTGCTATCATTTGCAACTCTAATTATTCCAAGTCACCCAGCAAATCTGCAAATCTGTATGGGATAGCTCTCTCTCTCTCTCTCTCTCTCTCTCTCTCTCTCTCTCTCTCTCTCTCTCTCTCTCTCTCTCTCTCCTTTCCCTTCTCTCTCTCCTCTCTTCCTCTCTCACTCTCTTTTTCTCACTCTCTCTGTAAAGCAAGCTGTGCATTTCTAAGAGGTTCTAATAAGTAAACTGAAGGCTAGAAAACATATCTTTGTTCTGGATGTCCTTATCCAGACGGAAACAGTAGATTCAAATGCCAACATGTCCTCACTGCCAATAAACATACATACACACATGCATGCATATGTATGTAAATAAGCAGCCACCCAGAGCTGAGCTGCCTGGCCACACACTAATGCACACTGTGGATCACTACTCTCTGTTTAAAGCTGCTGGTGAGGCTGTGTTTCTTTTTAACAACACAAGACAAGAAATTGTTTCCAGTTTCATCTTTACAAATTGCTCTCAATTGTGACATTTATCTTTCATTCCAATCAAGTGTAATTTACCAGAAAGATTGCAGAATGTGTCTGTATTTAAAATGTGTGTGGGGTTTTGCAACAATCCTTTCTACGTTGAACTTCTCTGCTAGGGAGGTTTGGGGCCAGCAAGGCTCAGACAAACTCATCAGTTTATAATGGCTCCCTTGAACCTCATCTACCACCAAAGTAAGATGGCCAATTGCTGAGAAGTTTTATCGGTTTGGTTCAGAGAAAATCAATCAAAATGGCTTCAGAGTTTGGGGCTGTGCTGGATTTCAAGTATTTGAATGAAAGCTGTGTGTTGATGTAGGATAAGTCAATCCTCAGTTAGGGGTGGAGATACAAAAGGGCAGGGAGGGGGTTCTACTATTATAGTCTGAGGACACCTTGGGCCTCTCATCCAGCAGTTGCCAAACCGTCGTCTCAGTGATGAGCTATGGAAGGACAGGGAAAACCAATGCTGGACAGTGAGAATCTGTTTTCCCTTAAAACACATTTCTTTTTTCCAAAAAACTCTTTACAAAAGTTGTTTACTAATTCAATATTATAGCCTACCGATTCTTTGGTTTGAGCTTTGTTCCCTTTAATAAGACAGCGAAGATCTTGAATCATAGTTTTTAAATGTATTTAATAGGGAAAGAATCCAAACAATTTGCCAGCCTTATGTGGTCTGGTAACTAGTGGTTATTCTTGGCATTGATAGTAATATGAATTTTAGGCACTTGCATTTACGGAAAGCCATCCACACACTTGGCAGGCACTATATTAGATGCTTTGCATATTCCAGCCTCACTTCAACACTGCTGCTTAGGGACAGCTACTATTTGACTTGTACAGGTTAGGGAGCCCAAACCCTTGGAAGTCAAGGAGCATATGCAGGATTGTGTAGTTATCAAGAGGAAGAGTTCACCATATCTGGACAAAATGTCTTGTCCTTCTGAATAATAGCATACCTGTCATTTAGCACTAGAAAAAGTGATGGCAGCATGCTTTTGAGATAGTTTGGGAAAAAGACACCCGAGACTGATAGCTAGCAGATACCGACATCGCAATGGAGGAATTTATTGGTCTCCCATTCTGCAATGTTATGGGTATGGCAATGCTGAATAAGAAGAAGCTGCAGGAACTGGGAAGTCCTTTTTAATATTGTGGGTAATAAAATTGTAACCCACTCAGCATTCTGAATAATTGGACAGCAGGCTTTCAGTGCTGTGCACGCTCTACTATATTATATTGTCACAGTGTTTTTGTTCTGGGTAAGAAAGAACAGGGCTTTCTCCTCCCACATTGTCTCTTATTTCTCAGAAAAATTACTCTAGGATAAATTCTCTCAACACTAAAGAGGTCTTTAAATCTCTTGTGATCTTGAGAATTCCAGGTCAAATAACCCAGAAAGGCAAGAAACATATGCATCACGGAGAGATTTTTGTCCTGCCTCTAATAAGCATGCCACAGAGTTGTACTGCAGTTTGAATGTGTTACCTAAGCTCACATCTTGCATCTTGGAAACCTGACCTCTGATGTACAAATTGTGGACTAGCAAGACATGTTGAGATTACAAGAGCTGTCTTTGGGAATGGGATAATACTGTTATGGAGGGCATAAGTAAGCACTCATAAAAAGGTTATCTGTCTGTCTGTCTATCTATCTATCTATCTATCTATCTATCTATCTATCTATCTATCTATCTAATCTATCTATCTATCTACCTAATTTCTCTCCCTCTCCCTCTCTTCATTCTGGATCTCACCATATGATGATGCAACATTTTAGTCTTCCTACACCTCCAAATCTCACAGTTGTATAAATTTACAATTTAAACATTTATTATAAATTACCCAGGCTATGGTATTCTGTGATAGTAGCCCACAAAGTACTAAGGCATTAGGGCTAGTATAAATAGCTTAAGGTTAGTAGAAAGATTTCTCTGTGACTCCCAGGATTCCACCTCCCTTTGTTCAGTCCCCTTAGGTAAACCCCTCCCCTTGAGTGCAGGTCCCTGTGATTTGCTTCTAGCTGATAGAAATTGGTTAGGTTAATAGGATGTTAGAATTTGATTGCTTTTCTTGTTAGGACTCTTTCTTAGCCTGGACTTAGAAAGCAAGCTGACCTGTGGTGAAATACCTATATAAAGGATCACATAGTATATTCTGGCCTACAGCCAGCAAAAGCTATCCATATTCTTGCAGCCCTCAAGGAAGGAAGGAAGTTCTGTCAATGAGTAAAAGAGCTTGAACACAGATCCCTCGACTCTGATAAGTTACTGGCCCTAGTTAATACCTGGATTGCAATTTGCAGGAATTGTGAACTTTCTCTCAGGGACTGTGTGTTCTTCATAGCTATGATAAAGCTTATTGCTACCAAGAAATTGACAAGGAAAATATTGGTTTGTGGCTTCAAAGGGTGTTGACATTTTCTGTCGCTAGGAGAACCCAATGGAGGGTCAAATTTGAGGAAGTAGAAGACAAGATGAGTTAAGTTTCCACATGCTGGGTTTAAGGTGGCTGAGGATGCCCAGATGGAAGATGTATCAGGGATGAAAGACACAAATTTTAGAGAACACAGATGGGAATGGAGACCTGTGGGTCCTTAGTTTTTGCAAGTGGGATTTCTTAGAAGCAAATTTCTCAGGGGAAGGGAGTTAACTAGTAGTGAGCTGAGATCAACACTTGTATGCGAAGGCAAGTTCATGGACCCAGAGAATTCAGTGTGGATCCAGGGATGGCTTTTGCTGGTTCCTGGTATAAGCTCTGAAACTGGCACAGACAATGGTGATGGTGTGACTTTGAGTAATTACCTGTCCTCACTTGAGAACAGTACCCAGAGAAAGGTAAGGGCTGACAGCAACCCCTGTAGCTGGAAATATAGACCTGTCTGTGGTAAGGGAACCTAGGTCTCCATAACATGCCACCACCATAGCAGCTGGAGCTATGGCTGTGGCTGAGTCTTCTTAGAGAGGTATGGGGCTGAAAGAAAGACCGGATGGAGTCATGGGGAACACACATCATTTTGTGAAGAATGGGGAGATATTGATGAAGAGTGACCCAAGTACACTTTAAGTTTTATAGAACATGAGCAGTGCTCTAAGGTTTTGGAGTAGAATGATAAGTCAAATAGAATTTACACAAAGTTGACTTGTATCAGATTTAATATTGCACATGTTTCTATTTTAAAAAGTAAAGATGGATATCTATCTCTTAATAATGTGGGGTAGTTCTCTTTCTGAATGACAGACACCTGTTTTCTTCACCACTCTGTAAAATTCACTCAGCATTTAGTGAGAATCACACACTGTGTCTGCTGCAGAAAAGATGCAGTTTCCTTATTGTTGGGTCAACAATGCCTTCCTTGTCTGCTTGTTTGTGCCACCATCCTCCTCTGGATACGGAATCACGTTTCATACTTCTAGACCTGTTTCCTTAACTCCTGAGTTCACACTGTCCTTTGTAACATGCCCCAGAGTTGAGATCACTCACTTACATATTCAGACATTATCCCACACTGGATGGCTCTCCTCCTTGGAAACTCCCATGGTCCACTAGGTGTTGTGTGTGAACCATGCCCCTCACTCAAAATTCAAGTTTTGAAGGGTTAAACACCAATATCTCAGGAAGTAAATATATTTGGGGATAGGGTCTTTAATGAGGCAATTGAAATCAATTGAGTTTTATACTAGTGCGATGCCATCCACTACAAGGGGTGTCTATATAAGAAACTAGAGAGAGGATAAGACGTAGATAAAAAATATAGACCAGCCATGTGAAGGCATAAGAGAAGGGATCTATCTTTAAGTTAATGAGAAAGCACTCAGAAGAAATTAAACCTGGTTATTCTTTGGTCTTGGTCTTTTAACCCACAGAACTGTGAAAAAATATGGTTTTTTTATGTCACCAAATCTAATTTTAATAAATATTCTTTATTTATTTGTTATTATTATTAGAATATTTATTATTATTCTTAAAATTTTATTGTCATTTTATGTTTATGAGTATTTTACTAGCATATACATATATGTACCATGTTTGTGCCTGATGCCTTCAGGGCAGAAGGCATCACATCTGGAATAGAGTTATAGACAGTTGTGGGCCATGATGTGGGGCCCTGGAAATTAAACCCAGGTCCTCTAAAAGAGCAATGAGTGCTCCTAACCTCTGAGCCCTCTCTCCAGCCCCTATGGCAATGTTTTTGTTCAATGAAGCAAAATCACATACTTGATTATTGATTGAAGGTAATCTTTTACACTGATCTCTCCTCAACTCTTCTTTCCACTGTTTTCCACATGTCAAACTACAACTTTCTCTTCATCCCATTTAATCCACTAGGCTTGACTGTATTTTGTTTCTCCCTTTGTTTGGTCTCATTTTGGCTTAAAGGGTAGACTAACTATATATGCAAACACATTTTATTGTTTTTAGAGGCATTATTTATTATTTCCAGCAGGCTTATGACAATGACATACACTTCCTTGCCAAGGTGCCCACTTTTTAACCTCTATATCTATGCCTATGTCAGCATCAGTAGAATCTTTTCAAATATTTGCCACTGAAGCTGTTGATGAGTAAAGGGGGGGACCTCTTCCACCTTCCATGGGGTCCATAAATTCAAGTGAGCTTCTTGTTTTCTTTTCTATGCATAATGTGATTGTAGAAAATTATCATTTAATCAGCAGTAATGACTCCCATATATTAACAAGCGGTGCTGCTTGTTAATCTCCCTGCCTGGTAGAGAGAAAAGATCTTCAGCAATGCATATACAATGCCATGCTGGGTTAGAAACAGCTGTGCAGGAAGAAAGAATGTTACCACTTTCTTCTGTCTTGCATAGCCCTAGCACTGATAATCATGGAGGCAAAATAATAACTGTGTCCCAGCCCCATGCACAAAGTATAGCTCTCCCATGAGAAGCAGTCAAAGAAGAAAATGGTTCAGTTGTCTTGCTAATGTTATAAATGCCCACATGGTCCACCCCTTGGTCTATTTGTATATTTACACCATGAAAAAGCCAAGGTCTCCTCATCCTGCCAGCCCTCTCTGTTCTGGTTGTTCATCACTGTCCTGGCTCATCATGCTCTGGTCACAGTGTTCTTTTGCCTCCTTGATTACTCCCATTTCTTTTCACCTCTGGACCTTTGTGTCTACTCTTGGTTCTACCTATGGTCATGTTACCAGTGTCTTTTGTCTGATAATTCTGGATTTTAGGGCTTATTTTGCTGACACATTCCACATGATACTTTTCATTCATCCCCTAAGAAAACTCTACAATTAGTCCCCTACTGGCTCCCTAAATATGGGCAAAATTTTTCTTCAGATCATTGGTCATGGTAACATGTACGCTCATAACTGATAACTTGTTAGTTTCTCCTTAATGTTTGGAAGAACAAAACCAAGGCCATTTCTTTCAGACTATCAAGCATGTGGGCCTAGAGCCTGTTGTAATAAACATTTTTATCTTTCCACCTTCAGTGATTTATCAATCATAGCCTGTCCTCTGAACTTCCACGCCAACCAGGAAGGAACATCTAAAGGATGAAGAAATCTCTCTTGGCCACTTCCTCTACTGTAATCCTAGAAAACATCATTTAAGAGTATCCTTGCCAGTTTATTTTCAGGCCATCCCCGACCAGGGGGGTCTCTAAAATGCATTTATAAATGCTGACGATCCTTCAATAGCTTCTAGCCCTGTTAGCCCGCCTCTCTTGTGCCACTTACTGCTGATCTATATGTGTCCCATGCACTGTATGCCCATGTGATATTGGACCCTCAGAACTCTACAGAAGGGCTTTAGTCCTCACCCAGCTCTCCCTTCTTTTCTTCCTGACACCCTCTGCCATCCTTTAAATCTGCATGATTTCTTTTTTTGTGTGTGAGTTACTCACAGATCCCAATGAAGAGTAAAGGAAATGTGTAGACTACTAATGCAAATAACAATAAAATTGACCATTTCAACAGATGTGCATCAACCAGTAATGTACATATGTGTGTGTATGTGTATATACCATCTATCCTGTAAAAACTATTGAGTATCAATGGTGTTTCAGTCACAAGTCCAAATGTGACATATATATTTCATTCAACCTTAAGGGTGGGTCAGAAATTAAGGCAGTTGACATAATAGAAAATATCCAAGAGCCTAGGGTGACAGTGGTAAAAAGAGGATTTGACTATAGACAATCTTATCTCCAAAACATATTTTACTTATCACTACTTCATTTATTCTGCATTGCTGTATGTTGTAAAATACCTGTTAACTCTTTGTGCATGAATCATGCTGTTGTAATAGTCTATTGTTTGTGCCTCTTATAAGACTACATATATCCAAATAAAAATTACTGTACTCAATTTGTATAGTCTAATGTGTTAACATAATTTTATCCATATGGCAGTGATTTCTTAATTTATTCTCAGAGTCAGTATATGAATCTTACTTCTGTACCTAGCCAGGTCCCATGTCCTTCATGTTATCTTGTAGCTAAAGACTGAAATGTTAATGTTTTCATAAAAATCAGATTTCATTCTATCATAATCCTGACATATCCTAGATATGTCTGTTGAACAAGCTAGACTCAAGCAGAATCATTAGCTTGGTGTGTCATTGGTGACTTATCTGAAGTGACTAAGCATTGTTCCAATCTCTTCAGGAAAGACCACACATCGGTCTAAGAGACTGTAATGTATTTCAATGCAGTTGTATTTTGTGCCCAGAGGTTAAAAAGTATGTATTTTTAGAAAGGTAAAGTAATAAGTGAACAGTTTAAAGTTATAAAATAGGACTCTGATGTTCTTAGACATAGATAACACCTCTTAGACTCCCAGATTCCAGATCTTCTACCAGCTGAGTGGAGAATCCACAGAGGAAAAGTCACAGAGAAACTTAATGTGATGAGAGAAATAATCCATAGGGAGTGTAGTGGATATTGAATTAACTTTGCTGCTCACCCTGAGTCTCTTAAGTGAACTAATAATGTGTTTCAGCTACTCTTAAATTGATGACGCTGACACCAGAGCATGGGATTTGTGGTGTAGTGTCTCCAAGCCATAGGGAGATAAAGGATGTTTGTGGGGAGAAGATGGTAAGGGTCCACCTGTAAAATGTAAGATGAATTGCTAAACAGTCTTATTAATAAAAAAAAAACCCAAAGCCAAATATGGGGTTAAAACTGAGAGATCAGAGAAATAGGACGAGCCACAGCCAACCACATCTCACCAACTCCTCAGCTTCCAAAGAGAGCTATGTCCTATATACTCACACCTATATGCCTTTCTGTTCTGCCATCTCACTTCCCCTCTCTGCCCTGCTATATCACTTCCTGTCTGTCTGTACAGATCTCTAGATATCTATGGTTAACTAGTGTTGGAATTAAAGGCATGTTCCACGATGCCTGGTTTTGTTCCCTGTGTGTCCTTGAACTCACAGAGATACAGATGGATCTCTGCCTCTTGAACGCTAGGATTAAAGGCGTGTGCTACCATTGCCTGATTTCTGGTAACTACGGCGACTGGTTTTTTCTCTGATCCTCAGATAAGCTTTACTGGGGTACACATAAAATATCACCACATTTCCCCTTTTTTTATCTAAAATAAAGAAAGTTATAACTAATATAAGAGAAACTATATACAATAAGTACAATAACTATATACAATATATACAGGCAACAAATACATCAACAATGTCTAGTCCATTAGCATTTGACAAATTCAGCAAAAATATTCCATTTTCTATCCTATTTTTGTGAGTCCAAAGTGTATCTAATTCACTTTCTATCCTTACTTGTATTACCAGCCAAAAAGTATCTTTTGATGTCTTTCCAACTCACACACTTTACACCTCTTAGTGACTTTCTTTTCTGAATTTGTTAACAATGAAAACTATGACTATAACTATAGCTATTTAATCTTCAACTCCCTTAGAGACCTGAGAAGGAAATAATATTACCCAGTATATCAGGAAGTGCAAACAAGCAACAACCAAAAATTGTGAGTTATGACAGAAACAACCAGCTGCTTAGACAGTCACCTGAGGTTTCACTGCAATGTTGGGGCATCCATTCTTTGGCCTACAGGCTTAGCATGTCTGACAGACTCATCTGTGAAGCAAGATTTTCTAAAGAGCCTTCCTACCTTATCTTGAAAAGGATCAGCAGTTCTTTGTATTATTTTTGCAGGGGTGGTGGTGTCTCAAGACAGGGTTTCTCTGTGCAGTTTTAGTGCCTGTCCTGGATCTCATTCTGTTGACCAGGCTGGCCTTGAACTCACAGAAATTGGCCTGGCTCTGCCTTGAGAATGCTGGGTTTAAAGACAGGAGCCACTGCCACCAGGTGGTAGTCCTTTGTTTTGTGTCTTGCTTGTCCATTTTGGACAACATACTGTCAGCAGTCAATGCGAGGGCACTTTCTTGCCCAATGGCTAACTTTTGCCACAATGAAAGTAAACTCCATGTGGAGATTCTTCAATGCCCATCATCTTCTCTGAAGTAGATTGGTGCTGCCAGAAGCAGACATTTCTCATAGTCATAAAAAAAAAGAAAAAAATCTATGTTATTAAACATCTTAAATGCCATATTCTGTAGATCTATGAAGTGTTTGAAGATGACGTGTCTGTCTAAAGTGTATCTCTGCTTGACCTTGAAAACATACCTAATATGACAACAAGTTCGATTGTAATGACTAACTACTAAC
Source organism: Peromyscus leucopus (assembly GCF_004664715.2). NCBI lineage: Eukaryota > Metazoa > Chordata > Mammalia > Rodentia > Cricetidae > Peromyscus > Peromyscus leucopus. The sequence continues at coordinate 29,942,792 of NC_051079.1, read as the reverse complement.
TTACATTTCTTCATATCCTATTTAATTGGAAATAATTTTCAAGGATTAGCAAATTGTATTACATTGTTAAATGAACTGCATAGGTACAAGATTAGAAATATATATACAGTATTTTCTATCAAAATCAATCTCAAATTTGTATCAATATATAAAATTTATATACAATATACAAAAATCCAATCCAATGTAAAATATTTAAAACTAGTAGTTGCATTCTAAAAGTAGATTCAATAATCAACCTTTTTATTTTATCATATCTATATAAATCAACCTCAAATTTGTAGCAATATACACAATTTTTATGCAATATATAAAAAATCCAATCCAATGTAAAATATTTAAAACTAGTAGTTGCCTTTTAAAAGTAGATTCAATAATCTACCTTTTATTTTATCATATTATAAATAATCTAAAGTAGAAATAACAAATGAATAAAAAAAAATCAAAAAAAAAAAAAATAGTTGCCTTTTAAAAGTAGATTCAATAATCTACCTTTTTATCTTATCTTTATATGCTAATCATGAAAATCAAATAAATAAACAGAACAGTAAAGTCTTGCCTTGCATAAGTATTCCATGAGTACATCTCCACTGCTCCACTGTGAATTTTCTCAAGTGAGCGTTCAAACACAGATTCTTCCTAAATGTTTACTTTCAATGCATCGTTTTCTAGGGAACCCCATGATCCTGTGCTAGCAGTCCAGTCAGAAGATGTGATCTGGACCTGTCTTACATGGAAGACACAAACTTAGCTGTTAATTTCATGTTTTATTTAAATCTTAAAGAAATTCATCACTATACAAAGCTTTGACATATAATTTTCCCTTGATGGCACCATTATTGTTCTCAGTGGTTCTAACATGTTTGCTGGCAGGATCTCTGCTGTGGAACGCTGTTCTCTGGATACCACCTGGCTATAGTTGTGTTGAAATCAGAGCAGAAGAGCCCCTCACAAGTTTTGGTTCATTGATATTCCCACATGAGAAGCAGGTGGCCTGCCTCTCCCTAAAAGATATGTAAGCAGTTGATGATTGCTAGGGTGGTGTGACTTAATCTTTGGTTATATTCTTTGCCTGTAAATTGCCCAAATAACTCCTGGCCCATGATACTGACATATCCTAGACAGATTTGATAAACAAGTTAGACTCAGGTGGAATCATTACCATGGTCTTTTATTGGCAATTGAACCATCTGGAGTAAATAATCATCATTCACATTTCTCTGGGAAAGACCACAGAACAGTCTAAGAGAATGTAAAGTATTTCTTTAGAGTGATTTCTTTGATTTTAAGAAATTGGTATCTAGCATATATGATACAAATGTATTGTTTTACATATACACACATATATACATATATGTGTATATAAATACTGATTGATTGTTGCAAAACATATGTAGCATTATTCCTTTATCAATTTTCAGACATATAAGGTTTATTTTTCTCAAAACTAATTCTGTATCTAGCAAAGAATAAATCACTTATTTGTCTCTCCTGGCTAAAGATATTCCATTGAGCTCAGGTATTTTCAACAGAAATTACCTTTCTAAACATAACTTTCTTTTTCTTGACTGTGGAGAAAAGATGACACAAAACACATCGTAGCCATCAAATAGCAATGAGATACAATGACACATATTTGCTGGGTGCTTGCTTTGTGGTGGGAATTACACTTAGCAGTTTGTGGGTATTATCTAATTTAATCCTCCCAATAAACTCAGGAAGTGAATTTTTAATTTGAGAAACAAGAAAAATCAAAACTCAAAGAGCTTAAGTAGCTTTGCCCAAGATTGCACAGATGGATTGGGGCAGAGCTGGCAGTTGGGCCTGGGCCATCTATATCCCATATGGGAAAGCATCACCTGAAATTCTTGTTATTGATGCAGACTTTTGCTAAAATAGGACCAGAAAAATCTCCATTTTTAGAAAGCACAATTGATAGTGCTTCTTACATTTTGACATGCAGGAGAATCAACTGGAGAGCTAATTTAAACACACGTTCCTGTATACCACCCCAGAGATGCTGATTCAGGCAGTCTGGCCTGGGACCTGAAATTGTGCATAGATAACAAGCTCCCAGGTGATGCTAATATTTGGGACCAGATTTGAAATAAAAAGCTTCTGAAATTTTCTGATTCAGGTGGTAAGAATCAGTCTAAAAACAGAGAACCTGGCCTCATCCTCATATGATATGCATAATTAATTGGTGATAGGAGAGCGATTTATCAGGGAAAGTTGCTATAGGATTTGGTTAAAGATAAGAAAAGTTTAGAGAGGACAAAGTTGGAACTTAATAGTGGGATATTGTGGAATTCTGAGAGATGAGTTGGAAAACAAAGATCAGCTGAGAGCTTTAGGTAAGGGGGGATGAGATTCCAGCCCAAGGTTTGATAGCTTTAACCTGGGAAGCAAGTATCTGAGTAAGATAATTTGTAATTCCTAATACAATGTAAATGCTATACTAATAGTTAGTATATTGCTTTTTCAGAGAGTAATGACAAGGGGGAAAAAGTTGGTACATGTTTAGTGTAAACTCATTTTCCTTCCAGTATTTTCAACCAGTGGTTGATTGAACACACAAATGCAGAAACCTTAGCTACCAAGAGCCAGGTACCCCATGAACCCAGTGTGGCAGGCTGTAGTTAGTCAGGTTATCATGACAAACTGGATTTCAAACAGGTGCAGTGTCTGTGAACAAAATCATGCCCTTGACACACAAGCAGTAAGGAGGTCCAAGTGTTCAGAGAAGCATGTTCAGGGTGGAAATAATCAACAAAAGACTAGTGTCAAGTGTATATGTTGGCAGTAGCCTGAGGAGGTCAGTCCTGACATGTTTGGCCAGGCTTTATCAGTTGAAATGGAAAAGACCATTAACCTGGAACTGTTTAACAGAATGAATAGAACTTCTGTAAAATGATTTTAGTCAGAAATTAATATACAGGCAAAAGACATACATCTTGAGAACTCTTCTAAGTCATGAACCTCAACTACAGCACTTCAAGGCCTAGTGGAATGTTCAGTAGTAACTTGAGATCTCCATCCACTTGAAAAGTTTGGCTGGGTTAGTGTGTTTAGTGACTGAACATTCTGCAAATGCAAAAGAATGGATTTGCTGACTTCAGAAAATCAGGAAAAGCATTCACCACACCAAACAATGCTGTTGTCCATAGGCTCCCACAATGTAGTATGCCATCCATAGTTTTCTACAGCATATCTAAGAGAAGTCTTCCCATTAAGTTTTCAAGATCAGACACTGGAAAACACATCAAGGAAATCCTCTTTATTCCTCCCCTATAAAAATCACTTCTTTATGTAGGTAAATATCTTCTGGGGAAGAGCTGTCTACCCACCCTGGGTGACCATGACCATGCCTTCTCTTCCACAAAGCACAGTCTTCCATAATAATCTTGTATTATAACAAATATTTAAATAACTTTTTTGTGTGGATGTGACTATAGGACAGCATGTATTTATTGGAGGTAAATTGGTAAAATCTGGTAAGATTTTACTAAATACTGGCTGTGTAATTTTTTTATTAAAATATTCATTTTACTAAATGAATTTGTGTCAGGGACTACACATATAGCAGGGAGCCAATATTCTAGTTTTTCATAACTCCCTCCATCATACAAATAAATTATCAGTATGTTTCTTTGGAGGGTACATTTAGCAGTGTTTCATGAAAAATATACTAGTGTTTTTACCTGATCATAAAACATAACCACATGTTTGTAACTCACCTCACACTCTGAAGGCCTCTCTGTTCCATTTACTACCCACTGTTTGCCATTTCTCATCTAGACCATCTGTGTAAGTTTCTAAGACTCATCCCCAAATCTATTTCTGAATTTCATGGCTGTTAACTGTGAGTTCTTTTTCATAGATATTCTCTAAATTCTAGCTCTCGTATCAACAATTTCTGTACTTACAAGGTAGAGAGTCTGAATCTTAACAACTATTGGTGCAGAATAAATTTTCCACAAATATTTTAATGTACTGAAAGCTAGAAAATGCTATTCAAGTCAGATATACTCTGCACAAGTCCTTCAAGCAAAGAAATGCTAGCTGCAGGCCTTACATAGTTTGTGTGCATTTGAGAAGATGCTTTAACTTTGATTACTGTAATATAAAACAGTAGTGGTTTCCTTTTGGAAATAATGCAAAACCAATACAAAATTATTGCCTCTATCAAATTGTACCATATAGAGTTGACACATGTGAAGAAAATTTAGTTCTACAAGAAAAGAAAATCCAGGTTCTGGCTTTGCAGTTAAATACACACAGCAAAATTATACGCACATTGAATTTCACCTTGCATGGGGAGCTGAGAGAAAGAAACAGAAATAGTGGTGAGAAAATACGACAGCCCCTGCCTCAAACCTCTTGTTATTCATTGAGGCAAATGTCCAACATTTTCAAATTATACATCTTTTGCAGAAAGAATTGTAGTATCCCTTAAGGCATTGCAAAATGGGAGTGAGCTTAATAGTGGAGAGCAGACCTAAGAACCAGCCTTCTCTGCTGCTGAAATACAGTGCTTTTCTTTTAAAACAACTCTGAAGGCCCGTGAACCTTTAAACCTACAGATTTGCAGCTTAACACTGCAATTTATTTCTCTTGGCAACAGTTACAATGTTCCTAGACTTATGTAGAGGAAGGAAAAAAAATAATTACTTTATTTGAAATGGCCAAAACTCTGAGAGAGGAAAAAAATATGATTTTGATTTTCACTACTAAAAGAAAATAAACTATGGAAGCATGACATTCCGTGACTCCTTCCCTTGAGAATTCTGAACGATAATCACAGAGCAGTGTTAGATATTCAATTATGTGCAATTGAGTGGAAGGCTGAGATTTCCCAAGTTCTACTGAATTAAGACTTATGAAGTCATAGTATCAGGGAGGAATGAAAGGTTTTAGGATTTTCAGCATGAGACGAATGCTTATTGACTAATAGGAACGTGTGTTTGGGAGTGAGACATATTCATGTCCCTCAGCTCCATCTCTTCAGGGCTTGGTGCAAGAACAGAAACAAGAGACTTTACGCTTCCCACTCTTCAGCAAATAGCTAACCAGTGGCTTTGTAATTTGTTTAAAAACAAGGCTCATTTGCAATGTAGTGATGCTTCTTAATATTCAGGAGATCTGCCGACACCATCAGGAGGGGAAACTACTTCTCATTCTGAGCAAACACCAGCAAAGCGTTTTTCAAGCTTGTAACTGAAACACACAATGACGTGGAATAACAATAAGCTGGCATCAGAATGTTCACTGTGTCCCTGTGACATGTTCTTCTGAAGTGTAGGGCTTGGAGTCCAATCGTTGCTCCAGTGGGTTAGTTTCTCTGCAGTTATGATGAATAAATATTTTCTTGAGAGCAGACCAACTTCATAAAAAGTAACTGATTCTCAGCTTCTTTTCCCATAGTAACACAGGTCTGTTTTCTCATACTCTTCAAATTCTGCCTATTTTTATCATTATGATACTGACTTAGTTTTAAGTTAATTTTTAAAAGTTAATTAGAAAATAAATCTGGGGCATGAAGATGGCTCAGAGTAAAGACACTTCTCTTGGGGGTAAGCCTAATGATGGGAGTTCTACCCTCAGAACTCAGGCTGGAAGGAGAGAGAACCAACTCCTGAGGGTTGTGCTCTGACCTGCACACACACACACTGCCCATGCATGCATATACCCCCCATGCATGCACGCGCACACACACACACACAAATAAATAAATAAATAAATAAATAAATAAATAAATAAATAAAATAAAAATTTAAAAAACAAAACATCTACTTATCCTACAAAATATGAGAAATACATCCAAGAAGTGAAGGCAGCATGAACATAGTGGGGCTCTTTTGTTTTTCCTAAGGTGGACTTTTTGCAGCCCATCCCCACATGTGTCATGAGAGGGGGGATAGAAACAGACGCTCAAAAGTACAGACTTGTTCCCATTTCTGTACATCATTGTGTCCTAGGTACTTCTGCATAGCATGTATAGCATTCAAAATTATCATCATTAATTAGCACTAATGTTTTATCTTTAGTTACCAAACTATTTCTCTATTGTTGGAAATACCTATTTTACAAGGTGTATACTAACTGTGGTTTTCTTGCCAAGCTGCCAGAGATTACAACTATCTACCAATGTCAGTGTTCACTTAAATGCCATCTTAGGCTCCTCTTCCTTCCCACCTCTTCTCTCTCATTAGCTTTACTGGTTCCTGCTTTTCAAGATTCTTCCCTCTGCCAGTAGCCTGTGCTAAGTTCCCTCTTCTGCCTTTGAGTTCTGCATTCCTCTGCCTTTTATGGATTTGCCTGGGTTTCCTTGGGAAACAGACTGAGAAAAATCCTCAAACTTACTTCCCATGCTATGTGGTCAATACGACATGTCAGAACCTTGGTAATGATCTTAAACTCTTCTCCCATACCAATCTGTATTGCATAACCTTGAGTTATATAGTAGGATATGGGCAGCCAGACAACATAGCCTTGTGTGAGGCAGTTTACTAAGAAGTGATTGTAAGCATGGTACACATCTAGCATGGCTTTTAAGAAATACCCTTTAAGAAGAACTGTAATAATGATAGGTCTAATGTTCAACTATCATGCGTATGCTAATTTAGATATTAGTAATAAATGCTATCATGACAGGTAGATTCCTGTGTAACACATGTTGCACAGCAGGTATGTGGCTCACAATGGTTTTGAATTGTCTATGTGATATTCAGGGGTCAGAGAGATGTCTCATCTTCTGTCATCTCAGGAAGTGCTGACGTAAGTTAGTTTCTATCTCTTGTGAGAAAGCATCAATAGTGGAAGAGACTTGACTGCCACTTAAAAGATTTTGGTCTTCCTGTTTTGCTTGTTTGGTTCAGGAGGCAACAGGAGGCTCCTAGGAGGTTTGGGCCAAGGTCTGTTCAATACAGAGACCTGATGAAAGCATTCTCAAAGACGAGTGTGTGGTGGAGTGTAGGGTGACTCAGAAGAATGCATTAGAGCCCTGGCATTCCATATCAGAGCTCTTGGCCTTGCCTCTCGCTCTAACCTATTGAAAGGATCAGATTAATGCATGTGAAAATGATGATGGCTGCTCTGGGCTCCACCTTTCAACATTTGTTCTGGCTGGAGTCAGATTGCCATTCTCTAACGTATTTTTTACTCCAATTTTATATCTATTGTAAGTAAAAACATCCCCTTTCCTTCAATCAGGAAGTTTCTTATGCTGCTCGTCCCCTGTTCTGTTTCATGGTGTCCCCTGTTAAGCTGAGGGTTCTAACTTCCTCTGTCCTCTCCTCAGAGGCTTCTTTAAGGATAAACTAAGACCAGTACAAGGAAAATAATAATAAGAGGGAAAGTAATTGGAGTGCCTCTGTGCTTTTGACATTGATATCACGGTCTCCACAAAGGAACTGTTAGTTGTATTTTAGAGATAAAGCAAGGGAAGCTCAGAGACATTAAGTAAACTGCCCAGGTTTACACAGTAGACACTCACTCCCATCTGTGCTCTTAAGTACAACATTTAAGAGCTGTTTAAATCTTTAAATTTTAGTTTCTTCAAAAGGAGTGTTCCCCCACCCTCTTCTCATCCTCCCCAATGCAGCCAGCTCTAATCCTTCAGGGCTGCTGACAAGTGTCTTAATCAGAAGTATCTGAATCTGACTTGGTCATTTATTCTCTTTCTTACTGTTCAGTGAACTGAGAGCACCCTACAAAATGGGGTTGTAAGTACTTGCGAATTCAGAGGCACAGTAAGAGAGCTTTACCTCAGCAAATCTGGGTAACGCCTCTTCATATTAATGAATTCTCCTTTCTTTCTCTGTCTCTCTCTCTGTTTCTCTGTCTCTGTCTCTTTCTCTCTCTCATTTGTATGTGTCTGTCTGTCTTTCATAGAAGCAAAACAATAATCTCTATATTTAAATTTACTTTTTGTTGAAATCCATGCTTCTTTACATTTTTTTTTCTGAATATTTCTATGAGTAGTTTCTGTTTGGGCAACACAGTAGTATAAACTATCATTTCCTTCCTGGCATTGAATCTGAATCTTTGGAAATAAATCTTGCTGAAAAGCTCATTATTTTTTAATTATAAGATATATTAGTATCTTGGTTTAAAAGTCTGCAGTGGGTAGAAAGGATATTTTGGTTTAAGAGAAAGTTTCTTACTGGTGTAATGACATCATGAAGTAGCAGCAACATTAGTTTGAATAAAAATGAAACAATGAGAAAATGTACTGGAATGAAAGGAACTACTCCAACTATTTTTGGAAGGAGGGAGGAGAGGGAAATCAACAGTGGTTAAAAATAAAGATAATCCTTATTTGTGGTAAATGCTAAAGAAGACTCATAACCTGAAGCACTGATTTTACTCCAGGTAGAGCTAGGTGTGAACAAAATTTGCTTTGGATGTAAAGGAAAATTAGGATAAAGCAAGCTTTGATTAGGAAATTCAACAATTTTCCTATAAACCTTATATTGCTCCAAAGAAGAAATTCTATTAAGAAGAAAAAGTAGAAATTGGGCTTAGTAAGTTACTGCAGTCCTTTAAATGTTTGGTTAGAGGTTATAGTTTACATTTTTTGATACTGTACACAATATTTTAGATCTTCTCTGCTATTTGGAAACTTAATTTACCATGAGTTGAGATTGGGCAATATTTAAATGAGAATGTCCTTCTAGAGTGCCCTGGTCATTGTTTGTGAATGATGAAGCTGTATTCAGGTAACAGTTATCCCACTCCCAGAGGACTTAATCTCATGACAGCCTTTCCTTCTGGTTCACTCCACAAAGCCATGTCACTATCCCTTTGTCCTATGGATTCAGGCCACCATAACGACCTTCTGTTCACTTTGCAGATGGTTATGGAGCACCTGCCACCTTCCAGGCACTGTACTAAGTGCTGGTAATGAGGTAGCACATAGGACAGGCATGGTTCTGATCTCACAAGCTCTCAGTCTACGGAGGAGAAAACTGAGGAAGTGAGCAAATGGTAACTTTATATCTTACCTCAAACACTGGGAGTAAAGGGTGCTGAAGACACAGATGTAACAGAGAAAGCTAGCAACTCAGACTGGCATGACTGTATGTGTGGTCTGTGTTTTGAAATCCAAGAGAAAGAAGACTTTGGGAAATACCATCACTATCATCAGTAGTAACAGTGAGTAGGGTTTGTTGAATATCAGTTATTGCCAAGACACTAAAACAACTTCATAAAACCCATATTCATATTGCTAAGTGAAAGAAGCTCAATTGAAAAGGGAACATTTGGGATAACTCCAACTGTCTGACTTTTGGAAAAGGCAGGACAGTTGAGACAGTTAAAGATGAATGTTCTCCAGGGGGCATAGGCATTAAGTGTGGGGAGGGTATTAAAGTTGGATCACAGGATATGTTTCAGGGAGGTGATGATTTTGTGTGATTCTGTAATAGTGGATACACATCAGATATTCATCCAAACATATAGAAAGTCGGCATCAAAAGAGTCAATCCCATGGCTACTATATAAAATAATGCATCATTATTGGCTAGTAGATGGTAACAATTGTATTGTACTGATGTAAGATGTTAGGAATTGGGAAAGTTGGTTTGGGGCATGTAATAAGATAAAATGAATCTCTTTGAACTTCAACAATTTTCCTATAAACCTTATATTGCTCCAAAGAAGAAATTCTATTAAGAAGAAAAAGTAAAAACTGTGAAAATGTGCTAAGTTAAGTACAGTTTTTCAGAGTAGAAAATAAAGACTCATAATTTCTCAACAGTGAGCTACTAAATTAGAATTTGAACCTAAGTCTGTCCCATTAAGTCCACATTCTTAAACTCAGGATGATGAGAAATAGCTTCATCTAGCTCATTCCCAATACCCTGTTCTCTCTTTCCCCCCTTTTATTTGCTAATGATCTCATTATTCCTCTGAGCATCTGGGATTAGACTTCCCGAGGTTCATTTGTCTCCTTCCTTTCTCCTTTCCCCTACACTTGTACCATTCATCACAACCCACAGATTCTCCTTCCAGAGTTTCTTGGACCCATCCTTTTTCCTCTATTATTACTACTTTCTGGCTTTATTATTGCTTTCTTTTCTGTTTCGTTTGTCTTTTAGGTACTTCAGCACACATGAATTTGTAGTTCTTTTTCTCTCCTGCACTGCTCTACTGCAACCTCAAGATTGATTTTTCTAATCATCATTCAGTATGATGGATGGTCTGTCACTTACTCAATGAATGACACATATTTTTATGAGGATGATGATTTCGAGGGAGGTATTATAACTGATTGTATCTTTCTTTAATTGCAACTGTGAAATCATCAAAGCAAATTTGGGGTGTCACACTTGTCTTTTAAAAAAAATTGTTTTTGAGATTGGTGTCTTGGTACATTACTCAGGCTAGTCTTGAACTCCTGGCCAAGTGAACCTTCTTCTTCAGCTTCCAGGGTAGCTGGGACAGCCAGCACGCATTGCCACATGGAGATAGGGTGTGGACCTTACTGCTTTATTTTTTTTTGTTTGTTTGTCTGGGAGACAAGACTGAGGATCAAATCTAGAGCCTCACGGATGTGAGGCAAAGGGCTCTATCACTGAGCCCCAACCTCAACACCACTTTCCCCAATACTTACTGTGGCAAAGGTGAAGTTGTTCACACCATCCTCTTCCCCCAACTCTGTTTGTAGTCAGTTAAGTAGCCTTTCCATTAACTTTTTCTCCATTTGATTTCCTACTGGCACACTTTCTATTAATGAAAGTATTTATTGAATATTTCTTGAACTGATTTAGACTCCAAAAGTGTTTTTTATCTCTTTTGTTGTGTTTATTATTGTATTTGTTCAATTAAACACACACACACAAAAGCCGATGACAACAAAACACATTAAAATGCCTTTCATTTCTTACTCTGTATCACAACTTAGTGTTTTGTTTGGACTATTCTTAATACATTTTCAAGAAAGTATAATTTTCCCTTAATTGCACTCCTATTTACATTTATGTGACTTTATATAAAAAAAGAAAGTTTCCCTAGCCACTTGTCTTTTTCTGAAGAGTTGTATCTCAAGCTGAATAAAGAAAATAAATGGGAAATAGGATTTAGACGTGCAAATGTTTGTTAGAGCTCTTTCTCAGAGAGGTTAAAGCACGAAAGTCCAAATCGCATTATGAGCCTGGAAATTCAGTTGATTTTCTCCTTCCTGAAACAAACATGTTCTTGGGGTGGGGACTTGTATGCAGTTTGCTTTTCTGGTATTTTTCCTGGAATTCCCAGAAAAAGGCTTAACTTACTTACCTTTTTTTTTTTTTTTTTTTAAATTTTTAAACTGTGGCCATGGCAGGCTTCTTGCTAGCTAGCTCTTATATCTTAAATTAACCCCTTTCTATAAATCTATACTTTGCCACATGGCTTATGGCTTACTAGTATCTCTACATCTTGCTTCTCCTGGCAGAGGGTAGCAGCATCTCCCAGCTCTGTCTTTTTCCTTCCTCTTTCTCTAGCGTAACTTACTTTCATGGAGGGATTCAGTTGTTCATTCTTTTGGCCTTAGGGTGAATAGTTCAAATGCATCTTGCTAGTCATTTTCTCTCAGAAGTATGTCTATAACAGTTGCATTGATAACCTTGATTCTTGCTATCACTTTAATCCTTTTAACCAAGTTATTACATGAAAATTAAGGCTTATAAATCACAGAGTGGGTGATTGCCTGCACTGCCTTATAGCACTGCCTTATAGCACTGCCCAGCCAACCTTGGGCAAACCCTTTAGCACCTCTGCATTTCAGTGGGTAGACAGTATCATCCTATGTCAAAACACAGTGTAGAGCAGGATGTGAGTGTAAGGAGAGAGTTGTTAAAACCACGTGTGGTGAGATGCATTTCATAGTGCTCTACAGTATCTTATACTCGATTGAGAATGAAATACTCTGAAGAATATTTCAGCTTATCTCAACCAGATTCTTTAATCTTAGACTATGTACCACATGTAAAATTCTTCATGGCTTATATTTAAGGAATCTTTGCCTGAATGATAATTACACATATGTTCTCATTATTATAACATATTATGTATAATCTATAATTAATTGTTATATTTCATTTTTGTGTTTACTTTTTATTCATTCTATTCCTTTAGTAAGAAATACTACTTTTTGCAAAATGAACAGAGTTCCAAATTGAGCATTTTTTCTTTCATGTTTATACTCCTCAAGAGGGAAGTGTGGCAAATATATTCCTCTTTGGTATAGCTTTTCTTTAGACATTTCAGAACCATGGTACCATTATGGGCATTTTATTAAAAAAATGCAATAGCCTTTCTTTTGAATATTTCTTTTCCCTGAAAAATGTCTCCTCTTGGATTTCCTCAGCTAGTACCTTGATATTTATGGTCTAAGCATTTCAGTAAATGCGAGAAAACAATGTTTGCTGGTAAAGCTAAGAGGGAATATAAGGAATTTGTGGTTTTAAGGTAAATAAACACATTAAGCTGTGTTGAGGTTAACCTCTGTAACCTAGAGCCAAAATGGGATATTGGAAGGAATAAAAAGATGGGTAAAGAACATTCCAGATAGACAAATGACTCTCGACCTCATGTATTATCCGGGTATGGATTATCTGCTGCAAATTTTGGGTCCTGAATTATTTTTATCCTTTCTATTCTGAAATAAAATATTTTCAAACAAATACTATGTGGTCAGAAAATGGATAATAGGCAGCTCACTTTGTCCAGAAAAGCTCCCAGCTAAACAAACAGCAAAAATTTCAAATGGACTCAGGATGCATTCATCTCTTATCATGTGATCATCATTCAGTGTAGTCAGTGCAGGTACAGCTTTGTTCCGTGGTCATTCATAGTTCTGGGATCCTTCCAACTGTCTTCCCATCAGATCTAGGTGCCTGTAAGTGCTTCTAGTTGGTTGGCTGATAAGAAAAATGGATGAGTATCTTGTCTTGGAGGTGTTTTTGACTCAGGTCCAGATAGAAAAAGTGACACCCATCAATCATCCTTACCGTCTAGTCTCAGGGTGTATGCACACAATTGCAATAGAGCTTAAGACTCTAGTTGTTTTCCCAGGGAGAATAAAATGATGTGAGCATTTGATCTGTTGAATTCTCATTTGCGCCAGCTGCTTCTCTGAGCCAGTCTATATATCAATTAATTTAATCCACAGGGGGAAAAAACAAAAGAATTGTTGGAAACAGGCAACTGATTTATGAATCAGGAATTTCATCTTGAGAAGGCATGGAGGTCCTATGATACGTGACTGTGCCGGGTGTGAGTCAAGGGCACTTGGTTTGAGAGTCTACTTCTTGATATCCACATTCTGCTTTCATGTACACAGACAGCTTTTACAGAATCACCTCATTACTCACTCATCGTAGAAGAAAATGAATATATTAAAATGCTTTTATGTATCACATAGGCTGGTAAAATGGTAACATCTACAGCTGATAAATCTTTATAAAGCAGTTCAACTGTGACATTTAGACATAAGTGTAAATGGTCTCTATCACATTCACTTCCTTTGGCTACTTCCCTTGTTTTCTGAAGAAGAGTCTGAGATGAATGAAAGGAGTGTGAAGGAGAAACACATTTATTATAATGTGTTTCTGTATTTTATATTGAATTACTTTTTACACATAATGTCTTTTGACTGTATTCTTTCATCTCCTTCAACCCTCTCAGGTCCTCCCAACCTCCCTACTTAGTTAACTTCATGTTGTCTCTCTCTAAACAAAACAAAATAAAAACAAAACAACAAAAATAAAAATCAAAGGTTAAAACAAAAAATAATCAAAACAAAACAACAAAAATACACACACATACACACGGGGAGGGGGGAGGGGGGAGGGAGGGAGGGAGGGAGAGAGAGAGAGAGAGAGAGAGAGAGAGAGAGAGAGAGAGAGAGAGAGAGTCCATTTGTGTGTTGGCTAAGTACTCCTGGTCCTGGGGTTGCACTGGAGTATGGTTGATATGCCCAGTGTCATTCCATTAGAGGAAAATGATTTGCTCTTTCCAGCAGGTATCAATCGCAAATAGCTTCTTGGTTAGGGGTGGGTCTTTGTATCCATTTCTCCTTCTCCATGCTGGTAAATGTCTAGTTTGGTCTTGTGCATGCTGTCACAGTCTCTTTAAGTTCATATGTACATCAGCTGTATCAGCCCTGTTTTGTGTGAGTCACTTACAACCTCTGACTCTTTCAACTTTTGCCTCTTCTTCCATATAGATCTCTGAATCTTGAGTGATTGGGGCTTGATGATTACATCCCATTCTGGGATGAGTGTTCCAAAGTCTCTCACTCTCTGCACATTGTCTAGTTGTAGGTCTCTTGTTGATAGACAGATCAAGATCTCTGTGTGATAGATAAATGAAAGAAGACATTTATCTGATAATAGTTAACTGATGCACTGATCTAAAGGTGTAGCACTATTCTATAAGGAATTATTCATTTTGCTGTGTTCATTTATCATATTTGCTTATTTATTGTGTGTGTGCATGCACACATAAACATGCCAGGACATGACTATGGATATCAGAGTAGGACTTTGTGTGAGTAGGTTCTTCCTACCATGAGGGTCCTAGAAAGCAAGCTCAGAAATTCAGGTTGTCAGGCTTGACAGTAAGTGCCTTTGCCAGATAAAGTGTCTTACAGTCCCTCAAGCATGCAGCTGTAAATAGCAAATAACCTAGCCACAAGTATGTAACTACAGGTTGAATAGGATGGAAATATACACCACAGATTATTCTACGATCACCACAGCAAGAGTGTATATGTGTACTTTGAACACGAAATATGTGTTAACTATTTATGAACACACAAATTACAAAATATCACACATTAAGGAATAGTTTTTTTTTAATGTATGTATGCATTTGCATTAAAATCTTACAAAAGATATAAAATCTTGGTAATGGTTAATCTTGGGAGTAGAATTTGATTTTTAAAATGTGGCTCATTTTTGTATAAAAACATTTTGTAACTATGGTGTAAAAAAGAACCATCAAGCAGCAACTTTAAAAAGTAGACACATTTTCTCAACAAAGAGAGTGATAGGGAAATGTACACATTCACTAAATTTGCAAAACTTCAGGGCATTCCAAAGAATTATCTTTTATTCATTTTCATACACTCAGTTTTTATGTATTCACCCATCCCATTTTATACATACATTCACACAACCTGGTGTACAGTAACCAAGGAGAAAGATTCAGTTTATGTTTGTCAAGAATGTACATAGCTAGGGGAAGAAAGAAACTGCAGATGTCCCTAATTCTGTGGAATGACACTGAGTTTCTCTTGCAGAGCAGAGTTTTAAGTAAAATAATTTACACAAAGTATAGATGCTGTCAGTCACATTCAGTGGTAATTATTACTTTAAGTCACTCAGTGGCAGAAAAAATAGATTTAAGCTTTACTAGATCTTTGGATTTTTTCACCTCAAATGTCTTAAAATATTCCAAACAAGCATTTAGAATGATCCATTTAGCATACCATGGAGTCTACTTGAGGAGATCAGAAATTCTATAAGAATCTCTTAAGAACTGGTATGGGTTAGTATCTTCTAACATATGTGTCTCCAGGGGTAAGTTACTAAGAAGGCTTGAATTAAAAAAGATAAAGGGAAATATGACATTTCCATTTTTCATGGTTCATATTGGAGAGTCTGGGCAACAAGGAGGCAATTGGATTTGATTCAATTCAACATACATTTACTGTAACCATCATGTCAAAAAGGAGTTTAGTGGCTGATGATCTCATGAGTCAGTCATTTCTGCCTTCCCTCAAAGGGTAGGATATGTGTGTGTATCTGCTGAACCATAATGTCTGTTTATCCCATGGTGTTATATCCTTGAGGCCAGAAGTCATGAGCACCATCACACAATGTGGTTCTTGGGAGATGGTTGACACTTGATAATTATCTTCCTTCAATAGCCTCTCCTGAGTCCAGTCCTAGCTACCTTTTAAATTTCAGTTGCTCATTATTATTTCAGTAGACTAGCTAAGGAAGAGAAGGTGAAATATTTGCTTAGTTATAAACTTGGAAAAGATGGAGGGGAGGTAGGGAGGAACTTGGAAGAGTAGGTGGAGAGGAAATAATAACCATAATAAATTGTATGGTAAAAATTTATTTTCAAAAAAAAGATGAGAGAAGACAGGGCAGTGATAATCAGAGAATTATACAATAATTTAACAGTTAGTATTTGCACCCCCACCTAAGCATACACTCTCAGACAGTGCACATAACCCAGATAAATTACTACAGATGTTAAATTGTGTTACTGGATGTGAACATTAGCGAAAATTGTGTGTGTGTGTGTGTGTGTGTGTGTGTGTGTGTGTGTGAGAGAGAGAGAGAGAGAGAGAGAGAGAGAGAGAGAGAGAGAGAGAGAGAGAGAGAGAGAGAATCTGAATGGTCATAATATGTCAGTCACATAAATCAGTCTCAAACAAGCAAGATCTGCAAAGCAACTAAGAAAGTAATTATTTGGACAGGAAAATTATCTTTTCTATAGAACAGCTGTTTTGTGTAGACTTTCATTTACAGAGTATCCTAAATAATTTAAACTCCTAACCTTTCACTCTTCAGAACAAGCTGGCTGTGGATGCTTAGCATACTTCTGATGGCAGATCTCTGTGGCATAAGAATGGAGACTTTTCATAGTAACGTGTCCTCAGAGACCAGTAGGGTATAGAGGATCAACTCTGCATGTGAAAACTCTTAAAAAAGAGACTAAAAGGAGTCAAGAAAAACAACTCAATTATTTATTCAAATGCAGGCATTATTCAGCATCAGGGAATAAGATACAGAACAGTAGTGACATGAAAAATCTCCATCGATAATTGAGATTTTCTTCACCGAATTTGACACATTCAGTTGAATAATCATCAAAAATTCTACAATACAAGAACACTAAAGAAGCCCTGAGTTGGAGTAGAGTAATAAATGGAATGTCATGTTGACATTAACAAAACAGGATTTGGAACTGTGACTCTCTTTCATTGAGCCAGTAACTGAAGACCAACATTCTCGTCTGAAAAATGGGGACATTTATAACTACTTCATTTAATTAAGTGAGACAAAGCATTCAGTCTCCTAGAATAGCACCCTGGTAGACAGAAGACACACAACAAAAATCACTTTCCCTCCTTTGGTTTGTACTGTTGCTTCCCCCAGCAAGAATAGTGACCTCTAGATGGCGCTTTTGCAATGTGAGAATTTGTGGGAGGGTACTGGTTTGTGAGAAGGAAAATGGCATGTCAAAGATGCTTCTTTATTACATGACATTCATCCATAGTCACAGCTTTATGTCCCAGACTAAGCCTTGTTGAGCTGGTAGCTATGGGGTTTGCATAAAACTCCAAATTGGCTTCAGTTCTGTGGGTGTTGTTTGTGCTTTGTGTAGCAATGTATCAAGTGTTGGAAAAACTCAATGCAACTTGCAGAAACAAAGGAATAAATAATCAAGGGTAGGAGTGCATGGATGGGCCATCTGTCAAAGCCTGAAAAAAATGTGTGTTTGTGTTGATCCTTATTGGTGGTGGAAAAAAGCCAAGGTGTATGAAATTCCCATGAGGAGAGAGGAATTTTTAGAAGACTTCAGATGAAGGAAATAGATAAAAACACCCGGTATTTCTCTCTCTGAAATCCTGGAAAGGTGGGATCAGTTGGCTGCAAACCAGCAAGCATCTCATTTGTGTCAGTTCCTCTCAAGTCAATGCCCATGGCAGACATTACTAATTGATTATGCCACTTTCCCCTGTTGATTGTGGTGATGACTACACAAACATTTTTGTCATGACCCTTCAGGTAGTTACTTCAAAATCATAGGAATCGATGCATGGATGAAAGCATAGCCCCAGGCGTGTACAGTCAGTTCCCTCAAAGGTTTTTGCTTTGTTTCATTTTGTTTTCCCTCATGTGGCTGGGCATGAACTCTAAAGAGCTATTTTTGAAGTATACTCCTCACTAGTATTACATGCTATTGACCATTGATCAGTTGCTGGGGCCCCATTCAACATGTCCCCAGCTATGTAGCCTGAAACTGAGGTTTAAGTATCAGATCTGATTTGGGACACGACATTCTTAAGACAAGACAAGTAGGTTGACAGAGAAAAGTGGTATTTCCTAACACCATGCTCTGTTGTGGCTTGTCAAGTCCAGGTGTGTCATAATGTTCAAATTATACATCACGTGGGCAAGGCCAGCATGGATGTGGTGGGGACATGTACCCTTCCCAGACAAAGAGAGGCCAAAAACCATGACAATGGACCCTACCATTCTCTTATAGGAAAGAGGGGAAACAGTGATGTAGTTGACAAAGGATTCTGTTCCTGTCATCTTCCAGGGCAGTGCAGATTGGTTACAGGTTGTAGTTGGTAACTGGGAGCCTTCCAGAGCTCTTCCTCAATGAGAGTGAGGAAAGAAACAGTTTATTGGAGACTTAGGTCAGGTAGATTATCTTTAAATCATTTCAACCCAATTTTCAAATACTGTGATAGTCTCTTCTCTTTTGGGAGCTTCTACACACTTTTAAAAAGCAATTTATGGGGCTGGAGAGATGGCTCAGTAGTTAAGAACTCTTGCTGCTCTTGTAGAGGACCTGAGTTTGAGTCCCAGCAGCCACATAGTAACTTATGACCATCTCTAATTCTAGTTGCAGGGAATCTGATGCCCTCTCTGTGAGCACCAGGCACATGCATGGAATATATACACAGTACAGGCAAAATACTATAAAATAAAAAAAAAAAACTAAATATAAATGTTTTAAAATTATTTTTATTTATTTTACATGTATGTATTGTATATGTGTGCAAGTTTGCATATGCCACAGAGTTACACACACAGGTTAGACGACAATGTTCAGAAGTCTGTTGTCTTATACTTTATTTGGGGATTTATGGGTCCAACTCAGATCATCCAGCCTGCTCACAAGTGTCCTTAAAGACTGATGCTTTCAATGGTGCCTTTTACATGCTTAGTAGCAGATGTAATTAGGTCAGTTTGTTTAATCTAAAATTATAAACATGATTTGTATACTAGTCTCTGTTTACTCTAATCTCATATTTTGAAACTCTTCATCATGATGCTTATGATCCACACACACACAAAAAAACCCCCACAACTTGAGATCAAAAATGTATGTTTTAATTTGTGTATGTTGCTCCCTTTGTCTGAAGCATGTTTTCTGTCAGGACAGGTTTACATACCTTTGCATTTTGACTTACATAATTCACCAAAGTGGTACTTGTCATTTACCAATTTTAAAACATTAAACCTCCATTTTTTCCTTAATAAAGATAGCCATTATAATATGAAGTGACCTTGGGTGTCAGTCCAATGATAACTAATTGAATACTTGAACAAAAGAATATACACACATTATTCAAGTACCACTTGATGTTGACAAGAAAGTACCAATTGTATATTTTCTCTGATGCCTTTGGTCAAGCAGTAGCTGACTACCTCCCCTCTGAGCTTGCCAGCAGCCAGAAGAATAAATGAACTGTGTGTGTAGGTAGACTATTGAACAAGTTAGCTCATTTTGATAATCTATCTGAAAGAAAAGAAAATGATACAATCACAAGACTGAAGAGTATCAAATCCTCATCATGCTCTGCTCTCAGCTTTGAAGACATTTCCACGGGGCCATTTAGAGCTGGGCGCCTGTCCTGGTTAGTTTTATTGTCGGCTTGACACACCTGGGAAGGGGGAACCATAACTGAATGATTGGCTCCATCACATGGCTTGTGGGTATGTCTGTGGGGGAATTTTCTGATTGTTGTAGGAAAGATCAGTCTACCATAGAAGTATTATCTCTAGTCAGCTGGGCCTGGGCTGTATCATAAAGGTAGCTGAATGTGAGCTTGTGTAAAAGCTAATAAGCAATAAACCTCTATGGTCTCTGTTTTAGTTCCTGCCTCCAGGTTCCTGCTTTGCTTTGAGTTCCTGCCTTTGCTTCCCTCTTGATAAACTATAACACCCAAGCCAAGTAAAACTATTCTTCCCCCAGGTTGGTTTTACCACAGCAACAGAAACAAAATTAGGACAGCGGCCCATGTAAGCCTCCAAGTGCACCATGTTACTCCCTCAGGGAATAGACTGTTTCCCAAAGCAGTGTTTCTCCATTTCTTGGAGCAGATGTAGTAGTAGTGTAGTGTGGGGTGGAGGAATGGATAACTGTTTACTACTTCCAAGTTTCTTATCATGGAGTGGTCTTGGATCAAGTAAGGCCACCGAGAAAGTAGTCCTGGAGGTTGACACATACTTAAGGAGTATTCTGGTCAAGGAGGACATGTTCCAGGACCCAGTGTTTTTACCACCATGGGCTTTACTTCTGTAAGGAGCATTACCATATGAGAGTCAGAAGAGTCCAATGACCGCATACTAGTATGAAGTTTTCTTTCTGTTTAATATTGAGAACTTCTGGAGAATGATACCTTCAATGTTGGAGGCGAAAGTTTTCTGAATGAAAAACAGGGGAAATAATAATATCTATCTTACAGAATTGTAAGGAGTGGACATTTCGTTATCCCATCTCCCTGTTATGCACTCAATAATTGTTAATTGTTATGTTTGATATTGGATAATTAGCAAATTTTCTGGTGTTACCATGAGAATAAAAGGAAAATGAAGTAGAGTAGTAGTATATATGTGAAAATTTCAAAAAGGTCATATGATTAAATTTGTTAGTAATTCATTCTCTCTTGCATATAATCTCCTACTTTCAACAGTAGATTAAGATTACTCAACATAAATACAATGAACAATTCAAACTTGACTGTGTGTTTGGTAGTCACTTTATTAAAATCTAGTATAGACATAGATGTAAAAGAAACTGAACAATGTGGATGGTAAATATTATACTCCCTCACCTTCCCTACAACCCAAATCCCAATTCTGGGCATATTTTAATTGTATTCTTGCTTTGCTAATCTGATTTAAGAAAAGGTGGAAGTTGGGTGTCAATTATGAATTATACTTGGGCCAGCTTGTAAAATGGTGACCTCTTGACCTTTGTTTAATAGAGTTCACTCTCATACTAATTACTCAGTTATGGCTTTTGTTATAATAAAAAAGATGTGGAGTGCTGTGTGAGGAGAAACAGCATTGGTGGAATCTTCCGGAATGAGTGTGAGTCTCAAGAAATGCTAGGCATGTGAATGCTTTCTCAGAAAGCAAGTCTCTTCTGTCATAGTCAAGGAGAAAGAAAAAGATTTCCTAGTTTGGATTCTCCATCAATTACAAATTCCATCGTTAGGCAGAATTGAGTATTTTCCAAATACAAGAGTAGTAATATCAATATCCTCACTTAAAAAGTAGGGTTCATTTTTGAAAGACATATTGTGTTCTAGATAAAGGGTACATGCTGAAGGTGAATGATTATCATATTATATTACTATACTATGTACAGATGGTGAAAATCTGCACTTCATATCCTGTGAGGCACAGAGAACTGACAATGTAGTTGAGATTTTGTCCTCTATTTAGAAGAAATATCATTGGCTGTGGAATCACACTGACCAAAGTTTAAACTACAGGTCTTCCCCATTTGAACTCATGGATCTGGATAAACCAGTTGACATTCCTGAGCTTTAGATCTTCATTGTTAAAATCAGCAGTATGTAACAATCATCTTTAAAATTATCAGCCAGCTACTAAATGTATAAGAAATGGCAATCCAGGTTCACACATTTCAATCACTGCACTTAAGAGTCTGAGTCAAGAGGATCACAAACAAGACCTTGTCTCGAAAAGAAAGCATAAAGTAAAGGTAACTTCTGCTGTATTAAGTAGCAGAAATAGCCATCTATAATAATATATTTATGTATGTACATCTATTTTACTTTGAAAAAGTACAAAAATGTATGATCTAATAATCCTGGTGGTAGTAAATTACACTGAATGTCTATTGAGTGATGAATTGTACTATTTTCTTTAAATACATGATGTCATTTAATTTATGCTAATGAAGCTTTGCAGAGTGGATGCCATTATTTGACAAATCAAAAATTAGAGAAATGAAAAGTATGTTACTGTAACTGTATGAAAAGACAATGTAATTTCCTGAGACTAGCATATTTTTACTAATACAGATTATTTATCTAGCATTTCCCACATACTTAGGCAAAAGTATAGAGAGCCAAGGAACAGATCTTATTTGCCAAAATGTCTAATTGGTAGTCAAAACTTCATGTGTGACTAGTCAATGTTCAAGCCTTGAAAGAGCTCATAATGACAAACAAGGTTCTTCTCTTCATCCAGTTTCTAGTCTAACCAATTTTTGAGACACTGATTCCTGCTTAGGTCAGTGCTAAGTACATCATGGAATCTAGTCTCACATCTCCTGGGAATGTCCTCTGCTTCACTGTTTACCAGTGGGCTGAACTCCTTGGAGCTTCCCTTCTTTGTTGTTCACTCTCAGAGTTGGTGTGAGAAACAGGTGGAGCACAGTGCATCAAGCATCTAGTAGAGTTTCCGTAACGTACTGTAGACTCTTTCAATCCTCATACAACATCTATAGTTTGGATAAGTATCCCCTATAGGCTCATGTATGACAGGGTTCATCCACAGTCTATGACCACGTGATAGTGGTGGAACCTTTAGAGTGGGAGGAAGGTAGGTCACTCAGGGCATGCCCTTGAAAGGGTATTTAAATTACGGACCCTTTCTCTTTCTCTTTTCTGCTTCTTGGCCATCCTGGGGTAAACTGCTTTCCTCTCTCACTATGACTTACTGTCTCACCACTGTCTAAAAGCAATGAGTTAAATAAGCATGGACTGAAACCTTTGACATGATGTGTTGAAATAAACATTTTCTCTTATTAAGTTGTCTGGTGTCTTAGTCCATTCATGTATTATAAAATCGTACTAATAAAAAACTAGCACCATCATCACTTTGAGAAAAATATTTTCTGTCTGTGGAGGACACTAGACATAAGATTCGACACATCTCACAAGAGCGTCTCTCAACATTACTGAAACTATCTTTTGAATTCTCTAATTTCTAGGTAAAACATTAGCAGTATAGAAGTTTCAGTGAAGTTTCTAAATAGACCAAGTATATAAGCTGGGGTGGTGGTGGTGGTGTGTGTGTATGTCAGAGAGAGAGAGAGACAGAGAGACAGAGAGACAGAGAGAGACAGAGACAGAGAGAGACAGAGACAGAGAGACAGAGAGAGATGGAGACACAGAGACAGAGACACAGAGAAAGATAGAGACAGAGACACAGTTAGAGTTCTGTATTAATTCTAAGTAAGGTACACTATAAAGACAGAGGACAGGCAAGACAGAGGACATGTAGGGGCATTCTAATTGAACTACAGCAATATATATATAGTAGAGTTTGACATCAAGTGTCCTGACCCACAGGAGTAAGAAGACACCTTTAATGTTTAGTTTTCCCTCTAGGGAATGGCTTAGCTAGCTCTTGTTCCACTTCTCCTACAAAAATGTCAATACATTGATTTCAGCTTAGCAGAGAGAAGACAGTAAAATTGAACATGTTCAAATAAAGACTGAGGAAGTAGAAAACTGACTGTCCAGGGCTATTGTGTCCCATGTAGCTCTATAGACATTGGCCTAGTAGGTGGCCAAACTGTCCACTAGGGGTATGACTCTTCAAGTCTCATAATGATTTTTTACAAACTGTCTTGAAATTCCCAGTGCTAATGTCAAGCCATTTTAAAGCCTCACCAATAACTACAATGCCTGGCAATGCGTCTTGCTTCCAGAGTCCCCAAGAGGAAGTTGATTGTAGTGATATATGTTGCATGAGGTGTTCACCAGCTTAAAGAAGAGCTCAACTTTACAGTTGTGCTGCTGACTAGATGGTCTTCTGACTGTACCATATGCAAAGTCATGAAAGACACCCCATGATGGTTCAAAATATGTCAACAAATTGTGTAGTACTTTTCTTTTGAGAACATGGGATACTTAGCTTCCTCTTCCTTAGGTGTATTGTTCTTAGTGTCAGCACTCTCTTTTTGTGATGCTTAATTTTAAGATATATGTGGAATTCCCTTGCTCTCTCTCCAGACAGAAACAACTGCAGTGCCACAAAGACATTCAAGTGACCTATAGAAATGTTTACATGGTAAGGATCTGGGATGCCATGCTGATAGCCATGTCTTAGACAATGATTGACTTGCACTATATAAGCTGCCTAATGGCTACAAGCTGGGTTGGTCTCTGAGGTGCAATCTCTTGGAAGATTGAGCCTGACCCTCCCACCTCTGCTGCATCTGAACTCATGACACACAGATTTAGTGAAATAATATTTTGTATTAATCCACTAAGTTTGGGAATTTTCTAATCAAAGAGCAATAGATTACAAACACTGGCCCATTTGGCAAACCTTTTTAAGGACTATTTCAAATTGTTTTATTTTTTATGAAACAAAACAGACTCATACAAAAATTGTAGAGGCTACTAAAATTAGAAAGTGTGTGTCTTCTATCACTTACAAATTCTGATTAATTTTTTCTAGGATGCATGAAAGATTGGGTGCTGGGCACAGAACTGTATTGGAGCATTGATGGAGAAGCAAGCCTGGGAGAGGCTGCTCTTCTGAACAGCATGTGACACCTTCTGTTTAGTCTGTAAGTATGTATCTTTGTCCTGACAAGTATCCTTGAGGTTTGGCAGCCTAGAGCTTTTCTGATTTGGACCGTCAATATACACTTATCACTTGTATTTGCATAAATCCATAAATGAGCCCACCCATACAGTCTAAGGGGGAAGGCATAAGATTAAGACATGACTGTGGTACCTGAAAGTTTTAAGAGACTGTGAGCCTGGAGTGCTGGCTCTGCTGTTGCTAGCACACTTTGCTTTTACAAAGGAACCAAGTTCAGTTCCCAGCACCCATGCTAGGTGGCTCACAGCCCCTTGGAATTCCAGCTCCAGGGGACCTGACACCCTCTTCCGACCTTCCTAGGCATTTCACTCATGTGCACATGCCCACACTCTGATATAAGACTTGTTAAAACTTAAAAATAGTTAAGAGACTGGTTTTGAGCAAATATTCTCTGTTAACTCCAGAAAAGACACTGGAAATAGGGATTGGATCAGTAGAGACCATTCATTCCTAGATATATGCAGTAGATGGAGCTTCTGTGATCTCTCAAACACATGATTCTTCATTCTCATTTTTGGGCTAGGCCTATGAATTGAACTGTGGTCCTGTAGAGAAGCTTGGCTTGCTGTCCAATTTAACCAGAGAAATGGTTGAAACTATGAGATGAATTTTTATTTAGGACAAATGTCATTTCCCTCAGGTTTTTAACAATGTAAAAATATAAAAACAGTTGAAAACACATATGTCTACCAAACAATGGACTGCCATTGTGGCAATGACTCAATGGATAATATAGAAAGTGATGCTATATCAAGTTCCTTCATCTTCACAATGAGACCAATAGTTGAGGAGGTCTCTAAAGTGTAAATTATTCTTATTAATTTATAAGATAAAGTGCCTATTGCTTTGGGAATCAGTCCCAGAGCACACTGCTTTCACATGACCCTATATTTTGGGTAATTATACATAAATATTAACTTAATAAAGATAATTACAAAAATCTATCATTGCTGAGGTTTTTTCTATTTTATTGTGAACTTTTGGAGACTTTGGATTGGAAAATTAACTTGTATTAGGTATTTATTAGTTTGTGAATGCCTGAAATCATTACTAAAATTAATACAGAGAATGTTTTGACCTTTTAACAATAAATTCATTTACTTAACAGTACAGCCTTTATCCATTTAGGGATCTTAAGTGCCAGCTGTGGATTTCACATCATCACTTGGACTGTTGAGTTCAGAAATTTAACAGATCAGTGAAGCATATGTGCAGTGGAGAATCTAAAGTGTGTTTGTGGGGTAGGGGGAAGGAGAGGGAGAGGAGGGAAGGGGATTAATCTTTTTGTTGTTGTTCTGTTTGAGGAGATGCTGACAAGTTAATCTTGATTAACCTGACCTCTAGCCCTTTCCTGGTTCCCACCCCTTCTCATCCTTGCCCTCCCTCTCCGGGTATCACACTGGCCTCCTTTCCATTCATGAAGTTCTTCCACTTCCAGGGTTTGGTGTTTACTAATCCTTTTCTTGGAAAATTCTTCCCTGACTCCTGATGTCTTAGCCCACTGATCATTTTACTCATTTGTTAATAGAGGTCTGTTTTAGCCTTTGATGAATGCAAAATTAAACGAAATAACATATTTTAGCAATGGTAAATTTGTGAATAAACACCTGTATAAATAAATGATTTAAGGGAAGTTTATCCTTAGGATTATAACTGCCAAACAACACTAGTACTTTTCAGAGCTAATAGTACTTCTTTTTAATTATAATAGAAATCATGCCATGCTAATAATTTTTCATTTCTTGACTCTTTAAGGACACTACGAAAGAGGATATTCATGCTCCTAACCATATGCAATTCTGTAGCCTATTTTATAAGTATCTCACAATTTTGAGGTATAGATACATTTCAGTCAGGACAGCCAATTAAAAAAGTCTATTCCCTCTTTTCTAAGACAGGGTCTTGCTATATAGTCCTGGCTGGCCTGGAACTTGCTATGTAGTGATGGCTGGCCTAGGACTTGAAATGTGACCCTGGCTGGGCTAGAACTTACTATGTAGCCTTGGTGGGCCTGGAACTTGCTATGTAGCCCTGGCTGGCCTGGAACTTGCTATGCAGCTTAGGCTAAACTCAGACTTATAATGCTCCTGACATAGCCTCCAAAACATTAGGAAGATCCCAGGTGATTCTGATGCAGAGGTAGATTTAAGAAGTAATACATTTTTTTTTTTTGTTTTGAGCCTAGCCTTTAATGGCTGAACCTCTCTCTAAGACATGAGAGGGAGCCTATGCCCTACACTGCTTGGATGACTAGGAACCAGAGACTGGATAGCCAAGAAATCTAGAGTAGAACCAAACATGGCTAGTCAAACAAACAAACAAATGAACAACCCCCAAAACAAACACCCCCCCTGCAAAACAAAAAGAAAAACAACAACAAAAACAATGAAATGATTCTTAGTGATATTCTGCTATTCTCATTTCTCATAGATCAGTGCATGTCCAGCCATCATCAGAGAGGCTTCCTCCTGTAGCAGATGCAGAGATCCATAGCCAGACATTATGAGGGAGAGAGAGAGTCCCAGTTGAAGGTCTCTGTTGGGTCTCTCCCCTTGGAGATGGGGAACCACTCAGAAAAAGGGGTGGAAAGATTATAAGAGTCAGAGGGAATAGAGGACTCCAGGAGATCATGGCCCACTGAATCAACCGAGCAGGGTTCACATGGGCTCACAGAGACTGAAGTGGCAAGCACGGGTCCTGCCTGGGTCTGCACCAGGTCCTCTGTGTATATGTTGTGCATAGTTGTTAGCTTGGTATTTTTGTGGGACCGCTAACAGTGAGAGTAGAAGTGTCTCTGACTCTTTCGCCTGCTTTTGGACTCTTTCTCCTATTGGGTTGCCTTTGCTAGTCTTGATATGACAGATTTTGTCTTTCTTATTGTATCCTGTTTTGTGCTATTTGGTTGTCTCTTTGAGGCCTGCTCTTTTCTGAAGGGAAATGGAGGGTGAGTGGATCTGGGAGAGAAGGGAGCTGTGATGAATGGGGAAACTGTGATCAGGATGTATTATATGAGAGAAGAAACAAATGTCAATAAAAGAAGGAGAAGGGGAAGAAGAAGAGGAAGGAGGAGGAGGAGGAGGAGGAGGAGGAGGAGGAGGAGGAGGAGGAGAAATATGCTGTGATGTTCTCAAGAAAGTCTGCTCCTAGTTGGAAATGTGCTGTCATATTAATTTGCTCTTGAAATCATAAAAAGAAAGACATAAGAGAAAGAAACAATGTCCTCTTTCATTTTCCTCACTGATTATGATTATTCCCAAAGTTTATACATTTACTCATGCCTATACCTTGTCTACCAAAGTTTGTACTCAAATCAGTCTTGAAGCTAATTCTATTGATACCTGGACATTTTCAATTCTCGCTGGATTCTGCTAGCATTTTGTGACTAGGTTTTTAATACTTGATGTCTGGATTATTTCTTAAATCTTGGTTTTTGAAAGTCTGCCTGGTACCTTTGGCAATCTAGAAATGGAGCCCTACCTGGGTTTTATTTTCTTTCTTTGAGAGAATGTAAGCCTGGTTTAAAAACCTTATTTTACTTGCACAATGTATACATGAACATAGATATCATGTAGTATTCTACACATGTGTAGAATACATGTGTATAATTTCATATGTCAACTTAAAAATATGTAAAAATGTATTTTAAAAAATCTTTGGTTCAGAGGCCAGAATATAGGTACAAGTGATTAGAATATCTCATAGGTAGCCTGGCATGCTTGACTCCATGGAAGCAATTTGTAATCTGATAACATACCACCAACTTGTGGAGATTCCTTGTGTTTGGTTTTCCTTTGGATTCTGGACTCAGGAATTGTTCCATTTAAGAGGATATGTTTCCTTTCTGTATTCTAAATACTCCTAAGAAATAAGTTGGTAGTTGATAGTTTTCTTTTTTGTTCTGGTTTGTTAACTAAATCTGCTTTGCCCTGATTGCAAAGTAATAACTAGCTTATTTTCTGGAGGTGAAGGTTTAAAAAGGTCATGATATCTATTTTTGAGTGATTTTAGGGTTATCATCAAAATGAGTGTTTATTTGTGATGGATTTAAAGACCCAAGAGTGGCCAATTATAACTCAGAATAATGGAGGATGCGCCTTAGTTTAATAGAAAAGAGTGCATGGCTGTAAAAGCAGGAGCTTTCTTTCTCTGGAGGCCTTGATAAGCAATTGGATGAACATGCTTGATGTGACAGGAAGATCAAAAATTCAGGTGGTTGTCATTCATCTTTGAGAACAGTGTCAGAATTCATTGACATGTCTGTACCATGGGTTCAGGTAAGCATCCATTATTGCTTTATGGAGTGGTAGGTGGGTTATATTGTATGACCCAGAAGGGTACCATGGACCAGTTAGTACAAAATAAGCTGATGTTTATCTTGATTATGTTATTCTTGTTTTAATTTGATCTCTGTCTATCCTGAGTCAATGTCATGAACACCACTTGCTTTAGCTATTGTGAGAAGGTGACATCTTAAAGTAGTTCCAAGGGATAGAGGAATTTGTTTTGGAATGGTTTTTCAAAAACATTGGGGATTTAATCATCAAATAAGGTTTAAGTCTCCATTATGTGCTTGGTAAAGAAGGAGTTGGTTAAATTTCAGGATTTTCTATAAAACTTAATGGCTCACTGGGTCCTATATCTTAACTAGCATATAGTTTTACTAGCCAAATAAAGTTGAGGTGCTTCTCTGAATGTGCCACTGTGAGAACTGTCTGAGTTTAGCAATCTACACTGGAAGAGGGTGGGTAGAATCCATGCAGACTGAACTTTCTTAGCTAAGCCTATGCTTCCATAAAAAGCCTCAGTGCCCAAGAATGGGATTGAAACAAGCATTCAAGATGTACCCTTGGCTTCCCATATCCACAGGCCAACTCTCACAGCTAGACTACAAGGGAGCTTCTCTCGAAGTCAATTCTAATGGCAGAATGCCAGATACTAATGCATAATGTATAGGAATGAACATGAATGCAGGGTTCAGTGAAGCTACACAAACATCTGCATCAACATTTTTGTCAGCATCCCCTCAGGATCAGGTGAAGAGAGGAATATCTGAGTCCCATCTGTCTCCATTAATATACATCTGGAAACTGCCTCTTAGGCCGACCCTCTTCTTATATCAATGTTGCATCTGCTTTCAGAGTGTGTCAAGTCTCTAGAGCTCCAAACTGAACATTGCTCCAAGTCTCCAGATTTGCCCAAATCAAGTCACCATGACTAACATGGCTAAAAATTATCAAAATAAATGTCATAAAAGTCTCCATGAAAGTTCCCATAAGTGAATTCTAATCAATGCTAAATTTTGTAAACTGCTTATCAAATATGTCTTTTCCTCCTTATTGGAGGTAAGAAGAGTCCTGAAAGCGATGATAATGCTGGGGATACTGACATTATTATGATTCAAAGTATGTTCTGGCTTCAAAAATCAAACCATTTTAATCTGCAGAGTAAATAGAATTTACTTCAAAACATTCCCTTGAGCTAATTAGAACATCAAATGCCACAGAATTTTCATAGCGGTGAGTGTCTGTTCACTAACACGCTCCTATATTCATTGGACTGGTCAGTTGTTTTCTTTTGACTTAGTGGAAGTTGGTGACAAGCCAAAGGTAGGAAGACACTGTTAGCTTACCACAAATGAAGGCCACTTGTAGTCTTCTTTCTCTCCAAGAGGTAATTTAAGGAATACAGGCATTTGGAAGCGTTACTAAATGAGACATAAGGAGAGGCTTGCGATTCATAGGGCCCACTTTTCTTGGGGGAGAATTATGTAAATAACTGTAAGTTACGAGTATTCGATTGCTGTGTTTTGAGAATGCACGTTTCTTTCTATAGGGTTTTCATGTTTGAAAAAGAAAATCCGGACTCCCTGCATGTGCAGCATTCCATACCACAAACGCTTGTTTCTGAACTGCGATTGTACATTGTTTCATGGCTCTTACTGACACGTGCTCAATTCCCGCCAGAGTCAGGATGAGGAGTTCTGGGCTGACTGCATTTTGACAACACTCTCAATGGAGCTTTCAAGCATTACTGGAGTACAACAGTGTAGCCTGTGCTGTACAGCGTAGCCAGGCTGACTTCCATCAGATATTGGCAGCTGAAATTCTGTGCATTCCTGAAGTTGAAAAATTGTATTTGTCAGGTTAGACTCACATTTACTAGTGTAAATGAGAAAATTGCCAAAGCAAACAGGCATGTGCTTTGCCTTTTGAACCAAACCAAATACATTCAATGGCCCCATTTTTTTTTTTTTTTTTGCTAGTCATGGTATAATAGATAATGCTACAATGAAATAGAACAGAGTGGAGTACCATTGGCAGTTTGATGAGGATTACAAGTGAAAACTGGAGTCATTTCTGTGGAAAAGAATTATATATGTGTATTTAAAATAATGTGTAGGCAACTTGCCAATTTGCCCATGATAGATATTTAGGTTAAGTATGTAGATGATAGATGGTGCATAGAAAGTCATGGGAATTTGTAGGTTCTACCATTCCTCTTTCCAATGCAGCATCAGATATTAATAATATATTTTAAAATAGCAAGAAGCCATATAAGAACTATGACATGGCCCAGGAAGCGGTCTTCCTTACAGTTTGTCACGCCCTTTGCTGCCCCCTCTAACACCTTCAGGAAAATCCCCCAACTATGAACTCCTTCCAGTTTCTTTAAAGCATGGTATAATCTCTACCTAGCTCTTTAGCCTTCTTCCTGCTCCACCCTTATTCATTTTGTTTTTGCCAAATTGTATTTCTTACACGATTGTGCATTCTCTCCCCAGTCCAACTCCTGTAGTTAAAGGTGTTTTTTTTTTTGTTTTTTTTGTTTTTGTTTTTTTTTTTTTTTTGGTTAGGTCTTAGCTCAAGTTTCATCTCTTCGTGCATGAGCTTTCTGTATGGGAGTAAATTCCTTCATACCACATCACTGTTGAAATCACCTTTTAGCATTCACTTCCATTGTACATGAAGTCTATGTGTATCACAGTGTTGAAGAACTTAGTCTCATGGATTTTACTTAGTTTGTAGTAAATTTTTAATTTTACAGACTTAGGAAAGCTGACTGCTGACTGTTGAGTTCTGTTTCGGAACTAAGTAGTGTAAAAATCAATAAACGACTATATATCTCTTATAAGAAGTAGTAGCATCCTTAAACTCTATCTATTCAAGACCAAACATAGGATCGTTTCTTCCCAAACCTGTCCTGATGTTTTAGTCACAACCCCATCAAGCAGAAGCACGTTGCCCAGCCTACATGACCACTTTGGATGCTTCTGTCTTCCTTTCCTTCAGCCAATCTGTAGACAACTGGGAATGAAACTCAACAGCTTCTCTTAGAGTGAACTTAAATTTGGAAGTGGATGTGCAGGTGAGAAGTATCTTAAGTATTTTATTAAGAATCCCATCAAGATCTAGGCAAAGGGTTGCTTTATTTTGGATGTCTTCCCTCATTCACCACCCTTGGGGAATTATTTATATCAATCTCAAAGCATAAAATCCATCCCCACCCCAGTGGAAATTACAAATGAAGAGAATACACTATGGGAAGAGGCTACTAGGGAAATGGCTAGAGAAGAACTGTCAGACCCAACAGACCAACAGGGGTATTCGTTTATGCTAATCATAAAGAATGAAGCCAGATGAATCTTCTGTTGTCTTTGGAAGCATCTAGCTTATTGACTTTGTCTCACTCTGCTCTGATAAGATAGGAATGGTAGTTTTCTATATGGTCTGCATGGTGGGTACCTAGGTGTGAACAGGTAAAATTTGTCTCTGAGCACACTTGTTATGAAAGAAACAAGCTAGTAAATATCTGAGATATAAATAAAACATCAAAGTGGAAATATAAGACCATGGGAAATACTACAGAAGAAGTTCGTGAGTTTCTCTTAAGGCTGGACTTGGGTCTTTGACACTTTGGCATATAGTAATGGTTAAAGATGTACTTTTTCTTAACCTCTATTATTTCCTTTAAATAATAAACTATAGCTCATTAATGGAAGATATAATTTTTTCTGAAAAGATGTGTTTAAATGAGGGTGAAAATAAAAAAAACTCTTGCATTTTATGAGAAAGTTAATATATTTTTCACTGGCTCCAATGTTAATTGAGTCCATTATTGTGACTCTCCACCACTGTCATTTATCCAACTCATTTAAATTAAGAATCCTGACTTCTCATTGTCGTGAAAAGCCACACACATCAACTGTGTTCCCAGAAAGGGGCAGGAGTTGGTTTGATACAACACTTTGGTAATCTATAAAAGTTGGCACCAGCGATATTAGAGATATGAAAGATGGAAAGAAAAAAAAGTGCAAAGTTAATGGTCACTTAAGGATCATCATTTATTAATCACTACTCAAATGAGGGAAAGATCCATGAATTTTGAACAAACTGCAGTCATTTATGATTACAGAAACTCAACAGATTCCTGTAGATGAAATTCTAAATGGCCTTATTAAATAAGAAACACAGAGCCAAATACAGAATTAAAGCCTAAGAGATCAGAGCCATGACTACCTTATCTGACCACCTCACCACCATCACTTCCCCCAAGAGAGAGACCTTCTTCCTGTGTGTCTTGTGTTTCATTGCTTTCCTGTTCTGCCTTCTCATTGGCTCTAAGCCCAGCCACATGACTTCCTTGTCACTGCCTGTCTATACAGACCTCCTGGTCTCTATGGTTGATACTGGGATTAAAGACTCAAGGGTCACCACACTTGGCTGTGTCCTTGACCACACAGAGACTCTGCCTGCCATGTGATTGGATTAAGGGTGTGGGCTACCACCACCTGACTTCTATTCCTGGCTCACTAATGACCTCTGATCTCCAGGCAAACTTTATTTATTAACATACAAATGAAATCATATTTCAGCACAATTAAAATATCACCACAGATTCCTCCAAAATAACTATACTTAGACTACAATCTGATAAATCTCCAACCCTTTTCCTGGACTTTGAAAGACATCTTTGTAGCTCCTCACCTCTGAGCATACTCACTAGACTTAGTTTGGGTAGAGCCAGGTTCAGTCTCAGACTCACAGCACAGTGTATCTCCTCTGCAAGTACTGGCTGCAATGAAAAAGGATCCCAGTGCTCCTGCTTTGGCAACATGCCCTGGCCTCCTGGAGTCATCTCCATCTCTTAACAAATCACACAGGCACATGCTGCCAGTTCATACTTTGGGATAGGCCAAACTTGACTTTCAAACGTGAGGAGATCTAGCATCCTCCTTTACACTGAACATACTCATTACATACTTTCAGTAATGAAATCTGGCCAGTCCTGCATTTGCAAAATACATTTTGGTCCTGGGAATAGGTCACACACCCTGTCCCCAACAAAACAAAACGAACAGCACAAAATGGAAATCTAACATCTTCCAATTTCCCTAAGGCCACTTACACTTTTTTTTTAATTTCTTTTTTTATTTTATAATTTAATTTAATTTTACATATCAGCCACAGATTCCCCTGTCCTCCCCCCCACTTTTCCTCCAGCTCACCCCCCCCCATCCCCATCTCCTCTAGGGCAAAGACTCCCCTGGGGATCCAGTTCACCTTGTCAGATTCAGTCCAGGCAGGTCCAGGCCCTCCTCCCAGGCTGAGCAAAGTGTCCCTGCACAGTCCCAGGTTCCAAACAGCTAGCTCATGCACTGAGGACAGGTCCCGGTCCCACTGCCTGGGGGCTTCCCAAGCAGTTCAAGCTAATCAACTGTCTCACTTATCCAAAGGGCCTGATCCAGCCGGGGGCTCCTCAGCTACTGGTTCATAGTTCATGTGCTTCCATTAGTTTGGCCATTTGTCCCCGTGCCTTTTCCAATCTTGATCTCAACAATTCTCACTCATACAAACCCCCCTCTTACTTGCCAATTGAACTCCCAGAGCTCCACCTGGGGCCTGGCAGTGGATCTTTGCATCTGCTTCCCTCGGTCAATGGATGAGATTTCTAGCATGACAGTTAGGGTGTTTGGTCATCCTATCACCAGAGTAGGTCAGTTCGGGCTGTCTCACGACCATTGCCAGTAGTCTATTGTAGAGGTATCTTTGTGGATTTCTGGGGACCTCTCTAGCAATTTGCTTCTACCTATTCTCATGTGGTCTTCATTTATCATGGTCTCTTATTCCTTGTTCTCCCTCTCTGTTCTTGATCCAGCTGGGATTTCCCGCTCCCCTAAGCTCTCTTTCCCTGGAACCTTGCCCTTCATTACTATTGCAGCCTTTTGTTTCACCCAGAGTAGTTACACACTCCTTTCTACTGTGTGCAAGGCCTTGCAGTCTCTTGCCCCTCTACATGGCTCCAGGTACAGTCCACCACCCCCCACCCCCGCTAAACTCCACTCCAGTCTTTCTTTCCTTTTATACTCGAGATGTGCAGGGCATCTTTTGTTTTTCAGACATAAGAATTATTTCCCTTTTAAACTCGACATCTTTGCACTTGCCCTTTTTTCAGTTTGGAATTATTTTACTCTCAACCTTCCTATGTGAGGCTCCTCAATAAAATTCTGTAATATTCTCAGAAATGCGTTTCCTGGCACTCCTGACTGAGGGAACTTTATTCCTTAGAGTGTTTAAAATGTATGTGTAGTTAGTTTTCTTATTAATTTTTTGTTTGACTCACATAATAAAATGCATGTCCCATAAAGGGTAGGGGCTGCATGTGCTTGACTGTCACTATATCCTAAAATCTATAGCATTTTTACATTAACGGATTAATTTGCGTGTTGTTGGAAATAATTTCCTAGCTAAGATAATCATTTTTCATTTGAAACAGAGTGACCACCCCCCCCAAAAAAAAACAAATTTACAAAGCAATAAAGTACCTAAGGAAATCAGCTTTTTCTCAAAAAGGGGGCTATATGTACCCCACATACAGATTTCTGTCTGTAGACATTTTGGTGTATATCTGATGTTGGAAGAGGAAAACGCATCCTGGAAACTGGGGACAAACTGACACTCTACCTACCTCTTTGCCTGGGACATAGGATTTTCAATGGAGGAATGAACGCAAATCTTATCAATTGAAAAGGAAGCATCACATCTTGGCATTTGCTTATCATCTTCTCAGCCTCTGACACTGCAAAATCTTTAATATTTGTTAACTGAACAGATGAATCTATGCAACATGCCACAACCTGGCAATCTTTATTTACACGTAAGTTATTTTTATCACTTAAGTCAGTCATTTTTTTTTTCTTGCTTAAACAACATATTGCTGATTTTATATCCAAAGTCTGTAGGGAAACAAGATTCACTTTATAGCCAATTTTGCTGAAATGTATTGGCCCACAAAGCAAGAGACAGTTAAGCTTTGAAATATGCATTGTCATTTAGCTTTCAAAAGCAGGAGCTTTTCTCAGCTGTTTCTTGGTTTAATCTATCCCCAAAGCTAGATGAATAGAAGAAATGGAACATGTTAGTATTAAATTATGTTCTAGCAAGGTGACTTTTGTTTAGTTCATGTAGTTCAATTGTTAGTGAACCACTGTTTGTGTGGATAATTATTTCCATCATAAATTTCTATTAGACTGTGAAATATGTACCTCCAAGATAAAGAAAAATGCTCCCAATGTTCTGAGCTTAACGTCTAATCCCAAACATTATTAAGTGCAAAAATCATACTAAGACATCATTTTCACCAGAAAAAATTTAAATTAATAAATTTAATAAAAAGTAATGACTATTGTTAGCAGTCTGGCTAGTTTCCATTGTAGACCCGAGTAAGTGTGATCAACAATAACTATACCACAAGCTCAGTGTTATCTTGTCTTGAACTTTTCCCACCAAAATGACTAGTCTATTGCTTTTGAATTCAATCTCATGTAAGTTCTCAGGACAAGGGCAAAATGCAGGCATATTCTTTGCTGAAATACCATCTGTATGGCATCTTACACAATTCCCTGCAATTCTCCACAGAGTCTTTTGTTCTTTGAAACTTCATGGGTCTGGTCTCTGCTGTCAGCATTTTTCTCAGCCTTGATGTTTCCAAAATGTAATTAGAACAGCCCACTAAATGCAGCTTACAGAACTCAAGGATGTTTCTGGCATGAAACTCTAATTTCTTCCATATTCCACCCTCAGACTTGTTTCAGTGATCCTATGAAACAAATATTTAGGTTTATCATAGGAATTGCTATACTTCTCAGTCATAATTTCTATACAAGGACTGGAGATCCAAAATGAATATGTCCATATGCCTACGGTTTGTGCACATTTATTAATAAACACAGTAATCAACAGATGTTTATTGTTCTAATACAAAATCCATTGGGAAGCCCCTATAAGACATATTCTCTGATTTGGTTGATTTAAAATCAATATATCAAGTTGCATCAATGTGAGAATAAATAATTCTATGCCATTGTCATCCTGTGAGAATGAAATAAAATTTCATTTTCTATCTCTGTTACCATAAAAGGTACATGATTTTCAAACCGGGAAGTGGCATAGTCAAATCTGTATTTTATTATGGTACTCAAGATGTTGGAATCCTAACTACACAGAAGGGCTCAAACCACAGGAAATGAAGGAGTCATATTACAGAGAACTAGGGAATTATAACATTTGCTTTTAGCTGA
The DNA here is from genome assembly GCF_004664715.2 of Peromyscus leucopus. Lineage (NCBI taxonomy): Eukaryota > Metazoa > Chordata > Mammalia > Rodentia > Cricetidae > Peromyscus > Peromyscus leucopus. Next base: position 29,905,595 of record NC_051079.1, on the reverse strand, counting down.
GCATGTTTGGTATACCAGGCATCCTAGCACTCACAAGACTGGAACAGGTGAATGATGAGCTCAAGAGTAGCATGGGCAACATGGCAAGCCTAAGTCTCAGCAGATAACATCTGCTTTAATGCAAAAATAATGACTGCAGTTAGTTTTAAATCCTCCAGCTTTGTCTTCTTTTGTACTTGTACTCTTTTTCTTTAAAATCTATTTTTCTCCTTTTTTTTGCAATCACCAATCGATTTTAATATTGGATTTTATTTCATTTAAAATAGTTTTGCTATTTTTAATGTATGTATGTGTGTATCAATGTATGTGTGGATATGTGCATGTGAATGCAGGTTCCTTTGGATGCTGGGGCAGGGTTGGGTGCAGATATCCTGGAGCTAGAGTCACAGGAGGTTGTGAGCTATTTGACCTAGGTTTTGGGAACTGAACGTGGGTCCTCTGTAATAGGACTACTTACTCTTAACTGCTGAACCATCTCTCCAGCACAGTATTATATTTACTTTTATCATTGCATTCCCATTCATATCTCCAAGTGCTTCTAAGGGATTTCTCTAGAGACTGAAATATATGTCCTTATATTATTATGCTACCTTCAAATAATATTATAAATGCATTACTTTTATTTGTTTTCCAAGTATTATGTATCTTTCATGGGGAAGATTTCAATACTCCTTCCCTATTGTTTATATTATTTTTACCATACATATAATTTAAACCAGTATTGTAACTCAAATGCAATTTAAAGACTTATAAGTATGAGGGAATGAACCACTCCATGAAGCATCATTTCACTTGCACACACTTCAGTGCTTCTGACTGTTGCTCAGCCTGTTGACTCATGGCTCACTGGTGTTACATTCTTCATGTATTAATTGGAGTTCTCTAGGGGACAAGAACCAATGGCATAAATATTCACATGTGTATGTATTAGTTTATTAGGTCAGCTTTAAAATAGTAACAACAACAGAATCACACCTGAGAGTTGATGAATGGGTAGTTATTTACTTGGTCTTTGAGCTTGTGTGGTAATAGTCTCACAATGGCTGCCTCTGGCTAAAGGAGGCAGCAACAACTAATAGTTACTAAGTTTATAAGGCTGGGTGCCTCAGGAGTCTCAGGCTGGTGCTAGAAAACACGAAGGTTCCTGAAGAGGTCTCTAGTCCACATCAGAAGACAGTCAACACTGATTCTGAAATCAGCAGCAGCAGTAACAAGGAGAGTATACATCACCTCAGTTGCATGCCTAGAGAATAAATGGATAGACTAAACCCCAATGTGAGAACATACCAGGCAAACTCAAATTGAGAAGCAGTCCAGAAGACAGCACTCACAGTCTCTTCAAAGATGCTAACACCAAAGATTGCAGAGCAAAGCTATGTAACTTGTCTAGATTCAAAAGACATGACAACTAAATACAATGTATGATGTGGGACCTAAAGTTCATCTGAGACCAGCAGCAAAACAGTCATGGGGGCAACTGTTGGGACAATAAGAAGGACTGAATACTGTTTATGGAAGAGAAAAAGATACCTCTGTGAAACCTCTGATATTTATAACTGCACTTTAGTGATACAGAATTTCCTTATTCTTAGTAAACATACCAGAACCCTGGGTGCATTTATTAAGGACAAATAAATATTTTTTTATTTAAATAGCTTAGGCTTAGGACTCTCTCTCTCTCTCTCTCTCTCTCTCTCTCCATTTCAATATTCTATGTCTTGAAATAGGGTCCTCCAAAATTCACGTATTCTATTGGAAACTTAATCTTCAATGTACCTGTGTTTGGGCACGGAATTTTTTGGAGCAATTTGTGCATGAGGTCCCAGCCTTCATGACTGAGTTAATGTTGAGATAAAAAGGGGTGTGGGAGCAGGTGTGCCATCACCCACTCCTCTCTTAATGCCTGAGTTCATTCCTCCCTTACTCTATGTTTTCTGCCACATGAACTACTTCTATGTTTTATGAACTACCTAATTTGAAGCATTTGGTTATTAGAATATAAACCAAGCGGCTTCAGACACCTCACCAGGACAGTCTTGTGCTCTCTTGGTTCTGTGCTTGCCAAAACATTATTTCTTCTTCCTCAAATTCCCATTTTTATCCAAATTCAAACAATCTTTTGTTTATCTAAAGCCATATATCCTCTCAGGCCCAGGGCATGTTCAGTTTTTCAGCAAGCCTTCTAGCATTCTTCAACAGAGTATTCTCCTAGGAGGACAACTAGCCTTACTCAGATATAAGTAAGCCTTTTTCTATGGGTTTCCAGTGTCTGGCCCATGCTGAGAATAGTCTACCAGTTAAGAGTATTCTGGATAGTATTGTCAAAACCAGTATTATAATGGACAAGTGTCCCAGAAAGATTTGCAGGAGGCCCTTCTCATTGTCGTCACTCAGAAATCAAGGGTACTTACCAAATACTTCCATAACTGAACACCACAGGAAAAGGGAACTATCACATGGAAAAGCGTAAAATTTAAAAAGTCTTCCTGTCAAGAATAACTTCTTTCACTTTTTGTTCCTCTGTCGTTGGTTACAGTAGGTTCTCTGGACACACCTATTTCCTCAGTGCATGAGAAGTGCCATCTTTCAAAGCAGAGCCGGGGCAGCTCTGAGGTTGCTCTCTCTCAAGGTTTACAACATCACAGTGAAGCTATTGTGGCTGTCAGTTTTCCCCAGTGAACTGTGACAGCAGTCGCGGCAATTTCTTCTTATCTTCCCATCCACGCCCCGAAGGCCAAGGTTTAGTACTGAGGAGGTAATTGATGCTTATTATCTGAGTGAATAGACATTCAGAGATATTCCCCAGGCCATAGAAACTTGGACATCAGGATTCATATCTTTATATTTCTAGTCCTGTATATGTCTCCTGAGTGTAATAAAAATATACAAGCTTTCTTGATGTGGTCTATTTTTATTAAGTTGTTATTAGCCAATAGGAAAATTTCTACTTTACTATTTAATATTTTATATCCCTCCAAATATATGCAATAAACTATTTAAAAATATGCCTGCAGACAAAGAATGTCAAAGAAATTCGATTTTTTCACCCTGCTACAATTTCTCATTTTTGCTTCTTGAGTCTTTCACTCCAATTATTTTTCTTTTATGGCTTTATTTATTTTTTCATTATTAAACAGTCTACAGAGTCTTTTAGAATTGCATGCCTTTCATAACATAGACCAAGAGAATCCCCAAAACTGCAAAAGGTACAGGAAGTATGAAAATCTGAACACAAATTCAAAAATAAATTTCATTAGTTTTTCATATATTCTTGGTGGAGTTATGAAATTAAAGAAAATCTGGGGTTGGCGAGATGGCTCAGCAGGTAAAGGCACTTGCCACCAAGCCCAGTGACTTGAGTTTGGTCCTCAAGACCTACACGGTGGAAGGAGAGAATTCTCCTCTGACTTCTCTACCTGTGCCTTAGCACATGTGCTCTCCTCTCCTACTACTAATTAACAAAATGTAATTAAAACACTGCAAATCTAATTTGAGTAAATGTCTTCAGGTTCTATGATCCAGCATGAGTTTATATGTTATTATCATTTTCATATTATTAGGGCTTTTTCTCAGGTCACAGAAGATCAATAATCCATTAATCATGTTGATCTTTGGGGTAAGTGAGAAGACAGCTGATGAGTAGAGACTCTAAGAAGAGCTATAGTATTGGGCGCATTGCATACTCTTCCTTCCATGAAGGGCAATAAAATAGTTGTTCTTGCATGGCTTTCAAGCAAGAACTCAGAATTTCAGTGCATGACACAAAATGAATAGAGATGATAAATCCAGGAAGCAGCATTCAGGAAGAAAGCATCTGTTGTTGCCTGGATCCCAGGAAGCAGATTTAGAAGATTTGTTCCTTATCCTGCAGCACTGTCTCAGGAACCGTCGGCAAATGGATGAACTGTGTCTACCACCATCAACCACGGAGCTATGACAAACGTAGGGCTTCCTTCCTCACTCTGACTCCCAAGCAGAGAAGGTATGAAACCCATTTATGTATCTTTGTTTAGAGATGAAATTTCGATACCTCTGTGTGAGAGTGAGCAAGCATCCAGCGACAGACTACTATATTTAGCTTCCAGCTAAGATTAAGAAGACTGCTTTAATAATATGGAAGTGGAAAGAACGTCAGGTTGGAAGTTGAATGGAGCCCAAATGAATATCTGAAAAAAGTTTGAACAGGTGGCACAGATGACTTTATACAAATTCCTTGTTTGGGGAATGTTCTTTGGGGACATCTGTTGGACTGCTTGGGCTAAAGATGGACGAGGGGACAGAAAAACTTCAAAGTGAATATTGTCTTTTTGACTTTGTCCCTAGAAATTATATATAAAAATATTAGCAGGATCATTTCTGAGTTTTATGGGGTGATTACTGTCACTGAGATATCATTTATCCTAAGGTTCAAGATACCACTATTACTCTATTTGACTGTTGGGGACAGGGACTGATCTCAGAGGGGGATAGGATGCTATTCCATGGCCTGTAACAGTAAAGAAGTAAGACTTGAACAAAGGAAATCTTTTCCAGAATCCCATTGTTGAACTACATTATGCTGTCTAGACCTTCTTAATTCATCTAAAGTAACCCTTGAGGATTTTATTACTACATATCACACAGAATAATCTGGATACAAGAAAAACTCAGAAAAGTTCAAATGTGTCAACCTGACCCCTAAACTCTACAGACTCTCCATTTTGATAGGATGTTTTCATTATTTCCCATGGAAATTGAAGGGATATCATATTAACGAACCAGCCTTCAGGCTATTGAACTTTTAACCAGATCCCCACCCCCTTTTCCTCATAGCATCGTTAACAAGGAAGGTGGGAAATTCTTGTTTCTTAATCCGGTATATAAAATAGAACTACTTGTGCTGTTGTGGCTTGCCTTAGGTTGCAGTGAGGATTTGCTTACATACTAGGAGTTGTGTGTGTGAAATACTATGCAAACTTAACTCGACAGAAGACTGAAGCTTTAGAATCTTGGGAAAGTAGCGCCACTGTGATGGCACAGGAGGAATAATGATACTAAGTGGGATTGCCCTTTGTGTCTGACACACAGCAAAACAGACAATAATACTGAGGCAGATCTACCCCTGTCGATTTATGCAACACCTCCTGTCTTTGCGTTTGTCACCCAGCTTGTCTGGTATGTTTTATGCCATTTAATGCTATGTGTTCCTTTTTGACTTCTCAAAATCCATTTTCACAGAAATTCTGCCAGGATATCTGACAGCTGACACTGCCTTTTTATTCAAGAAAGTGGTACGTTTGTTGTGCATTTGATCACACTTTTATTGTTGGGAAGTTGTTTGTCAGCTCTTTGGGCCATCAGGATAAGATGTATGCCAAGAAAAAGAAAAGGAAATATTTGTGCTAAGCCTGTGAGAGGATGTATTGACATTTGGATTAAAGTCTGAAAGCGTGGCTTCAGTTATTAAGACACATGGAGGGGTTCTTTCCATTTTGTCAAATAAATCCAGAGTTTGGAGGCTATATGTGTATCATAATAATACAAAGACAAACCACCCTCACATGTGTTTGTGACCCCAACTTATGAAAGAACTACTTTATATGAGCTGGATAAAGATTCCCAAAATGTACAGAAGATCATTTGGAATACAACTGGAACTTCACACTGCCCTCTGTGTAGACACTGGAGACAAATCTGAAACAGCTCTTACAGAATACAACCCCAATCCAGAAGAGGAGAAAATTACTATCAACAGATAAATGAAGCCACATAAGGCAATATAATCATTGTTCAGTTGTCTACCCTAGAGATTAATTTTCGAGCCTTTCTTTCCCTGCTCTCTATCTTGGAAAGCTGATCTCAACCATCTACTCTCTACTTGCTGAGTGACTAAAGTCACTGGCCTGAAATCAGCAGTCAGAGATACTCTTCCTCACACCCACCTTGCTTTGACTTAGCTTCTAGAAGCACCTGTGTGCCCATGATCTCTGCTCCTGCTACTCTTTGCCCTCAGCCAACATGGCTAACATTGGAGTCTGAGCCACAATGCTTTCTCTTTCTGTTCTTTTCAAATCTATTGGTATGAGCACCTCCCATCACTGCTATTCTCTGTGTTCATCAATACCTCATATTTATTCCTTTAAATATGGAATGTTCCAAAAGTAGAGCATTCATTTAAATATTCTTCATTTGAAAAGTGGTAGTTTTTTTCTTGGAGATCAGGCTGGCCTCGAACTCATGAAGATCCACCTGTCTCTGCCTCCTGAGTGCTGGGTGGTGGTGGCACATGCCTTTAATCCCAGCACTCAGGATGCAGAGCCAGGAGGATCTCTGTGAGTTTGAGGCCATCCTGGGTTACAGAGTGAGTTCCAGGAAAGGTGTAAAGCTACACCGAGAAACCCTATCTCAAAAAACCAAAAAATAAAATAAAATAAAATAAACCAAAATAAAATAAAATAAAATAAAAATAAATACTCTTCATTGAAACAATTAAGATCAAGTATATCTCCTTCCACTACTCTGACAGACATGATTCCTGTAATATTAGGACAACATATTTAGTTATAGACTTTTAATTCATACCTGTTACTAGACAGTGTAATGGACAAACATTATACTCCAACAATTTTCAATGGAATTCAATGAAAATATTCTATATTGCTCATAATGAAATCTATAAAAACCACTAGTCACAAGTGGCCAGTGAGCAAGTGTAATGTCATTTTATATGACTGTGGATTAAATCTTAAAGTTTATTTATGTCCCCTAAATAAGTTTATAGCATCTCACATGGCCAGTGGCTGGTGATTTTTGCTTTGGACAGCACAAGAGTAGACTAAGAATTCAGGTAACTTCTGGATAGAGGTAATAAAGAGAAAGCTGAGTTTTCTCTGAAGTGTGACTGGGTAAAGAGACACTAAGACCACTCTGTAAAGAAGTTGTTCTTCATTAGGCAATGAGAGGTGGAAAGTATCTGCTAGGCTAAAGAGCAGCTTAGGTAAGTGTCAAGCAGCTTTGACATGTGGAGCCATTAGTAAACTCAGGACACAACACAAATCAGAATTGCTCAATCATATTCTCTTTCATACTCAAATATCACATCAGTGGATAATTTTAAAACAAGTTATTAATAATAGATGCATATTTTTATTTGAGTTAGTTCATTGAACATTTGATTTAAAAAAAATTCTGTAATGATTTAGTCAACTTAATTTTGTAGTGCCTTGTCTTGGGAAAGTGAAAATAGTCATTGATGCACAATGATCAATCATCTCACTTTGTTCAGGAGTATAGAAATTGCCATCAAGCTTGGGCGAAGGCACATTAGTCAAGGCTTGAGATGAGAATGTTTCTAGTAGGTTGTGAGATCTAAGTTTGACCTGAGGAACAGACATATAAGAGTTGTCTAGCAAAATATGATGCACCTGTCTGTGAGAGTTTGATTATGAGGTAAGGAGTGATTAGAGTACCTCAGAGTGTGTTCTCATTAGAAAACATTATATATTAAACAGTGACAGAAGAGAGAGGAATCTGGAGTACAGTAAAAGAACAGATTTAAATATATAGATATGTATCAAAAGATTTAGCTGGCTTAGTATGTGGAGAATGTTTTGTCTAGAGATATGATGGAAATGTTCTCTATAAAGCTGTGGCATCAATACAGAGGAAATATAACAGGACTAGAACACAGGCAGCACTTGTCTCTGGTTCTATGAGTAACATGTCTCACTGGGTTATTTTTCACTTCCAATGGCTTATTTCTGTTTTCTTGAAAAATAAAACAAGAACTTTCCTCTGTGTGATAATAATTGCTATTATTTTGTAAACAATTGCTATGTGGTAGTCACTCTTAGGAGCCTTCTATTGCTTTGGTTTAACTCATGTATCTACAAACAACCCAAGGAAACTAATATCTTTGTAATGCCCCTTCCATTTTATGGTCTATAGAAACAATGACTCAGTGTCTTTAATTTTCCCAAGGCCACCTTTAATAAATTTCATGCAATCATTTTAATCTTAGCCATTTGCTTCTAAAACAGACCCATGAAGTTCTATTCTTCTGTATAATTCTTGCAGGTACTCTGAGCCTGCTGGTGAAATTGTCTTTTCTTATAACTTGAGCTTTGAGATCTCTTGGAAATAAGACCAATATAGAATCAACATAAAAATTACATTTTTCTTGAACAGAAAATCATGAAGATTGTAAGAATTATGGCAATAAATGGCTGCATACCCAACATAATACCAAATTAAGTTGTCCAAATAGATTACTTGATTTAGCATAATTAGTTTCATAGTATTCTTATTAATCAAAAATACTTTTCCAGTAACTATTTCAATGTGAATTACTTTAAATATGGAACATATTTAATTTAAAGAGATTTTAAGAGAGCATGATTTGGAGGCATGATTTGGAAAGTAACCTTCTTAATAGATTAGATTATTGCCAATGAGCACTAAAATATGTATGTTTATGGACATTTGATAGATTCTTATGGCTTAATGGGAAACTGTGTTTACAGATTTACCTTAAAATCACCCAATGCAACATGGCGCCACTAAGTCCTGTCTGTTTACTGTTTAAATTACTTTAAAAAGGCTTATTGCAAGCAATATCCTTATGGCAGAGAACCAATAAATCATTTTTATTCTATTAGAAAAACCACAAAAAAAATTGGTGAAGGAATTAAATTTCTCCCCTTTATTAATATGTTGTATACATATGCAAATGTATTTGGTTAGGGTTGGAAACTTAACCCAACAGTCACTCATTTGTCATCTTAGTTCCTTAATGACTTCCACTACATTACTATAGCATTCACTCACATACTCTGGCTGCCCATCAGTCCTGCAGAATCCATCAAGGTTACCCATGGCGTGTCAGTGGGCACTCATAGAAATGTGATGTGCGATAGGTCCCTTCCTGTGAATTTCCTATATTTCCACTGTAATAGACCTCATACTGATTCACTCTTGCCTGTCTTCCATATAAATAGAGTCCTATTAATTTGCACTAAAGCATGTAGGCAAATGTTGGCACTGAAGAGATAGTTCAGTGGTTAGGAGTGCTGGCTCTCTTCCAGAGGACTCAGATTTGGTTCTCAGCACCCATATGGCAGATCATATCATTTGTGACTCTCATAACAGAGGATATGATGTCTTCTAGTCTCTGTGGGCATGGCTCACAAATGGTGCATATACTTGAAGGCAAACACACACACACACACACACACACACACACACACACACACACCATAATTAAGAATCAAAATATGTATGCAAGTGCTAGACTTACACGCAAGTTACTGTGGGGTGCATGCCTCTTATTTTCAAAACCCTCAGTTCAGTCCCCAGCAACAAAAGAAAAGGATACATTTGAATGCCAGTTTCAAGAAAATGAAGGGAGACAAAGGATGAGAATTTGTAACATTCTGGGCTCTTGACAATCTTTCTGAATAAATTTTCTTCAGTTGAAGATTACATAGAAAGGGATCAGAGACTATTTTAGTAGTTAGAACAAGAGCATCAGGGTAATGTTTACTGACATAGGCCTGCTTTGAAAGTCTGAGATCTCAGGGGCTATCAGAACTTGGTAGGAAAGGTGGGAAAGATGAGACTCTAAGTGTGTGTGTGTGTGTGTGTGTGTGTGTGTGTGTGTGTGTGTGTGTGAAGGTCAAATGTAAAAAGCTCACATCTGTGCAGGGGAACGCCATGCACTTAAAATGGGGGATCTGCTGAGTGGCGTGTGCAGAGAGGTGATACAAGCTCCAGAAAGTTCACCTGGGCTTATAAGACAAAGCAACAAGCCCGAGCTTCACGTCATCAGATTTTCAGCACTGCTAGCTAAGGAAATGCGTCCTATTTTTCTGGACCTGGGCGCTTTGTTATTATCACCTGAAGAAGCAGAGAAAGGATGGCCCCAGGCACCGGCACCTGCACGGCCCCGCACCGGCTCCGGACTTGGCTTGGGGAGATGGTCCTTTGTAGAAGCTGAACTATTTTGCTGCACTGGAGTCTCAGTAGAATTCCCCTTCTTTATCCGGTGAGCTTGGAGCCCATAGATACTTGCTCAAATTGGGTCAATTTGCCATCAGTGAGATAAAATCACGGAGTCAGCTGTTGTCTAGCAACAATTCCCAGTCAAGCATATGGAGAGTGAGGTCTATGAATGCTCAGGCATTGCTTTGGCTTCAGCCTGGAGGCATGGGAAACTGAATCAGTAGAAGTACTTTCAGTGAACCATGGCCTGGTCAAGTGTTGTTTAAAGCATCCCGGTACTTAGCTGCAGAGCGTACTCTCAAGACCTAAACAGAGCAGCCCCTCCTCTGTGGTTAGAATCAGATTGCCACTTCAGTGGCCACCTCTGCAGTGACATGGCTTTATGAACATATATTTGAAGAGACTAGGACTTCTGCTGGACCTCACAGATAAGTTAATGATGCACTTTGAGATCACTTAAAATTTAACCTGCTAGCCTATTGTGGTCCAGTCTGATTGTTTTCACCTGCCTGTAAGAGAACACTGTAACAACCCACTAGCTTGCCTTGCCTTTCCCATGTAATCAGCTTTGGCAACCAAAGCTAATGCACATCTTTAATCTTAAATTAGCTACTCTCCTGTAGCCCCGACTCAGAGTAATTCATGTGTGCTGTGGTGATCATTTTCTGAAGACAGCCAACAGGTTGGAAGCAACTTTATACAACAAATAACCACCATAAATGTTGGAAGCAATCTGTGAATATTAGCTTGATAATTTATGTTTGCAATTATTTGTCCTTCTGGGCAACTTAGGGTGAGCTGATGTCAGTTGGAGTCAGTGACTAAATCCCTTGGGAAAACCTATTAAAGGTTTCTCTGAACAATCCCTCATTCCTTTCCCACATGATGCAATAAACTCAGAGCAAAGCCCTTTGCTGGGGACAGAAACAGACAGAGTGACAGACAGCACCCACACAGATCAGACACACATTATAGACAGGTGAGCGAACACCAGCTACAGGCAAAGTGAGGCAGGCAGAGAGAAGCGAAGAACTCAAACTTGGGCAAACTACTCCAAGGTTAAGTACCAAATTTTCACTGCTTAACACAACAGCAATACATTCTGCTGCTTCTGTCGTTATCTTTAATGAGACGATAACCTGAACTGGAGGAGGCTGACCCTCTAGAGTAGATGAACCTATGCATACCTCAGCCTCTTCAACTAAGAGATTGGAGCACGGCATTTAAATGCTCTAATCCTCACTTTCTTTATCTGAGAAATAAAACAAAAAATTAAGAAGTAAAAGTAGATGACTCACCCACCAAGGATCTGTAAGCTCCATGCTTACATGTCAAGGATCATGTCTACTACCTACAGAGCACAATAGCAGAATTGGGTTCAAGGCAAATGTCTAGCAGGTAATTGAGTAAGGGACCTGTAAATGAGAACAGAACAGCATAATACACAGATACCATGCTTTATAACCATGGGATGCATTGGTAAGGCAATGTTATCATTCTTCGTAGTCTAAGTTCAACAAAAATCCACACAGGTGCACACAAAAATCAACCACAATTTTTAAGTAGGTTTTCCTCACATTCAAAGGCAACAGATACTTGCTGTGGTGTTGTAATTCCAGCTAATCCACAGGGTGAGTCAGGGAGCTTACACATTCTAGGTCTATCTGGGTTATAAGAGAGAGCTCAAATCTAACTTGGGCAACATAGTGAGAGTCTATCTCAAAATTTAAAACACACACACACACATACACACTACACGCGCACACACACACATTTTTCAAGCAACACGTAAAGTCATCGTCCCATTATTTGTTGGCCATTGTGTCACTTCATATGTATTATCTGAAACTCTAAGAAGTAATAACTATCATTATTCCAGCTTATCACTGAAGAAATGCAACCCAAGAAATGCAGGTAAATTTCCCAAGACATAGTAGTGAGAGGTGATGCTATAATCAGAATGAGCTATTCCTGAGTCTAAGTTCACAAGCCTTCTCTTTTCTCACATGCAGACCTCAGACTTCTTTCTTTTATCTCAAACATGTAAGTTTTTCATTTTCTTTTTTTAGAATCAAACCTTAAACTGTCAGCTCTTCTTGAAAAGTAGAATTCAAAAATGAAATTGCTGAGCTAAAAACAGCATCATATTTAATTCAGTAGATGTCTTTGAACACCCCTTAAATCTAAAGCTGCATTAATACCATTTTCTTGTAGGGATTTAATTTATTTGACGACATAAGACCAATGTGGGGGAGACTGTGTTCATTCATACAACTGGACTTCCATCATTTCTTGTAAGTAATTTCATGTTTTCATCTATTGCTTTTCATTTTAAAAGCAGGAATTTGTCTTTAAATTACTAGCATGCCCCAGCAAAGAACATGGCTTCCTCTTTGTACAATAATTTGATACATTATTCATTGTTTTAAGAGCTGAAGTTATCATATTGTAAGAAAAACACTTTCTAAAACCTCAAGAGGAAGTTCAGGACAAAACAGTCAAGTTTATTGTACAAGTAGGGATGGATTCATGAATGACTTTCTATCCCTCTTCTGTCTCCCCTTTTCTTTTTATTACATCCTCTCCTGGCTCAATTTACCTTTTATCATGACCTATGGCTCAGAAGTGTCAACCTGATTTCTTGAATCAGTCTTCCCCAAACTGTCATTCTCAATAAGCATGATAAAAATGATTTGGTTGAGGATTACCATGCTGCAGTCACCTGTGGCTAAGGAGGCTGGGTTCATCTACTGTGATTCATGAACATTTTAACAGCAAGAAAAGGCCCAATCACAAAAAGGTGTGATCTGAGAGAAATACTGGCATTGCTGTTACAAGAGCCTAGCCTAGTTGAAAACACAATGGGAATGAAAGCATTAGTTAAAATGCTGTGAAAGGAAGGACTGAGAATACCAGAACCGTATAAGCTTCAAAGGAGAGTGAATCTAAATGATCAATTTCAAAAGTGAAGGTCATCTCTCTAAAATCTTAAGTTCATAGATAAAAGTAAGAAAAAACTAATGCACACTGTTATTTTAATGTAGTTTTTAGAAGCACGGCTTGAATATGTGTTGACATGAAACAGTTCTCTGGGCATGATAGTGTAAACCTGTAATCCAGATACTTGGAGCCAAGGCAGGAGTATTGCTGCTAGCTAGGTCAACACAGCAACATTTTGTCTCAAAAACAGAACAAAACAAATTAAACTGAAACATAATTCTCTGCATAATGAGAAGACTAGTTGCTAAGTTTATTTGGCTGTCTTACCAAAACATTTTGGGGCAATAATGTCTGAAAACACAACCACTGTAAATATTTTAAATTTAAAGTTGGTGTGGCCGTTCATCACATAGTCTTACTTAGAAACCATCTGGTCAGTGGTTTAATCGAGTCTTTTGTAAATGATAGGAACTTGCTTATCTGTTAGTATCCAAGTAAGTTACCAAGAAAAAAAAAAAAAAAAACAGCTCATGTGAATTGCTATCATTCAAATATTACTGGCATCTTTCACCCAGAATTATGATGCTTCATTTTATCTGTTATTTTGAATACCTGCTAGGTACAAAGTATGGTGCTAATTACTGAGGTGTGCACAGGGCTGGGATATTTGAGGGTTTTCTTGAGGGTCAAAACAGCTGAGCCGTGAAATGACTTTGGAAAGAATAAAGTGCAATGTACATGTGAAACGTTATTATTCTCCAGGATGCTGTAGAGTGTCCAAGAAAATTTATCATACAGTCTTCTAGGCAACTGGAAATGGAAGGCTGCCATAGGAAGAATCAACTGCACAAATAGTGATTAATACGAAATAGCTAATTGGACTGAGCCCTGAGAGAAAACACAGAGCTGAGAGATGGAGGGCCCACATCCCTCTGTTTGTTGGAGCAAAATGGAAGGCTTCTCCCGTTTACATTTCTTCTTATTAATATGCTGGGTGGACTGTTGTCAGAGCCTGTTCTGTTCTGTTTGCAGGGCTTTAAGAAGGTGACTGGGGGCACCTGGTAAAGAGTGGCAAGCGCCTAATATCCGTCAGATGCTTCATTATTCTTTTTACATTAGTCTCTGCTCCTGCAAAGATTAGTCAATGCACTTAACTGGGGAAACTAGGAGGCAATAGGAACAGCATGGATAGCAAATTAATCCTGGCCTTTGGAGCACAAGTAAAGAATTTGGCTGAGTGTTGGAAAAAGTAGTAAAAACAGATCGTACATGAGAAAAAAACAATTTAATCACTAGACAAAGCAGAATTGTCTGTGTATTTGGGCATCCATGGCTTTTATTGCTCTCAAGAAGTGAGTGTATTATAGATGGCTTGATTCTCGGTTCCAGCATGAGCAGACAAATAAAAGTACTGCACCTTAAGGCTTTCCTCTAAGCCCTGCTTTTGTCTCCATTTTTTTTCTTTCTTAAAGAAGTTTTGCTTAATTATTCTAGAAACACCCTGCAATCACAGAAGGAGGAGCCTGCAGCAATTAGCCACACTCATTACATTAAGAAGTCTTCCACTATGTCTCGATATGCAATCAGGAAACATTCTCAAATTGGAACCGCCAGACAGCTTCTTGAGAACTGAGACCAGCCTGGCGATAGGGAGAGGGTAAGGTGTACTTGATTGATCCTTCTGAATCACAGAAGAGAACATAGTTCTCAGACAAGCTTGATCCTGTTTGTCTTCTACAAGTCATTAGATTCAGTCACTGCCAACTTTCCACCTGAGCCACCTAAATAGAGAGAGGGCTATTGTCATAAACTATTTGTTGAACTCTGGCTGTATGCTAGACATTGGGATAAATGTCTTACCTTAATGATTTGATTTAGCCCAACAGATTTTTAAATAATTAATGAAATTCAGCCTCTATGTAAAAATCCTGATGGTGAAATCATTAAGTCCCTTGGTGATAGGAGAAGATTCCAATAACAAGACCTATCTCCAAATGAGGTTTTCTGCACTCCCCCAAAAACCTCCCTGTAAAATCAATCTGCATTGCTATTTCTCATAATGGGTTGCCTTAATATGGGTAGAGGGCATGCCTAGCCTTACTGCAAGGATACCCATAGGAGGCCTGTTCTTTTCTGAATAGAAGGTGAGAAGGAGCGGGTGGAGTGTGGGGGAAGGACTGGGAAGAGAGAAGAGAGGGGAAACTGTGGTCAGGATATAATAATAATAAATCATTCAAAAAATTAATCTGGATTGTGGTTCTGTTGAACTCACAAGCACAATCAATGGGAGAAGCAGGGTAGTTAACAAATGTTCAGCAAACTATCTTTTTTTAAATACTTTTATTTTTATGTGCATGTGTCTTCTTGTATGAGTTCCTGTATATCACATGCTTACAGGAGCCCTTAGAGGCCAGAGAGTGTATTGGACCCTCTGGATCTAAAGTTACAGATGGTTGTGATTCACCACAAAGGTGATGTGAATAGAACATAAGTCTTCTGCAGGAGCAGTAAGCACTATTAACCACTGAGTTTTCTCTCTATCCCCTGCAGAAAATAACCTCCATAAAATTATTTTTGAGCACTAACATCAGCCATCTTTATACTAACAGCAATATAGTGATGTTCAAAACATAGGCCATACTATATAACCAGTACAACACTGTTTCCCCTGACCAGCTGTGGTGGTTTGAATAAGAATAGCCCACAAAGGCTTATGTATTTGAATGCTTAGTCATCAGGGGATGGAACTGCTTGAGAAGGATTGGGAGGTGTGGTCTTTTTGGAGGAAGTATGTCACTGGGGGTGGGCTTTGAAGTTTCAAAAGCTAAAACCAGACCCTGTGGCTTTCTCAATTGCTGCTGTCTGCAGATCTGGATGCAGCTACTTCTTCAGTATCATGTCTGCCTGCCTGTTGCCCTGCTTCCCACCATGATAATAAATGGACTAAACCTCTGAAACAGTAAGCCAGCCCTAATTACATGGTTTCCTTTATAAGAGTTGCTGTTGTCATGGTCTCTCTTTATAGCAGAGATCAAATTGAGAATAAAAGAAATATCTCTCAGAAGTTGTATTGCCCACACTAGGTTGGGTGTAAGATTATAAGGATGATACATTTTGTCCTCTGCCTGAGCCTTTTATTTCTGCTCAAAATTTAAGAACGTCAAAACTTTTCCAAAATCATTCTGTCACTTCTTTTCTTATATTCTGCATTGAAAGCTTTATCCCTATACCAACTAATCATTCTAAAAACAGGGAGAAACAGCAGGAGTATTGATAAGAAAAGACATTTCCTTCTGTCCTCTCTAAAGTTCCATTTCTGGAAAGGAATAGAAACATCAAAGACTGTGTAAGCCTCCTTCACACTTCCTTGAGGATGCTTCATGAGTTAGTTTTTGTAAACATGGTAACCACAAATACTCTCAACTTTTTAAATCATCTATATATGATTTATTTGTATTCATCTTTACTCATAGTGATTTTGGTCCAGAATATACATTGGGATTTTGAATGTAGTTTTAAAAATAGTTTGTTTAGCAATCGAGCTTTGAAGACATAATTACTACAAACACCTTTTGAGATGACTGTGGGGTACACTAGGTCATCAGCTTGCCTTTGGTATTCTAAATAGGTACAAACAGTCGCAGCCAGTTATGTATCTGTGTGTCTCACCCTTTGTAAACTCTTGATATGGAATCTTACATTTTAAGTTTCTCCTGTCCATATGTCTGGGGGACATGGAAGAGGGACTTAAGAGAAAGTAAGATGGAATGATGTGTCTTTGGCAGCCATACTGTCAATATTTTGTTTCTCTCCCACCCTTACAAATTATCTTTTGGCAATGTTTATATTAATAACTATGCTTCTAATGATGTTTAATTTTTGGCACCATGTGTTTTAGGGCCTCTGGGCATCTGAACAAAATTTACTAAACAAAAATTACAAAATTAACCAAATAAGACAATAAACCCAGATAGAGAGTGCATAAGCCTAAAAGCAGAGAATAACGTTATACAGGAAGGCATAAGACAGGCCTGCCACTAATGATCCAGAACTGGAGCAGTCATATTTTGAGGATGCGGCTGTTCATTTGAGCATGTCGTCTGCAGCCTGCTGGGCAGGAAGGCTGTCAGCCGGATCTTTTTCTGGGGATTGTTTCTTTCTCTATTCAGGGTGATTTGTCCTTTAATGGACAGGCTTTCTAGTATGCACAGGCTGTCAGGCTTGGTACAGTTGAGATTAAGATAGGTTTAGGGGGAAGTTAGAGTACCCTCTGGGTGGTTCTGACTGCAACTCCATCTAGTTTCATCATCTGAGAATCAGTCCTCTGCTCTGAGCTGATCCCTAAAAAACAGTGCACTTTGTGGAGAGGAGGGACTGGGGCTCTTTGTCAGGGCTCTATGTGCTGGCTGGCTGGGTTTTTCTGTTGTTGTTTTTGTTTTTGTTTTTGTTTTTGTTTTTTTTTTTGATATATTGATGGAAAGAAAGAGGCTATTGTGTGGAAAAAAACAAGCAAGTAGGCAAGTTCATTAACACTTGGAAGAGTTTTATTAATGGAAAGAGAGGCCATGGGATATCTAATATTCTGTTTAAGTTTGCTTCTCTGCATAGTGACACACTTCTTTTCATTGTACCTCAAATGCCATAAAATGATCCTATTCAATCAGTGATATTTTGGGCTTTGATGGGGTAATAGATGAAAGGCTCACACCCAAGTGAAAGGATAATTCAAAGAAACACAAACTTTAAATGAGCAAAAGAAACTTCAACACAGGTTGCAGAAGTTGAAATATTTCAAGGACCTCTCTGGGATTGATCTTGTTCCATGTTCCTCACAACTACCAGCCCAGCTGTAATGGTGACCGTGTGTCCAACACATCCTCCTGTTTACAACCTCACAGTGATTTCCTAGATGTAAAATCTATCCTCAGTTCATTCAGTGGTATGAGTAATGTTCTTTAAATAGATAGCCAATCCTCTTCAAAGAACTCTTCTTGAATGAAGTCAAGTTGCCTCTGCATGTATTACTAGAAATGTTTGTAGACTCACTCCCACTTTTAGGTGTGCATTGTAAGCTGTTGGAATTACTTTCTCATCTTCTCCTTTTTATCCAATAAATATTTGCTAAGCCTTTTCATGGAACTACTGCTAGGCTAGACCCTTGGCATGCAGAGATGAGGCTGACAGACATGGTGCTTGTCATAGAGGTGAGCTCCACATACAGGATGATAATTGCAGCTATAATAGCAATTGCTCCTCAGTCATCTCATTGTCTCACAAAAAGGAAGGGTGTTGATGAACTCGAATTGTCACAGTTTAACCATAACGAAGTATCCTAGTGATTTTCTAATAGTAGCAGGTATTTGAATTTGCCTACTAGCTCTCCTGAGATGTGGCATGAGGAACAATAGTCACCACATACCCAACAACATCACAGTGTTGACACATGTTTTTTCTTCTACCCTGAGCATTATATTTGAATGTGCTGGAAAGAGTATTCAACTAGGAGTCAGAGTTTCTGGTCTCTGTTTCACTGCACATTGGGCTGTATGGCCTTAGTTGAATTGTCTTGTATCTTCAGTTATGACATTGACTGAAGTTGCAAAAACAATGCCCTGTGGTATGCTTCCAAAGGGTGATGTAAATGACTTGAAAATTCTTTGTACATAAATTTAGGTGTGAAAAAAAATCAAGTACCATTATTTAATTAAACTGAATGAAATTTGACTCTCTACTATCATCTTATTGGACTTTCAGAAAAGCGATTCTCAATTATTTGGGGGATCTCCCCACTGAAGCAGTACTAAGGTGTGTTATCCACACTAGTGCTTTGGGGGAGAGTCTATTATCCTTACTCATGTATTCCTCACTCGGATGCCATACTAGGGATGTTAGAACATGTGCCAAGGTCCAGCCCCACATGTTAACATCCCAGACTCCCTTGTGCACCTATTGATGACATTGTTTCCACACCTCTGCCACTTCTCAATGAGCGTGTTATTTTCCTTCCTTCCTTCCTTCTCTAGAATAGCAAACATAATAATATTATTTTAATATTCTGAGACTCTTGACAAAACCAAGATCTATTAATATCAAGCGGCTTTTTTTTTTTTTGCTTTCCACCTTGCAGAACTGGCCTGAGGCAAAAGGCCAGAAAATACAAAGCGAGAGGCATTTTGCTTAGAAGATGTAGAAGATAAAATATGAATTATTCATATCTTTGAAACAAACAATACAAATACAAATCATATATTAATAAATTACCCCGTCAAAGGGCATTAGAGACTAAAGATCTCCAATATGCAGATGAGCATGTGTCATTGGAGTTTGTGCCCGACTCACAGGCAGGCATCTCTGGAGTGAAGTGAGTAATTAACCAGAAAAGGCACACATCTTCCCCATTCACAGATGCTGCTCTCTTCCAGTTTGGGTTCATGGTTTGGTCAGTCTGTGGTATTTCAGTTTCAAAGAGGCCTCCAGAGCCAGCATAGATCATTGAGTCTCTGATTAAGCCCAGCTAAGGCCTAATAGTCTGGAATATTTTGCTATTTCCTTGGGATAGCCTGTGGGTTATGTTGTAACAGGTTGCAGAAAACAGACATTGGGAGAAGAAGTGTGACTTTTTGAGGACACACAAATGAAAGGCTCATTACAGCGCACTGATATTTTCATTAGGTAGGTCAGTTAGATTCTGAGTTTGAGTTGAGTCTGGATCTCATTGCCCTCTGCCCCTTACAATGCTTTACTGTCCACTCATCTATCATCTAACACTGGTAGAGCACCTAACTGAAGAATACCCATCATCAATTGGGTAGTGCTGGTTTTTTGTTTGTTTGTTTGTTTGTTTTTGTCTTGCGTCTAGAACTTAACTTTAAAATTTGTTTGTTTGTTCTGCGTGTCTTTCACACCATGTATCTTGATCCCATTTATTCCCGTCCTTTCACATCTGCCCTCTGCCCCTTCACTCCCCCCTCCCAATAAAGCGAAATTCAAGAGAAAAAAGGAAAAAAATAAAAAAGGGAAAAAATTAAAAATCTTGCTGTGGAAGCTGCAGTGTGACCCTACAAGTTACACTGTATACCCTCTTGATCATACATCTCTACTTACAAGTGTTCATTGCAAAGAGTCATTGGCCTAGTTCGAGGCCCCTGGTCTCCACTACATGAGTGATGCTGGGCTCCCATTAGGACTCTCCCTGGACATCCCACTGCCTCCCTATGTTGTGGAAATCCTGCAGCTTTGGGTCTGCGGCTCAGGTTCCTTCACGTACTTATCTATGCACAGTTTTGAGCTGTGCTGTCCTCCGAAAACGGTGTCTTCTAAAAGTAATATAATCAAGTTCTGAACCCTGGTATCGACGAGTATGTATCTACTTTGAGATTGACTTTTGCAGATGTATAGTACAGTGAAAAGTATCCTCCACAATTCATGTCCACTTCAGAATTTAAATTATTTGGAAAAGGAATATATGGAAATGTAAGTAGTAGTGAATTATATGAATAAATGTAATGTGACTTAATGAGAACGGGAGCACCTACTTGGTTAGGTTAGATCTAAATCCAAAGACCCATGTCCTTATAAAGGGAGAGATCCAGAGACACAAATACACAAAATGAGGAGGTCATATGAAGACAGATGCCCTGCCATAAGCAGGAGTACTTTGACACCTGAAGATGTGAGGAAAGATTCTCTCCCAGCAGCTCTGGAGGGATGATAGCTATGAAAGCAGCTTTGTTTCAGGCCTGTGGCCTCTGTCCTAGTTTGTTGTTGCTGTGATAAAACACTGACCAAGAGTAGCTGAGGGGAGGAAAGGATTTACTTCACATTAGGTCCATCATAAAAGACATCCAGTGTACCTGGAGTCAGGAATTAAAGGAGAGAACATGGAAGAGTGCTGCTTTCTGACTTGCTACCCTTGGCTTGCTCAACTGTCTTTCTTATGTAACCCAGGACTACTTACCCAGGAGTGGCATCACCCACAGTGGGCTGGGCTCTCCAACATCTATCAAGGAAATGCCCAGTAGATTTGATCATAGGCTAATTTGATGAAGGAGATTTCTCAATTACAGCTCCCTCTTCCCATATGATTGTCAAGTTTAAAAAAAGAAAGCCTAACACCCCCACCACCACCTTCAAAATTGTGAGAAAGCAGATTTATATTGCTTTAAGACCCTACTTAGTTGTGCATCATTACTGTCACCTTGGAAACTAATGCAAGTTGTCATTTAAGATCTCTAGATGGATTTTCCTGGATTTAGACTAGACCCTAAACCTACTAACTGATATTCTTATAAGAGAAAAGAGATGGAGATTTGAGGCACAAACTCAGAGGGGAGACTGCATGGAGGCATAAATTGGAGTGGAGTGTCATTAGTCCTAAATCTCCAGGACTTATGGAGAGTCACCCAAAGCTGGGGAAGAAGCAGGGTATGTCTCCCACGAAGCATTCAGAAAGAACAAATTCTGCCAATGCTTTAGGTCTTGGGGTCTACAGCACTGTAAGAGAACATATTTCTGTTGTTTGAAGTTATCACATTTGTGGTAATTTTTTAGAACAGCAAGAGGAATGAAATACAACTATTTAATTCTGACAATAAAACCATGCAAAGTAATTTTGTACTCATTTAGCAAGAAGGAAATTCAGAAGAAAACGGTGGTGTAGCTGGTTAGAATTGTCCGTAACTCAAGTACACAGCTGAGATTCAGAGTCAAGTCTAGCTCGTGTCCATTTTGAAGGCCACACATGACACCAAACCAGTCCCTGCTGTTTACTGGGACATTTTATTGTTATTGTCTAGCAAAGCCACCAAAAAAATAAGGAAAATACTTTGTTTTGCTTGAGATACATATGAGGAAAGGAAAAACAACAACACCTTCCCATATTAATATCTTCTCGGCTAACATTGGTTTAATATCTGTTTTGAATCACTGGATTGTGGTGGTATTCTAATTGTACTGAAATGTGATTTTGATTGTATGTTAATAAGTAAAATTGCCCGGGGGTCAGAGCTATTAGAGCCATAGACAGAGTGTGGTGGTGGTGGTGGTGCTGGTGGTGGCACACGCCTTTAATTCCATAGATCTCTGTGTGTTCAGGGATACAGACAGCATTGGAGACATATGCCTTTAAGACCTAGGGGGCTGTACATTCAGACAGTGACGAGGCAGTCACGTGTTTGGGTTTACAACCAATGAGAAGGCAGAATAACTGGAAAATCGACTTACACACAGGAAATAGCTCTCTTTTCGGGAAGCTGGGACAGCAGGAGGAAGGGTGAGATTTTAGCTCTGAGCTCTGACCTCTCGGCTTTCTCTTTTACATTGTTTCTGTGTTTCTTATTTAATAAGACGGTTGGTTACATCTACACTGGATATAGGGACTCAAAGGGACTAAACCACAGTTGCTGTTTATGGGGTACACACTCCTGACAAGTTAGGGAAAACCAAGAGGCCAGGATTCTCAGTAGGCTATTAGAACCATATGTACCAGCATTTTGGATGGAAGTAGAGAAGGATACTTCTAAACACAGAGATGTCTCAAAAAGACATAACTATTGGGAAAGGGAAAACCAGTTTCCTCCAATGGAGTGTCATGGGGCATATCAACTAATCCCCTGGGAAAGCCCCATTCCCAGGGCTATTTGGTGAACACAAAACCGACTTCACATTTTTTTTTTTATTTTTATTTTTTATTTTTTTTTTATTTTAAGTAAATTTATTTTACAACATCATTTAGTTCAACATAATAGCCACAGATTCCCCTGTTCTCCCACTCTCGCCTCCCTCCCCCTCCCCCCATCCCACCCCCATTCCCACCTCCTCCAGATCAAGGTCTCCCCTGAGGACCGGGATCGACCTGGTAGACTCAGTCCAGCCAGGACCAGTCCCCCCTCCCAGACCGAGCCAAGTGTCCCTGCATATGTCCCAGGATTCAAACAGCCAACTCATGCAACAAGCCCAGGACCCGGCACCAACACACGGCTGCCTCCCAAACAGATCAAGCCAAATGACTGTCTCACCCGTTCAGGGGGCCTGATGCAGTTGGGGGCCCCTCAGCCTTTGGTTCATAGATCCGCCAGAAAAGACTGCTGGCAATGGACAAGAGACGGCAGGAACTGACCTACCCCGGTGATGGGATGGCCAGACACCCTGTTAGTTGTGCCATAAACCCCATCCAAGGAAGGTCTGAGGAATCTGGATGCAGACATCCATGGCTGGGCCCCTGGTGGAGCACTGGGAGTCTAATTAGTAAGAAAGAAGAGGGTTTATATGAGCGAGAATTGTTGAAGCCAGGGTTGGATAAAGCACAGGGACAAATAGCCAAACGAATGGAACCGACTTCACATTTTTATGTGTGTGTGCTTTATGATTTTTGTTGGTTTGTTTGCTTTGTTTTTGGTCTTTTTTTTTCTTTTATTTGTTTTCTTATTTTTTTAATTAGTTTGCTTTGATTCTCTCTCCTCTGTGTGTGTGTGTGTGTGTGTGTGAGAGAGAGAGAGAGAGAGAGAGAGAGAGAGAGAGAGAGAGAGCGAGAGAGAGAGAGAAGGAGGGAGGGAGAGAGAGGGAGGAAGGGAGGGAGGGATGGAGGGAGGAAGAGAGAGAGGAAAAAAGAGAAAGATGAAGTTAGGTGGGAATGGGGATAGGGAGGATCTGGGAGGGGTTGGGGGAGGGGTATAAAATATTCAAAAACAGTGAAAAGGGACTCAATCAGAAGAGAAAAGTGGGACTCTGGCAGAGTTTGCAGGGCAGAGGGCATTCTGACTGAAAGAGAGGCATTTATGAGGCTCAAAGGTGAGACATTCTGTGACCTACTTATACCACTTATTTCCTGCTAGCCAGACAAGAAGCTCAGAGCAGACATACAAACCAGGTTTATGAAGAATCATGGATGTAAAGCTGAAACTTATTCTCAGGAGGAAGGAAAATGATGGAAGAAGGGAATGAAATGCAATAGTTTGCTGAAATATCTCTGCACAAATAGTATCTGTCTTTCACATGCATTTAGTGACGTGAACAAGGTTGTGAGGCAACATTAGAATATCGCCCCTTTCAAAACCAAAGATTCATTAGTATCTGTCAAAAGTTTCACTAGAAAATTTAAGCAAGCACAAAAGACTTCATTTAGACTTAAATAAAATGTGCTTTATAAATATAGCTTTAGTTCATTTCCACTGGAACACAAAGAATTGAGACACTGAGTTTGTGGAAAACATTGAGGAATAACTAGTGGACAGAATGGTTGATGTGATGGATCTATGCTTGCTGATTGTCACTTAGGAAATTAGGCTATTGTGAACTGTGTGTTTGCGCCCTCCAAAATTCATATATTCGTCCGTCCGTCCCCGTCCCCCCCCCCCCCAGGGATGAATTAGGAGGAAAGGACTTCAGAAGCAATCAGGAGTAGATAAGGTCACAAGTCTGGAGCCCTCATGATTGAAATTAGGGTCCTCCATAAGTGTCTAGAAGGTTTGTATCTCTCTTTCTGTCACATAAGGATACAATCAGAAGCCAGTGGTCTGCAACCTGGAAGAGGACCCTCCCCAGACTCCCATTGTCTGGTATGCTGATCTCAGAATTCCGACCTCCAGAACTACATAAAATACACTTCTCCTGTTCTTAAGCCACTTTACCCACAGTTATGTTTAGAAAGTCAAGCTGACTAACAGGCTTTTGAAGCCCCACAGAGCCTGGACTCTGTAATTATGCTTCAGACCTGTAGATGTCAGTCTCTTGGAAAGACCAAACCCAGCAAGGCACTGGAAGAGGATTCTGTCACAAGTAAGAAAAACATCATCTATTAAATGATAGTTTACTGAGGTAAAATGCCTAAGACAATAGAGGTCAAGAGGTCAGGGATCAGGTAGCAAACTGTCTAAAGGTTACTAAAACTCTGTGGAATTTCAGGATATCTTGTTTATATGGAGCTAATTTGATACTTTCTTATTTGTTCTTTTATTTCTTTGGTTTTGAGTCCTAGTAGAGAGCACTGCTGTGGACTGAGGGATGTCCCTGGCTCTGCTTTCTCAATGAGTACGGAGATTGCAGGCACAGGCCACCACACGCAGGTGACCTTTTTATTATCTTGTTAAAAAAAAAAAAAAAGCTTAAAATCTAACAAAATTAAAACATACCAGTGACCTTGGGTCATACAAAGCAATGACTGTATCTGAAAAAGCTGTGATTTCAAGTCATGATGCATGCCCCAGTGCCAAAAGTTCTTGACCGTGCAGATTATTGCAGCTCATGGATGGCAGTTTGTCAGCTTTAAACAGTGACACACAGTGTTTTAGTATCTGAACATTTAGAAATCATACAGACAAGATGCTTGATAGGTAATGATAGGTTTCACAATTTTTAAAAATCACATAGATAGATATTTGACCAACATAGATAGGTAACTGGTTGACTGGGGTTTTTAATCTGCAACCAAAGGTAAAGACTAGGGAGCATCTCACTTGTCAAAGGAGCGCTCTGCTTGGATTCCTATCCTGTGATATTTCCCATCCCAAGGCATCTAAAAGCCCAGTGCAAAGTGAGTCAGTGTACTGAGACAGCGTGTGTTTGGTGTAATGTTTTCTATCTGTCAGTTCACACGTCAGATCCGCTGTGCCACGGGCAGAAGAGTGTTGGCAGGTAAGATGAAAGCTGGTGGGTACGGAAATTCACATGCCCCTTTACAAAACCCAGAGACGACAAAAGGAGAGAGAGATGTAAGACCAACCAGAAGGCACATTGAATCCCAGCTCCACTTCCAACTTTTGTATGTGTTGTTTTGATATCCAGAGCGGAGCCATTGAACTCAGTGGCTGGCAGAATCTCCATTTGCAGTAATGTATTCAAGTTGCATCCCAATGAGTTTCAGAGAAGTTTGTTTTTCCCCCAGGAGAGTTTGCAAGGCATAAGCAAGACACGGAACAATCAAAATTCAGAAAGCGGCTCTCTTGCTGTCCTCAGTGTCGTGTATGTCCCTGCAGGCCGCATTTTCCTTTACCGTCTTCAAACGTGAGTCCTTTCCCCACACGCCTTCAGCACTTCTCATCCTAAGGGACACATGATCCATTTCCCTGTGTCTTAGAATACACATCTCTTGAAGCTATAACTGTCTGCTGTGCCCCAAATATTTTCATTACATTTTGTTACAAACTCGTTCAAGGTGAGTTTTATACCCAATTTGAAAGGCCTGCCCTGTCAGTTTCATTTTCATACAGGACTTTTACTAGGTTAATTTGATTCAACTATGAATTCTTTATCAGATCAGAACTCTGTGATTGCTCTAACTCCAGAAAAAAAAGTCATCATTTTTTTCAAAGCTCACTGACTAATCTCCAGTCTTTTGTCTCTTACTTCTAAAATCTGATTCATCTTGAGTTACATAATATCTCATTTATGTATTCAGTGCATGGTTATTGAGTATCTCTAGTGTGCCAGCAATACAAAGATGCCTAATAAAGCATCCCTGACCTCAAGACGATCTTAGATTAATGATGGAGGCTGTTGTGCAAACATTTCAGCATAATACGCAAGTCCAAATGCAATAGTGGAGTTATGTCCACAGAACTCAAGAGTGTTGCATGCAGGAAAGTAATTGGTACTTCATAAATAAGATGCTACTAAACATCACTATGGGAAGAGAGATTTCTTTTTATTTATTTATTTATTTATTTATTTATTTATTTATTTATTTATTTATGTTGGTTTTCCGAGAGAGGGTTTCCCTGTGTAGTTTTGGTGCCTGTTCTGGATCTTGCTCTGTAGACCAGGCTGGCCTTGAACTCACAGAGATCCTCCTGGCTCTGCCTCCTGAGTGCTGGGATTAAAGGCAAGTATCACTGCCGTCCTGCCAGGAAAGGGAGATTTTAAATGATATCTATTAGGAATTTTCAATAAGAATTTGATAAATTAATTTCAACTGGCAAACAAAAATTTTACATACTTAGCCTATTAAATATGATGCTTTCAATTATTATGCATTGTAGAATGGCTCAGTTGAGCCAAATAACATATGTACTTCATATATTAATCATATTTTATGGTGTTATCACTTAAAATTCATGCTCATACTTTTTAAGAATATATTTTTATTAACTATGCTTAGCCTGTGTTATAGCTCTTACCAAGCCATTGTTTCCATCTTGCTGAAGTGTTTTTAACAAATAAGGTCATCTGTGTTGAAGTTTCATGGAACTGAATTATATCTAATATATCTAATACATATGCATTTATATCTTTGGATTTTGATACCTTGGACTAGCTTGTGTTTAAAAATTATTCTTCACCAAAGTATTCCATTAACCAAGTCGTTCTCATCTTGTGGGTCATAGCCCCTTTGGTGGAATGACCATTTCACATATATCATATCGTGCATATCCTATATTTATATTATGATGCATAACAGTAGCAAAATTACAGTTATGAAGTAGCAATGAAAATAATTTTATGGTTGGGGAGTGGTCACCACAACATGAAGAACTGTATTAAAGGGTCACAGCATCAGGAAGGTTTAATGTACTTGGAGAAAAATAAGTCCTTTTTTTAATTAAGAAAATTTTTATTCATTTTGCATACTAACCACAAATTCCCCTCTCTTCCCTCCTCCAACCCTCCAATCTCCCCCCCCCCCCAACCCACTCCCCATTCCCTCTTCAGACAAGGAAGGGCCTCCCATGGAGATATAAGTTCTAAGTCATGGACTTTAGGTGATGCATTGCTCTCACCAGCAGGGGAGCGTGTGATATGTATTAGTTGATGCCAAGTTGTTATAGCAGAGCTCAGGCTTTTTAATTCGGTAACTGTTTCCTGCCTTGAGCACTGAAGCTCCCCCTTTCTTCTGTAGCATCCTAAGAACAAGTGTTCCAAGGAGCACACATGGGAAGATGGTCTCTTATATTAGTATAATGTGAAGGGTAGTGGAAAACATCAAACTAGTGGAGGGAACGAAACACAGCCAACTACAAATGTCGGAATGCAGTGTCTTCTGCACCAGCTGGCAGCTCATTTCTACCCACAGAAAGGCGAAAATTTGGGAAAATACTAAAGTGTAGAAGAAGCCAATTGCCTTATTATCCAGAAATAGCTACTGTTCATTTCGTTGTTAACGTTTTGAGACATTACATAATAAAACATATACTAATTTTCACAATCATTTTACTAATCACCATGGAAATATAGAATAACTTAGAAAACAAAGAAGAGTCTCAAGCAGAATGAAGCTCTGCAACTTTATTGTTTACTTGCTTATTTGTTTAACTGATGCAAAAACCTGTAAATTTTGTAAGTGGGGCAATATATAATATATGGATATGTGTACACATTATTTAATCTTTATATCAGGTTAAATGCTCTCCTTATCTACTCTTCTGTCATAGTACTGTTCTTGCAGGTTTTATTGAGATACAATTCATTAACAAAGATGTAAAGTTTTCACAGTAAACACAATTTTGGGAGGGAAAAAAGTGAAAATGTTGTCAGAAAAAAAAAAATGCTTTAATTTATCCTGATGGGAACTGAGTAGTAGAGGAGGAATAGAGAAACATCCTAAGTGCTTTTGTTTCTCTATGGCAGGTTGTCTTTGAGTTAAAAGCATCTAACAAGAAATACAGTTCTTAGCTAAAGGATGGCCTAGAATCCACAGCACACAACTCAAGTATAACATCCTGCGTCCTTCCCCCATTTACAAGGTCCAGGTTTCTCCCACCAGCAGCTGGTCCCTGCTTGGATGTTGTTCTTCTCTTCAAGGCTGGTAATCTGCATGCATCTGCAGGCTGCTGTCATTTTGCCTGCCGACTTAATTGTATTGCTCTTCAGAAATTAGCGTCACTGTACCATGGAAGATTCCTGGGCAGCCCTTCCATTTGATATATCGCTGGATTTTTTTCTCCCTGGCCATGATCTGCCTTCTTGGCTGCTCTGTTTTCGTTCTTTGATTTGCTCAGTGGGTTGGCAGGAGTCATTTACAGGGCCACTGCTAGCTGTGGTTTAAGACTTCCTCAACCCTCAGCTTTCAGGCTTGGTGCTCCCCAGCGACTTCCTTCATTTCCAAATTTCCCTGTGTGCATAAACAAAGCCAGAGTTAACTGAGTTCAACAGCAATCCGTTGCCATTCTGCAGGGAGTAAAATGAAGCATGTAACAGTTTGGGGATAAAACAAAACAAACAAAAACCCTCTGCTTTGAAAGAAATGAAGCCAGAGGGATCTCAGCTCAGTTGAGCGATTCTAACAACCAAGTGCTAGGCCATTTTCACTCAGATGTTTGACTTTTGTGGGAGCAAAAGAGCCTGGAAGAGAAATATGTCAAGTGAGAGGACAGCTAGATGATACAACAGTTACTGGGGTAGTTATAAGAGCAGCACAGGAGAGTCAGAATGACGCAAGCTGTCCAGCACTATGTAAATGTTGCATATTCTGCTGTCCTAAAGAAAGGGAAGAGTTGTATTTCCCTCCCTCCCTCCCTCCCTCCCTCCCTCCCTCCCTCCCTCCCTCCCTCCCTCCCTCCCTCCTTACTCCTTTTCTTGGTTATAATGGTGATTAGACTCAGGACTTCAGTGGGAAGGAGAGCTCTCTAGCATAGCACTACAGCACCAGTACTGGTTTCCTCCTTTCTTAAGAAGACTGTGAGTCTCCTCTGTCAGGGACCTAGCAGGCACCGAGGCTCTCATGGATCCAGGAATTCTGATGCATGTTTTCTTATAGGTGTTTTAATTTTACAGCAACTATGTGAGGTTAGCACTATTACAGTTTTATCCATAAGGGGAACAGGGAATGGAAAGGTAGTAAGTGGCCTTTTGTGGGTTTGGTATCTGGTAGACACTGAAGCAAACAGAAACTTTAGGACTGAGAGCTGTACATCCTTTTCAATAGCATGGAGATAATTAAGGGACATGGATTCCTGGGGGTCTTCAGAAAATAATTTTAAATCTTAAAGTGGACATTCAGAAATATTTGGGAGTTTTTGCTTTTGGTTTTTTTTTTTTTTTTTTTTTTTTTTTTTTTTTTTTTTTGTCCATTTGCTTTCTTGAGCTCTGTTTAAGAATCCTTTCATATAAGGGCTTGGAGAGATATCTTAGATGTTAAAAGGCCTGCTGCTCTTGCAGAGAACCCTGTTTGGTTCCAGGCATCCACAAGGTAGCTCACAACCATCTGCAATTCTAGTTCCAAAGGATCTGATGCCCTCTCTTGGCTTCCACAAGCACCAGACATGTAGCACGTGGCACACGTACATATACATAGGCAATACACTCAGTCACATAAATAAAATTAATAAATCTTTGAAAAAAAAAGAATCCCTTTATTCATACAAACAAAGTAGGATGCAGTATAGGTAGATCACAGAAAGATAGAGAATAGATAAATGGTAGATTTTGGATATGTGTGCTCATTTCATTGTCAACAGGAATGCTATGGGAGGGATGATGTGAGCAATGTCCTGCGGGCCTGCACCATCCCTGAAAGATGCACTCTGAACCTCTCTGGGAACTGATGCTGTCAGGGCCTTTGTTACTACAGCACTTTGACTTTTTTCCAGTGTGCTGATGCTCAAAACAAAACCCAAGCTATTGAAAGTTACTGTTGAGGCTACACAATAACTTTCTAAATATACATCGCCTGCTAGCATTATTTACTTTAGTGAGCACCACATGCATGCACTTTTTTGGTTATCATCTATTGAGAAGAGTTAGGATAAAGTGGTGACTATGTGGGTTTCTTTCTTTGAAATGTGTACATCTTTACCTGTTTTTCTTTTTCTTTTTCTTTTTTACTTAAAAGACCATGGGGTGTGTTTGCTGCTAATTTTATCACATTCCTGAATGGAAAGCATGCTTCCCTGTATGTCATGATTTGTGCCCTATCTAACTCCGTCCTGGAATTGTTAGGCAAGAAGTTGCCACCATCACTGAAGAGCAGCAGGTGCCACCAACACTTCATTGCCCTCCCAGGTGAACATTTGTCACCCAGTGGTCCTGGAGGCCTGCGGGTGATGTGGGGAAAAGTTGCTTCTGCAACTGCAAACTTTGCTCCATAGGAAGTCAAGAGAACCCCCTCCCTCCTGAATATAAGTTATTCATGAGCCTGGGGATGAAAGGCATATGATGGGCTTCAGAAATATAAAATGCCTGATGTTGTCTCCGTGTCAAGGGGAAACACTTTTATCTTCATGAAAGAGAGAACAGAAAGAATGCTTCTTCTAAAAAAACAACTTTTGTGTTTTTCCGTGACACACATAGTACAAAATTAGATTTTTTTCCTTCCTCCACCCCCTAACCTTCACCTTCATCTGCAAATATCTCCAAATCCTGGCCTTTTGGAGTTAGACGTTTACAAGAGAGAATTAAATGAGAGACAGAAGTGTTGAAC
The DNA here is from genome assembly GCF_004664715.2 of Peromyscus leucopus. Lineage (NCBI taxonomy): Eukaryota > Metazoa > Chordata > Mammalia > Rodentia > Cricetidae > Peromyscus > Peromyscus leucopus. The sequence goes on along the minus strand of NC_051079.1, from coordinate 29,874,328 downwards.
AAGTGTATCCATGGTAGTCAGGTTTGCTGGGACTCACTTTCAAGCCCAGCACTCATGAGTCTGAGATGAAGGGTCAGGGGTTCGATACAAGTCGGAGCTACACAGTGAGTTTCAGGTCAGGCTAGTCCTGGATGACATAGCAAGATTCTTCCTGAATATCTGATGTAGGTTTCCACACTCATGGATGCACAGATGCACATGTTACTACACACACACACACACACACACACACACACACACACACACTACACACACAGACACACAGGGCATGCACACACACACACACACACATACACACACACATGCGCGTACATACATATATAGCACATACACCCAGACACACATGGCACATACACACACATACATACATATATAGCACACACAAATAGATCTTGTCTAAACAGTTGGAATAAAATGAATGACTATTTGGGGAGTAAAATTTTTAAAACTTGATATGGACTAATGTTAAAACAAGGCAATACTTTTGAAATATACTATTTATTATACTACTTGGTAGACTATTAAGAAGCAAGAAACCATTTCTGTTCCCATTTTATAGATGGAAACACTGAGCCTGTAGAATTTAAAGTAGGATGTGTCAGACCAGCTTAGGCAAACAAATGCAGTGGGATGTTACCCCTCAGTAGCTGCCCTGTTGATGTTTCACAAGTCACACTTGCTTAAGGGAATGAAAAGCTGTTCTGAGAGCCATTTATTTCCAGAACCAGTACCCTAAGTCCTTCTTCCGCAAAATGTGCTTCAGGAACTGGCAGCATACATATGGCATGGGAGCATGTTCTAGAAGCAGAATCTCAGACTTTGTCTTCAGTGACGTCCTGTAATTTTTTTTTCAAATAGCTGTGTGTGTGTGTGTGTGTGTAAGAGGCACTTGGTAGTGCTTTCTGACTTTTACAGTTTAAGTATTCTCATCCTCCCATCATTCCATGTGACAGATTACTGGCCACAGGCTAAGGAACAGACAACAATAACTGTCTCTTTGGAGGCCATACACACCACTGCACCCCAGACCTCTGGATTCAGAATATTCATTTCACAAATTCCCCTAACACTGCATGTGTTTGACAAGCACTGGTCTAAGCCAGTTTTATATGAGCTCATGTTATGACTGCAGTATGGTCTTTGCTGGCCACTGATCTACTACCATAGTGAAAGACGCATGCAGAGTGTGATGCTTCTTGATCATGCTGAGACAGAGTGGCATGAACAGTCTGACTTTCCATCTCTGGAAGTCTCTGAGTGGTCTCAGTGTAAGAAAAGTAGCTCTTGGAGATGTGTCTGGCTGTGACCCAGCAGAGGCCTGGCCACACGCTCTGAGACACTCGGGAGAGCTGGAAGAGCAGTGCTTTGCACCATTAGGCAAGGTTTCTCCTGACTGAGATGAGAATGTGCTTTGCAGATGCAGAACGTGTGGGGATCAGAAAGTTAGGATGCTTTGCTTCTGCTTGCTATTGCATAAGCTGTTTCTTTCATGCTGGGGTGCATTTATCCCACGTGTAGAGTGGAGAGAAAATGTGGTAACAGGAAGGCTTACAGTGTACATTATCATACATGCCTTTTATCTGGAACCCAGCTGAAAACAGCATTCTGTTCTTGTTTTGCATGTAGAAACAAGCATTTATTTAAGAAAGTACTTTGTAGAATATAAATGGAAATAGATACATTTTGTGCATTCTTTAGCATTCCCTCTGTCTGCCATCTGAAATACAAGTGCTAGTCAATGAAAAAGAAAATGCCAGTGAAGAGGAAAGAATTATTTCTTAAGCAAAAAAAAAAAAAAAATCTTTCATTAGAGACATGGAAGCAAGAGCGCAGCAGAATGGAGATACGTGATAATGGCTCACTGCCATGGAGCTTGGCCTTCACGGTGCTTCTGGAACCTTCTACAGCTCACTTTACTCACCCCTACAAAGGTACCTCCCCATCTTCTAGAGCTTCTCATCTTCTCGCGCATTCCTATGACTTCTACGACTACAACTGATAAATCACAGTATTTTCTCTAGTACAAATTTCATCTGCTTATTAAACTTCTTCCTATGAATGCCTGCAATTCAACTCATCTTCCAAGATGTCGTTTCTTCACCAAGGGCAGTATCTCTGTCTCTTTTTGCCACAGCATTCACATTGCCCATCGGAATACCCAGTTTTTCAATTTCTTGTCACATGTGTCATAGAACCTAAGCCCATGTGAGCAAGGGTTGTGATGGTGTTCTCCCTCCTGCCTGACACATGATTTCGGGTAGAGCAGAATGATCACAAAGAGCTCAGGCTGGCACTGGTGAATCTTCTCAAAATTATCAGAAGAAAGAGTCTATGCAAAGGATTATCTCTACTTCTTTCTTAGGAAGCATAATTGCCTGGGTTGTGACTAAGAATCAGATACGACATCGTGAGGAAGAGAGCCAATTCAAACAGGTGACCTCAAGCTCGACTCTCAAGATGTTATTTACAATAAATCCTAACACTGTCTATCTGGAGAGGAAGGGGGGGCAGTATTTGTGTACTGACTTTCTTTTCTCAATGGTTATAGACTTGCCTTGTGGAGACTAACACCTCTTAACTTCTACGTCTCAAGTGTGGTTTCTGTGGCTTCCCAACAGCAGCAGAGGCAACATAGAAGCCCTGGAAAGAAAGCAAGAGCCATACAGAAGGCATATACCTCATGAGGATGATTAAGTCAGGTCTGGGGCTTATTCTAAATCCCTCCCACCCAGTCTTCTGCTTTCTATTAGCAAGTATAACTTAACGGAGACATCTTTAAATACCTGTCATTTTATCTCTATCCCACTCCTCTTTTAAAATGTAGAAGCCTCTCTTTTCTTTCCTTAACGATAAAATCTCCTTCTGTCCTCAGCCTTGCCTGATTTGTTTTTCTGATACTATATCTATAGAATGATTTATCCACTTATCATTTATTTGTTTTAAGATAAAACATCACCTAATTTCTCAGGCTTATAAGACTTTTCTTTTCTTTTTTTCTTTTTTCTTTTTTGAGATAGGATCTCACTATGTAGCTCTGACTGTCCTGAAACTCATTATGTAGACCAGGATGGCCAAGAACTCACAGAGATATGCTTACTTGGACTAAAGGCATGTACCACCACTGCCTGGAAGCTTCTAAGACTTCAATACTTGCTCTGTTGCATTTAACTAGCTGTGTGTGGTCCCTCTATACAAGCATTCTTTCACATTGGCCAAAACTGACTAACATAAAATACACTACTATGCACTGCTTCTTCAGGCCTCTGAAGCTGGAAGGTTACTCATGTGACTTGGAACATTGGTCTTATTCTCAAAACTCAGAGTCAATGTCAAACTCTCCTGAAACCCTGCCTTGATGTCTCTCCTCTGGACCAGGGTTGAACTTCAGTGCATTGGAATGCCTTGCCGTTGATGATGGTTAGTGTTAATTGTCAAATTGACAGAGCATAGAATCAACCAGGGGATAGATGTATGGACCTCTGACCATGCTTGTGGGGGTTATCTTGATTGTATTAATTGAGGTGGGAGAGCATTTCATTGTGTGTGGCACCTTAGGTGGGATCCAGGACTGAATGAGTGGGGGAAGGGTGATGAGCAGAAGCATGCATTTATTGCTCTCTCTCTCCCTGATGTGGATACCGATAGACCAAATGTTTCAGCATTTTCTACCTTCCCTTCCTTTCATGATGGCCTTGAAATGTGAGCCAGAACAATAAATTCTTCCTTACGTTGCTTTTGTCAGCATATGTAATCATAACAACAAAATAGAAACTAAACGAGGCTATTACTATTGTAACAAGGTGGCTGATTGGCAGCTCTGATGGGGCTGAAGAACCTGTGTTTCGAAGGAGTTCTAATGGTGGTGTTTCAGGACAATACTCTCAGAAGCACACCTGATGCTTCTTTATCTCAGCATTTGATACAAATCATGGCGAGGCAGCTTACTGGTCTCTTGCCCTCAGTGTGGATGCAACAGAGAACAGAGGCGCTGTCTTATTCATTTCTGAAACACTGCACTTGCTACTATGGCTGGCACGAAGTAGGTGCTATGGGAGTGGGAGGAAGAGAAAAGTGGAAAAATGAAAAATACTCTTTTATGAAGATTGGCATACAGAAGAAATAAAGATTTTTCAGAATTCATTTCCAGATGCTATACGTTTGAAACATCAACTTATCTGTAAAGTCTATGCGATTTACAGTGTAAAGCCCATGCAATGTAGTGGCTATGAGTGGAGTCTTAAAACCGAGTTTCACCATATAATGTTAGGTTTGTCACTTAATAACCCTCTAAACTTGTTTTTATGCTCTTCAAATGAGTATAATAAAATGCTGCCTAATGGAGCCATTGTGTGTTTAACTGAGGCAGTACATACGAAATGGTTTTCATGGTACTTAGTATATTATGAAACACTAATAAATGTTAACTACCATTTTATTATATGCTCATTTAAATTGCTTACTTACAAAATAATAACAAGACTTCAGCAATTTAGTACACATGAATTCAAAAGAAATGTTGAATTCCTTAAATTTAGTCATTTTTGGCCTCATGCAATAATGTTTATTTTAAACATTTAATAGGTTCTTAAAACAGAAGATGGTTACTGAAGTGAAAGAATGTAATTAGAAAAAAAACTTATTTTGGCATTTTAAGGAAGGTTATCCATTTTTATTAAAAATTCCTATTAATACACTACAAAGGGAAATTTTTTCAAAAGTAGCAATGTACTTAAAAAATATGTCTATGACAATAACTTACAGTCAGAGAGAGAATCTCATACAAAGGTTGCTAAAGATTCATAGTTCTCAACTAAACATTCTTCTGAGATATTGCTAATCTTCACCAAACTAGTTTTAGTATTGGTTAGAAAATACATAGCAATTAAAATATCCAGAAGTAGGATTCCAGTGAGCCCTTTGCAAGCCATGGCAGGGGCTCAGATAAAGCAGATGTGATGAACTTGGTGAGCAAGAATTTCGAGACTAGGCAACTGTTCTGGGTAGTCATAGGTAGGTCTCACGGGAGCATGCTCTTTCACAGATGGAGAATGTGGGGAAGTAGTTTCTAGTCCTTAGAACTGTTCTTATCTCCACTCACTTGTCAGTCATTTGGTTATTTGTTGTTTAAAGTAGGTTATCTATTCTAGGATTTGATAATCATCGCCATCATATGGCTTGATTTAACTTTTATATTCACTTATGGAATACATGTTGGAATTGACCTTATTTGCAGATGGATGCTTCTGGCACTTAAGATGTTTCTGGAATCACATAGTTACTGGTCCAGTTAGTATTTCTAATCCCAGATTCTGATAACAGGGAGGACAAGGTGTCCCACTGGAATGATGTCCTCAGTACTGACCCTCTCCTGTGTGGCTGTCACAGAGCTGAGGTGTCATGGTCATCAGAGAAGACCTTCCAAATGGCAATGGGAATGTGAATACATGAGCTATGTTGATCTGGTTCAAGTCCTCTGGCCTCTGGCACACCATCATTACTTGACCCTCACCAAAGGATGAGAGTCTGAGCGATAGCTGAACTTTCTATATTAGGGAAGATTCATTGGTATATGTGTCCCCCTTTACCCCCTGTAAAGAAATCAACATTCTCCCTTTTAAGGAGTTTTTATTCAACAGTGAAATGGAAACCTTATCATCCTTCTGTTTAAGTATATTCTGTAACCATGGTGTTCAAAGGTAGAAGTTTTATAAAGGAGTTTGAAAGTGACTCAAAAGGGTCATCTCTATTTCCATTCTTTTCATCTCTCTGTCTCCCATGGAATCAGTTTGATCCTGAGACTGGTTCATTTCAATCACAAGATAGTTCAGAGAGGGAGGGAGGGAGAAAAGAGAGAGAGAGAGAGAGAGAGAGAGAGAGAGAGAGAGAGAGAGAGAGAGAGAGAGAAAGAAAACCATGTAATGGAAATTATTATTTCAGTTTCACTGATGGGCCTAATTTAGATTAGACACATGATAATAGAATTTGGAATTTAGATTGTATTAGCCTCTTAATCAGTTCAATGCCAAGCATATCTGAGAGTCATCTGCAGCGCCAAAGATGTGTAAATCCTCCCCAAACTGTACAGTTAAGGAGGGATGAAGCCATTACCTAAAGTCAACTATGTTTCCAAGTGGTGGCAGTGTTTAATAAATCCTAAAGCACAGACATATCTCTTTTCTCAGGTTAACTTTTGAGCTGTGTAATTTGAGTAAGATCATTTCCACCTGAGGACTGAGGACACTGGGGCTCATTGTGGCTGTGACCCTGAATTAATATGTATTTTTCATAAACTCTTGTAGCTAGAGTTTTCCTGACTGGCCCACAGTCAGGGCAAATCTTTATCACCCGCCAGTCCCACAGCCACTCAGACCCAACCAAGTAAACACAGAGGCTTATATTGCTTACAAACTGTATGGCCATGGCAGGCTTCTTGATAACTGTTCTTATAGCTTAAATTAATCCATTTCCATAAATCTATACGTTGCCACGCGGCTCGTGACTTACTGGCATTTTCACATGCTGCTTGTCCTGGCGGTGGTTGGCAGTGACTCCTTCTGCCTTCCTGTTCTTTTATTTCTACTCTCTGTTAGTCCCACCTATACTTCCTGCCTAGCCATGGGCCAATCAGTGTTTTATTTATTGACCAATCAGAGCAACTTGACATACAGACCATCCCACAGCACAGCCGAGTGCAGACTACCTCAGACACCTGCACTCAGGCCCGTGGTCCTAATCATCCTCTATGCAGACCTACTGGGTATAGCCACAAGGAACCCGAGAACGGGCTCCCACAAGACAAAGAGAACATCCCACAGCAAACTCTAAATTCAATGTTTTTAGTAACTTGTTACTTTTGTCAAAGCAATTAGAAAGGGGTAAATGTTTAGCAAAATTATGCATTGTTATGCTGACTAATATCAGTTACTATTTTGTATTTTTAACTGTTTCCTTATTTTAATTCTGATTCCCTGTTCCAGTTCTAATTCTTCAAAGCTGATATTAAGTGATAGTGGACAATGTTGGGAGGATGGGGGGAAAATGATCACTAAGCTGCCTTGTCTTCATCTTTGTTCCATGGATACAACCTCTGTAATAAAGAACTATGGTTGATGGCCTGCTCACTCTTTGTCTAAATAGAATCAATTTTGAGGGTGGACTGTGAGCAGGTGGGGATGGGAGCTAGAGAGATGAAGTGTTGGGGGAAGTGATGGAGGGAGAAAGTGAAGGGAGAAACAGCTGGAATTGGGGATCATGGGAAGGTGGTTGTGTGGAAACCTAGTGAAATGGAAACTTTCTGGAGGTGACCCTAGTGAGGACTCCTAGTAATGGAGCATAGGTAGCCATCTTGTGTAGCCGGGCAAGGCTTCCAGTGGTGGGACTGGGTTGCATTCGGTTGAGTTTTGGGTGAGGGGTTCCCCTGGAGATCCCTAATCAACCTAGGCTGATGCTAGGACAGGAGGTTGTCCTCTGAAAACTGGCAGCAGGGCCCCATTGTTGAGGACAGCATCCACACAGTTCATTGACTTCAGAGAGGTTGAGCTAGTACCATCACAGGAGCCTTTACCTCTGTGTTCAAGTCTCTTTGGTGACAGAAAGTACTCTACAGGCTACAGAAAGAGAAACTTGGTCAATAATCCAGCCACACAACCTTCAACCTACAATTTGTCCTACCAGCAAGATGTGTTAGGGTGATGGTGGCACAGAACTTGTGCCAAGCAATGTTTGGTTTAACTTGAGGCCCATGGCATGAAATGGAGTCCATGACCTACATAGCCTGGATGGCCAGGATCCAGAGACTGGATAGCCCAGAGACCTAGGGTAGAACCAGACAGGACTGATAAGAAAATAACAAAACAAAACCATCAATGAAATGATTCCTAATGATATTCATATTCTGCTATACTCATAGATCGATATCCTTGTCCAGTCATCATCAGAGAGGCTTTCTCTGGCAGCAAATCGTTGCAGGTGCAGAGACCCACAGCCAGACATTATGCAGAGACAGAGAGAGAGAGAGAGAGAGAGAGAGAGAGAGAGAGAGAGAGAGAGAGAGTCTAAATTGAAGGTCTCCATGTGGTCCCTACCCTTAGAGATGGGGAACCCCATGGAACAGGGGGAGGTAAGATTGTAGGAGTCAAAGGGGGTTGAGGACCCCAGGAGAACATGGCCCACTGAATCAACTAAGCAGGGCTCACATGGGCTTACAGAGACTGAGGGAGCAAGCATGGGTCCTGCATGGGTGTGCACCAGATCCTCTGTGTATAAGTTACGACTGTTAGCTTGGTGTTTTGTGAGATTCCTAACAGTGAGAATGAATGTATCTTTGACTCTCTTGCCTGCTCTTGGGACTCGCTTCCTCCTGTTGGTTTGCCTGTCCAGCATTGATATGACAGCTTTTGCCATGTCTTGTTTTTAATCTCGGTTTGTCCTGTTTGGTTATTTTCTCTTGCAGGTCTGCTTTTTTCTGAAGAAGAAACAATGGAAGTGGATCTGGGAGAGATGGGAGATGGGAGGTGGGAGGAGTGGAGGAAGGGGAAATTGTGGTCAGGATTATTCTATCCTTTTTCCCACAGTAATTGCCAGCTGTAATGTAACGTATGTATTGTATTCTCCCGATTCATCAGTATGGGAAATGCTTAGAGGGTTTTTGTTGTTTGCTTGTTTTTATGAAAACTCAATGACTACATCTCCAGATTTGGAGAAAATCTCTCACTGTCAGTTGGCTTGCCCCATATCTTCTGATAGCACACCCATTCACTCTTTACTCCCTTGTTCCCAGAATTTAGCAAGGGCTCTCCAAAGGTAATCACGTGTCTTGTCCTTGCATGAATAAATGTTTCTTTCCATGTCATGATCAGAATATCTATTTGTAGAATATATTATATATAATCTCTATCAGGGTTTGTATATTATTATACAGAGCTCCTCTCCCACCATGTATGCTGAGTAAAATTACATCTTCTTTGTAGGTCTGAGATAAAGTGTTTGTCAACCTCCTAATGTTATGTGACCCTTTGATACAGTTCTTCATGTTGTGGTGGCCCCCTCCCCAACCATAAAATTATTTCATTGCTACTTCATAACTGTAATTTTGCTACTATTATAAATCATAATGCCAATATCTGTGTTTTCAGATGGTCTTAGGTGACCTCTGTGAAAGGTTTGTTCGATCTCTAAAGGGTCCTGACCCACAGGTTGAGAACCACTGAGGAGAGAATAGAACACTTTTGGTTACAAGAATGTGAAGAAATATTTTTGATGTTCTAGCATTCAATGGCATCATGGCCATAAATAATGGAATATATGAAGAACAGCATTATGGGTCGATTTTAAACTATAAATGAAGGGAATACTATGATATTTTCACCTTTTCCTCTCATTTAGTCATTTGTAGCTGTATGCATGAATGAACCAGAATTTCCAATTTTCCCTGAAAAATTCGAGAATAATAGTGAGAGAGACAGACATGGCAACAAGTACTAGAATATGTTGCAATATATGTAACAAGAAGGATTTGTACAAGGTTGAAATCCATTAAGGAAGAAATCTGTTTGAACAGAAAAATAACAATTATTAATACAATAGTACACAAGCAAAATAGAGCTGAATAGAGTTGAATACAAAATGAAGTTCACTACTAATAAATTATAGGGCAAAACCCCTAAGAGAGCAGAGGGTCTCAAAAGTTGTTTTCAAAAGAAATAGGATTTGTATGGAATTTTTATAAATAGAAAAACCCCAGACAATCAATAAGTGGGTCAAGTGTTAGTGTATTCGTGGTGGAATAGAAAAGGTTTATTTTGGGACCAGCATGCTCCAATCTTAAAGCAGGATTAAAAAGGGTGGTTTAAAGCCAAGTTGTAAGAGGACTTGGGGAAGAGGCATTACTCTTTAGGAGTCTCCTCTCTTAGAGGCTTTGAGTGCATGCACACCCACCTCCAGTATTGTACCATCACACATTCAACATCCACATCCCCAGATAGATACACAGCCCTTGAGATTCTTCTTTTCATGGTAAATGATTTTTTTTTCCAGGAATAATTTCACTTTGGGATTTCTCTGTGACCATTGTATTACTAGACTTCAGATGGAGTCACTAGAGTAATAATTTCATCTGGGAACCTGCATTTTTCCTGCAATTGGAATTTTATCCATTTTAGTTTTAGTCTACTCTTTTCCATATTGGCATGCTGGAGCAGTACAATTTAAATTAACACTGCACTTGGGCAGATAGCTTCTATGGAAAAAACACAAATCAAGGCAGAGTCCTTGGACATCCAATTTGCTGTGCACAGTGGGTGTTTGATTCAGCACTGATTTATAACCCTGATCATAATGATTATCATGGAGATTAAGAGAAGCAAAACAAATAAACAACACAAAACCCAGAAGCATTCATTTCTGGGAAAAAGGGGAAAGTAAATATTAGTAATAATTACTAAAAGCAACACAGCGTAGTTGGCAGGATCCTGGTGTTTTGGTATTTTTTCTACATAAAAATAAACATTTTCTTTACTATGTAGTCATGATAGCAACACAATCTAATATATAGTACTACTGTCTTTTAGCTCTAAGATTTACCTTTAAGTGGTGAGCAATAATTGTATGTATTTATGAGGTGCAACATATTATTTCCATACATACATACAATGTGGAATGATCAAATTATGTTAACTTATCCATGAAGGAAAAGAGTGCAGTTTTAAAAAAGATTTATTTATTATCTATACAATATTCTGCCTGCATGTATGCCTGCATGCCAGAAGAGGGCACTAGACCTCATTAAAAATGGGTTTGAACCATGTAGTTGCTGGGAATTGAACTCAGGACCTCTGGAAGAGCAGCTAATGCTCTTAGCCCCTGGGCCATCTCTCCAGCCCCCAAAGAGTACATTTTAATTTTTACTTTTTAAAAGGACATTTTAAGAGCATAAGGATAAAGGCATTAGTTAATTTGTATGATAGATGACTTTAGAAAAGAATGCTGGACAAGAATTGTTCAATAAAATGCATAATTCCTGAAAGAAGCCTGGCTCCACAGCCCTGTCTTGACCCCTGTCTAGCTGCTTTGTCCTGGAAGACCTCACTCAGGGCAACATCAGATGAACTGGAGGTGCCTGCAGCTCTTGTTCACACTCATCTTCAAAGGACAAACTCCTCTTTCCAAAATAACATCTAACCAAACAAATTCAAGATAACAGCAATTGCCTATACACCAAAGAGGAAAACTGGCAATTTAGAATTATTTATAAATAGTAGTTCATATTTTTATTTCTGAGTAGATGTTTTTTGTCTTTCTGTGTGCATGCTATGTGTGTGCAGATGTCTTCAAGAGCCAAGAGTGTCAGATCCCCTGCAGGTGGAGTTACAGGTAGCTGAGCATCACCCACATGGCTGCTATGAACTATATTTGGGTTCTGTGCAAGAGCAGCAAGTGCTTTTAACCACTAAACCATATCTCCATTCCTGGTAACTTTTACATATTTTGAAAATTGTTGGGGCTAGAAAAAATGCATAAACAGTTAAGAGCATCCACTACTGCTCTTGCAGGGAACTCATGTTTGATTCCTACCACTCATGGCAGGTGGCTCATAACCTCTTATGACTCCAGCCTCAGGAAGATACAGCTCCCTCTTCTGAACTCACAGTTAACTGCACTCAGGAGCACATACCCACACACAGACCCATAATTAAACAAAATGTAAATCCCTAAAAATTGTTTAAAACAAGCCAAATAAGCATCTAAATATTAAGAAATACACAGAAAGAAATTATATAACTGCTTGAGATTTCTTTATATATCTTAGTGTCCTTTGCCAAAAAGTCCCTCAGGGGTTTTTTTTTTTTTTTGGTCTCTATAAAAACAAACACAGAAATATCCATGTAATCATTGGTCTATTCATTTTACTATGAATATTATGGAGGAAGTAAAAAAGGAAGGGAGGGAAGACATACTTTGTTTTAGGCTCTTAGATAAATACTAAAACTAAATTTGTATCTCTCTCTCTCTCTCTCTCTCTCTCTCTCTCTCTCTCTCTCTCTCTCTCTCTCTCTGTCCCCTATTGTAAAATTTCACTTTGGAAACTGATAATTGTTTTCTTCACAGAATAAATAGTAGGAAAATTATTGAACCAATGGCTTTCAAGATGACATTTCCTTCTAAACTCATCATATTTATGCAACCATATTTCTATTAAATACCAGTTAACTCAGTTCCTGAGTTTTAACTCTTATAGATAGAAACAAAAGACTATTCTTACTAGCACATGGCTAGATTATTTTCTTAGGAATATTTCTAGATTAGGATTAGTGGGGTGAACTCTTAAAGACTTTTGGTAGTCATTGCTAACATGTTTAGGATGAGAGCTTTCGCTATTCCTGGGAAGCTGTAATTCAAACCTCCATCTGTCCATACTCTGAACAGGGAATGAAGGGCATGTCTTCTCTGTTCATACTAGGTATGAAAGTTGTGAATGCTCTCATAGTGTTGCTGTTTATTGATGAAACTGGTTTCCTGCCTCTCACAGTTGGTGGAGAAGATTACAGCATCAATGTCACTTTCAACTTTCTCTGACTCTTTTTCAAAACATAAATAACTAATTAATTTTGATACCAGAAGGGGGCTTTGTGCCACTATTAAAAGAAAAAAAAACCCATACATATCTTTGCCTGTGTCGATTTTGAAAGAATAATTTTTCTGTTATTATACATAGTTTTAGATCTTCTATTCAGAATGATGGACATGCTTCATGTTGTGTTCAAGCTTGCCTTTTAGGGTGCTTAAGCTTACACACTCAGCCTACCTGTGACCTTACCAAGGGAAGCTACAATAATATCAACTGAAATAGATTGGTTGGGCCAACAGATACTTGACTAGGCAAAACATCTGTGATGGGTAACCTTTTCTCTTTGTCTTGACAGGGTCTTGGATCAACTGACCGACTCTAAGTGAGTCTGTAGGGTCTTTTCCAGAAAGAGTTTCTTGGGGGGGTAAGAATACCTTTTCCCCAAAATTAATCAGTGTCGTCCAATGGGTGGCCTAGATACAAAGATGTAGGGCAGAGCAATGTTGTGGTCCTGCTAATCTTAATTTGTAGTTTTATTGAAACCAGTTAACATAGTGTTTGATGTTTGATTTAATAGAGATTTAGGATGTACACGTTTTTCACATTTATCAGCACCAAAATGTGTGCTTAACTAGAACTTTCCCAAAGAGTGTTTTGCCTACAGACAATGCCCCCTTCTTACTCATCACACATTATCTGCAGGTGCTTTGTGGCCCCTTGCTCACACACTCACTCCAGTAGCTAAAACATCTTAATAAAGATCCCTTTTGTAATATGCGAGGGAATACAATTTTAATTATTACTGACTGAATCTACCGGAGAATACAAAAACATCACCTAATTAGAACTTTCAATGAGGGTATGAATAAAGGGGCTCCTACTGAAATGTGGATAGGGGGCTCCATTAAGGAGACATGATTGTTGAAACCTAACACATGAGGAATTAGACCTGTGAAGTGTGGGAGACAAAAAAAAAATATCTCAGAGTAATGCAAAGTCACTTTCAATGACATTACCTGGAAAAAAAAACATGCTGATTTTGCAGAACAAAAACCACCAGGCCTTAGTCCCTTCAGTACTTGTTTCTTAAACCTGGCGAGCTCCTCGAGGGCTAGGCTTGTGCCTTGTGCACTGACCATTGTAAGGGATGTCAGCAGATGACCAGGTGTGCTGACTGATTCAGAAGAGGAAAAATTCTCTCTACCACCCCAACATACCCAGTGTGTTCTCATCAATGTATCTGGGCAACAAATTGCCCTTTCAAAGCTTTCTAAATGTTCAAGTATGGATATTCAACTTGCATAATTTTTATCACATTTGATGTATAGCTATATTGATCTTTTATATATATATATATATAATATATATATTCATATGTATGATTACTAACTCACTTAAAAAATTAGATACCAGGGATGGAGAGTTAGCTCAGCAGCTAAAAGGACTTACTGTTCTTGCAGGGACCTGTGTTTAGTTCCTAGTATGCACAACAGGCAGCTTACAACCAATCAGCTATAACACCAGTTTCAGGGCAGCAGAAGCCCTATTCTGGCTCCCACAGGCTTTTGGGCACACATGAACTCATACAGGTGCACATGTGCACACATGCACACACACACACACACACACACACAATAAACCTTAATAAAAAAGTTTAAATAGCTACTAGAGCCATATAATAAGTGGTAATGTCTCTAATATTGTATTATCTTAAATATTTTATTTGTAATTGTTCTAATATATATTAAAATATACATATAAAACATAACCAATACCTTCATTTCAACCTGAAACTATATCCTATGCTAGCAAAGATTATATATGGATATAGTCTGAAGCACTTTTCTTAGAAATTCCATATTGACCCCCAGCACCCCAAACTCCCCACCTGGTTCTTTTCAGCTTAAGTATCTTCCTGTATTGGAACCTGGTGATTTTCAAGTCTATGTAGAATTCTTGTCACTCACATCATGCTGGGCTAGAAAACAGATGCACAGGGCCATTGACATAATGGCAGGAGAACATTTGATGCAGCCGAATCAGCAATGGACCAACTGTGGCTGCTCTGTGCAGGCCTAATGCTCAGACTCGCTTTCAGGAAACACACACTGGTGCCACCACTGAGGAGACATTGAAGTGTTGTCTTGGGAGAGCCTTCTGTACCATCCTGCAGTCTTTGGCCTTTTCCCCAAAATATCTCAAAAACTGCTTTCTTCCCCACAAAGAGTATACAGGAAGCACAAAGGTTAGCATATTTTTGAGGCTAATGGAAGCCTTGAATATTATCAGTGGAACTCTGTTTCCAGGGATCAAGGATTTTGTGCTTTTTTAAAAAAATTATAATAAGTATATAAGAATTCAAAAACTCTGTTAAATGATCGGCCTTCATCAAGAGCTTACTGTGTTCTCAACCCTTCATCCAAGGACTCATACACCTTATGTCTTCCGATTCTCTCAGTCCCACATGCTGCATGCTGTCATTAATACTGTGTTACAAAAGCAGAAGACTGAGACGGGGAGAGAGAGGTTCAGCAATGGTGAAGGTCAGCATAGTAAGAAGTTATAGCAGTTGGTTTTGGACTCTGGTTGTCAGACCTGTTTTCTTTTTTCTTTCTTTCTTCCTTTTTATCCGAGACAGGGTTTCTCTGTGCAGTTTTGGTGCCTGTCGTGGATCTCGCTCTGTAGACCAGGCTGGCCTCAAACTCACAGAGATCCACCTGGCTCTGCCTTCCGAGTGCTGGGATTAAAGGTGTGCACCACCACTGCCCAACCAGACCTGTTTTCTTAAGCGTACTGTTACTGTCTTTCTTTGTAGTGTTACTCATCCTAAATCCCAATGATGGGAGACTAGCAGATCTATTTGGTGAAGGAACATGCTACCAGAATCATGGGTGAATGACAGCAGCACCAGGTGTTAATGCTATGGACTTGCCCTCTAAGAATGGGCATCGTCCCTCTGTGATACACCAGCAATGAAGAGAACTGTGAAAAGTCTGGGTGCTAATTAACACTCTTCCCCGTTCTGTGATTTTACCCAGAGATTTATGTACTTTGAATTTCCTTAAATGAGATTTTTTTTAAAAGTAGAATAAAAATTTCTCTTCATTCCAGTTGTAGCATATTCTAATTTTCAGGGATCATAGGTTAATTAAATTGATTTAAAACAACTTTTGGGTACTACCTTAATTAACCTTTCAGCTCCCCCTTCTAGTCTGGTTCCATTCAATGCTGTCAGTCTGCAGGGGCAAGGGTTAAAACTCTTCACCCTCTCAGGTAGGCGAGGAAAGGTAGGAAAGAGCATTTGCCACAGAGTTTGATTAGTGGAGCTCATTAGCTGTCAGATGTTGGGCACCAGCAGTCTGTCAGGAGAGAACAGTAACACCAGTGACATTTATTACATGGCCTGCATTAAGAGGTTGCGTAGAAACCAATTTCCACTCTTATAGGTTCTGTTCCCAATATGCGAGTTCTCCAAGATTCATAAGCAAACCTGATCAACATGCCAAGGAAGGGAAGGAGGAAGAAAAGAAAAATGGCCCCCAGACAACCACAACACAAAAACAGCCCAGGGCACTGAAGTGCAGAAGTGTGAGCCTGGGTGCTGCTCACAGCTGAGTGACACTTTTGTCTTCCTGAGATTTTACAAAGTAAATGGGAACCAGAACTGTTTGGGTGGCAGCCTAACTTGATGGAAATCCACACTGGTTTACTGAATTGATCACCATATGCTTATCTTGTCTGTTTATCCAGTCTGTCCTAAAATGCTTCTGGACAAGTGCTGTGATGGAGGATTTGACCTGAACACACAGCAGGCAGATGTTTCACTTGCAAAGAGATCTCAGTGCAGTGAGCCAGGCAATGCATTCCTGCTTCTCAGCACTTAGACATCAGGGCACTTTAGTTTTTAACAACTTATAAATAAATATCAATAAATAGTCTGTCTCCTGAATGATCTGGTTTATATGAAGAAATTGATCTTGACTAAAATAAAAAAAAAAAATTGTTCAACCAACTACAGCAGAGGGATCCTTCAAGCCCAAACCTCCTTTGCCATCAGGAGCCAAAGCAAATCTCAGTTTCCTTGCTTACAACGTAGGCTCATTGGATGGAATTCATAATCACTTCAGGCTTTAAAATTATATCTCTTCACATCTGTAGGTAGCTTGGACCAGCCTCATTTCTATTATTTACTTTATCCTCACTGTAACCATTGGACCTCCTTTCCCACAATCAAGAGTAAAGCAGTTTCTCCAAGGCCACAGTTAAACACCAGAGGCAGGAGGTGAACCAGAGCTCCAGAGTTAATATCCTGCTGGGTGAATCATTATTGCTATGTTCAAACATTCTTTCTTATCTCTAATGGTCTATCATTCAAGGATCCATATATTTGAGGCAATGAATTGTAATAAAAAAGAACTTGGCTTGTGTAAGGGAATTTTAGAAAAAGAGAAAGAAAGAAAGAAAGAAAGAAAGAAAGAAAGAAAGAAAGAAAGAAAGAAAGAAAAAACCACTGAAATTACCCCTACCTTTTCCAGGCAGGCCCTGCTGTAGTAGACAAGGATCCACACATTTAGTCAGAGGCAGTAAAGAGCCCACAGGGCTGGGAAACTTGCCACAGTCCAATTGCCTTCTCAGGTCTTTGAAGAGCTGGAACTAAGCCAGGAGGAGAACCATTATGGTTACCTTTAACCTTTTCCCTGAAACTCCTTCAACTTGAGGCAGAGGGTGATCAGAAAGAAAATATCCTGACAATGCTACCCCAGAACATGGGCTTTTCACAGCAGAGGGCTGGGAACTCACACCAGGCTTTATTAGATGTTTGTGTGCATGGGCCCATCCTGATGCTTCTCATCCAATGTGGTTTCTGGTGCCTGAGATTTTTGTGTGCTTCTAGGTGATTCTGGAGAGTTTCAGCGGGGCTGTAGAGGCTCAGCAGCTTCAGTAGTTGTTCTAAAAATAGCCCATGCCACCCTTGAGGTCCCCTATTCCACTTTCACTTTTGTCTCTCTCTCTGTCTTGCATATGTGTGCGTGGCATGTGCATTTATGTGTATGATTGTTAATATGTAGGTGGGTGCATATGTGTGTGTGCATGCAGAGGCCCGAAGCTGATCATTGTGTCTTCCTCAATCAATCTCTTCTTTATTATCAGTTCAGGGTTTCTTGTTGAATCCAGAACTCATGGATTCAGGCTAGTTTATTTAGGCTCCAAGAGATCCCTGTCTCTGTCTCCAAAGTACTAGGATTGCAGGCAGTTTCCTTGTCTGTCTGGCTTTTTACATGGGTTCTTAGGAACCACACTCTGGTCCTCATGCTTACAAGGCAAGGGCTTTATCTACAGAGCCATCTTCCAAGCCCCCATGCCACCGTTTTACGAGTAAATTCAGGCTGATGTGCTCATCGCATTCTTGACCTCTCTACCTAGCTATCTCCTTGCATTCTCTTGAATATGACCTTCATACCTGCATACTCCAATAAATATCTACTGTTAAATCCTTTTATTTTAAAACAGAAAGTTGAGAGCTTATCCATGTCCTTTCCTTTTACACTTCGAATTCTCTACTTCCTGTCCCATCCTACAACATTTATTCAATTAAGTAAAGTACTTTCCTCTGCCTCCAAAATATATCTTTCATGCTTTGCTTTTTGCTTGATTACTACTTCCATTTCATTCAAAGCCAGCATGTCATCTCACCTGGGTTTTTCCATGTAGTCTTCTCATTGGTCCTCCTGTTCCTGATACACCACTTCAATTAATCTTCCCTGTAGCAGGCAGTGATTACTGAAGTGCAGCATCAGACTGTACTTGTCAATTTGAAACACTCTCTTGGCCTTTCTTTGTAAATAGAATAAAATTCACAGCCCTTCTCATAGTCTGCAAGTCTATGCATGCTTAGCATTCCTTCCTCCTGATACATCAGTTTCCTGTGAGTGTGTGAGCAGAGAAACTTTCCCCTAGCCCTGGGCTGTCATGCTCAGGATGTCATTTGCCTGCAAGGTTTTCCCTCAAAGTCACACCTTCTGTTCCTTTAGATCTCAGATGAATTGTCATCACATCAGAGAGGTGGCCCCTGGCTTCTCTAGACAATCTCCTTCTTCATTAATCTCTTTCACAAAGCTGTTTGTATTTCCCCAGCATTTATTGCTATCTAAAATTATTTATTTATTTGTTGCTGGTTTCTCTCAATAGAGTGTGTAAGCTCCATGGAATTGGCAACCTCATCTGTCTTGTTCATATGGCACTTAGCAAATATATTATAAATACTGGTTGCATTTAAATCAGATGCTAACAAGTTATCTGAATAGTTCTTTCTTGGGGCATTTATAAGTGAAATGATGTAACTGATACTGTAATTAATATGAAAAGTAATTCCATCTGAAAAATAAGTAGTTTCAAATGTGGTATTATTTCTTGTGTTCCTTAAATTCCTGCACATTGGAAGCTTTTAAACTAGGAAACCCCATCCACACAGTCCCATCCATACTGACGATTTCTGCTCAGAGGGGTTTCCTAACCCACGGCTTTCTCTTCCCTAGACAAAAGCCAGCTGTTTTACTGGTTTTTTAGTCCAGGTCACTGTGTAGGTACCAGTCCACACAGCATGGCAATAGAGGATCCATTGAACATAAGGATGGCATTCTGCTCCAAACAATTGCCAAAGAAGTCACAATGAACTACTTCATCCCTTCCTTTGCCACATGATAGAGCTGGAGGGACTGCACACCGAAGGATCTGTCAAGGAGACAGCAATAGATTCCTCCAAAGGTTTCATGAGCATCACACCCCTCACTCAAGCATTAGAACACACTGAATTCAATTTTTTTTGTGACACAATGCTTTTCTTTTCTTCCCTAAAAGTTCACAATTAAGAATTAGGTAAAGTATAAATTTCTACAGGCTGCCACTTTGAAATTGGAGGCAGGTAAGCATATTCCATCCCTGAGCTAGAGTCAACTGGAAGAGCAGTACTGGAGGATTTCCTTTATGACTGGAAAGACTTCTAGCTTTTGTTTCTTACTATTGGTGTATGTTCCTTGAGTTGGTTAAGGAATATATCTAGGTGTCTTTTATTTTGGCAATACTTTACTCCCAACCTTTTGGTCCAAGTGATCTTGCAAGGATTAATCCACTTTGTATATAAAAATGAAAATGCAAGTTACAGCAGTAAGCATCTATCCTAGAATTTTCATCCTGCATGGATAACTAGAAGATTAATAGAGGTGGTAGTGTATGAAGGAGGGTCCAGAAGAGATTTTTCATTGCTTTTGTTTAGCAAAGTACCCAGAGCTCTCGGCTCCTGATCCTTTTAGCGAACTGCTCTGTAAACTTCTCTTTCCATTGTTTGAACTATTATAGTTTATTAAAATTGTGATCATCTATCTATTAAGACATCAATAATTGCATTCTAAAATTTATGGGTGATTTTAATAAATTCATGGCTCTAAAGATCATCAGTTAAAACACAGCACACATTGGAAGGTGGCCTTGGCTCTACTGTGACTCCACCTTCCACTTATGTCCACCCAAAGGGTAAGGTCTGCTAGGTAGTTTGGTGTAGCAGGATTCTTAAAAGTTCTTATTAATAAAATCAAACCTGAGAGCCAGGTATTGGGGTGAATACTGGAAGGTCAGAGAAACAGAACAAGCCGCAGCTATCTCACCTCGCTGGATTCTCAGCTGGTCTTGTCTCCTCAGACTGGAGGCCTCTGAGTTCTCATCCGGAATGGGTCTCAGCTGAATTACTGCTCAAAAGCCTGAAGCTTAACCAAGCCAAATGCTTAACCAGCCAAAGAACTTCTAGTTTCTGGTCCTCACGCCTTATATATCTTTCTGCTTTCTACCACTACTCCCTGGGATTAAAGGCTGGCTTTCTGGGATTAAAGGTGTGTGTCACCAAGCTTGGCTATTTCCAATGTGGCCTTGAACTCACAGAGATCCAGAGGGATTTCTATCTCTGGAATGCTAGGATTAAAGGTGTGAGTGCCACCATTTTCTAGCCTTTGTATTTAGTGGCTGTCTGTTCTCTGACCCCAGATAAATTTATTAGAGTACACAATATTTTGGGGAACACAATACCACCACAGTTTGGAGTTTCATGTGCCAGTCCTGGTTATCATCTGGACTTTTCAATTCTTAATATGGAGTGGCTGAGGTGAAAAATGGTCATATTTGTTCTATGCACAAGAGTGACTACATACCACTAAATGGCAATGGAAATAGTTAAGTAAGCACACAACAGTAAATGAGTAAGATACATTATTGAACATCTACTGTCTTCTAATCACCAGTGATACAACGTTGAGAGAGAGATGTTTACTTGTTTCACTGTTGTGATAATCACTGGGACATGGGATGCTTCTGGATCCAACATATGGCTCATTATCCAACTTAAGGAAGGCTTCTTGGAGGACGAAGTATGAAGACAGTGGCTAGATAGCAGAGTCCTGCATTTGATGGAGATGTAGGGATTGTAAGAAGGGTTTAGCAGAAATAAAGGAGAAACAAGGAGGAGGGAGGCAATTATGTCTTTTGAGGAATCATGTGTAATTCAACATGGCTAGACTTAAGCATAAGAGATTGGCCTGCTGGAAATGGAGAGCTAGGCAGGGCCCAACTGGCAATATGCTCAGGAAACTCTCTGGTTTTCTGTTCTATCTGGTGCAGGTAGTGGGGAATGTGCTGCGGTGTGTGCTTTTATGGTGAGGACTCTTTGACAGCCTGTAAAGCAATGATGGATGCCAAAAATAATACTTCTCAGCTTTCATCACTTTGTTATATATTTCCCACATGTGCTTAAGGGAAAAAGAGAATCACCAGAGTCATTAATAAACCTATAATGTAAGAACACTTGAACAGTTCTGAGAAGAGCTGGTCATCTTCCTTCCACTGTCTCAGATTTGATGGAGAAACATTTTAATGTTTGTCTGACCTTTAATTAAATATACTGTACATTTTTAGGTTCCAGTAAATTACTGCCTTTCTGTAAGTACCAATGGGTAGGAGAAGGGTATTGGGGGTCATAATGGTATCATTAAGAAACACATAAATATCTTTTCATTTTTTTCTCTATGCAACTTTTACTCCTGCAAGGGAAAGTGTGCTTCCATTCTCTCCAACTGAGACTATGGAAATTCACCAGGGTTTTATCAGCAATAAACTTTTGCAGCTTTTCTTCCTTCTGGGTCAAATGCATTTCCTTGAGTCCTTCTTATGCTTCCCTTGAACTCCTTAGTCCTTAATCATCACTAACTCATTAACGTGACTTCTCATGCTTCCCTTTTTCTTCTTCTCTCCTGTTTTCCAGTCTTGTCTAAAACTTGGCATGTATTTTTTCATACAGTTCAAGTGAAAAAAACAACAACAATAATTGGTCATCCCTTACTATAGAACCATGACATCCAACATTCAAACTTGAGAACATCCTGCAATAGTCGGGACTTGGCATTCCAAGTCACAGAAATCAACTCAATGCAGGTGGAGTGGGAAAAACAAACAGACAAATGGAATTCAACCGACCACTACCAATAACAAAACATAACACACACACACACACACACACACACACACACACACACACACACATACACACACACACACACACAAACCAAGGAAACAGAAGATGAAATAATGTAAAAGAAGCACAGGACGTTAGTGAGCCTGGCAGTGAGAATCCAGGTCATTCTGGATCCAAGAACTTAGGTTGAGTATCAGAGACTTTCTTTCTTCTCTTCCTACCAATGGGGTCTTCTTGCTTTTAGTCATTTCAGTTTTTGCAGGATTTTTAATATATAATTTGTGTGTGTGTGTGTGTGTGTGTGTGTGTGTGTGTGTGTGCCCTAATAATGCAGTGCTGCAATTTCCCATTCACAGGGCATGGGAAGGTGAGTAAGAGTCCCCTCATTTCTTAGACATCATGCATAGAACCGGGTAGTGATGATTCCTTAGAAGGTCCAGGCTTTGTTGTCACAATAAAGAAAATTTCCTATGCCAATTGTTTGTTTATTTTGAGATGGCTTGGTCTTGATATCAGCATGTAGCTCAAGCTGGTCTGGAATTGATAGGAACACTCCTGCCTTAGCCTCTAGAATGCTGGCATTAGAAGTGTGCCCCACCATATCTGACCTCATACAACTATTGTTTTACAAGTACTTATGTGAGTTATGATACTCAAAATACAGAAAAATTACATTTCATTTCTCAAACAAAGTAAAGTTTTATCATCAGACTACTGTTTTTTTTTTTTTTTTTTGTTTTTTTTTTTTGCCACTGTTTTTGAGGCCTCAGAATTACTGTGATACACAAACATTGTAATTCCAATGAAGACCTCCATAGTTTTCCTATGAGGAGGATTTCTCTGAACAGTGACATTATTTGATGATAAGATGATTATCCTCCTTGGTCACACTGGTAACATTTTTTGTAAGAATGATACAGTTCTGATTTGAGAATGGCAAGAGCTTGATAAAACCCAACTGTTTAGCCCCAATCTCATTTTCTCAGCAGCTTTTCTATGCCCTAAAAGGAATCCAATATCATTTGCTTGTTTAATGTTTCCGAATGGAGCACAGACCTTTTTTAGGGTAGGCATATCTGAACCTCTGCAGGACACCCATCAAGACCCGAGCTCTGCTTGCAGCAGGATGCATTGCTGGTCATTTTGGCATTCTGAAGCAAAAGCAGTATTTATTTTGCTTCTGCTAATTGAAATGAGGTGAAATGTTGACATTTCTGCAGATTAAGCAGTGTGAGGGGAAAGCTTGGTTCTTGTCATTAAAAACTTCACACTCTCATCATGGCTTTGTACTTGACAGAATTCTCACCTGTGTCTTATTACATGGTGGATCCTTTGAGATCTCCACATTACAGGAAACAAATAGCTTTGTTCTTTGGTTCCCTGTATTCAGGGTGATTTTGAGCCATCAAAATGGCCCATTTTCTGTGTTAGTATTTGTCACAGTGCTTGCTTCTGTATGTCAAGATCTCAAATGCTCTTCTTACTTTTCCCTTTAACAAGCTTGGCTTTGAAGAGCTGTTTCAAGTTCCCTCACTAGATACCTTTGGCCCTGTTCTTTATCAGAAAATAGCTAATTGTTATTCCTTTTCTTCATGATCCTGGGTCTTTCATAAGAATATGGAGAAGATTCAGAATTATTATTATCATTATGGGAGTAATGGAAAAGTCTTTTTTAATTTCTAAAATTCTTCTGTGTATTATCAAAGAGTGTTCACCTACCATCTGGAAGTGTTGAGAGAGATACATTGAGAGGGATGTGGTACTAAGATCAGGTGACATGATCACATGATCGGCCATCAGTTCTGATAACCACAACACTAGCAGCACTTGCACAGATGAAATTACCTGCAGCAAGTGGAGTGTGTGGTGATGTAGAGGGCATGCTTGTTCTGCCATGACCTTCAACATAAAACACCTCAAGTAGAGGGGAGAAGACTCAGGTGAGTAGAGAAGACTTCAGTCAGCTTCCCTGCTATAAATGGATCTATTGCTCCACAATTGGCTTCTTACTGTGGCCAAACCAGCAAGCATGATCCTGGACCATGGGAAGAACATAAAGACAGATGCCACCAGTCACTGTATCCAAGGTTCACTGCAGTGTATTTTTTTCTACATTTTGCTTTTAATCTCACAATCGTATCCCATGACTGTTCAGTTTTATCCAAAGTCTAAGAGGTGTTGTGTGTTTGTTGAAGACTGCACATTGATGAGTTTGAGGCTTTGAACCCAAGTCCCTTTAAGAACTACCTGATCAGCCAGTTTTAAGATATTTCTAGCAGGTGGAACCTAGAACAGAGAAAATGTTTGAGCTCCATGGATTTCAATGTTATTTATTTCCTCTTATTAACAGCAGTGGCAGCATTGGGGTGAGGATTAGTACAGCTAAAAAAAAGTGACAAAATGACTATACTTAATATTTGCAATTTACCTCCCTATATAATGTTGCTTAATCTAACCCCGTCCTCTCAGATGAGAACTTTTCTTAAGTGAGTCCATAAGTGCTACTCTTGGCTCAATGCTATTCTATTTTGTGTAATTGGGAGCTAAGGGGCATTATGAAATATGGATAAGACTGAGTGAGAAGCCAATGGTGTGATAATAATAACCACAGTAAAACAATGATACTCAATAGAATGTTCAGATCTTTGAGTTATTCTGGAATCCCAACCTCTCACTTGTTTTTATGTGAACACTACCTTTGGTGCCACTCATGTTCAATGGACCCTACCTACCTCCACTGTGCCACCCACTGAGTCAGGAGACACACGTGCATCTATGAGAACACTAGTTTAGGAATAGCGAATGTTTCCTCATCCCGAGAAGTGAGCTCACACTGCTCTTTACAATGCACTCTGTTCTCCACCTTGGGATTTTTCTCAGGAAACCAGGCTCTCCTCTATGCCATTCTAATTAGTTTGCATTTGAAAAATGTGTAAATGAAGCAACACATCATATATTCCTTTGTATCTGAATTTTTCACTCAGAATTATGATTTTTTGAGACAGGAAATTACAATTTTTGGTTTGAACTATATATTTTATTTATCAGATTTTTCATATCTACAAATCAGTAGTTTTTCCATTTTGTGGATAAACTATATTTTGTCTCTTCTTATTTATCTATTAGTGGATATTTGTGCTATTCCCAACATTTGGCTATTCACATTAAAGCTTCCATGAATATCCACAGTCATGCTGTGTGTTTTCATTTCCTCTGGAGTAGATAACCAGAGGTGGAATAGCCTAGCCCTACAATAAGCTTATCTTTAACTTCTCAAGGAATCCCAGAGTTGTTCTGTAGTATCTGTATAATGTTATGGGCTTGTTGACCACCTCTGAGAGTTTCAGCTGTCCACATCTTCATCAGTATTTCCTGCTTCTTGTCTTTTTATTACAGATACACTTATGGGTGTGGGTGCAACTCATTGAAGCTTTAACCTGGAATCCCTTGATGATTAGTGGTGCTGAACATGTTTTCAGATGATTATGAGCAGCTCATATATTTTGTGGTGAAGACTTTTTGCAGTTCTCATTAGACCCCTGTTTCATTCAGTTGTAATTATACTTTGTGCTTCTGCTTAAGGTTCTGTTGTCAACTGATCTTTCAAAACATTATTATCATTCTGTGTCTTTTCATTTTCTTAATATATTTCAAAGGATAAAAATCTCTAATATCAATATAATTTGATTTATGTATTTTTTCTTTCAGTACTTGTGTCACTTTGTTGACTTTAATACATTTAATTTTCTCATTGGTCCATATAATTGTCAGTATTTCTCAGATTACTAGAACTAAACCTCCCAAGAATTGTGTGAGTTACTGAAGAATGCTGATATTTTTGCCACTGAAGGTAAAAGGGAAGCCAGGGAATGTAGTCAGATCTGCAGTACCAAGAGCCATAAAAGGTCATACTTACAATGAGAAAGGCAGAAAAACTAGGACCCATCTTATCATAGCGACATTTCCTGAGAGCTGTTTGAGATGATGTTTGAAATGAAGTTTTTGATGCTGATGGACCCGGTGTTCTCTGCCTGATCCTCATGCCCCACCTGACAAGACAGGAGCCAAAGGCGGTATCAGGTCACCATACTTTCACTGCAGCGCTCTGTCCTTATTCTGGGACAAAATCACCATTATAGCCACCAAATAAATAGCAGGGTTTCATATAAAAACAAAAGAAAAGAAAACAGTGTTTAGTTTATGTTTCAGGACCAAGCTGTGTATTTTCTACTTAGAATACAATGGAACATGATTTCTCTTTTGAAATGTGGGAGGAAGAGCACTTTTCAGACTTCCCAAGAATCAAGAAAACATTGAACAGTGAGTGTTCAGCTTCATTTGCTCACGACTCTTCTCAGAGAAGAACCCAAAGAAACCTCCTCACCCTCCCCATTTCCTATTACTCAGGCAGGTGCCATTGATAGCCGCAGATGACCTCATCATCACTGCACCCTGCTGCTCTCCTGCCATGCTTCTCTGGCCAGCCCCCCTGCTCACGTGCTTTTGGCAGATGTGAGTTTTATGTTTCCCTTGCCCCTGGCCTCCTTTGAATTACCACAGCTTGGCAGCACTGCAGGTCCATCACCTGCAGGTGTGACAAAGAATACAGTACAACTTCCATGATGGCAACTTTAAATGGAAATTAGATTCCTTTCCTCCCTACATCCTACTTTAATTTTAGCAAACTACAGATGCAGAAATCATGTTCACAGCAACCGTCTATCTTTTAGAGAGCACAACAGCGGCTCTGCTTGCTTACGTAACCCTTTCTCCCTCCCTTCTTTCCTTCACTCCTGTCTTTCCTTCCTGATTTCCTCTCTGACACATTGTCACATAGAAGCGTATAATGTGTGTGTGTGTTTTTAATCCAATTTACATTCAAGCAATAAGGAACAGAAAAAGCACTTACCAGACTGATGAAATGGGCTACAGTAGTTCAGGAGCCTTTAAACCCTGAATTCTATTTTGCAAGTCATATGCATCTTCAGAAGAGATGCCCAGGAGGCCAGATGGATGGCCGAATTATAAATCTTACAGCATCTTGAGGTAGTGAAAGCATCTAGGGGAATATCAGAAGAGCAATCAGGAAACCATGAATAAAACCACTGAAATGATACAGTGAAATACTTCTTAGAAAACCAAGAGCCCAAGTTTGCCAACACAATAGATTTAACCCACTGTGAACCCATCCGTCCATCTTTACCTGACAGACAATTCTCTTGATTCACTGAGGGAACAAACAACATTTAGGTGGCTCTAACCCTTGTGGAATTCATAGACAGGATGTTTGATGACACCTGTGACTTGGATAAATTCCTCCAAAGACCCATGTGTTGAAAGCTCAGTTTCCAGACCATGGAAAGTGACCAAATCTTTGACAGAGCCAGTGGGAGGTCTTGTAGTCTCTGGGGGCATGCCCTTGAAGGGCACACTGGGAGCCTGATCCCTTCTCGGTCCCTTTTGATCCCCACCACTATTAGGTAAAGAGTTTGCTCAGTCATATTCCTCTAGTGTTTATGCTGCCCCACAATAGACTCAACATCAGAGCCAATTAAGGCAGTGCTGAAACCTAGAAAACTTATGTACAGAGCGACCTTCTATCTGTGTGAGTTGATCTATCTCAGGAGCATCTGAGAGTGAGGGGCAGATGACCAACACAGCTCTATGGGTTTTTAAGTTTTCCTCTTAAATACTAGTTATATTTTACTCTTACCTCCTTTGCCTTTTCCCAGGAAGGCTGGTCTCTTTGGACTGCAGGACTGAAGTGTGATCCTAATTAGTCTTATTGATTAAAATCAGGAATCAGATGTCAGGATAATAACATGAAAGACCAAAGAATCAGAGCAGCAGGCACTAGAGACTTTTTACCTCTATGAATCCTCAGATGGAAAGGGTCAGAGATCCTGTCTCCACCCACCTTATATCCTTGTCTCCACCTCCAGATTGTGCTGGGATTTAAAGGTGTGAGTCTCCCAAGTGCTGGTATCAAAGGCATGAGCCTCCCAAGTGCTGGGATTAAAAGTGTGAGCCACCACTGCCTGGCCTCTAAGGGTAACTAGTGGCTAGCTCTACCCTTTCTCCAGGCAAGCTTTATTTGTCAGAACACAAACAAAACATCACACAACACAAGAGCAATGATCTTTTGCCTTCTGGCTCATGGCTGAGTAGACCTGTGGCAAACAATAACAGGATTCTGGAGCATGGGATGTGACAGGACACAATGTTTACTATCCCTTCATAGCTCAGTCACTCCTCCATGTCTCCATCTCCTCTAGGTCTCACAGTTTGATTCATAGGGCACCTTCCAGCTTAGCTGTAAAAGTTCCCATTGGGGCCATCCCTGTCTTCCTTAAAGCTGTTTTCCTTAGCTCAACATACACCCATGAATAGTTGTCTATGAGATTATTTGAGTTCCTTTGAATTTGATATTGAAATGATTCTATCTGATATAAGTTTTCTAGCTAGAAAATTAATTTTCTTGATAAATTAATTTTTGTCTCGATGTGTTTTCTTTAAAACTTTTTTTACATTTCTTTTTTATGTAGGTAGTGCATGCACATGTGAAGAGGGGGTACATTTGCCATGACGCATGTGTGGGAATCACAGGACAAGTTTTGGGGAGTTACTTCTTTCCTTCCACCAAGTTGGTCCTAGGGATGGAAGGAGCACAGACAGTCTGGCTTTCCAGCAGGTATCTTTATTGAATGGTCTTTGGTATGAATGGTCTTAGTAAACTACAAATGCTCACTCCTTGTGTTGTCCTCAGCATGTTTTGAGCAAGTTAAAGTGAGAAGAAATTATACAGTGGGCATGCACTGAACAGCTTCAAAGGATTTCTGTATTCACCAGCCTCTGTTCTGCCTGGCCTCTTTAGATACTGAGTTTACACCCTCATGCATCTTTGAGTTTACAAGTTCGCTGTAAGGCAGGGAGGGTGTTACACTCTGGTAAGACCAGAGGACAGCCTTATGTATTATCCATCATGAGCCATCCACTTTCTTTTTCCTTGAAACAAGGTCTCTTATTGCCTGGGATTAACTGGTTTTGTTCAGCTTGAGAGGGAACTGCGCTGGTCAAGTAGCTCCCCTTCAGTGATCATGTTCTGTGTCCCTTGCCTTCCTCAGTACCAAGATTATAAAGATGTGGCATCATCCCTGACTTCTTTTTTACGTGGTTCTGAGATCAAACTTAGGTCCTCCTGCGTATATTGCAAATGCTCTACTGAGTGAGCTGTCTTCCCAGATTGGAAAGCATCTTTATAAATGCTAGTATTCATACATTTTTATGCAAAGGCTTCTTACTTGTCTTTCAAGGCTCAACTGAAGAATAATTCTGCCGGGATTACTGCTGAATTCTCAGCCCAGTAACAATAGTAATTGTCCGATAATAGCTATGCTATATATGCCAAGTCCTTTCTGTGTGGTGGCAAATGTGCCAATAAATTTCCAAGTGTAGTTTGTTTCACCCTTTCATGAATTCCTTCATGGAGCTGCAGTCATTACCCCAGTAGTCACTTGGTTGGCTGTGGCAGAATCGGGCAAAATCTAAACCTGGTTTATCTGAATCTTCAGCCCTTCTTGGTAATACCTGTACTTTTGTGAGCACCATCATACCTTGATCTGTGGTAGCTTGCCATGTATTGCAGGATAACCTTCCCTACCCTAAAGAAAAAGCCATTTATTTCTGGAGAAGTTTGATAGCACCAATTTGTAGAAGAAAATGCTTCAGAGGTCTATTATGTTACCAAGATTGGAGGATTTGGGGTAAAGAAGGGATTGATAGAATGATGGAATTGAATACATAGGAGACGATAAGAAGAAGGAACCTTGTGATCTAAGTGTTTCCAAATTTGATTC
Source organism: Peromyscus leucopus (assembly GCF_004664715.2). NCBI lineage: Eukaryota > Metazoa > Chordata > Mammalia > Rodentia > Cricetidae > Peromyscus > Peromyscus leucopus. The sequence goes on along the minus strand of NC_051079.1, from coordinate 29,844,393 downwards.
ACAAGTTTTAAGTGTCATACTCAAGAGCCTGCCAATAGTGATCTAGAAGAAGTCTTTAAAACAATGATGATAATTAGATCTTAGGCTGAAATGGACCTAAGGGGATGTGAAATACATTTTCCCATTAAGGTCTCTCAAATAAATCCATTCATTCAAACCTTACTGAGCTCTCACTATGAACCTGTGTTGGTCAGAGGGCAGAGGTATAAACAGCAAAAAGACATAGCCTTTTTCCTGAATGGTTTAATTTGACAACCCATGTAGTTGTATTATGAATATAATTTGAAAGTTCCCTACATTTTTACAAGTTCAGTATTTGTGATTGCTTCTATGCCCAAGCACAATACTGAAGATTCAAAGGCCAGGATAATTTATCATGTCATGTGAGTATGGGTTGAATTGCTCAGGCTTTGGGGTTGGCAAAGTAGCAGATGAATGGTCTCATAGGTGAACGGAGCTGACATCTCAGCACTTACATCTTAACATGGTTCATGTGCTCATGACCTACACTGTGGTAAAATTATATGTGAAAGGAAATCCAACTGATAATGCTGGTGATAGACATGAGGAGAAAGTGACTCTCTACAGAACAGAGAAATTTTGGGCTATTCAGGAAGTAGCATGCCACAGTCTTTTATGAGCTTAGATATGACAGGGATATATCACATTTTAAAAATAAATGTCTTTCAAGTATTTTTGGTCATGACATATGTCAAAAACTGCTCTGCTTCACAATCCAATAAATGTTCACATGTGTATATACGCAAGAGTTTCAAAAACAAAATACTGCATACCATATACTTTAATGTTTTCCTTTTCCATTAATTTCTTAAAATTTTGATGGGTGTCGTTAAAGTGACTTTATGACTAACATGGTTTGAGATTTTAGTTTCAAAAGTACTACTTTATATCAATAACATTAGTGGATAAGCAAGTGAATCAATGATGCTACCTCAGTGGTGGTTCTAGCAGAATTTATTTTAATAGTGTTTGTAAAAAACTGTTTTCACATTATATTTATAGACTCATTAATCTTGTCACCTCACTTAAGTTTTCTTTATTTACTTTCTATTGTACCTTTTGGGAGGAATTTTGTGATATATCAATTTATGAAAATATAGAGAGCCTGACGGTGGTGGCACACACCTTTAATCCCAGCACTCAGGAGGCAGAGCCAGGCAGATCTCTGTGAATTCGAGGCCATCCTGGTCTATAGAGTGAGATCCAGGACAGGCACCAAAACAACACAGAGAAACCCAGTCTTGAAATAAACCAAAAAAAAAAAAAAAAAAAAAAAAAAAAAAGAAATTATAGGGGTCTGCAAAGCTCCCAGGAAAAACAGAAAGATCCTACAAATAAAATGTCAGAGTAGCAAAGGATTTTGTCTTTGTGGAACTTTTCGGAAGGTAGTGTCCGATGTAGAAGGCCAGGAGCATTTTGACAGTGAGACAGGACAAAGACAGTTGCCACTGGAAATAGTTTGTTTGGAAGACCAATGAGAAATCAGTTATTTAATGGGTAGGTAAGAAGATATAGTGGGACTAGTCCAATGAGAGATTAACCAGTTAACTATAAATTAACCAGTTAACTATAAATTATATTTCATTGAGTACCATTTTACAGAATTTTCTGTTACCATTTTCTGTTACTATTTTACAGAATACGATCCCAGGAATTCTTTACAGTTTTGAGTGAAAATCAGGGAAGGGTGTGATTGAATAAACTTATGAGGGTATTTCCTTTCTAGTTGCAAAGCCTTTAAAGGCAGAGACTCTGAACTGATTTATTTTGATTTTTTTAGTACCTAAACGAAGACCTGGTTCAGAGGTAGGTGGAGGAGAAATGCTCTAAATGGATGAATCAAGCAGAAAGGGGAGCACAGATGATCCTGGCCAGGGTCTCTGTTGAGCTTTCGTTGCTCAGCATCCCTTCTTCATTACATAAGGCGTTTGCATTGGCTCTATTTCTAGGACCTTCAAATTCAGGACTCTCTCGCAGTCATCTTCCTACATAATCTTTTCTCAGTCCCATGAGCATGCTTTATAATGTTCTAGTTTTGTTGATGTTGTTCTCTTGTACTGTAGCTTTTCCTCATACTGTCTTTGTGTTATGCATCTCAGTCAACATTCTGGGTCCGCTAAATGAAAGTGACTTTTCTATGAAATCTTATGTAGGAGTATGGTGGCTTCAGTAGTGAGTGGCCTTGATTTGCTTCTCTTCTGAAATCAAATTTATCAGATAATAAAATAAAAGTAATTTAATATAGACTACATTTATTATTAAGCATACACATATAGTTGAGACAATCTAAGAACCAAAGAAGTTTCAAAACAACATTAGATGAATCTAATATGGTACTAAAGATAAAAAACAATAACCATCAGTTAAAAATTAAGATTAAAGTAAAATTTGCTAAAAATGTAATGGAAAGAAAAAATGCAGATGTGTGTGAACACAGTGAAAAAGGAAAAACAAAAAAAACAAAGAGGAAAGGAAGATTATCACAAAAGGAGAAATACATTTAAAAAATTAGGTGACTATATGAAGGGAAATAAGAACAGTTATTTAAAGAAATAGTGTAGAACTGAAATACTACTCAAAATGTAATAAATAGAAAGAAAGGGGAAGCATGAAGACTTGGAGACTGGTTGTATACACCAGAGAGGAAGGGTCAGTTGAATATATGAACTCTTAGCTATGGTTTACATTAGTGCTGAGCCTGGACTGTACATATTTGATGTCTTCACTTTTGTAGTTTTCTTCTTTGTACTCCAGTGGTTTCTGCTGCCCATCCTTAGTTTTGTAATCTGGCTGAGCTAGTTCTCTGGTTCTCTCCTCTTCCTGAGATGCTCTAGAGGGTATCACCTGCATGGTCACTAATGTTCTTGGCAGGGGCATATTTTTTAAATGCATTGAGAGTGTGGGAAGAAAGCACACTACTGATATAAAAAGCTTTTGGACTTCTACAATATGATATTAACCATACTGCTGGAGGGGCACAGCCATGGATGGCAAACGACTGGAACATCATAGTTCTACAATTCTACATCAGTAACACTAGTAAATGGCTCTAAGGTTGATAAACAGACTGAGCTTAAATATAGCACCATCAAATTCCTGGGTTACTCAGTCGATGCGCTCTGTCTCCAGCCTCAGAACAGGACTGTGTTGACCCATGCATGTCACTTCCTCAACTAAGCTTCCTGCTGTCTAAATTCTCCAGCTTCTTGGTGTCCTCTTCTGTGTCACAATGATGCCCCGTGCTGTCTCTCAGCTCAGCACTGTAGCAGGTTGAATTTGGCTCCTGGACTTTAGTTGTCTCTCAGGACACAAGTGCATCTCAGTTTTAACAATAGGGTCTTTCATAAGATTATGTCTGGACACTGTCTTTTGAGTTATACAAAGTGATAATCTAGGATTCTCTCCATTGCTGACATATTCACTGCCTTACCCAAACCCACAATTACCAGAACCATTTGCATTCCCTGTTTGCTGAGGCTCTGGCGTCCTCAGCTCTGACCAGGGAAGCTGTGTTTAGCTTCACTCACTTTCCACCTTTGACATTTTGGTGGCATGTTGTCTGTTTCTTTTTCTCCACTTCCCAGATAGCCTATCACTACCTTCATGAATTTTCAAAGCTCATTCTCTTTTTGGAATGAAGTGTATTTTTTCTGATTTCAACTATTCTTCACTGGAGCATGTGGAGGCCATCCCAATCATTTATAACCTTATTACTTAAACACTGCTGACATTTCCTTGCATGAAGTTGCTGACATTTTAATGTCTATATTGACAAATTCATAGCACATGAATACATACGAATATATGAATGCATAAACATGAATACAAATTGAAACCTGGAGGCACATTTATTTTACACATTGCTTTTTTATTTAACAATGTATATTTTGCCCATTTTCCTAAATATTTCTAAAGAACATGGCTTTTAATACCCATAGAATTTCCCATTATATTTGTTCTTCTATTTGAGGTTTTCATATTTTGGGACATTTTTATTGTGTTCATTTCTTTTTGTTTTTAAACCAGCTCTGTAATTAACCTCCTGATGGATAAACATTTTACATTGGTACCTGTTATTTCCTTTTCATATGTAATTAAAAGGGAAGTTTCTTAGAAAAAGTATATTTTTGATAGTATTGCTACAGATGACAAAAATAATTGTCCCATGCCTGCTCCAAAGGCAATTGCTATTTGTACTCTCTTAAGAAGGTTAAAATGACCTATTTGTATGTTCAGCAGCTTTAGTTTTAATATCTTTCAAGATCAGAAATTTGAGAATTAAAACAAATCAGCATTTACTATGAATTGTTTCTTGATAGGTAGGCTATAATATTATTATTTGCATGCTTTGTTTTTCTTTAATTTGGAACAGGTGTTTTGTGGCTTTTGTTTATTGATAAATATAAATATTATATTTTTTTAATGGGTATGTTTTACAGGGCTATTTTCTTGTATGCTTGCATTTACATATCTGATGTGTGTGTGTGTAAGCAATCATGAGTGTGTGTGTGTGTGTGTGTGTGTGTGTGTAAGCAATCATGAGTGTGTGTGTGCACATATGTGGGGGCAAAAAGCTGATGCCAGGATGTCTTCCTCAGCCTTATGTTTTCAATACAGAGTCCCTTCCTGTACCTAAAGCTCACTGATTTGGCTAGTCTGGCTGGTTGCAGGGATCCAGGGATATTTCTGCGGCACCTTCCCCCGCTTTTACATGAGTGCATGCACACTCAGATTCTCCCACCTGTACAGCAAGCACTTTACTCACTGAGCTGAATCCCTAGCTCCTGTAACACCCACCCAATACTTGCATATAACGAAGGTCATATTCCATAGATATGCAGAATAAAATAACATATGATATTGCATGAATACACATGAGACAGAGAAGTCTAGGCCAGCAGTTCTCAACCTGTGGGTCACAACCCCTTTGACAAACCTCTGTCTTCAAAAATATTTATCTTATGACTCATAACAGTAGCAAACTTACAGTTATGAGGTAGCAAAGGAAAATAATGTTATGGTTTCGGTCACCACAACATGAGGAACTGCATTAAAGGGTTGCGGCAATAGGAAGGCTGAGAACCAATTGTTCCTAGACAAAGCAATATATTCTTTTTCAAATCTGAGTGTGTAGTATGGATAATGACAAGGACATAGACTGTGGAATTCACTAAACCTATGGTTTAAATAGCAGCCTTTTTTCAATTGAAAAATATTTTTTATTAAAATTATTTATTTTATACACCACTCCCAGTTTCCCCTCCCTCCTCTCTTCCCATTCCCTCACCCCACCTCCTTTCTACCCCCTCATCCTCTCCTCAGAAAGGGTAAGGCCTCTCATGAGAGTCAACAAAGCATGGCACATCTTTTTGAGGCAGGGCGAAGTTCCTCCCCGCTGTATCGAGACCAAACAAGGTATTCCTCCATAGGAAGTAGTTTCTAAAAAGCCAGCTCATGCACCAGGGACAGATCCTGGTCCCACTGCTAGGGGCCCCACAAACAGTACAAGCTACACACTATCACCCACATGTAGAGGGTCTAGGTCGGTGCCATGCAGGCTCCTAGCTGTAGGTCTGGAGTCCATGAGTCCCCATGAGCTCAGATCAGCTGTCTCTGTAGATTTCCCTATCATGGTCTTGAATCCCCTTGCTCATATAATCCCTCCTCTCTCTCTTCAACTGGACTGTCAGAGCTTGGCTCAGTTCTTGGCTGTGGATCTCTATATCTGCTTCTATCAGTTACTAGATGAAGGTTCTATGATGACAATTAGGGTAGTCACTATTCTGATTACAGGAGAAGGCTGGTTCAGGCACCCTCTGCACTATTCCCAGGAGGTGTAGCTGGGGTCATCCTTGTAGATTCCTGGGAGTTTCTCTGGTACCAAGTTACTCCCTAACCCCATAATGGCCCCCTCTATCAAGATATCTCTTTTAATTGCTCTCCCTCTCTATCCCTCCCCCAACTTGACCATCCCTATCCCTCATGTTCCTATCCCCCATCCCTTCCCCTCTACCTCTGCACCCCTGCTCCCCAGTTTACCCAGGAGATCTCATCTATTTCCCCTTCCTAAGGTGATTCATGTGTCTCTCTTAGGGTTCTCCTTGTTACCTAGCTTCTTTGGGGCTGTGTGGATTGTAGCCTGGTTGTCCTTTGCTTTATATCTAATATCCACTTATAAGTGAGTACATACTTGTTCCTCTTTCTAGATCTGGGTTACCACACTCAGGATGATTTTTTTTCTGGTTCCTGTGGTGATATATTATGTACCATAATAAAATTTGCCTGAAGATCAGAGAATAGAACAAGACACAAGTTTAAACATAGATGCCAGGAAGTGGTAGCATACACTTTTAATCCTAGCACTCGGGAGGCAGAGATCTGCCTAGATCTCCGTGAGTTCAAAGCTACCTTGGACTACATGAAATTGACTACTCAGTCTAGGAGAGAAACAGAGCCAGGCAGTGGTGGCACACACCTTTAATTACAGTACTTGGCAATCACATGCCTTTAATCTCAGCACTTGAGATCTCATGCCTTTGCTTGGAAAGCACACATGCCTTTAATCCCAGGAAGTAATGGCTGGGCATAGAAAGGTATATAAGGCAGGAGGAGACAGGAACTAGAGTCTTTTCAGGCTGAGGAGTCCTAGAGGTAAGACACAGAAGTGGCTTCTTCCTTTACCTCTCTGATCTTTTAGCATTTTCCCCAATATCTGGCTCTTAGATTTTATACTAAAAGACTTTTATAGATTTCTAGCAACAGGTTCCATCCATTTGCCTGCAAATTTCATGATGTCATTTTTTTAACACTAGGTAATACTTCATTGTGTAAATGTACCATGTTTCCTTTATTCATTGTTTGGTTGAGGGGCATCTAGGTTGTTTCCATGTTCTGGCTATTATGAATAATGTGCTATGAACATAACTGATTAAGTGACTTTGTCGTATGAGTGAGCATCCTTTGGGTATATGCCAATATATATATATATACATACATACATACATACATATATACATACATACATACATACATACATACATATATACATACATATATATACAGAGTTGGGTCTTGAGGTAGATTGATTGCCAATCTGCTGAGAAATTGCCATACTCATTTTCAAAGTTGCTGTACAAGTTTGTGCTCCCACCACAGGCTGTCATTAGCATTTTTGATCATAGCCATTCAACAGGTATAAAATGGTATCTCAGAGTCATTTTGATTTTTGTTTCCCTGATAACTAAGGCTGTTGAACAATTCTTTAAGTGTTTCTCTGCCATTTGAGAACTTCTGTTGAGAATTTTCTGTTTAGATCTGTACCCAACTTTTTAACTGGATTATTTGACATTTTGATGTCTAGTTTCTTGAGTTCTTTATATATTTTGGAGATTAGCCCTCTGTCAGATGTAAGGTTGGTGAAGATTTTTTCCCATTCCATAGACTGCCATTTTGTCTTATTGACAGTGTTGTTTGCCTTACAGAAGCTTCTCAGTTTCAGGAGGTCCCATTAATTAACTGCTGCTCTCAGTGTCTGTGCTACTGGTATTATATTTAGGAAGTAATCTCCTGTGTGAATAGGTTCAAAGCTGTTTCCCCTTTGTTCTTCTATCATGTTCAGTGTGACTGGATTTATGTTGAGGTTTTTGATCCACTTGGACTTCAGTTTTGTGCAGGGTGATAGATAGTATCTATTTGCATTCTTCTACATGCTGCCATCCAGTTATGCCAGCACCCTTTACTAAAGATGCTTTCTTTTTTCCATTGTATATTTTTTGGCTTCTTTATAAAAAATCAGATGTGTGTGGATTTATGTTAGGGTCTTCGATTCGATTCCATTGATTCATGTGTGTGTTTATGCCAATACCAAGCTGTTTCTATTACTACAGCTCTATAGTAGAGCTTGAAGTCAGGGATGGTGATGCCTCTGGAAGTTCCTTTATTATACAGAATTGTTTTGGCCATCCCGTGATTTTGTTTTTCCATATCAAGTTGAGTTTTGTTCTTTGCAAGTCTGAGAAGAATTGTGTTGGGATTTTGATGGGAATTGCATTGAATCTGTAGATTGCTTATGGTAAGATGGACATTTTTACTATGTTAATCCTACTGATCCATGAGCATGAGAGATCTTTCCATTTTCTGATATCTCCTTCAGTTTCTTTCCTCAAAGACTTAAAATTCTTGTCATGCAGATCTTTCATTTGTTTGGTTAGAGTTGCTCCAAGATATTTTATATTATTTGTGACTATTGTAAAGGGTGTTGTTCCTCTGATTTGTTTCTCAGCCCATTTATCATTTGTATATGGGGGGCTACTGATGTTTTTGAGTTAATCTTGTATCCTGCTTATCAGCTGTAGGAGGTGTTTATCAGCTGTAAAAGTTCCCTTGTAGAATTTTCGGGTCACTTATGTATACTATACCATCTGCAAATAGTGAACGTTTGACTTCTTCCCTTCCAATTTGTATTCCCTTTATCTCCTTTTGTTGTCTTATTGCTTTATGTGGCTGAAGTTTTCCTGTGTCCCGACTGGCTGGCAGTCGGGACAAATCTCTCTCACTCGCCAGTCCCGCAGCCACTCAGACCCAAGTAAACACAGAAAGGTTTATATTAATTACAACTGCATGGACATGGCTCAAGCCTTTTGCTGGCTAGCTTTTGTATCTTAAATTAGCCCATAACTATTAATCTATATGTCACCACATGTTCTGTGGCTTTACCTGTATCCCATTACATGTTGCTCCTTGGGCAGCTGGCTGGCATCTCTCTTGGCCTTCTACCTGTCTCTCCTTTTGAATTTCCCACCTGCCTCTAAACTGCCTTGCCATGGGCCAGACGACTTTATTTATCAACCAATCAGAGCAACACATATTTGCAGTGTACTGAAAGACATTCACCCATCAGCTTTAGCTAGAATTTCAAGTACTATGTTGAATAGATCTAGAGTGGACAGCCATGTCTTGTTTCTGATTTTAGTGGAATTGCTTTGAATTTCTCTCCATTTAGTTTGATGTTGGCTGTTAGCTGTTGGCTTACTGTATACTGCTCTTATTATGTTTAGATGTGCTCCTTGTATCCCTGATCTCTCTGGAACCTTTATCATGAAGGGGTGTTGGATTTTGTCAAAGGCTTTTTCAGCATCTCATGATATGATCAATTTTTTTTCTTTCAGTTTATATGGTGGATTACATTGACATATTTTTGTATTTTGAACCATCCCTGCATCTCTGGGATGAAGCCTACTTGATCATGGTAGATGTTTCTTTGGTGTGTTCTTAAATTCAGTTTGCCATTATTATATTGAGTATTTTTGCATCAATGTTCATGAGGGAGACTGGTCTGTAATTCTCTTTCTTTGTTGCATCTTTGTGTAATTTGGGTATCACGGTAACAGTGGCCTCATAGAAAAAGTCTGGCAATGTTCCTTCTGTTTCTATTGTATGGAACAAGTTGAGGAGTATTGGTATTAGCTCTTTTTTTTACATTCTAGCAGAAATCAAATAGAAGTCTTTCACTCAGGTCACTTTCTCAGTCTGTTTTCTTGCAATGTGGTAAAGATGAGATGTAGCCATTTATGTAAAATCAAGCTTAGAAGCTGACATATGATAAAAAGTCATGAATATTAACTACCACTTTTCTTATTAAATTGTTTTTTGTGTGTAATGGTTATTGTAGTATTTAGAAAGTACAATAGTTGTTTAATAAACATAGTGAACACCAGTAAAGTTCTACTGGATCAATAGAATAGTCAAGTAATTCAGCTTTGAAATAATATTTAACAAAATTTAAAGAAAACTTTGTTTCTCCCCTTACAAATGCATTCCATTTCCAAGTGACTCAATGTATAAATAATAATACACTCAATTAGTTTTTATTTCCCAAGCCCTGGGTTGGGTGCAAGTCTCACTTTCCCTGTCAGCAAAGGAAGAATAACTAAGAGGAAATAATTTTCCACATTTAACACCTTTCTAATATAAAACTCATGACATGTACTCTCATAAATACTTGAACAGGTTTTCCAGGAAGTCTGGTGGAGAGGGTGACCTCATCTATACAATCCATGCTCCAGTTTGAAATCCCACTTCCTACTGATGAAGATTGCTACACACGCTGACTTTAATGTTCAGAATTGCCTTGAGTTAGCTCCTGCCCAGTCTGTCTTTCTTTTCAGCATTCTCATCTATAGATACAGAGAAGGAGAGAAATTTGCAAGAAACATCAAAGCATTTCTAATGATTGCAAGGAGTACTTTGTCCTTTGATTGACAATAGCTTTGGAGAGTTATTGAATCAAACATTTTGCTTGTGTTTTTATTTCTTTGTTGATTTTGTTGGACCTTGTAAAATCTGTTACTAGTCATTTCCCAGCAGTCCTTTGCGACAGTGGGATTCACTCCCATTCCGTGGATATTTTCTCTCCATGATACTGCCTTTGCCTTGGCAGCTTCTGTGGATCCATAAATAATGTCACTTTAATATTTCCATATTGATTGGGACATAGCAGAAGCTTGCCTGTGTCCACTACTCTCAAATCTTTTTCTCATTTGTAGAGAGCTTTCTCTGTGCTCTCCACCCACTTTCTTCAAAGATGAAGTGGAAGATAAATTGTCCTTTTTCTAGCTGTTTCTGTCCCTTCAATTTTCTGTCTTGGAGACAGACAGCTTTCCATTTTACTTAATGTATTTTTATTCCTTCTTGTCCAGGGAATCAAAAGAAAATTCTTCCGTTTTAGACGTAACTGTCCATTTTCTTCTTCTGATTTTAATTTTACTTGAGTTAATCTTTTTCCATGTAAGAGTTTCTACACTCTCTTCTTTTTTTAGGTAAGCTTAATTATTACAAAATTTACTCTTATTGATAGTAATTTGAAGGATATTGAAATGGACAGTAGAAAATAATCTTCTATAATATATAGTTTCATCTATTTTTCCTTATCTAAAAATGAAATCTACATTTTATATTTTTATTTATGTTTATTATATATTCTTTGTGAACTGATTTTTATATTTTTTGCATCAGATCAAGAATTTTTTCTCATATATACATATATGAGAAAGGTTTTCACACACACACACACACACACACACACACACACACACACACACACACTTATTTATCTTTATTTTCATCCTAGAAGCTCAGATCTTTGAAGAGCCTGGATAATTTATAAACTTCTAAGGATTTGTCATTGAGATATTTGATATAATGTTAGCTATAACTTATCCAAATGTTAATATACCAAAATATAGAGCACAGCAGAATAGTAGGAACAGAAGGAAGAGAAAATGATAAATCAAAGCATAATAAACATTGTTGTCTAATAAAAATAGATGTCTTAGGAATTGAATCAGTAAGAGAAAGAATGTTAGGAAAATATCGATTTTTTTGGGATGTTAAATTTAAGACAACTCTATCCTTATTGTATTTTTGGTTTCATGTATACATCAACCAAATCACAGGAGGAAAGTGGAGTGTATGCACTGGGGTTAATTACAAACCTGATTAGCTGCTGCTGGTGGTGCCTGACTGTGGTCACTCCAATTACAGATAATGAAGTTGTACACTCCAGACTTCTGTTGATTATCTATTTATCTATCTATCTATCTATCTTTCCTTCCTTCCTTCCTCCCTTCCTTCCTTCCTTCCTTTCTACCTGTTTATCTATCTAAACATTTATTTATCATCTATGTTTTCATATGCAGTTACTGATTATCCAATCATGTCTAATAATAAGTTATGAGACCTTCATCATTCCACAGGTACCCTACCCATACCTTTTCAAAGAAGATTCTGCATGGGGGGGGGCAGACAAGAATGTAAACACAGACCTTGGTGGCTTTGTGCACTCAGTCTGTGGGCATTGCATTATATACTTTGGTCCAGTTATATTTTTACAAGGCTAGTCATGCTTCTATCCTGTCTGTGCAATGAGATCTCCTTAAAAACTCCAAAGCAAAATGTTTGGTGAACTTCTGATAGCTGGACAGTTGGAAATTCCTGGAGATTAGCACTTCCGGAGGGAACAAAAGTCCTGGGCTCTTCTCCCAGACTTCACCTTATGCATTTTTTCATCTGTAGCCTTTCTAAGTGGGTTATTGATACCCATATTTTTATTCAGTCATACAATGGCTGGTATCTGAAGTGAAGAGGGGATTCTTCAGGATTGAGGCCTCAATTTGTGAGGTCCCACATGTTAACCAGAAAGATAGTGTTAGGACTCAGTTATATTAGGAGATAGGCAGCCAGTATTTTCCATAGAATTGCCTGGTTGGTGTGTAAGGGAAATCATTTAGAGTCAAAAAATGTCTGTGTTTAGAATGTGGAACAGGAGATGTTTAATGAGACTCAGACTTGATTTTCCTTTGATATCTTCAGATGCTTTAGCCATTACTCAAACAGGTCATTAAAATTTAAATTTATTCAAATTAAATGATATTAACAATTAACTTCTTTGGCTGTGTTAACCACATTTCAAGTGCCCAGAACAGGTGACTAATGACTGTGACACTAAACAGAACAGAGTAGGAATTCTGGCATAGGACATTCTGAAAGACTCTGTTTTGGTTCTGAAATTTTGAGACGTCATCTGAAATGCATAGGAAAGTAGTAACAAAATTATGGACTTCTTAGTAAATAATCATTACTAAAAATATAAGAAATAGCACAAAGAAGGAAAAATCCTTGTGTCCTCTCTTTTTTACTTCTAATGGCAATCATCCTAAAACAGTCTAGGCCAGTGGTTAGCATATTTTTGAATATTTATCACATAGGAATATAGTAAAAAAAATACACTTTTGTGCTTTACAAGTTTTATATGAATGATATTGATTTGCAATTCTTGTTGTTATGGTAAAGGTTTCCAGTTCATCTCTGGATTTAACCACACTGATGCAAACAGTCTTAGACCATATCTACAATCTGTACATTCATCTACCTGTTCTGTATCATTTTCCGTACATATATCTGCTTTCTGTATGATGGTCTACTAGGATCCTCATGATGAGATCTTCATGTGAAATTTTTTATAGGCTCTGTTAGAAAATCCACCTGTCTCAGGTTTGAAAAACTTCAGATATACAGATTGCAAACCTTTCAGTAAAGTACACAGTCTCCTCCTTGGTGCTGGTTGAGGCCCCACCATGTCCTCCCTTCAGTCAGGAAGCCTCTGGGGTATCTGTAGCTTGCAAGCTGATGAAAGTGTGAGGGCAGAAAGCAGAGTTAGAGCATCCCAGAGCATCTGAGGGAGGGGGGCTTTTTGTTATGCTGCTTGCTGTCTGTTCCCTAAGTAAATGAGTCTCTATGTAAATTGAGTCCCAAGGTATAGTTTGCAAAACATTCACTCATTTCTTCAGGAGGAAAATGAGTCACCAAGCTTATATCAAAATTTCCACTCCACCTGAATATCTTTAGCTGCTATCTTTTGATGTTCTGGTTTCATACATTTAAAAGTAATGCTTGGATCCTAACTAGGGAGCCTGACAGCTGGCATTAGGTCTGTTTCTCCTTCCTTTTGCCTCTTACTTGAAAAAGACTCTGTCCTCTGTGGAATGTGAAATCAGCCTGGTTCTTTTTTTCTTTTTTCTTTTCTTTTTTTTTTTTTTTTTTTTTTGAGAATTTCGATGTAATACCAACATCCATCCTGATGTTTTAAAGAGTGTCTTTCTTATTCCTCTCCTGAGTTACAAACCAAGCTTGGTTTTTGTTGTTGTTGTTGTTTTGTTTTTTTGTTTTCTAAAAAGGCTTGCATACCATTTCAAAGACAGGGCACCTTTATTATTATTATTATTATTATTATTATTATTATTATTATTATTTGGTTTTTCGAGACAGGGTTTCTCTGTGTAGCTTTGCGCCTTTCCTGGATCTCGCTCTGTAGACCAGGCTGGCCTCGAACTCACAAAGATCCGCCTGCCTCTGTCTCCTGAGTGCTGGGATTAAAGGCATGTGCCACCACTGCCCGGCTAACAGGACACCTTTAAAAACATCAATATATTTTAATATTGCATTTCATTCTTTTCACACACAGGTTATTGGTTTAGCTAAAAGCTTTAGTAATTTGGACATTCAAAAAATTTTTGATTATACAGAGAATTTCCATGATTGATTATCATAATAGGCCTGAGGTTCATTTTCACAGATGAAATGTTCCAATAAGCCTGCAGAAAAACAGTCACAAAAGCAGATGTGTAAGTCCACTCTATTGAAGGCTGTGCATTCCCTCTGAGGATCCTCCAGTGATGGAGGCCAGTCTCCTTACATCACAGCACTTTTACTTCCCAGATAAAGCCTAAAATAGAAGTGTATTTCAGATAGTGGGAAACTGGGCATCCCTTATTCAGTCATCCATTTCCATAGTAAGAGAGGCTGGAATTCTGAGGTATATAGAGTACAGAATTTTCTAAGTACAAGTGAAATACCTAGAGAACTTTTCCTTCTGGACCTCTGATGCATTGATTGCCCTAGAGAACTTTAAAAGTGAAAAGTAACAACAATAACAACCAAAGCAAACTAAGAATTTTGCCTCATATATCTACTATTGATTTGCAAGACTAGAAGCTGTCTGCACACATAATGCATAAACACACAGATACACATACAATCTCAGAAGGTAAGCTAGCGCTTAAAATAAATTTACCTTGAAGATACATAATGAACCTTGCTAATGTTGAGATTTGACCTAATAGACATACAAGGCACAAGAAGTTAGAAATAAATATAGTGGCCAATACAAAGTGTATTGGTTGTAGTATTAAGGCAACTCCACATAGTTAAAAGGGAGGTTTATTTTGTGGGGTAACTTACAAGTAAAGGGATAGGTTACAGGGTACGGGAAAGGTGTAGCACAGTCCAGCAGTGTTCTCTGGAAAACTCGGCTCGGTCTACCTCCAGTGTCCAGGATCCAGAAATCAAGAGAGCCGGCACATCCAGATCTCTGGTCTTAAGGGCTCCTGTCTCGGCCATGCCTTGTAGGTGTGACAGTTACCAAAACCTCAATGGGGGTAGTACTTCCAGGTCAAAGCTGGGACAGCTACCTACTACAAAAGTGGGAACATGTAAGGAAATTTTAATATCAGTCTATGAATCCAAACAGCACAGGGCAAGTCTTCCATGTAGAGGAGAGTAATAGAGAAACCTGCATCCTATAAGAAGAAAATGTGGAAAACTTTCTTGGCACTAGTTGGAAAAAAGTAAGGTTCTTTTGAAAATTAATAAACAACCAGTAGCCCTTACCTAGTTATACACCCTCAAACCCTGTTAGGTTGTGTAACTTGAATTATCTGAACCAAATAATTCTAAGTGAGTAATAATGTAAATTAAGTGGCAGAATTAAATACATTTGTTGGAGAAATACTGTTTTAGTACGTACTTCAAAAAATTCCTAATTTTTAGAGAAAAGAGGCCTACAAAATTAAGAATGCAGAAAGATTGAGAACAGAATGTGAAGAGATACAGCAATTAACTAGTGACCCAAATCAGGCTTCTATACTTACATAAATAGGGCAGAGTTCTCGGAGGCAAAATACCATTAAAGATAAAATATTGAAGAAAAAGCATATTGCTGAAATGTTCAATACTGAAGAAAAAGCATATTGCTGAAATATTCAAATCATCAAAAAGGTAACTAATTATATCTATCTCTATCTATCATCTATCTATCTAAATTTCAAAATTCAAAGGCAAATTATTATTGTCAGACAGAGTTGGGCACTTCATTCATTACCAGGAGATAATACAAACAACCCCAGAACTGCAGATAAACTATATATGCACACACACACACACACACACACACACACACACACACACACACACACACACACACACACCAAGAATAAATAACCAAAAATAGTACATTTGAAAATTTTTAGTAACTCAGTTCTAAATTAAATACTACAGCAGATTGACATTGTGTAAGTACATGGAGGTCAAGGCAATTTCATTCCTGTAAGATTTATACTTTTTAAAAAGGAAAATAGTGGTCATAATTAGTCAATTAAATGCAGTTAGGAAACAAAAACAACAAGGAAAGAAATTTTCAATAAGGACATTTGCTACAGAGTCACTGAGACAACCGGAAGCATGAAAGAATGCTCTGCACTACAGTGAAGTTACAGGAAGCAGCTTCCATCTCTAACACTGCTGGGAAAATGAACAAGAAAGTGAGGAATCTCAGAAGAGAGGTGTAGCTGGAGTGGCTACAGTCCTGCCTGGCCCATGGTCAGGACAAATCTCTCCCACCCGCCACTCCCTCAGGCACTCAGACCCAACCGAGTAAACACATAGAGACTTATATTGCTTACAAACTGTATGGCTGTGGCAGGCTTCTTGTTATCTAATTCTTACATCTTAAATTAACCCATTTCTATAAATCTGTATCTTGTCACATAGCTCGTGGCTTACTGGTATTTTACATGTTGCTACTCATGGCTGCGGCTGGCAGCGTCTTCTCTGCCTCTGCCTTCCACTTCCCAGAATTCTCCTTTCTGCTTGTCCCACCATACTTCCTGCCTGGCTACTGGCCAATCAGAATTTTTATTTATCAATCAATCATCCACAGCAGAGAGGCTCTGTAGAGATACAATGTAGACCTCTAAGCAATGGCAGAGGCTTACAAAAGCATGGCAGTTGCTAGAGGGTGTTCACAAAGACTACATGAGCAGCAATCACCTATGGTAAAGAAGTCACTGAGGAAGTCATTCCTGACAATACCTGAAGGACTAGCCAGGTGCTACCAACCTCATGACTGTGAAAACACACAGGAAGAAGCAACATCCTCCTCAGTTGCATAGTTGCTACCTAACTTAGAGCCAGCTAGAGAGGCACACTTCATTTTCAGAGCCTACCAAGAACTAAGAATGGAGGATTCAACATAAGCTTCTCTATACTAGAATGAGCACAAAGAGATGAAATGGAAAGAAATAATATGGAAAAAATTAATAATGAATTTAAGAACTTTTAATTGACAAGATGACATTAGCAATACTTTAAAAATTATAAAATGGTTCAGGATTCTTGTTTTTAGGATGGTGATACTAATAAGTACAAGAATTTGATTGATAAAAATATTTAGAATATAAAAGTCAAGTATAATAAGGAAAAAGGTATTTCAAAGTCAATTGTCTTAACCTTGGGGAACATTATTCAGGATTTGTTAAAGTTATACTGAACTGTTCTATGAATTCCCTGTATGTATAAAATACTGTGCAAAGAATAGAGATTTATAGCAAAGAAAGAAGGGAGCCATCAAGGCAGTAGAGAGAGAAAATAAAGAGAACACATTTGGGATTGAAATCCTCTTTTGCCATTTACTAGCTGTGAGGCCTGGCCAGTTTACTTTACTAACTACAGGGAGCACTTTATTCTCAGGAGTAAGTAACTCCATAGCTTCAGGAAGTCCCTGAACCTGACCCAAGCATATATAAACAGTAAGGACTGTTAAGAGACACTTTTGGACAAGTGGAGCTACCTGGAGGAGGCTCAGACCAACTGAGCCACCTGTAAAGGACACTTTCTAACCTGTTGAGCTGCCTGCAGGCTGTGCAGTGCACTGTATGTTCCCAGTTTGTCATGAACTGTCACCCGTGCTGAGGTGGGCTTTGAAGACACAGTTGTCTGAGTCAATTTTGCTCGTATAAGTAATACCTCACTCAGATTCTTATAATCAACTCAAATAAAACTCATTGGGTCACCAATTTGACTTAGGTGATATTCATACTTTGATCTGTATTGTTTCCCCCTATTTTGGGCAAGAGGACATAATGTCATACAACAAATGTCTACTTTGTAGAATTTTGAGAGAATTTAATGAGATGTTTTTTGTAGCTCAGCAAATAATAATGTTAAATAAGGGATAGCTATCTTCCTACATGATATAGTCATTTATCTTTACATCTGTTTATCATATTACATACCCTTCCTATGCTAATATATTATAGACATCCTCATCTGTCCTGGTAAAGCTGGCAGTCTCATAATGGAGGGAGTTATTAACCAATCACAGGGAGAGGCATAAAAGAATACATTATGATGAATGATAAGAAAACAAGCTACAAGACAGAAGAGAAATGTCATACAAAAGTTCATATCCACTGCAGGAGTCAGGGACAGGCACCTGGGAAGAATGACAGCAGAGGAAATCCAAGATGTTTTCAGATGAGGACAGATGTGTGATGTCACTCTGTATGCTGTGAATGTATTGCTCTGATTGGTTGATAAATAAAATGTTGATTGACCAGTAACCAGGTAGGACATATAGGCGGGACAAGCAGACAAGGAGAATTCTGGGAAGAGGAAGTCTGAGTCAGGAGTCGCCAGCCAGACACAGAGGAAACAAGGTGTGAAGGCAGAACTGAGAAAAGGTACCAAGCATGTGGCTAAACATAAATAAGAATTATGGGTTAATTTAAGTGTAAGAGCTAGTCAGTAATAAGTCTGAGCTAATGGTTGAGCAGTTATAATTAATATAAGCCTCTGTGTGTTCACTTGGGAGATGCGAGTAGGAGAGATTTGTCCAGCCAGCAGGGACACAGGAAAACTTTCAGCTACAGAGGATTTCAGCCAGTGTTCAAGTTTTGGCCTCTGAATCCTAGTTTCCATGCTTGTTTTCTAGTTTGGAATTCTGTATGTAGTAATGAAGCCATGAATATGAAAGAAAGCAAGGAGGAGTATATGACAGAGTTTGGAAGGGTGGAAGGGAAGGCAAAATGATGTAATTAAAGTAATCTCAAAAATAAAAGAAGCAATAAAGCAGCTAAATTTGCCAGCTATTACCTCCCTATAAACACTGTAAAGTTCAGAAGTCTATACATTATTATGGAACTTTACATACAATAGGTGACCAGTAAACTACTATTGGTATCAGATCCACACTCAGAAAAAAATTCCAACTTCCAAATTAATTTCAGGAATACCAGTATATTATTTTCAAGTTTATAATTGTTGCTTTTTTTTTTTAAAGGAAGGAAAGGAAACTGAAAAGAATGTAGGAGCGAAAGAGGGAGCCAGAGAGTCAGGCAGTTATGGATATTTATAAGAATACATTCAAAAGTAATAATTAAGATGTATCTACAACACACACACACATATATATGTACATATATACATGTAGCACCAAATAGCCCTTTCTCCATGAATTGCCTGTTATAATCTTTCAGGTCTTTCTTATATAATCTTGACTAGAATTACTTCTGTTTCTGCAGTCAAATCCCTGGAGTCTTATGTTCTTGGCGCAAGCGAGCAGCAGTTATTGCATGTACACCTCTTCAATTCTGATTACAGCATGTCCCCACTTCCATCCCTCATAGGCCCATAAGGCAATGGGAAAGAAAGATAAAGGAGACAATGTGAAAATTTGGTTCATTTGAAAAGCAAAAGATAAAGTCAGTGTTGCATCTTGAGTTTAATCAGATATCATCACATTTCCCCCAAACTATGCAAGAAGAAATTCCCTGGATTTAGTAAGTAGCCTAAGCAGAGATGGAACAAACAATATGTTTTTAAAGGAAATTCTGTTTACTTTTGTAAAACAACTAACCATATTGATAAGGAATGTAAAGCAAGAAGAGACATTCTAAAACCTGCTCAGTAAATCTCAGATTTTGGATGTTTAATTGCATATCCCCAAAGCACTGGGTTCCCAGGAGTCAGGGAGCATCGTGAGATCTCAGCAGTTTTGTGTAGCACTTCATTTCTTCCATGGAGCACAATGGTGTGCTTCATCTTGGAACAGGTGAGAGAAAATACAGAACATGAAAGAATAATATTAGCATTGAGTAGAAGACTGAGCCAGGCAGATCTGTGAGTTCGAGCAGTGGCTACAAGTGACTCAGAAAGGCAAAGCTACGAGAGAAACTGTTCGAAAAAAAAAAAAAAACCAGATAAAAGGCAGCAGTGTTCTAGCCCTTGTAAGTGCCCCATGCCCTCTTACAGAGACAAAAGTGAGACCAGGAGAATACTTTCAGGTAAATGGAAATGATATCCACTTGTTCTCAGGATATCAGATAACACACACACACACACACACACACACACACACACACACACACACACACATCTCTACTAATTTAGATGTACTCTGAATGTGTTTGGCCTGTTATTAAAGCTGATATGGATGCATGTTGCGTCTTCAGTCAAGTGTGGGAGCATCATTTTTGGTGAATTTCAGAGTCTAGAAGTTCTTTAGCTCCTAGCTCTTCCTTCACTGTATCCATCATTGTGGATGCCTTGTGAAACACAGTTCAGGAGTAACTGACTTCAAATTAAGAGATGCCTTTGACTAGCATAGTCCCCGAATAAAATTCAACTTTCCATCCAGGAAGAAGTGAGGCATGAGTGTGTATGTATAGTATGTGTGTGCATTGCCCTACCTATGTGTGTGCGTGTGCCCAAATAGTTTCTTGTTTCTCAGTTTATAAAGAAAAACCTAGATTTTCACAAAAATATGTCCTTTTGCATATTTTCATGCATACACTTACTCAACTTTCAGCATTGATTTCCCTAGATCTGGTCCTGCCCTAAAACCATTGAACTAATCTGGACATAGCAAGGTTCTTTGTGGTTGGTCTATTACCACCCATCTGCAATCTCAGAAACCTGAAGAAGGCAGGCTTTTTTGGCTGTGCATCTCAGAAAGTGAAACAATTCCTGGCTACTCAGAGTGGACTTGGATGATTAATGAAATGAACATTTTATAGCTTTTGATATGTGAAAAGTGCCAATAGGAAAAAAAATGTTTCTTCATTTACTCAACAACTTTTTAACACACAACTCCTGTGATCAAGACACTGTACATGTTTTTGTTTGTTTGTTTTGTTTGTTTTTTTGAGACAGGGTTTCTCTGTGTAGCTTTGCGCCTTTCCTGGAACTTGCTTTGGAGACCAGGCTGGCCTCGAATTCACAGAGATCCACGTGGCTCTGCTTCCTGAGTGCTGGGATTAAAATTGTGTGCTACCACCACCCAGCCCACTGTACATGTTTTTATAGATGGAAACTCTGTTTGCTCCACCACATGAGCATCTACGTACCCACAAGTATTTGACATTAAAATCATTCCATCCATTTGTTTCCTTGTCTGTATACTTTATATATTACATTACATGGCTGCTCTTCTTTTCTATTTCCCTATGTACTCAAAAGATATACAACCAGTATCTCAGGGTATTGTCTGAACACTGAAATAAATACAGGACTATTTACAATTGCCAAGATGTGGAAACAACCTATGTATTCATCAGTGTAGACACAAACTTAGTGTGAGGGCAGTTGTTTCACATTATCTCTGGTCCTGGATTCAATTCCTAGAATCACCAGAAAGAAAGATGAATTATGCTAGACCTACACAATAAAAAGTCTGAGTTCAGAAAAAGGATATGTTCCCATTGGAATAATATGGGTGAACCCAGAAGTCCCAACACCATGTGATAAGTTGGACTGAAAAATCTATCAGTATATATAGTCTCAGTTTTATGTGGAATCTGAAAAGTTAAACTCATACATACAAACTACTCTTATTTGTCTTATTGCCAATGGCAACCCCATCACTATTTAGATTAGGTTATGAAAGAATGTGCAGTTCCCCCTCCTTCCCCGCATCCTCTTTGTCCCTCTCTCTCAATCACAAGTCTAGACTAGAACACTCTCACAATCTCTCATTTACTTCTGCTCAGGAAAGATAGCTACTATGTTGGGAGCTGCCTTATGAAACAAGCCCATTGATGGAATACTGAAAGCAGTCTCAGAGGAACTTAATCCATCCAAAAATTTTGTAAGTTGGCTTAGAAATGAATAAATCTTGTCTGAGATTTGAACTAACTGCAGACCAAACTAACAAATTAAGTGGACACATGTGACAGATCACAAACTAGATCATCTACTTATGCATTCATATTGCATTTCTGGCACACAGAAATTGTGAGATAAATTAGGCATTTTGTACCACTCTGTTTTGATATGCTTTGATAATTGCTCTAATTCTGTACTTGCAGCTTTTGTCTCATGGGGTAATTTATTAATTAATCAAGTATTTACTGGTTGTCCAATCTTTCTGTGAGGTGCTGTGCTGGGAAAAATGCAGTAGAGAGGAAAAGAGGACAGAGAAACAGCATAACATAATGTTGCCATTACCAATCAGTCTAGAATTATATTTGGGTCCTCATTTCTATACTTAGTAGCTGAGTGTCCTCTGAATCAGTTGTTAATATCCTCAGACATGATTTCCTATCTGTGAAATGGGAATAATGGCAGTATTTATCCCACAATGTTTTGTATGGAGTCTATGACAATAGGCACAGGAGGCACTAAACATAGCAAGAGACAGATAATGATCTTGAAATTGATACAGTCATTACTTTTCAAATTATGCTCTTAGTCACTGAAACCAGATCATTTGCAGGAAGCATTTCCACTGGAAATTTGTGCTTATTGCGGCACGCCTTACGCTGCTTTACCAACATGCTCCTGCTGAGGGCTTTTACAGTAGAAAACCAACTGGACATGAGCTGAGGTTTGAATCTGCAGCTAGCATCAAGACTGGAAAAAAGGTTGTGATGAAATTTTGTAGGAATTGACCCTACATGCAGTGGGTCTTCAGGCACTTAATAGTGATAAAGGAGAGCTAGGGCTGGTCCTCAAGAAGCAATTTAGAGAAATTTGTGTTTTATTCAATGAGGCTTGCAAAAGTCCAAGACAGAAATTGGCTACATTGCAATTCTAGCTAGATCATTAACAACAATAAATTTGAACAAATCATTTCAATTTTTCCTTGATCTGTTATGTCTCTATCTGATATACACTTATTTGTATTATATATAATTTTATGTAATTATAAAACAATATTATTCCTTGAGGTTTTAACAACCATTCTTTGCATTATATGTTTCTCCTTCCTTCTTCTCTCTGATTGACCTTGAATCCCCTCCACACTTTTTCTATATCTCCTTCATATCACCTGTATCCTGCTATTTTCCTCTCTAGGCTCCCACTGTGGTCCATTTTTACTTATATGGTTCCTGTGATTATTTTGGGTAACTTACTCATATCTACAGATTTGGAGCTAGGAACCTCTGATGAGAGAGAACACTCAACGTTTGTCTTTCTAGGTCTGGTTACTTCTCTCAGTAGAATTTTTTTTAGTTCCATCCATTTATCTGAAAATTCCATGATTTCACTTTTCTGTATAGCTGAATAGTATTTCATAGTGTAAATTCATCACATTTTCATTATTCACTCATTTGTTGAAGGACATGTAGCTTCGTTCCATCTTCTAGCTATTGTAGAGTGACAATGAACCTTGCTGACCAAGCAGTATCTGTGGAGTAGGAGGTGGAGTCCTTAGGGCATATCCCAAGGAGTGTTATAGGTGGGTCATATAGTAGACTTAGGTTTACATTTTTAAGAATTCTCTACATTGGTTTCCAAAGCGGCTGTACCAGTTTGTAATCCCAAACTGCTGACTAAGGCTTGCCTTTTCCTCACATCCTCTCTAGCATTTGTTGTCAGTTGTTTTGTTGATCTTTGCCCTTCTATCTGGGTGAGATGAAATCACAACGTCCTTTAACACCAGTACCAGGCATGAGGACCCTCCCTCTGAGTTGTAGTTAGGATTGGCCAAACGAACCCCCAAACAATATCTGCTACTACTATTGTCCGTGGTCGCCTCTCAGAAGTTGAAGGTAAGTCCCTATTACTGAAGACACTGCACACTTCAGACACAGGATACTGAAGCCTAGCATCTAACCCCAAAGCCTCCTTCCTGTGACTAGCTTTCCATCCCAAAAATTACTATGCAAGCTGCTCAGAGAGGGAAACAATCCACGGTCTTGTCTATCTTTGATGCCTATGAACCACAGCATTGACAAGCTTGGCAGGATATCTCTAAACGTGTGCTAATGGCACTCACCAGCTGGTGATAACCAGAAGCCATCTAAGTGAACCTAAGGCCCACGCAACAGGAGGGAAATCATATCTGGCTGGAAGCTTAGCTAACAATCCAGATCAGTGAGGTCATGAATCTTGGAAAGAACCTAATATTACCACTGTACTAGACCAGTATAATTGCATTCTCATATGTATTCTTATACACACAGATCAACGTAGCTCTCACCAATCATCAAAGAAGCCTTTTTTTTTTTTTTTAGTAGCAAAGTTAAGCCATTACAGGAAACCACAACTGGTCACAATGCAGAGATCAATGGATCATAGGGAGTCCAGTCCCAACGGATACATGTACAACACAACTCTTGTACCTAAGCCTCAGGGAATATCATGGAAGAGGGGGTGGAAATAATGCAAGAGCCAAAGGACCAGGAAGTCAGATGTGACATTATGTATCCTGGAAATGACAGGAAAACTGCACCCATGATAACTCAACCATATGGCTGTCTAAACGAGACCTGAGCAATGACAATAATCCTACCTTTAGACAAAGTACTACAGGCAGCTAATGACTGCTGAGAGAAGGAAAGTCATATACTCCTAAGGACGAGCCTCCAATTGGTTATCCAAAGCAAAGTGGTCATTTCTGAAATCTCACACACACACCACTCTCTCTCTCTCTCTCTCTCTCTCTCTTTCTCTCTCTCTCTCTCTCACACACACACACACAAAGAGAGAGAGAGAGAGAGAGA
The DNA here is from genome assembly GCF_004664715.2 of Peromyscus leucopus. Classification (NCBI taxonomy): domain Eukaryota; kingdom Metazoa; phylum Chordata; class Mammalia; order Rodentia; family Cricetidae; genus Peromyscus; species Peromyscus leucopus. Next base: position 29,819,755 of record NC_051079.1, on the reverse strand, counting down.
GAGAGAGAGAGAGAGACAGAGACAGAGACAGAGACAGAGACAGAGAGAGACGTAAGACGAATTGCTAAATGGTCTTATTAATAAAATCCCAGAGCCAGATATGGGGGAAAAACTGAGAGGTCAGAAAAGCAGAAAGAAACTAGCCACATTCTTACCACTTGGAAAACCTCAGCCAAAGAGCCCTACTTCCTGTATACCCATGCCTATATGCCTGTCTGTTCTGCATCTCACTTCCTCTCTCCATCCAGCTACATCACTTTCTGTCTGTCTGTATGAAACTCCAGACCTCTATGGTTAGTTCTGGTATTAAAGGTGTGTGTCACCATGCCTGGCTCTGTTCCCCAGTGTGGCCTTGGACTCACAGAGTTCCAAGTGGATCTCTGCGTCCTGAATGCTAGGATGAAAGGTGTGTGGAACTAATGTCTGACTCCTATGCTTAATATAGTGGCTAGCTTTTTCCTTTGATCCTCAGATAAGCTTTATTAATGTGCACGATATTTTGGGGGACAAAATATATCAACACACACACACACACACACACACACACACACACACACACAGGCTCAGTAGGGTGTGTGTGTGTGTGTGTGTATAATAACAATAAGAAAAGAAAAAAGGGCCATACATTTGAGAGTGAGTGTGGTATAGAAGTGGTTGGAGGGAGGAATGGTAAAGGGGATAGATATATAATTATATTTTAATTATAAATAAATGCACACAACTTAAAAAATATAACTAATTTCTCATAAACCCTTACTGAAACTCAGAAAATTAGAAAGATGCAATATAACCACTCCAAATCAATCTTACATTATATTTTTACAATTAAGATTTTGTTATATCTAGTTTGCTTTTCAACAATTAATGTATCATGTTCCTGCCATTGGTAGGCCATATGTATGTATGTATGTATGTATACATATATATATGTAATTTTAAAATATGAAGAATGCAACTGAGTGCAGTGTAGCATCCTCCCTTTCTTTCTTAATCCTCTGCCTTTGTGAGACTAACCTTTAGAAAGTTTTTGTTAATAAGGTACTTAACATGACACCAATAGCAGTACTATGTAATAAACAATTATTTAAATGTGTTATTTTCCTTCAACAGCATTTAGGTACTTGCTTTAAGGGATAATCTGATAGAACTAATATACTCAGGCATTATATAGTTTTAATGTATTTCAAAGTAGGATGTACAAGTTTGTGCTTCGTATATTAACGTCTGAGCATAGCATTCCTTCAAGTGTCATTTTGAGCTTTCAGATATAGAATCCCAGGTACAAGTTAGAAATGACTGTACAGATTCGTGCTAGGCAGTAAGGTCTAACTGTTTATTTTGGGCCTACTTTTGGGACAAGTATGGGTTATGATAGACAGCTGCACTTGTAGTATGTAAAGGGATTTTCCTTGGGTATTCTAAGTTTTTCCAATTCAATAGATAGCAAAATTTGAGGTTCTTTCATAAAATAGAAACTGTGTAAACGTTGCTGATGTACGACTGACTTCATAGAGCTGATAGAAATAAAAAAGGAAGATATGCACACACACATACACACACACAATGCAGAAGGGAGATAGTTTTTCTTTTAGCCATATCTTCTCTGTATTTGAAAGCATATGCTATATTTCCATTGTAAATGAGAATATTTTGATTAGATATGAACATCTATGTAAGAAAATGCACCAACAGGATAAAATATCTATCAGGCAACAATAGATACCATTATTGGAAGGAATGTCTGCCTGTCTTTCATATATATATAGTCTTGCTAACTCTGATTCAACCACAGTAAATTCTAAAATACATGTCAGCTTTCCCACAATTTATATAAAATGAAACTCATTGGAGAGATAACTCCTGAATGTCCATATGATTTCATGCTTCTGTCTCAAACTTAGATCTAATGTTAGTATCAGTTTCTCATACCGTATCCAAGGGAGATGACGACAGGATGTGCCAGTTCAGAATGAATGTGTCCCTGTGCCTAGTGTTTCTGATGGATCTTACTGTGCTTCTGCATTCAGAAACCACCATTTCCTGTGATCACAATAAACAAAAAAGGAGAGAAATAATCTTTGCTTCATTGAGCACTGCTTCTTAAAATTATTTGTATGTTCAAATTTTATTAGTTAATATTTATGTCACACATTATTATGTACAGGGGTTGAATGTATGCTGTTCCTCAAATGAGCATGGTAGTTAATGGAATGTGTTTGGTACTGGGAGATTTCAAACCAAATAATGATTTTTATCCTTTGTTCTTCTGCAATTGCTTTTCCTAGCAATCACTTTTTAGCATTTAGGGATGGAGATGTGTACTTGAAGACATTGCAAGTTGGCATCAATGTATAGTGAGTGCAGAGCCACAGCAAGATCACTGGCACATAGACCTCATCTGTGAATACCATTGGAAAAGACCATGACATTGTTGTTCGGATTTATGAGACAGTTAGGGATGATAATACTTGTCTTCCAAACAGAGAAGTATGGCCAGGTGGATGTGTTTTACACACAGCAAAGGAATGAGTGTCCAAGAATCAGCTCACCTCTTCAGAGATCTTTCGGATATTTCTCCTGTCTAACTCCAGTCTGCAACAAGTGAGTGTATTGTTTTCACACTCTTCCAGGATTAAAACTATAACTTCCTAACTAGTCCTCTCACTTACTTTTACCTCTCCCCATTGCCTATCTTTCCCCTGCTCACAACCCTCCGGTATCTCTGTATTGCATTAGATAAAGCCCCCACTGCCTTCAGTGGCTGCATGAGCCTGAATGTTCTTGTTCATTCTCCTTTGGCAGTCACACCTCCTGGCCCATTAGTTTTGCTTATGTTACAGTGGGGTTCCTTGCGGGAAGAGAACAACCGAGTATCTGTGTCATTTTAGGTTGTAGTCTGGCATGCTTCATTATCAAACTTCAGTCATTGTTTTCCTTTGGTTGAAATTGTCTTTCCATTTTCAGGTATGTGGTTGGCTCTCCTTGCTGTGTTCAGCTTCTATTTTTCCACATACTACATACATCCCACCTTCTATATCTAGGCTATGCCTCTTGATTATCAGTTATAGAGATGTCATCTACTCTAGGTTTTTCCTAGTATTTATACAATGCCTATTTCCCCACCCCTCTTGCCTGAACACTGTTTGGAGGACAAGACCGCCGCTTTTACCGCCTACTATTTTGTAGCATCAAATGTTCTTTCACTGAACTATGGACAAAGCTACACATATTAAGATTTTCACTTAATTAAAACATATCTGTTGAATGAGGGGATGAGTACTAGGATGTAAGGTCTATCATCCTCACAAAGTCTAGCAAGGCTCCAGGAACAGACTTGACTGAGGTGATCAGAGAAGGAAGAAAAGACAGAAAGAAAGCCAGGATTGGGTGGTTTGGGCTCCTGGCTAGAGAAACTATAGCCCTTTGGAAGCTCAACATGTTTTATTGTATAACATTGAACAGAGGAGGCAAGGATACTACACATGATTGAACAAGATGATGAGGTTACTACATAAAAATAAAAAAGAAGGCAGGGCTTATGGTATATAGCTGGGTCAAGGAGACAGGTCCAGCTAAACTTGGTATGACCTGTCTCTGTAGGGGAGTAGACATCATGCTGTAAATATCCAGAGAAAGAAAGCTATGGTGGACATTTTCTGCACATACTGACAACACTTGCTCTTAGTCCCCCAAGGAAGGTGCTACCATTTCTCTAAAACACACACACACACACACACACACACACACACACACACACACACACACACACACACAAACCTAGTGGAAGGAATGCTTTGCCATTCCTCCATGGTTCTGAGGCTAGGGTCCTTGACATGCCTGGCTCATGTGATAACATAATTCACTCAGGACTTCACTTATTTAGGGTCCCTTCTGCCCCCTGAATTTCCTTATTTGCAACAACTTTGACATTGGAAATATTGAAGGACAATTTAGGCTACCTTTGCAGAGAAAGTTTTATCTTTTCCTAAAGCTATTCTTTTATAAATTTAATGTTTTCTTATTAATTATTGGGAAGTTGAATGTATTTTGATCATAGTCACCCTCTTCTTCTTCTCTCTACCTCCTTCTAGATGCAATACCACCTCCTTATCCCCTACTTCCTACCTTCTTAAAAAATAAAAAATAACCCATCAAGTCCAGTTTGTGCTGTCTATATACTCCTGGGTATGGGATCTTTCACTACAGCATGGTTGACCTACCAGGAGTCACATCCTTAAATAAACTGACTTCTCTCCTCCAGAAACTATCAAGAATCCATAGCTCTTTAGTTAGGGATGAGGGCTGTGAGCTCTCACTTGCTCCTTGCTGGAAGGTTGATTGACTGTATCTTTTTCCAAGCAACCACAAGTGCTGTGGGTTTGTAAGTCCAGTGGTTCAGTCATGTCCAGAAGCTACTGGCTTGCTTCAGTCCTCCCTAACCCCTGGCTCTTAAATATCTCCATCATTTCTTTTCTGATGGTTCCTGATCATCAGGGTGGAATGTGATATAGATGTTCTGTTTAATGCTGAGCACTCCACTGACACTTATTCCTTGCACTTTTATCAGTAGTGTGTTTCTGTGTAAACGACTATACATTGCACAAAGAAATTTCTCTGGTGAGGCCTAGGAGCTGCTGTAATCTGTGAGTACAGAGATCAAATTTATAGTGTAGTTCGATTTTGTTCATTTGGCAGCATAATAGTAGTAGGTTCATGCCTGTAAGCTTCTCAACCATGGTCTCTTGGCCAGATTTACAATACCAAATATGTGTTTCCTCATGTTGAGTGGACTTTAGATCTCATCAGAAAGTAGTTGGTTACCCCCATAATGTTTATGCCACTATTGTACCCATATTTTGCTATGTAGGCCATTACTGTGGTTCACGGAGTTGACAGCTGGGTAAAACTGTTGATAAATTTTCCCATAATAGCATATGTAGCTCCTTTAAATATGAAAGTTAGTCAACAATGAAAAAGAGTCCTGGTATCAAAAGTATCAGTTTGATCTTTACATGGTCTGGAACACCTCTGATGAACAACTAAAGGGGAGGTATCCTGCATCTGGCACTGGAATTTTTATTTGGCCAACTATGACTTTTTGGATAAGCATATTTCTGCACCTGGGGTAATTTCAACTATTTTATATGCATACATATCTGAAAGACCCTAGCCCTTCAGGCTTATACCCCCAAGCCTCAGGAAAGGAGAAACTTCAAGCACCAGGAAATGAGAAACTAAAAATCTAGTTCCAAGGGCAACCTGACTTAGCCATTGTTCAATCTCCCCTGCAACCATATAACAATGTAAAAAGATTTCTGTTAAAAGATGTGCTCAACTGTGACTGGGATGGTTGCAGGTGTTCCAGGAAGGACCACTGTGACCTTTGTGTAAACTCTACTCCTGCCCTGATATCCCCCCTGAGGTTTCAGGAAGAATGTACCTGTTGACGTAACTGTACCCCCTCTGTGATCACTCTGTGATCAGACCATGATCTTGTGAAACGAAACTATATGGGAATTATAATCTTGTGGGTATTATGGATTTTTCCTTTAAAAGCCCTCATGGGGCTGCAGTAAGATGTGGCTCTTGCTCTTAGAGCAGAGTTTGCCCTTCTATATAGAAGCTTAATAAAATCCTCATGCTGTTGCACCAACTGGACTGGAGTCTGGGTTCTTGGGGCACCCACTTGGGACCCTAAATTTTGGGGTCCAACATATCCATATTTAAGGAGTTTATATGATAGGCTTTCATAAGGCTTTTTATCCATTCTTAGTGTTCATTTTCCCTCCTCAACCCTCTTCTCTGCCCTGCTCTCCCATCCCTCTTCCTAGAATATATTTCTTTGTGGGAACATTGCAGCAGCATATGAAACATCAAGTGAGATAATTAGTTTATGCCCTTTAGATGCTCTTTCAAGTCCAATGACTTCTTTTTATACCTCTGTAGGTTTTTCTATCACTTCACTACTGTTCAATACAATGTTCCTTTATGTCACTCAACTATCATTATAGCCCGTGTAGATGTTATTCAATTTCCTCTATCCAAGGATAAACTAATATCAAGTCGATATTTGGATTGTAACGTTATGATCAGTAAGACTTCTAGAAATCATTTGTAAGAAAAGAAAGCATTTATTTCAGAGGTTATTCATACTTCCAAATTATTTTTGACATTTTTGTAGTAGCCAGATTACCTCCCATTTCTAGATAATTATGATTAAAAACTACTGACTTCAGTTTAACCTCAAAGAACTCTAGTATTTTCCTTTACTAACCTTAGGTCCTTCCTAAGTTCTAAAACACCCATTTACAGATATTGATGTCTTCAGAGTAACAGTCAGCTCAGAGCTTTTCACACCTTTCAGTCAATGTCCTCTAACACTCCCAAAGTCAGACTAAGAAAAGTGTGGCCAAGCAGAATGCCAAAACAAGAAAACAAGGCATCAAGAGTCCTGCTGGTTTTTTTTTTTTTTTTTTTTTTTTTTTTTTTTTGCTTAGCAAGCACATGCATGAAATAGAAGCTATCCAAAGACTTGCTGGCCCAACATCTTTATTGAAACTTTGTAAAAATATTCATGTACCATGCTCTACAGTAATAACTTTAAGTTATCATAGCCTGTTTTGTCATTGATGACAGACCCAAGGTGTTGCATAGCCAGAAAAGGAAGTTTGGGTGGATTCTGGTGTTTTATCCAAAGTTCCATGTAAAAAAAAAAGCTAAAAGAAAAAATATTGAAAGTTCCATGTAGTAAAAGTAAAAGTGCTTGGTTTGTTCATCAGTGTTTATGAGCTTCTGAAGTCTAGCCTTTCCTCATCCTGTTAGAATGATTGAAAGCAGTTGCTGAACTTTTTGTGGTACTCACTGTTTACCTCTCTGAACTCTGATTCCAAACACTGCCATAAGCACTCAATTGGATGTAATTGTGGCCTCTTTTGGATCACTGTTTGTATACTTGTGCTTATTTGCTTCTCAAACTACATAACAATTCTTCTGTGATAAAACAATATTTATAACTATACCATGCCCATGCCTGTGACTTCTGTGTTTAATGGGAACACAATACTGCTGATCCCCTAGAAGCTGAGAGAAATTATTTGGGATTCTTTTTTGTTATCCAAAGGATGGTTCAAGGTAACAAATTCCACACAGGGAACTGTAGTATGAATCTTAAAAGTTCTTATTAATAAGATCAAACCTGAGGCCAGTTATTGGGGTGAATGTTGGTAGATCAGAGAGACAGAACAAGCCACAGCTACCTCACCTCGCCAGATCCTCAGCTGGTCTTGTTTCCTCAGACTGGAGGCTTCTGAGTCCTCATCCAGAATGGGTCTCAGCTGAATTGCTGCTCAAAAGCCTGAATGCTTAACCAGGCCAAATGCCTAACCAGCCAAATGCTGCTAGTTTCTGGTCCTCACGCCTTATATACCTTTCTGCTTTCTACCACCACTCCCTGGGATTAAATGCTTGCTTTCTGGGATTATAGGAATGATGAGTCACCATGAGTGTCTGTATCCTTGAACACATGGATTTCTGCCTCTGGAATGCTATGGATTAAATGCGTGTGCTACCACTGCCTATCTTTTATGTTTAATATTGTGGCTGCTCTGTCTCTGACCCCAGATAAGTTTATTAGCATGCACAATATTTGGGAGAACACAATACCACAGGGAACTGTTTGACAGAACTTTTATTTTATATTTTTAATTTTTAAATTGCACTTTTTATCATTTCTTTCTTTCTATCTATCATCTATCTATCTATCCATCATCTATCTATCTATCTATCTATCTATCTATCTATCTATCATCTATCTATCTAATCTCTATATATGATACTCTCTGTTTCTTTGTCTCTGTCTCTCTGTGTCTTTCTGTATCTGTCTCTCTCTGTCTCTGTCTCTCTGTCTCTGTGCATATGTGTAGAATGTGTGCATTTTGGACATCTGTGGTCATCAGAGGACAACTTTTGGAAATCAGTTCTCTCCTTTGAATGTGTGGAACCTGGAAATCAAACTGAGGTCAACGGACTTGGTGGCAGCAGCAAGAACCTATACCCACTGATTCCTGGTAGAAATATTTTTGAGGAACAATCTAATATAGGCTAAGTTATGACCTAATATGTGGTACATCGAAATTTTGACCTAGTTCTTAACCTCTGTGGGATCTCTGTGCCTTTTCTGAGCCTTGTTTCCTTCATCTGTAAAATAAAAATGTTGTACTTCAGTGGTTTTCTATGAGAACTGGAGATGAGAGCAGGCATACAGAGTCTCCACGAACTACAAGTCCTACTTACATACACGGCATCTGGAACTTCAGCACTAATAATTTTGCTACTAATATTAACCTTTGATGAATGGTATCTCTATGAGAAAAAGAAGGGGTAGTCTGCACAAAATTTCTTCTCATCTTAACTCCTTATGCTAATGGAGAGGCTGCGTGGGATTGTCTGAGGTGGCTGTGTAGGCCAGACCTTCTAAAGTGAGAATTGAAATCTCATTTCAAAGGGCTTCTCAGCCACATACTGTTTGCCAGTGCGCAGGCTCACTGCCCACATGCAGGCCGCTTGCGTCTTTGGGAAGGGGTGGTGTGATTCCATGAGACGTGTTACTGTCAGTGCAGATGGAGAAATGCCACTTGCTCCGAGTTTATGGTTCCAGCAACTCCGTCTTCTGCCTGCCACGTATCAACTCACAGCTGCATGCTTATCTTTGGATTTTTATTCCAAAAGGAGAGAAAATGAAATCTACAAGCAAAATATTGTCTTACTTTCTTTCAAAGTACACATGGGATTTTTTTCCCTCAAGATACCTTCCTATAGATTGAAAGTTCCATTCTTTGACATTTTTCTCCCCTCTTGACAAGGGCGGTGGGAATGACAGTGTGTTAATAGAGATGGGCATGGAGCAGACATATTCCCAGACTGACTGCTGGGACTCAGCTTTATTGAACAGCAGTTAGAAGTTTTGAGAGTGCTAAAAGGGTCTAGAGACTTTCCACAGAGGCATTAGGAATAAACACAAAGGTGTTTGGACTTCTCCATTTCATGACCTTGCTACAGCTCCCCATAAAGCAAACTAAAGTGAAGAAGGCCATGGGATCCCTGAGGTTGGATTTCTAAAATAAAAGAAAGAAAGGAAGAAAGAAAGAAAGAAAGAAAGAAAGAAAGAAAGAAAGAAAGAAAGGAAGAAAGAAAGAAAGGAAGAAAGAAAGAAAGAGAAAAAAACTTGTGGCAACCCCAAGACCATTCCACTACTAAAGTGCTCAAACTCTGAACTTTTGTTTTCTTCTGAGAAAATGGTTTTTAAATATTTAAAAATGTCCCAATTTCTTTCTAGATTCCAAAAAACGCAAAAGTTAAATGGGAAGGTCAGAAAAGCCAGGCTAATTGTGAGGTCTCTGGCACTTCTCTGAACTGCTTTATAAAACAGAGATACTCTTACAGGGTACAACTTTTGTCACCAACTTTCAATGGCCTGGACAGAAAATATTCAGCATTCTTTAGTCTGGAGTCTGAGGTCCTCTCTAAGTGTTCTCCTAAAATGAATTCTGTGCATCTGTGGTTGCCAAATGCCCTAGGCAGTCCGTATGTGGGCTCTCTGTGCTACCTATCATTTCTCTCACTGTTGAACAAATCAGTACTTCCATGACCTTTGTTCCCAGTCTCTCTTCAACCTGGAGCAGTCTTCTAGCTGTTGAGACCTGTTAGTGTTCTTTAAGTCCCTATGGGAAGCTCACTGCCTCTACAAAACCTTAAATTCCAAGTGAAATTTTTACTTTCTGTTGGATATTTATATATTTTATTACTGACTCTTTCACTCTCATTTGGTTAGACATCACAAAATACCCATTAACTCACGAGTAATCTGAGGACAGAATCACATATTATTTGGCTTTAGGTTTGTTCTATGCTTTGAAGTACCAAGTGCTTCCTAAACACAAAAGCAAGTAGATGAATGAACAGGTGACTGAAACAATGGATGGATGAGTGAGAAACTACCAGAAGCTTACAGAGTAAGTTGAGAACTCAAAGGGATGTGTAAAGGCTTGCCTTAATCCTGCCTTCAGATGTTTGTTTGATACAGTCGAATGAGGGTGTGTGCATACAGCTTTGAATACCTACTAATATTGTTAACTTCATGTGTTCCACGGTCATTTATTTGAGGAACTTGATCTTATTCACTCTTTAGAAACTGATTTGTAACCTATAAAACCACAGAAATCCTTCTGTGGCAGCTCAGGAGACTCAGATGGCCCTTACCTATTCCTCAACTTTGCCACCTGACCCAAAGTGTTTCATTCACTGGAGTCTAGGTATTGCTCTAAGGATGGAAAAAGACACAACTTGGATTAAGTAGCACTTTCTTTAAGAAATTAAGCAATAAGGGGGACTCTCTTCCTGTCATGGGGGATAATAATCAATTCAAGTTCAATTACTTTCATTTGAAAATAAGAAAGTTAAATTATAATTAATAAAGATATATTAAGAAATTATTCTAACATTGTCACTTTTTCTAAATAATTGATTGTACATCAGAAACATTTCATTAGTCAATAAAAAAACTATCTCCTATAGTCATCCATAGGGATAAATTGCTCATTGTTTACAAAACTTAAAGCACCATATCTTCCTGGAATATCTACAAATCATTGTTAATGGGATTGCTTTTTATACTATGTAGCATTATCCATGCTTTCAAAATTTCACCTTGAAGGGTGTTCTGATCTATCAGATTGGCCTGCAGAGTGAGTCCATGGGGCATTTTCTTGATTATGTTTGATGTGGCAAGGCCCAGCACACTGTGGGCAGTGCTACCACTGGGCAAGTGATTCTTGGTATATAAGAAAACAATCTGAGCAAGCCATGAAGAGCAAGCCAGTAATTCCTCCATGGCATCTGTTTCAGTACCTGCATCCTAGTTTCCTGCCTTGAATTCCTTTCCTGACTTCCTTCATGTTATGCTGGAAGCTAGAAACTGGAAGCTGACATAAACCCTTTCCTCCCCAAGTTGCTTTTGGTCATGGTGTTTATCACAGCGGTAGAAATCAAACTAGAGCAAGGGGTATTTGGAATCAGACTTATTATTTCCAAGGCTCTCTTGAGATAATAAATGATCTGATCATTTATGAGTAAAGGTAAACACAGAGAGAGAGAGAGAGAGAGAGAGAGAGAGAGAGAGAGACAGAGAGAGACAGAGAGAGACAGAGACAGAGAGACAGAGAAAGAGAAAGAGAGAGAGAGAAGAAACATCTATAGAGAAGAAAAAACCCATTATTCCTATTAGTAAGAAGGTACTACAGAATGAATTGTGTGAACATTGCATGCTCCCTGGGAATAGAAAACTACAAGAGAGCATGCACTATAAACTGGTTCACTTGGAAAAGCAGAGTCTCCACACAGTTCCACTCCATGTGGAATGTTGTATGACTAAATGTACAGCTGAATTTGTAGTTATGTCTGCTTACCTCAAATCTTGTATCTATTCAGTATTGCTGATCATGAGCAGATTACTCTGGCCTCCAATGCTCATAAGCTTCATTCATAAAACAGGTAGAAATAATTCCCATAATTCTTAGGGGCTTGGGCAAAGGTATAAGAATTGACATAAATGATATATGACAGGCATAGCATATATAAGAAGTGTTCTGCAAACTTTCACTTTTAATGTCAACGTTTGTGAATTCAGCCATAAAAGAAAATTGAAATTCTTGACATGAAATTTTGTCCATTGGTTTGGTAATCCATTTGGGTTGGCAAAATATAATATGAAAGTAGTGAATTTTTTTTATTCCATAGGTCACCAAAAGCAAATGCTGACAAATTTTAACATTTTAACTGTTTTAAAAAATCCTAAAATAAAAACAACCAACTTAACATCAATAACAGAAACAAGAAAATAATTTTGCTAGTAATTTTCATTGTGTGGTAATGATGGTCCTACTTTTTGCATGTGAATATGTGCTCCTCTACTGGTACAAAAGTGATATCAGATATCTTTTTTCAGACTTTGGATGAAACAAAAAATGCATCTAGTTATATGCTTTTGGGGTCCCAAAGCATATTGTATTTCCCCAATAATGCATTCAATGAAGGCAGTAGCTTGATGGATGAAGTTACATGTTAATATAATCACTGGATATCTGTCCATATTTGAATGGTGGTAAGAATAGTGAATAGGCTGGGTGGTGGTGGCGGCGGCGGGGCGGCGCGGCGGCGGCGGCGGCGGCGGCGGCGGCGGCGGCGGCGGCGCACGCCTTTAATCCCAGCACTCGGGAGGCAGAGCCAGGCAGATCTCTGTGAGTTCGAGACCAGCCTGGTCTACAGAGCGAGATCCAGGATAGGCACCAAAACTACACAGAGAAACCCTGTCTCAAAAAAAAAAAAAAAAAAAAAAAAGAATAGGGAAATAGTGAATAGGGAACACTAGATAACTAAAATGCTTTGTAAAAGTCAGCATTCAGTTGAATCTACAAATGTAAAATCAATTTGAATTATTTGAAAACTGACAAAGAAGGGAGATGCTAACCATGCATGCTGGTACTTACTTTATAGATCCTGTACTTTGGGTGTGGAGGCAAAAAGATCAGGAATTCAAGGCCAGCCTCAGCTACATAGCAAGCTCAAGGTCATTCTGAGCTACTTGATACGTTGTCTTAAGAAAATCCAGGGAAGAGATTATTTAAGTGAATATCTGTTGAGGTAGTTTCCTTGTTAAAGGTAATGGGTAGGTTCAGACTACATATCTGTTATCACTAGTAGTGTTAGCTGGCATCATCTTTGTAGATTCCTGGGTGATTCCCTTGTGTCAGGTTTTTACCTGACCCTGAACTACACTCACCCACCAATAGTCTTTATCAGTACTCTCCCCCACTGTAACCCGGGCTTAAAGAGGCTCACAGAGACCAAACTGACAATCAGGGAGCCTGCATGGGACTGACCTAGGCACACTGTATGTATTTACAGGTGTGTACCTTGGTCCTCCTGTGGAACTATTCCCAACAGTGGTAGCAGGGGCTGTCCCCAAGTCTTTTAGTGGCTTTTGGGTCCCTACTCCTCATACTGTGTTGCCTTCCTCAGCCTTAACACATAGGGATGTGCTTAGTCTTACTGCAACTTGATATGCCATGCTTTGTTGATATCTATGGGAGACCTGCCCTTTCCTGAACAGAAATGGAGGAGGAGGAGTGGATTGGGGGAGGGGGGTGAAGACAAAGGGAGGTTAGGGGAGGAAAGGAGGGTGGGGAAACTGTGGCCAGGATATATAAAAAATAATGGATGAGAAACCATAGAGTGCTTAAATAAGCATGCATGTAAATGTGTGCAGATATGGAAGTGAATGTAGTTCTACTTAACACTCAAAGTAAGGCTCCGATGTGTTTGACATGGTGGTAATTTGAGTCCATTTTTGGATTCAGGTAGACTGCAGCTCCAGTCCTACCTCTATCATCTTCTAGCTGCATGAATATGGACAAAACGCACCTTTATTATGTCATGTATCAAGTGAGGTTAACAAATCTGTCTTCTGAGTTTTCTCTCAGTATCTTGTAAAACAATAAATATAATGATCCTGGCACAATGGTTTCAAATCACTTTTCAAGTGGCCTTTAGTGTTAGTCATCTCTCTCCATATTCCCTCCTGCTCCTTGCCCTCCACCTTTCTTCCCCATTTAATCCATCTACTCTACTTTGCCCTTTGTAACACTATATTCTCCGTACATGACATATAGTAATTGGCCAATAAGAACATGTTTCTCATGTTTCTCGTGCCCTTTGTGCAGCCGTGGAAGCTTTGGAACAGCAAAAAAATAGAAACTCTGAAACCAAAAATCTTTGCTAATGGGGGATTTGGCAAGAAGATGTGAAATCCATGTATTCATAGGGACTGCTAAGTTTCTGGGAGTTCCACCCACAAGCCACATTTCCAAGTCATTTCCCCCAGAATCCAGTCAAGCATGCCTTCCTCTTGTCACACTCAGCATTCTCCTTCCTGGTAAAAACTCTGAGAATTCCTGTCACACATGGGATTTGCCATATGGTATGTTTGGGGAAAGAATGGATGCAAACCAGTATCTGATTACAATAAGCACACATACCTCTACCTAAAGCAAGTTGTAAGATGAAGGGGGTTGATGGCGGGGATGCTGTGCTTGCTCCAACCATTCAGGATCTCTTTTCCCTCTGAGATCTCTAAGCACACACACACACACACACACACACACACACACACACACACACACACACACACAGAAAGAGACACTGCTTGAAGATCCTGGGCAACAATTTTATAACCAGGTTGCAGAATGTTCTCTTCCTCATATTTTACTTGTCTCAGATCTTAGTCCTTGCAAGGAAAGATGGGAAAGTGGTATCATCTTTGAGTACCCAGCTTGATTGAAATTGCAACTATAGCTAATGTTTCCACACTAGATGCCATTCACGCAAGCACAGGCACACACACTTACAAAGTGCCGCTTTGAATGAGAAGACAAGCTTAGCCATAACATTTACAAAGAAAAGCTAAAAGTCAGCCTAACATTTTCTTAAACTTAGCACGGGCTGTTGAACACTTAAGCAGGAGAAAAGAAGTATGTATCAATTTCAGATGTAAATGGCTTTTTATCCATTGATTCCCTTTCAGGGTACTTATCTGAAGAAAATAAGTAGAAAATGTACAAAGATTTATATAAAAGAATACTCATTACAGTATTATTGGGATAGAAAAATAGATTAAAATGTACATCAGTAGAGGATTCAGTGGGTAAATTATGGTGCATTTGTAAGAAGTGGCACTCTATAGCCTTTGGATATAAAAAGTATTTCCACACACATTGGCAGTTGTATGATAAGTTGCGAAATTATAAATCTAATAAGTGCTAAGCATTCATCAGCATCACTGTGAAGAACATTCTGTGCGAGGGCTTCTCTGTAAAGCTGAACAGCACAGCTGTCCTATCAACATCTGCTTCTGTGCTTGTATGTGGTTCTTTCTTTCTCTATCTGCATCTTCACAGACTGCATTTGGTATCAGGGTCACATCGTGTTCCTTTTTTACTGAAGTTGCTACTGAAGGAACCTCAACACACTTTAGTTGCAAGAAGCTCTGCATCTACTTGGTGATGCTCTTCTCTTCCTCTGAATAATGTGAGAAAATTGGAAGCATTGTGCAGCACAGCTATGAGGATGTGTGGAGAAAGAAGGAGTGGATCAGCTCGACTTCTTTTCCCACAGCCAGGTAAACCACAGCGCGTACCGTCCTGTAGAGTAGTGAAAACAGTCATTCAGGGTTGGAAAGACAGGCTTTGGCTAGCCTGGTATTCTACATAGCCCACCACTGTGAAGATGTGGGGATATGTTGACTTGCTTCACAGGGTTTCCTCCTTTTGGCTCACTTTCTGAGTTCTCAAGGCAAACCCTGTGAGCAGAGTGGCAGGTTACAAAATTAGTACACACCAAATCAGCAGTCTTTCCATATACAAATGACAAAGGCTGAGAAAGAAACTGGGGAAGTAGTACCTTCTATAATAGCCTCAATAATATCTTGGAATAACTTCGACCAAGCAAATGAAAGACTTGTGCAATAAAAACTTTAAAACATTGAAGAAAGACATCAGATCATGCTTATGGATCATTAGGATTAAGATTTTGAGACTGGCTTTCCTACCAAAACACTCTACAGACTCAATGTAAGCCTCCTCAAAATTCCAATACAATTCTTCATAGAAAATTAAAAGAACAATTTTAAATTTCATATGGAAAATCAAAAGCCCAGATAATCCTAGATAATAAAAGAACTGCTGGAGATATCACCATCCCAGATTTCAAGTAGTAATACAGAATGGTAGTAAAAAAAAAAAAAAAACAGCATGGCATTGGCATAAAAACAAACATGTTTATCAATGGAAGAGAATCAAAGACCTAGACATAACTCCATGCACCTATATACACCTGATTTTTTGACAAAGAAGAAAACACACCAGAGAGCAAATGGTGCTGGTAAAACCAGAGATCTACACACAGGAGAGTAAAACTAGATCCTATCTATCAACCTGCACAGAACTCAGCTCCAAGTGTATCAAGAACTTTAATATAAGAACAGACTCCCTCAGTCTTACAGAAGGGAAAATAGGGAACACATTTGAAGTCTTTGGCACAGGAGACTCTGAATAAGACACCAAGACAACCATTACTAAATGGGGCCTCATGGAGCTGAAAAACTTTCATATAACAAAGAACATGATTATTCAAGCAAAATGGCAGCCTACAAAATGGGGGAAATCTTTACCACTTATGTATGTATTTGACAAAGGGTTAGAATCTAGAATATACGAAGAACTAAAATCAAACAAACAAAACTGAACACCAAGAAAATAAATGGCCCAATTAAAAACGGTGTATAGAATTAAACAGAGTTCTCAAAAGATGAAATGCAAATGGTTGGGAAACACTTAAAGAAATGTTCCACATCCTTAGTCATCAGAGAAATTCAAATTGAAGCTACTTTAAGCTTTCATATTAACTTAGTCACAATGACCAAGATCAATAAAACAAACAGCAACTAATGGTGGTGAGGATGTGGGGTAACAGGAATGAATACTCATCCATGGATGATGGAAGTGCAAACTTGAACAATCACTATATAAATCAATGTGGTGTTCTTCAGGAAGTTGGGAATCGATCTACCCCAAGATACAGCTACACACTTCTGTAAAATCCACCCACAAGACTCTTCATCTTGCTACAGAGATAGTTGCTCCTCCATGGTCATTGGTATATCCTTACTGATTTTCATGTGATTTTTTTGTTGTTATTATGTTTTGGTTTTGTGTGTGCTTTTTAAAATTTATTTCCTATTCTGTTCTTTTTTTCTTTTTTCTTTTGAAAGAGAGAAAGAACATGAAAGTATGTGTATAGGGAAGTCACCTGGGGGGACTTGGAGAGAGGGGGAATGAATATGATCAAATTGTAGTATATGAAAAAAATTAAAAATAATAAAAATGTTGGATTTTATCAACTTTCTTTATGAGTTCCATCAGTCACTAATTCTTCTGAGGTAATGTTTCCTCAACACTTCCAGACATCTCAACTATTATGGAAAGCTAACAGAGAATTTCAAGGCACATGCATATAAGTATTCACCAGATGAGAATGGAAATTTTTCTCTGATGATAAAGTGCCCAGTAACTCTGTAGCCCAGGGCTCTTGAAAAATTGAATGTAAACATTTGGGGTAGGAACTTCTGGGACAAGCTGTCATTATTTAATGTCCCTCACCAGGTCTGAAAGTACATACGCGTAGTAGTGTCTCAAAAATATTTGTCAAGCTTAACTGACTTGAATGAACTAGTTATAATTTAATCTGAATGTTTTGAAGTCTGTAGAATATCCTAGCATTCTCTTTTCAAACAAATGTTCAAACTATTTCCAACAAAAGTAAGGCCTTAAACAAGAAAATTTGGCAGTGTTGATACCTGTGAGGCAACAAAAGTAAAAAGGCTTCCTGTTGGCTCTAGGATGATTTCACAAAAAGGAAAAACCATATCTTAGCAAGAAGTCCACTGTGAGCTGAGTAACAAGAGTATCATTCCTCTTTGGAGAAAGGCTCCCATGAGTTTACAAGATGCTCCAGGGCCTGTGTCAATAGGGTGTGATCGGCAGTCACACCCAAGACAGAGCCACCCTCACAGCCTACTTCTGTCCTCTCAAATCCAGGGGTGGTGTGAGTGAAGCACAGAAATCACAGTACCCTCAGGTATGAACATGACAAAAGAGCCTTGGGTTATCTGACTTCTGAGCAGAGGTTTAGGAACTCTAATGCCTTCCTTTGAGTCCTGGCTGAGGCAGTGGAACTTATTTCCAGGGGCCTTTCACCTCATCACCTGCAGTTTGAATCCAGTTAATATAGACCATACAAATGTTCTCTTCTCCTACTGTCTCCTGGCTGAGGGAACTGCTGCTGGTTTGAACTGCCCACTGATTTAATTGCTTCCAATTAAAAATAAGCTTTTCCCCTATATGAAAGTATATTTTTGTTGTCAAAAATAGGAAAATAGTTATTATTGAAAGGCTGAAAATAAAAAGTTCCCCAAATCTCACCTACACATATAACAGATGTACATACATATGTGTGTATGGGCTATGTGTTAGAGATGAATGATCAACCTGGTTGTTAGTACACATAAGAATAAAATATATGCATATACATGTTAATTTTAAACATATTTTAATAGGTTAAAAACATACTGTAAATCAGTTCCATTCATCTCCTATTTTATTCATGTTTGGTTTGCTTAAATTGAAATATTTCATTCTGCAAGGATGAGGGAGGGCCAGAAGACTAAAAAGCCAACAAAATTTACAAGGCTGAAGAAGCTTTGAAAATTACAAAATCTACAAAGTCTCACAGACAAGAGAAAACTGGGAGAGGAGACTCTTCAGTGGTGCTGACTGCAGATTGTATAGGAATCTCTGGAGATATCTGTGAGTCATAATCCCTGCTGCGATAATTTGTGGTGGATGCTTCTCTTGAGTCTACCAACCAGTAGGCAAACCTTCATCTGTGTTCCTGTAAGTAACTCCATGAGACTCATGGCTTCACCACGTTACACTTAGATGGAGCAATTGCTTTGTTCTCCCTTGGTGTTTTGTCTGGACTGAGGAGTCATTTGTTCACAGCTCCCTAGGAAGAACAGAAGACATGGCTTTCAACCCATCTCAGAATGTGTGAGTCAAAGAACTGAGAAGGAAATGTGAACTGGCCATATCTAAGGGTGTGTGAAGATAAGACATTGCCTCCTAATCCCTAACCTCATTCATTCCCAAAGTACTGGCTCTTTAGAAGAACTATTTTGTTTTGTTTTGTTTTTCCACTCATACACATTTACAACTAGAAACTTAAGAACAATATTCTTAATTTCTTAAAAACTCTATTTTGAAAGACAAAATGCCTCTAAGTGCATGACTGTGTGTCTGCAATATTTAAAACAGTGAATCACACTTGCACACATACTATTTGGGACCAAGATTCCACTTGGATTACTGTTGTAAGTTCCTCATATAGACATTGGAAAACCAAATTCCATTTGTAAAAATTCTTCTGGCTGTAGGGAAATTTTCTCTTGTGGGAAAAATTTCTATTATCTCCAAATTTCAAAATCTTGCAAAAATTCAATCTCGGGATCATTGAAAATTTAAACAAATTACTACAATATTGTTTAGAAGTCAGATAATTTAGTTAAAACAGTCTCACAGAGTAGAGAAGACCTTAATTTTAAAGTCCTAGTAGCAGAAGGCACACAGATCTAGAATTCTGACAAGCATTTTCATTGTTCCTTTGCCTGCAGGCTGTGTTCTCAAAAATCCTTTCCTTTGCCCTTCTTGGTTCGTTTAATATTCTCATGTTGTGTTGTATGTGTTCCCAATCGCATGATATGTGTTCTTACATGTTGAGTTCTGTGGAACAGATTCTCCATCAGAAAAAGAACCAAGCAAGCCCCATCCCTCTCTCTGACGTCTCTCTAGAGACACATCTATAGCTTCAATTGCAGACATAACAGATGGCACAGTTGCTGTGATGCCCACTGCCTCTGCACAGCTTTGTAAGGAACACTGAAAATGAATGTCAGAACGACTGGTTCACCCGAAGACGTGAGGTGACTTTGCAAAGCAGAGAGATAGCTTGATGTGATAAAAAAAAAATGCATCACATCAAAAGGCTTGGATTCAACCCTTGGTTCTGAAATAATAGAGGTTCTAGTCCAACTATAAGACTAGACCTGAACCACTCACTGTCAGACAGGGTGTTCTTGTCTGTAAGGAAGGAAGAGAAGTTTCCTCCTGAGCAAGTGGTATTAAGAACCAGATGAAATGATGAGTAGAAATAGTGTATGTAAAGCTGAGTTTGAACGAAAATTTTAAGTTTTCTTAGGAAAAGATAAAAATTAATTATCTCGGTGTGCAATTTAAGACAATTGAAAATGTTGAGAAACAAACATGAGTTGAAGAAAAGGAAACTTGGACTCAGAGATGAAACCATGGAGATAGGCAACCATAAAAACAAAGATTTTGAGAACCTGAAATTGATTCTTTGAAAAGATTCACACAGGAAACAATGTGTCAGCTAGATTGAGTAAACACAAAGAAAGAGCATAAATTAACCTACTTAGTAAAGAACCAGGGGATTGCCTGAAGTCTTGCAGTCTAACAAGGAGGTATAACATAAATATCATGACATTGCATTTGTTCATGTACATGCAAGAAGCAAGCGTATATAAACATAAAAAATGATATTGTTCTTCTGAGAACAAAAGCAATGGATAGTCCAATATACTACTTAGCTTATAGTTAAAATGTTTACCATTGAACTTTGAGGAATCTGTCTTATAAATCAATTGACCTTAAGTCCATTGGTGTATTTCTGGAATCTCAAGTGTAGTTCATCAATCTACATCTGTATATTTATACCAGTATTATGCTGTCTTGATGACTACTGCATTGTAATGCTTTAAAACTGGAAGCTCAAAATGCTAATATTTGTTCTTTAAAAAAGTATTTTGCCTACTGGAGCCCCATGGAATAATATGTACATTTGAGAACAGGATAGTCCATTACTATAGATAAAGATGCTGGAATGTTGATAGGGATTTTATTGAATCCTGGATTATTTTGATTACTACTGGCATCTTAACAATATTGACCTCAGTGAAATGCATTAATTAGGTTTCTTTTAGTTGCTTACATTTGTTGTTTTATAGATCTGAAAATTTAAAATTATGTTTCTTTTGTTAAATAGATTCTTAAAACTTAACTTTAGGGTTCTACTATGAATAGAATATTTCCGTAAATTCAATTTTATATTTTTAATTGTTAACAGGACTATTTTTATAACAATGTAGTATACTATTAATCTTTAAAGTTTTTCCTCCAATGTGTATTTGTATACTCATGCTGATGCATTAATTTTTTCTAGGTATGAACCCATATCATATTTATATAAACTGTCTGAAGTTGGCTTTACTTATTTCAAAATTGCATATATTTTATTTTGCATTATTGCCTAATTGTCCTGGCTAGACTCTCCCGTGCAATGTTAAGTAGGAGAGCTGAGAGCACACACCCTTCCTTATCCTGTCCATGACGCCTAGTGTAAACACTTAGAACTTTGCCTTTCAGCATCGTGTTGACTGAGAATTTTTCTTTCTTTTTTTTTTTCCTTTTATTTTATTTTACAATACCATTCAGTTCTACATATCAGCCACGGATTCCCTTGTTCTCCCCCCTCCTGCCCCCATCCCCTTCCCCCCAGCCCACCCCCCATTCCCATCTCCTCCAGGGCAAAGCCTCCCTCGGGGACTGAGATCAACCTGGTAGACTCAGTCCAGGCATGTCCAGTCCCCTCCTCCCAGACTGAGCCAAGCGTCCCTGCATAAGCCCCAGGTTTCAAACAGCCAACTCATGCAATGAGCACAGGACCCGGTACCACTACCTGGATGCCTCCCAAACAGATCAAGCCAAGCAACTGTCTCACCTATTCAGAGGGCCTGATCCAGTTGGGAGCCCCTCAGCTTTTGGTTCATAGTTCATGTGTTTCCATTCGTTTGGCTATTTGTCCCTGTGCTTTATCCAATCTTGGTTTCAACAATTCTCACTCATATAAACCCTCCTCTTTCTCGCTAATTAGACTCCCGGAGCTCCACCCGGGGCCTAGCTGTGGATCTCTGCATCCAGTTCCCTCAGTCCTTGGATGAGGTTTCTGGCATGACTATTGGGGTGTTTGGCCATCCTATCACCAGAGTAGGTCAGTCGTGGCTGTCTCTTGACCATTGCCAGCAGTCTATTGTGAGGGTATCTTTGTGGATTTCTGTGGGCCTCTCTAGCACTTTGTTTCTTCCTCTTCTCATGTGGTCTTCATTTACCATGGTCTCCTATTCCTTGTTCTCCCTCTCTGTGCTTGATCCAGCTGGGATCTCCCACTCCCACAGGCTCTCTTTCCCTCGACCCACGCCCTTCATTACTCCCACTCATGTCCAGGTTGTTCATGTAGATCTCAGCCATTTCTCCGTCCTTGGGCGATCCTCGTGTCTTTCTTGGGGTCCTGTTTTTCAGGTAGCCTCCCTGGTGATGTGAGTAGCAGTCCAGTCATCCTTGTTCTACCTCTAGCATCCTCACTTCTGCATCTGATCAGATAAAATAAATGTCTTCCTGTTTATCGTCTTTAGAGTTTTGCATTTGGCAAATCAATAAGGTACCATGTGACTTTCTCTTTTGTCTTCTATTTATATTGTGTATTACATTGACAATTTTCATTGTTAATCCAACCTTGTATTTTTGGGGCTAATATTGTAGAATATTTCCAATAGGCATTGAGTTCAGATTTAAGGCATTTTGTTTAGATTCTTTTTAAATTAGTTCTTCACTGTTAAGATGCGTACACGCACGCGCGCGCACACACACACACACACACACACACACACACACACATTTGTTGTTGTTTTCTTTTCTTGTGATACCTTTGTTTTGGGGAAAACATAATGACCTGGTCAATGTTTCCTTCTAGCATTTGAAAAATTTTCTGAAGAATTGCTTTGAAATATGATCTAAATACTTTACAGATTTAATCTGTGATACCATCTTTCTGCATCTTTCCTTAAGGGAAGTTTTTACTTCTAACTAATTCTCCATTCTATCTTTATATCTATCTGTATTTTCTATGTCTTTTCTGATAATCCTTTATATTTCAGAAAGTTTTGAGGGACTGCTACTTACTTTATTTTAGTTTTTTAGCTAGTCAAATCTATTCACCTTTTCAATTGTCTAGTCTATCTGATGGCTTCTCAGTTTTTTGATCTTTTCAACTTTTTTTGAACATAAAATTGTCTATGTTGGGTGCTAGAGACTGGACCTCAAGTCCTCATGTTTTTGCAGTGAGTACTGCTACCTATTTAGATATCTTTACATACAACTACAACTACCATTTTAATTTTGCTTATGACTCAGAGTTCCAATGGCTGTGGGTGTCATTCTGTATGCTGTGAATATGTGTTGGTCTGATTGGTTGATAAATAAAACTTTGATTGGCCAGTAGACAGACAGGAAGTATAGGTAGGACAAGAAGATGAGGAAAATTCTGGGAAGAAGGAGGCAGAGTTGGGAGTTGCCAGCCAGACACAGAGGAAGCAAGATGACAAGACCTAAACAGTACCACACCACCTGGCTAAAGAAAAAAAAAGAATTATCAGTTAATTTAAGTGTAAGAGATAGTCAGTGATAAGCCTGAGCTAATGGCCATACAGTTCATAATTAATATCAGCCTCTGTGTGTTTATTGGGGTCTGAGTGGCTGTGGAGCATGTGGGACACAGGAAAACTTCTAACTACATCCAGCTGAATGATTAGATTCTATTTCCTAATCATTTACTTGATATAAATTATGGGATAACTATATGTAATTTGTAATTTTAGATCATATGGTTATATCATTTATATAATATAATTTACATATCATATATCATTTATATAATATAATTTACATATCATATACATATATATGCAAATAAATGGAAAATGAAACTGAGAAACTGTATAATGATTAATTTGGAAAGTTCTTATTGTTCTTCCCACTAGTTAGAATATCAGTTTTATGAAATATCTATATTTTTATTCTGAGTATATATATATATATATATATATATATATGTTTATAATCTGAGGATATACAAATAAATATGTGTACTCTCTCTCTCTCTCTCTCTCTCTCTATATATATATATATATATATATATATATATATATATATCCATATTTATCGATTCTGGTTTGTATAAGAATAGAAAGGGATCTGAGCATTCTTTTCTGTGCATTATTCACTGTTCTTGATTACATATGTAATGTAACTAGCTCCTTCAAGTTCCCATGATGATGAACTATAACCTGGAATTGTGAGCCAGTTAAACCATTGTTGACTTAAGTTGCTTTGGCTAGGATATTCTATTACAGCAACAGAAAATGAAATTAAGACACTATATAATAATCAATTTTAAAAGTGTTTGGTTAATGTTCTCCCCAGTTAAAATATCAGTGAATAGAACAATTATGCCTGTTTCTCCTTCAAATCTGTTTCACAGCTTTTAGTCTAGTTCTCGGCACACAGTATATTTGATAACTTTTTTTTTTTTTTGCTGTTTATACTAAATGATACTTCCTATGTTATTCCTTGGTTCCCTTGGCCTGTCTGATGTTTCTAGGCTCTTGTGTTTTGTTTCAGATATCCACACCACTTATTGGGAATGTCTTCTCAGATGTCTCCAGACACCACACTGTGTTCTTTCTTATTTCTATTTTATAGAACTTGTTTAACATACATTTAGTTCTGTGTGGGTTTCTGTATTCCCTACCTTTGAAACCACTGAGAAGATGGACTTTGTCATCATGTGTGTATCCCTACCTTGGAAACCACTGAGAAGATGGACTTTGTGATCATGTGTGTATCCCTACCTTTGAAATCATTGAGAAGATGGACCTTGTCATCATGTGTGTATTCCTCCCTTTGAAATCATTGAGAAGATGGACTTTGTCATCATGTGTGTATTCCTACCCTGGAAACCATTGAGAAGATGGACTTTGTCATCATGTGTGTATCCCTACTTTTGAAACCACTGAGAAGATGACTTTGTCATTGTGTGTGTATCCTTACCTTGGAAATCATTGAGAAGATGGACTTTGTCATTGTGTGTGTATTCCAATCTCAGAAGTAAAGACAAAATGAATATTTGCAAACTGAACTCATGAATTAATAAATTGATGTGAAATGAGGCTCCAAGTTAGAAGGATCTTAGCTCTTTCACATTAGAATACAGCATTTTTTTTTCACATTTCTTCTTTTCACTCTTTCTTCTTGCCCCAGACAATGAGATTCCAAGTAATTTCCAAGTCTCTTGGCTGCTAGGATTGTTCCTTTCCAATCTCTTCTTCAATAAAACTACCAGACTCAAGTTTCACCTATTACTTAGTTCACCTTTTATCACTTAGGATAGAAATTCTAATACTATTTTTGGACCTAAAAGTGGGATGAAAAAGGAGATGAGTAAAAAATAGTCTTGCATAATTTGCCAATGGCATAGCAAGTCTAGCATAATTGAGAACAGCCTAAGGTTTTAATGTGCTTCAGATCTCTATGAATCAGGAGGCATTTGCACTTGCATAAGTGAAAATGTCAGAGAGTGATTTTGAAAGGCCCCATTTCAGGGTGAAATGTTTCTGCATCTGAAATCCATTTGACTGAGCAAACCATAGTAGTCATAAAGGCTAAGAGGTGCTCATTTCCATAATTTCATCAATTTTTGAAAGAAGGAATAGAAAAATCCAAGCTTATAAATTTGGACATGCATAGCTCAGCAAGAATAATATATCTTAAATAATAGTTTCAACTGGCCTGACAGAGAAAATTGACAACTATGTGTGAGAGATCACATGAAACCCTATAAAGTCTACTGCCTGGATAATTCTAGTATCTTTGGAATTAAGCCTGCTGGATGTACCTTAAACCCTAAGGTAAGCCTCTATTTATGTATCCTTGAAAAGAACAAAATATCCAGCTGAATCACTGAATTCTTTTGAGAAAACTTTACTGACCATCTTTTATATAAACAATAGTTTTCTAGAAAGTTGATAATCAAGAAAGTTATATAAAAACCTCTTCTTTGAATCAACATTTTAAAGAGAAGACTAACAATAGAAACATAATGAAGAGGCAACAACTATTTGAAATTTATAAGGAGATAAAAAAGGGAAATATGCTAGAAAGTCTTTGGAGGGATTTTAAATAAAATGACTAGAAAAGATTACTCTGAGAGTTTGAGCAGAGAACTGAAAACTGAGTTACTAAAGTACACATTATAAAATATAAGGTATTACAAATAGGAGGACATGTTTCATCTGGTAGTACATCCAAAATTTCAGAGTCTTAGAAGACTGGCAAAGAGTCAGGAATTATTACAGATTGAAAGAGCCTAAGAAAATGTGACAAATGGATGTAATGCTGTAAAGTAGACTGTATCCTGGAGCAGGAAATGGGACCTCAATGAGTAAACCAGTGCCAACTACATAAATCTTCGGGTCATTTGTTTAGTTCCTCAATATTGATTTTGTAGTTTTCTTATAGCACTCATTTTATAATATATTGATACCAGGACAAGCTAATGAAGGATACAGGGGTCTCTAATTTTAAGTTTGTGGCTCATGTTCTTAAGTTTACATCACCTAACTTATTTCCAAACATGTTTATAGACAACTGCAGAGAAATACTTCAGTTATTAATCAGATAAGAATCATACCCTCCACCCAAATCATGTCTATCCTGAGACCATATCTATCCTGTTCCAAGCATTTCTTAGAGTGGGTTTCTATTCTAAATAGTCTAGTTTTCTTTCTTCTTATTCCTTTTGGCTTTATCTTCTTTAATTTTTTTTTTTAAAAAAATAAAGTCAGTCAGTTTAAATATCTGTATGTGAGAAAAACTACTTTATGGAAGATGAGCAATTCACAGTGGTAACTAGATTAGGATAAAATAAACGAGTAGACCAAAACATCATATCCCTTTGGCTTTTAATTCAGACCATGCCTCCTAAGCAGCTTTACCAATTTCCACTGGGACTCAGTTTTCATCTCCTTTTAGAGATTATTATTCTTCCCTTCCAACCACTCTGTGAAGATTACATAAATCAATGCACATAAAAATGCTTATGAGAGCATTGGCATGTACTATACACCCTATACCCACCTGTATGGTGTCCCAAAACCTGTGCCCTTCACAAAGGACATCTATATAAAATGAATGGGATATTCATGGGCAAAGCTAAATACTCGTGGGGTGAAGCTTAATGATTTGAAATTCTCCAAAACTTTATGGCTGTCATTTATTTTCTACAACTTGCACAGGTTGCATTGTACCATGATCGGAGCAATGTGATTTTCAGTTGCTTATTGATGAATGAAAAATAGAGCCCTACACTTTTAGCTTCATCTTCAACATGTACATGAAATACCACCAGAAAAAGTTCTAAGCATGTTCCAAAGTACTTGAGTAAGCACTAATATCTTGGTATTAGCAGAATCATTCAGCTTTGAGAACCAATGTTGAGTGTTTTCCTTTGAACAAATCTATTGGCTTCATTTAACTATTCTGGTAAAGATAAATTCTCCATTTAATGACGATTAATACTTTTCAGATATATTTTAAAGACATGAAAGACTAATTGGTCTCCATAAACCTGGAGACCTACTTGGAAAATGCAGACTGTGTAGTAACTATGTTAATAAAAGGCTTAGGCAGGTAGCACACAAAGTTTTTAAGGGCTTGCAGCAGGAGAGAGAGAGAGAGAGAGAGAGAGAGAGAGAGAGAAGAGAGAGAGAGAGAGAGAGAGAGAGAGAGAGAGAGAGAGAGAGAGAGAGAGACAGAGAGAGAATTCTTTGGATCTAGTGCAATTTCACATATTTAATTCAGTAGGGATGTTTAATTCAATAAACTTATACTCGCAGGCAGGCTGATTTGAGTAATATGTATCTGGATATCTGGAATTCTTTCCACCCACTGGACTTCAAGCCCCAAAGGGTCTTTCATTGTAGAGTTTAGATATTGAATACATGATTCTGTGTGTCTTTATTTCTCTTTAGTGCTTCTGTCATTATAAGAAGGTAAAGGACCAGCAACCTTAAGCAAAGGGCTGTTCTCTGGTGAGCCAAGATGCACCAATTCTACCAGCATCCATAAGAAACAGAATCGGTGACTTATTCCCTTGTCTGACAAGTTCAGAAAACAAAGCCCAGAAGATCCAGAGCAAGAAGCCTAGAAATAGCTAAATTCATGAAGAATGGACTTCTGGGAAATGGCTAAAGGCACTCCTGAATTAGTCCTCTTTCCTCCTAGACTTGCATTTCCAGATAAATCCAATTTGTCACAGTGCACTTAAAAACCAGGAATTTACTGTGTTAATTACCAAAATTCATGGCAGGAAAGATCAGTCTTCATTTAAGTTATCCAAAGAAAGTGCTAACTCTTAAAGTATTCTCAATTGAAGCCAAAAGCAACAAATGCTTCTTGAATTCTTAGAACATTCGAGATCACTGAAGTTCTGGTGTATGATGAACCAGGAGCATGATAGAGTTGCTTCTGTCACATGCCTTTCCAAATTTTCAACAGGGATTTAATGAAGATAAATCAAGACCTTACACAGCAGCATACTAAATATCGGTAACTGTGGCTATTTATTCTTCTCAAATTGCTCCTTGGAGGAATATGGTCAGTCACTTATAATCTCTAAAGGACAAGGTCAACATCCATGCCAATGATCAAGTTTAGTATTCCCAAAATAATTGTGACTGTCATGAGCATTTAAGACTGAACACACTTTTCTATTGAAGATATTTCTCTTAAATATTTTAATGTGGTTTAGGTATGAGGAAATAACTACTATATGATATTTTTAAAATGTAGAATACAAGAGTTTCACAATACCATAAAATATGAATTACATGGGATACATACTGTCATGAGGTTCAGTGGGAAAGTGTGGTCAGCTTTTGTTTCTTTGAGACACTATTTTAGGTTAAGCACAGCTACTTGGTCCTTTGGATATTTGGGGACTTTTGTTGACCCTTAAAATACAGTTGTGCTAGTCATTTGCCATGAAGGAGCTTTACAAGTATTATTCCCTTTCTAATCTTTAAGATTAATTTTTAATTTGGACAATTAGATCCCAGTATTAGAAGATAAATCTTAAAATTACTGAAATTTGGACACCTTATTCTATCTTTTCTTATAATTTCTTACTGCTGTCAGGAGTCATTTGGGATTTTATGTGGAGGATCCTGTGAGAATGGCATGCTTTAAGTGGTATTAATAGCAAGCATCTACCATTCTGATATACCTGTCTTCTTAAAGAATTCTGGTGGGTGGCTGAGCTTCTTGTAGCTTCTTTTGCCCCTATATTACCCTATGAATGAGCTTAAGTGTTTGTTATCTATGCAGCTGTCATATGATGGACACCCCAGAAACACACCAACCCTATCTTGACACTTCTCATCTGTAATATATCATATGAAATTGATAACTAGGCATTGTCTTTGACAGTTGGAGAAAAACAAGGTCAAAAGTCACAAGCAAAAATCCATGTGCAAGGCTGATACAGCACTCATGATAAAAATTCAAATATAACCTCTATGGTTCTATGGTTGTGGTTTGATTGTTCTTTATTTTATATCTAGAATCCACAATGATGAGTACATACCATAACTGTCTTTCTGGGTTTGGGTTACCTCACTCATGTCCTGTGCTCATTGCATGAGTTGGCTGTCTGAAACCTGGAACTTATGCAGGGACACTTGGCTTAGTCTGGAGGAAGGGACTGACCTCCTGGACTGAGTCTACAAGTTGATCACAGTCCTCGGGGAGGATTGTTCTGGAGGAGGTGGAATGGGGGGGGCTGGGGGTAAGGGGGGGGGGGGGGGGAGAATAGGGGAACCATGGCTGATATGTAGAACTGAATGATATTGTAAAATAAAAAATATATATCAAAAAAAATTCAAATATAAAATCTTAAGCCCACTGGGATGTTTTTGACTTCCTCAAAACCAGATCAAATCGAGAGTAATTTAAAAAAATCTAGTGCCAGTTGAAAAGAAGAGAATGAAGGGGAAAAAGGGGGAAGAGGAGTAGAAGAAAGGGAAGGAAGAAAAAGGGAAGAGGTAGAAGAGAATAGACAGAAGGGAAAAAGAGTATTAGTGAAGAAAAGAGGAGAGGAGAGGAGAGAGGGCAGGAGAGGGGGACCAGGAAGGGGAGGAAATAAGAAGAGGAAGAGGGAAGGCAGAGGAAAATAGAGAAGAAAGAAAAAAAGGAAGACATTTTGGTAGCATTACTTTTCTGGAATTATGATGAGACTTCATCAGCTATGAGCTAGCATTTTTAAGAAAGCAGCAGTCAGATTCTAACTGGAATTATCCCTCTTCACTTCTTATAATTATCAAAACCTCTACATTCAGTCTCAGCAAAACCTACTGGGTGTAGCTCTAAATAGATCACATCACCCAGGCTACCATTTTTGTCTCGACAACTGCTGTCCCTCACTAACATTGCACTAAGACCTAATATTTCCTCCTGACTGATGGCACTGAGTTACCAGGAAATAGGGGTTTATTGATGGCTGAGTAACCATAATCTAATAAAGAGCTTAACCATTCCGCTAACTACCAAAGCACTGTCAGATAGACTTCATCTAATTATTAGTTGGCCAGATCCTAAAACACCAATTCTGTTTGTTGGTAGATTTAATGTTAGGTCAAGAATCACATTTCCATTTTACTTATTTGCTTTATGTTTTTAAGATAATATTATTTATTTTGAGTTAGTGGTTGAAGTGTGTTGCTGAGTAACCAGGACAGAGATGCTGATGTAGGAGACAATGGAAATCTCTGGGTTCAGCTGTTTCCAGAGCTACCAGGGTTTGTTGATTAAGGGGCAGTTCTTGGTGTGTTGGCCCCAGTGCTGTCTGGGCATGACATCTGGTGCATGTAGTTATTGGTTACAACCAATGGAACTGAACATTCTTCTCATGTGTGTGTGGCTCTTATATGTCTACTGAAGCCGATGGTTCTGCAGTTCCTGCCTGTTGGGGAAGTAGTAGACCTTCACATAAAAAGTTGCTGGATATTTAGGACTTTTTTTTCGGGGGGGGGGGGGGAAGGCAAATTTAGATTTATTAGAAATTAGAAGAGTAAAAACATTGATTGAAAGTGGATAACAGAGGTCTTATTGTAGCATGAATCTTAAAAGTTCTTATTAATAAAATCACACCTGAGGTCAATTATTGGGGTGAATGATGGAAGATCAGAGAAGTAGAACAAACCACAGCTTCCTCACCTCGATAGTTCCTCAGCTGATCCTGTTTCCTCAGACTGGAAGCTTCTATGTCCTCATCCCAATGGCTCTCAGATGAACTGCTGCTTAAAAGCCTGAAGCTTAACCAGCTAAAAGCTTCTAGTTCCTGGTCTTCATGCCTTATATACCTTTCTGCTATCTGCCATCACTCCCTGGGATTAAAGGCTCACTTCGTGGGATTAAAGGCGTGTGTCACCACGCCTAGCTGTTTCCAATGTGGCCTTGAATTCACAGAGATCCAGAGGGATTTGTACCTCTGGAATGCTAGGATTAAACGTGTGAGTGCCACATTTTCTAGCTTTTGTATCTAGTGGCTGCTCTGTCTCTGACCCCAGATAAATTTATTAGGGTGCACAATATTTTGGGGAACATAATACCACCACATCTTTTATTATTACAAATCTCACCATTTTCATTAATTATCTTTATTCTATGAGAAGAACACTATTTTTTTTGTACTGATGCAGTTAGATGCTATAATCCAGGAGCAGGGAAATGGTGGCTGAACCTCTAGACAGGTGAGCTGGGAAAGATGATTAAAGAGGCCCAGTTTAGTGGTCAATAGTTTAGGTAGTTTGAGATAGAGCATACTTGTTCCTCTGTTGTAATTTTTTTGTAGAAAGATAACCCATTTTCCTGGCAGATTTATACTAATGATAACCATGTTTTACAAGCCCATGTCATGCAATCTTGAGATTACAATGACTTTGAGTATCAGCTGCATCTAAATATAGCTCAGGCTGCCCTGAAGTTTCAGATTTCAGCTTCACAGCTCTCCTAGATCTCTTACACGTCCTGTCTTCAGGCTTCCAAGAAGGCCAATAAAATTGTCTAATGACTACATTTTTGGGAAAGACTAATTTGGTCACTGATGCCTCAGAATTTTTATTACAGTTACTATTTAAAAAATTATACTAAATATTAACAAAAATAAAAGTGCTAGTAGCTATGGAATCATTTGTAATATTCTTATAATATGTTGGACATATTTGATTTATATACAGCATTCAGTTCAATCAACCAGTTCACATTCATCCATTAGCTACTATCTGTCAGCATTATATAAAACAGACAAAATTTATCATATCAAGGAGGTCACACATCATATGAACAATTAGTTGAATTAGTATGTACAAATATAGATTGAGATAGTTATGCGGTGTCCTATTTAATGGAAAGCACTAAGAAGAAAAGCAGTGGAAGTAAACAGAGGACTGCTGTGATACAGTTGAGGCAGTCTGAGAAATGACCTAAGGGAAGTTGGGTTATGAGCTATGCCAATGCCTTGAATAGGAACACATTAGAGAGAAGGGAGAGTGTCCATAGGATCCAAACAATACAGTGGGAAGTCTGATCAGTTACCACTACATGCTTAATGTCTGACAAAGTGTGTAAGAGGTAAAACTCAGAGAAGATAATGGAATAGAGTGTACCAGATGGGTGGGGTACCAGCAGGAAAATGAGGTTTGTTTTATTTAGTGGAACCAGAATCTGAACAGAAGAAAGGCATAATCTGGTGTATAGATAGAAATATCAACTTGCTGCTATACTGAGATTCTATAAGGGATGGATAAGGCACTCAAATCCAACATGCTGGGTTCTGATGCTGGGATCTTAGTCACTAAGCTGAGTCACCTCCTCCACAAACTTCCATTTTTATATCCTTTTGCATTGGAAAATCTAACATAGATAAGTATCCTTTTCTTTTCAGGTGTTCACTATACTCTTAACCACTTCATTCAGTACTCACTTTTACTCATTATTTTCCAACTTGGTCCAAAGTTGATCTTGTATATTTGATCTTATATATTTCATCTCATATTGTGGTATAAGAAGCCTTTCCTTCCAAATTTGAAGTAATGATAACAGTCTATTGAAAAATACAAAAGTGGATGATCAACATCCTTCACTAAGCCTGAAAATTACTGAGAACTACAAATTTTGGGTCCGTTCTACTTGTATATATTCACATATCAGGTAACAACATAAAGCAATAACTTCATAACTGTGTTATGAAGTTGGCTTTTTAAACCTTTGATTCTCATTGGCCACTTTCTACCTCTGTCACTATACTGTCCTTATTTTCCTAAGTTCTGTGTTAGTGTGACATGACACAGACTCACTTCTCTACATATTTTTCTAGAGAACATCATCCCATATGTAGGTTTTTTTAAAAATTTAATTTAATTTTATTTTACAATATAATTTAGTTCTACATATTGGCCATGGATTCCCTTGTTCTCCCCCTCCCCGCCCCCTCCCCTCCCCCCAGCTCACCCCCCATTCCCACCTCCTCCAGGGCAAAGCCTCGCCCGAGGATTGAGGTCAACCTGGTAGACTCAATCCAGGCAGGTCCAGTCCCCTCCTCCCAGGCTGAGCCAAGTGTCCCTGCATAAGCCCCAGGTTTCAAACAGCCAACTCATGCACTGAGCACAGGACCTGGTCCCACTGCCTGGTTGCCTCCCAAACAGATCAAGACAATCGACTATCTCACCTATTCAGAGGGCCTGATCCAGTTGGGGGCCCCTCAGCCATTGGTTCATGGTTCATGTGTTTCCATTCGTTTGGCTATTTGTCCCTGTGCTTTATCCAACCTTGGTCTCAACAATTCTTGTTCATATAAACCCTCCTCTTTCTCGCTAATTGAATTCCCGGAGCTCCACGTGGGGCCTAGCCATGGATCTCTGCATCCAGTTCCTTCAGTCATTGGATGGGGTTTCTAGCACGACAATTAGGGTGTTGGCCATCCTATCACCAGAGTAGGTCAGGAATGAGGCAAGGCTCTCTGCTCTTCCCATATGTATGTTTTAAACATCATAAGGACATTTTACTCTCAAATGTTAATCTCACAAATCTGCCTGAGACTTATATGTCTGATAATATGAATTTAATTGATGTATTCACTGAATTACTTTATAACTTGGAGGCTAAGGCCTAACACTAAATAACATGGAAAATTCCTTTTACAATTTCTGTATCTATAAATATCATCTCAAATATGAGATACCACATGTTATCATACTGCTCTAGATTGACCAAGTTCTTCTCTTATACATCATTTCCAATTCCTCAGCAAATCATCTTCCCTGTAATTAACCCTGAAAATCACACCAGGAACTGTCACATCACAGTGTTCCTGGGTTAGACCTTCACTGAAGTCAGTATTGTTATTCACCTTGACTGCTGAAGTCTATGCCATCAATGCTTTTATTTATTTATTTTTTTGTTTTGTACTTTTTATTTTTTTTTTCATTTTTTAAATTTATTTATTAAATTTAATTTTACATATCAGCCACGGATTCCCTTGTTCTCCCCCTCCCACTTCCCACCCCCATCCCCCCCACCCCCACCTTCCCCCCAGCTCACCCCATATCCCACTCCTCCAGGGCAAGTCCCCTGAGGATTGAGTTCAACCTGGTAGATTCAGTCCAGGCAGGTCCAGTCCCCTCCTCCCAGGCTGAGCTAAGTGTCCCTGTATAAGCCCCAAGTTTCAAACTGCCAGTTCATACACTGAGGACAGGACCCGGTCCCACTGTCTGGATGCCTCCCAAGCAGATCAAGCTAATCAACTGTCTTATTTATCTGGAGGGCCTGATCCAGTTGGGGGCTCCTCAGCTATTGGTTCATAGTTCATGTGTTTCCTTTCATTTGTATATTTGTCCCTGTGCTTTTTCCAACCTTGGTCTCAACAATTCTCGCTCATACAAACCCTCCTCTTTCTTGCCAATTGGACTCCAGGAGCTCCACCTGGGGCCTGACCTTGGATCTCTGCATCCGGTTCCCTCAGCCATTGGATGGGGTTTCTAGCATGACAATTAGGATGTTTGGCCAGGTGGCCTTTGAATACTTCAGAAATCTATTCAGAGGGCCTGATCCAGTTGGGGGCCCCTCAGCCTGTGGTTCATAGTTCATGTGTTTTCATTCGTTTGACTACCTGGAATGCAGGACCCCAAGAAAGACACGAGGATCGCCCAATGACGGAGAAATGGCTGAGATCTACATGAACAACCTGGACATGAGTGAGAGTAATGAAGGGCGAGGGTCGAGGGAAAGAGAGCCTGTGGGAGCGGGAGATTGCAGCTGGATCAAGAACAGAGAGGGAGAACAAGGAATAGGACCATGGTAAATGAAGACCACATGAGAAAAGGAAGAAACAAAGTGCTAGAGAGGCCCACAGAAATCCACAAAGATAACCCACAATAGACTGTTGGCAATGGTCGAGAGACAGCTGGAACTGACTTACTCTGGTGATGGGATGGCCAAACACCCTAATAGTCATGCCAGAAACCCCATCCAAGGATTGAGGAATCTGGATGCAGAGATCCATGGCTAGGCCCCGGGTGGAGCTCCAGGAGTCCAATTTTCGAGAAAGAGAAGGGTTTATGAGTGAGAATTGTTGAAACCAAGGTTGGATAAAGCACAGGGCTTTTATTTTATTTTATTTTATTTGTCTTCTACTACTGTCCATTACAGTCACTTGTCTTTCAGCAACCAGAACCAGAAATTTAAAAACTTTATGAAAAGTAGCAATCACAAAAAGACAAAGCCATGTGCCAGAGTGAAACTCCCAAATTGCTAGTGTGAACAACAAATAGTGTGGTCATTTTGGAAAACAGTTCAGTAATTTCTTCTACAATTAAGTATATTCATCATGTGACATAGTAATCCTACTTCTAGGTATTTACTGCAGGAAAATGAAAACATGAATTCATGGAAAAATATATATCAATATCTATATCAGTACACCTTACACCTGGGCAAAGAAAATGGTGGAATACTTGCAGAGTAGATATGTCCTGGATCATGATTCAACAGGATAAAGCTGAACTCAGTAATAAAAAGAAACAAACTATGGATATAGTCAGCAATATGGATGGAGACCAAGTACATTATGCTAAGTTAAATATGCAAGGGTCATTGCCAACATCCTCATGATTTCTTCTGTATCTCCATTCTATGAAGGGTAAGCCATGAGGATAGCAAACAGATCTACTGTGGATGAAGGTAACTCCAAAGGATCATTGTGCTTCTGAGCACCAGAGCTACTGTATATGGTGATTGCGGTAATGAGATTATATGTGCAAATAAAACTGATAAAATTTTGCTTTTATATTGGCAAATTACACTACATTTAAACTATATTTAGTATATAGTTTAATAAATATAAAATCTTGATGTTCAACCCCCCCCCATTTAAAACCCTACAGTGAATTCTTATTAGAACTAGACAAAACACAAGTCATTTGTTCCTAACATATTTTCTGCTTATCTTTGAGCTGATCTTTTTGGCATAAGAAGTTACAAACTTCTGTTCCCAGGACAATCAATAAATGTTGTTCAGTCTGTTGTAAGAGTCCTTTCCTAGACCTTCCGGTAGTTTAATACTTGATTAACTCAGTCACTCTGCTTCAATGTCCTGGTTCCTTTGAACAACATGGTATTATCTTTTCCTCTTCTTTTATTGCATTTCATAAAAATTGAATCTGATTTTCTAATTAACTGAATTTAAAGTTAATTAAATTTAAATTCTGCTAAAAAAAACTTTACTCCATTTTGATCAACTTGTTTCCTGAAATTTAGAATGGTACCTTGAAAAGAAATGTCTTAGAATACATATTGAATATAATGATGAATAAATTGACGACTACTTAAGGAACTGCTGATAACATCAGAATACCTGTAAAACAATTATAGAGTTAGCATTATCAGGTCTGGCTGTCACGTAGTCACACAAAGTATGAAACCCTTCTCACTTACCATACAAGATTATATATATATATATTAGAGAGAGAGTTATATGGGGGAGTCTCATGGCTAATCTGACAGAGTAGTACTTGAAGACCACAGTCATTTTACACTGGTGTAGAATCTACCTTCTTGTGTGAATCCTAGGAACATAAATACAAGGTACTTTAAATACTTTACTTTATAGAATTGTCCAGATGGATAATAAATTAGACTTAAAAATATTTGAGATTGGAGAGATAGCACAGTAGCTAAGTATTAATGTTGGAATAGCTAACCTTGATTATCAAGTTGAATACATTTGGAATCAACTAAAATCCAAGTACCTGGCCACAATTGTTAGAGATTTTTTTTTTTTGACTGGATCATTTCATGTGGGAAGATCCACCTTAAGAATGAGCCACAACTTCTAGTGAGCAATCTACATAAACGTCCAAGGAAAAAGGTAGCTTTTGCCTTTTGCTTACTTGCCCTCAGTCTTCTTAACAAGTTCATCTATCCTGTACTGGGGCATTCCTTCTCTTGTATTAGAACCTACTTCTTCAGGATTCCAATATGCACTGAAGACCAGCAGAGACATCCAGCCTCTCAGACTAAAAAACTACACTACTGAATTCTTAAGCTTTGCTCTTGAGATAGCCATTGTTGGACTAGCCAGACCACAGCCTGTATACTTTCTCTCTCTCTCTCTCTCTCTCTCTCTCTCTCTCTCTCTATATATATATATATATTTTTTTTTTTTATATATATATATATATATATATATATATATCTTGCTGGTTTTATGTTAATTTGACAGCAGCTAGAGTTACTTGAATAAAGGAAATTTCAATTGAGAAAATACCTCCATAAGTTCTGGCTGTGAGGCATTTTTTTAGTGATTGATGGGGGAGGACCCAGCCTATTGTGGGTGATGCCATCCCACGGTTGGTGGTTTCTAGGTCCCATAACAATGCTAGCTGAGAAGCTATGATGAGCAAGGCAGTAAGCAGCATTCCTCCATACCTCTAAACCAGCTCCTGCCTCCAGCTTCCCGCTGCTTGAGTTCCTGTCTTGCTTTCCTTCAATATGGAAATGTGAGCCAGATAAACCTTCTACAACTTGCTTTTGGTGATGGTATTTCATTGCAGCTAGAGTTACCCTAAGTAGTATGCACGCACACACATATTGAATGAATATATTCATTCTATTGTTTTGTTGTTGTTGTTGTTGTTGTTCCTTTAGAGAACACTAAAAGCATAGATGCTTACTGCATAAACATGAGTACCTAAGTTAAAATCCCTAGCGCTCACATTAATACTTCGTGTAGGGACTACCATAGAAAAAGCTGAAAAACCAGCAGACATTGTCTGTTCTTGGAGCTAAAGGATAAAGACCAGATTGGGGGTTAGTCAATACTAGAACGTGAAACAGAAGAATCTGGTTAATCACCTGTGACACTTTCCCTCTATGACACCAGAAATGTGAACTGCAGTGGCAGAAGGTAAGAAGCCAGGAAGAGCACTGCTGCTGAACAAACTGATATTTTCTTTGGGTTGCATTGCTGAGAAGACCAAGACTGGAACTCAAGAGTCTCCTTCACTAGCACCCTATCACCTCATATGGAACACCAGATTTGAGGGAATGAAGCAGCAGAAGAAGCCATGCCAGGGACACGGTTAAATACTAAATAGCACCGAGAATGAGCAGCCAGGCAGTACCGTAATGTCTGCCGAGGACGAAAACCAGCACAAGAAGCAAGGACAAGCCAATGCTCACATGATTTTATCTGTGTGAAATCCAATCCTCAAATGTATCTTCAGTGTTAGGAAGCAGAATGGTAGACATCTTGAGAAGAAGCAGTAAGAAGAGGGAGATAGTTCTATGATCTCTTGGTCTTGGAACGTGATTTTCTTTCGTGAAATATCTTTTAAATGTGTGATTTGTATTGTAAATTTATATATAACACTATTTGTATCATGAATATTTACTTATGAAAAGAAAGATTAAAACTCAAACAAAACAAACAAAAACAAGCAAATAATCAAGTAATAGGCCTAGAACACCTGTGATTCTGGTGCTGAAGGGTGTAGAGATAGGAGAATTGCTGGGACTTGCTGTCTATTGGCCTAGTTCCAGGTTCAGTGAGAGACCCTGTCTCAAGTGAATAGAGTGGAGAGTGACTGAACAGTATATCTGACACCCTCTTCTGGTTTCTGGATGCACATATGGGCCTGCATGTCCACACATTTATGAACTCATACATACACACAAACTAAACACTAAAATTTCCTTTTTATAAAACGAAGCCATTTTGGCATTTCTCCCCTTCAGTCTTTGATTTCTCTGATTCTGTAGTTAGGTTTCTCAGACTCAGTGATTATGGCATAATTAGGATTTAGCTAATAATGATTGTCATGTGCACATAAGCATATAGCTAATAAGTTTAAATATTGCTGAGATGCACAGTGATGTATTTAACCATAATTATGTAAAATTAGGATATCTAGAGTAATTCTAACTCAACATTACATAAATAACCTTAGGGATCCAAACATTTCAAGAAATCTTTTAAATAAATGCTAGACAAATGGAGAAATCCAACTTGGAAAACAACATATAATGACAATAAAATTGGCATAAGAATGAGAAAAGAATTGTCTGTAATTGGTGAATCTTGTTGACTCAGTGTGTAAATGATGGTACAAAGTGGAAAGGTTGCTGAGGAGAAACCTGAATTAGATCAAACATTTCCTCTTTAATCTGTAGAATTGCTCAGGAACTGCTTTATTCACAGAGGGAATAAGAGGAAATCCCCACTGATGTGAATTATCTGAAGCTCCAAGTTCACATTACAACCCCAGTGCTTAGGTCTTTTTGAGGATAAAGTTCACAGCTGAACACTGAACCCTGTCCCCTCCCTCCAGTCTGAGAGCAAATGAAAAGGGTTAAGGAACAGTTGGTGAAGCATGGTTAATGCTTGTAGGAAATCCCAAGGACATTGAAGAATAAAATAACCCCAAATAATTGCCAATGTGTATTCCTTCCTCACTCAATTCTTAACTCTCAGCTCCAATTAACTGACAAGATTGGAAATCTCAAGTTTCACTTTTGGATCAAGGGGTAAAGCCAGGAAAATAATCAGCATAGTATCTTTGTAAAATTTGTCTTTTCTTTCATCCAGGAATGACTTTATTTATAAATAAGGTTATAATGTGCTGGATAATTTTATGTCAACTTGACACAAACTAAATTCTTGTAGAAGAAGGGAACCTCAAATGCCTCTAGCAACTTTTTGAACAGAACAGCAATAGTGTAGGCACTAAGATCAACAATTAATAAACGGGTCCTCATGAAACTAAAGAGCTTCTGTAAGACAAAAGACAGTATAAATAGGACAAAATGGTAGACTACAGATGAGAAAAGATCTTTACCAACTCCACATTTGACAGAGGGCTAATTTCCAAAATATATAAAGAACTCAAGAAACTAGACATCAAAAAAAACACAAATAATCAAATAAAAAATGGGGTACAGATTTAAACAGAGAATTCTCAACAGAAGAATCATTTTTAAGTGATTTAAGTTTAAAAAACACTTAAAGAAATGTTCAATATCCTTAGTCATCAGGGAAATGCAAATCAAAACAACTCTGAGATTTCATCTTATATCTGTCAGAATGGCTAAGATCAAAAACACAAGTGACAGCTCATGCTGGCAAGGATGTGCAGCAAAGGGAACACTCCTCCATTGCTGGTGGAAATGCAAACTCATACGGCCACTTTAGAAATCAATATGGCAGTTTCTCAGATAATTGGGAATCTATCTCAAGACCTAACTATATATACTCTTGTACATGTATGCAAAGAATGCTCAATCATAACACAAGGATGTATGCTCAACTATGTTCATAGGTGCTTTTTTCATAATAGCCAGAACCTGGAAACAACCTAGATGTCCCTCAACTGAAAAATGGATAAAGAAAATGTGGTACATTTACACAATGGAGTATTACTCAACTGTTAAAAACAATGACATCATGAAATTTTCAGGCAACTGAATGGAACTAAAAAAAAAAAAAATCATCCTGAGTCAGATAATCCAGACCCAGAAAGACAAACACGGTATGTACTCACTTATAAGTGGATGTCAGCCATAAAGTAAAGTATAACCATACTGCAATCCACAGAACCAGAGAAGCTAAGTAACAAAGAGGGCTCTGCCAGGTGGTGGTGGCACATATCTTTAATTACAGTACTTGGGAGACAGAGGCAGGTAGATCTCTATAAATTTGAGGCCAGCCTGCTCTACAAAGTGAGTTCCCAGACAGCCACTGACTGCTACACAGAGGAAACTCTGTCTCAAAAACCAAAACCAAACTAATTGAAAAACAAACAAACCAACCAACCCAAGGGAGGGTCAAGGGGAGGGAGGGCTCTTCAATTTTTTTAGGAAGATGAGATTGACTAGATTTTGTTGGTGCACAGGGGGTAGATGGAGATAGAAATAGGAGGGATCAGGTGGGGGATGAAAAGGGAGAGTACTAGAAGAGATGACTGGAAGAGGGGTTATTTGGGGGGTAAGGTGGAAACCTAGTACAATGGAAACTCCGGGAAATATACAAGGGTGGTCCCAGCTAAGACTCCTAGCAATAAGGGGTATATATCTTGAAGTGGCCATCTCCTGTGACCAAGCAAGACTTTTAATGGAGGAATTGGGACACCAACCCATCCACATAACCTTTGACCTACAATTTGTCCTCCCTACAAGATGTGCTGGGGTAAATATGGCACAGAAAGTGTGGGAATGGCTAACCAATGAGTGGTCCAGCTTGAGACCCATCTATAAGAGGGAGCACACCATTGACACTATCTGAAGTGCCCAGACACAGAAGCTGGACAGCCCAGAGACCTAGGATAGAACCAAACATGCCTGGCAAAAAAAGTCAATGTGATGATGCCTAATGATAATAATGATATTCTGTTATACTTATAGATTAGTGCCTAGCCTAGTTGTTATTAGACTTCATTCAGCAACTGATGGAAACAGATACAGAGACCTGCAGCCAAACATTGGGCAGAGCTTAGGAAATCCTGGAGCCAGAGGCTTCAAGGACACCACAAGAAAACCCACAGAATCAACTAATCTTTGCTCATAGGGGCTCACAGAGACTGAACTGACAACCAGGTTCTTGCTAGGGACTGACTGAGGCTTTCTGCTTATATGTTACAGTTGGATAGCTTGGTCTTTTTGTGGGAGCAAGGGCTGTCTATGACTCTTTTACTGGCTTTAGGGACCCTAATCCTCATACTGAGTTGCTTTGTCCAGTCTTAATATGAGAGGAGGTGCCTAGTCTTAGGGCAACTTGATATACCATGTTTGGTTGATACTCATGGGAGGCCTGCACTTTTCTTAATAGAAATCAGGAGGGGTGGATAGGGGGCAGAGGTGAAA
Source organism: Peromyscus leucopus (assembly GCF_004664715.2). Lineage (NCBI taxonomy): Eukaryota > Metazoa > Chordata > Mammalia > Rodentia > Cricetidae > Peromyscus > Peromyscus leucopus. The sequence continues at coordinate 29,777,657 of NC_051079.1, read as the reverse complement.
TGGCGGGGGCTGTAGGAGATGAGGGGAAAGTGTGGTTAGGATGTAAAAAAAATTTTTTTAAAAGAAAGAGAAAAAAAAGAAAATGCTTCCATAAGGTTGAGCTGTAGGCAAACTTGTAGGGCATTTTCTTAATTAGTGATTTGGCTCAGCCCATTGTTGTTGGTGCCATCCTGGGTTCTATAAGGAATCAGGCCGAGCAAGAAATAGAAGCAAGCCAGTAAGCAGCAGCTCTTCATCATTGCCTCTGCATCAGCTCTGCCTTTAGGTTCCCACCCTGTTTGAGTTCCTGTCCTGATTTCCTTCAGTGATGACTACAGCTGTGGAAGTGTAAGCCAAATAAACCCTTTCTTCCCCAAGTTTTTTTTTTTTTTTTTTTTTTTTTTTTTTTTTTTTTTTTTTTTTTTTTTGGTCTTGAAATCCCTCTGGGATTTAGAGTTTTGAGGACTTACCTTCTTATAGGAAGGAATGGGGTGGGTGGCTTGCAGGGCCAGGCTGGAGGGGCAGGAACCCTCGGGAAGAGGGGGATCTGTGATTGGTATGTAAAATGAATAAAAAATTTTAACAATCAAAAATTAAAAAATTAATTTACCACATACATCTGGTACACTTTAGTAATCATTTCATGGGTTATTATTTTACCTAAACTTTAAGTGTGAAAATTAGTTAGAGAAACTGATTATTTGAGATTTACAAGCATTTTAGAGCAATACATATGATGGAAAACACAGTCAACATTCAAATGTACTGCAGTCGAAACTTTTTTTCTGTCTTACTTACTGTTCTTTCCTGTGAGGAAACACCATGACCAAAGTAAGTTACAAAAGAAAGCATTTCATTGGGGGCTTGTTTATGGTTTCAGAGGGTGTGTTCATGACCAGCATGGTGGTGAACATGGTCATTGGGAGGCAGGCTGGCATGGTCCTGGACCAGTAGCTGTGAGACTTCATCTTATCTGCAAGAAGGAGGCAGAGAAACACTTGGCCAGCAATGGACTTTTGAAATGTTAAAGCTTATCCCTAGTGACAATTTCCTCAAGCAAGACATCACCTACTAATCTTTCCTAAATGGTAGGACCAACTAGGAACTAAGCATTCAAATATCTGAACCTATGGAGACCTTTCTCACTCAAACAATGATAGTGTTTTTTTTCCTTTGTATCAAGCTTGCACATTTCAAAACTCAATTCATTCAACAAACTAAACAACCTTTCTGGAGTTCAAGGCTTTGGTACCACAGTTAGTGTAAACTACTTAAGAGGATTTTTAAGCCATGAAATCTATAAAACCAGTAGCTAATAGAGTTGCAAAAAATGAAAAAACGCTGGCTTTCACCCTATTTAGGTGGTTCCTGTCTTTACCTTTTCTTGTCAGGCACATTGTTGAATTACAACACAGACTCTGCATTTCATTCTTCTTGTATTAGCTCCAAAGGTCAACACTACAATTTTATCTCAATAAAAGTTTTAAGAAATTGGTTGGTATACTTGATCTGTGAAAATAATAATTCAGTAGAAAGTCAAAAATTCTCCAAGAATTAATGAAAAAAATTAGATTAAAGGGGTGTAAGTTAAAAGTGAGTACACAGATCTTTTCTGTAGTGGGTTTTGTCCTTAGATAGTCCTGATGCAATAGATTGGAGAAGAAGTTTATGTAATCTAAATACAACATTCTGCAAGTAAGAGAATGGTATCAGTATTTGTGGATATTCAATCAGACCATTACTATCTTTTTGTATACAACTCACATTAGGAGCAAGTGAAAAAAATATCAATAATACTGGTTCTACTGCCATGTCTGGAAGCATCTTATTTTGTGAAATTTTAAATAAAAAAGAAAAAAACCCATAGAGGATAGTGTAGTAGGTTGAATGAGAAATCTCCCCCGTAGGCTCTGGCATATGAGCACACGGTTCCCAGTTAGTGTCCTTATGTGGGGTGGTCTAGGATAAGTAGCCTTGTTGGAAGAAGTATGTCACTGGGGGAGGGTTTTGAGGTTTAAAAGCCTTACCCCATTCCCAGTGCTTTCTCTCTCTACTTTCTGATTACTGCTCAGTATGTGGGAACTCTGCTTTCTGCTCCTGCCACCATTCCACACCACCTACTGACCTGCTGTTTCTACCACTATTGTCTCTAGCTTTCTGGACCATAAGCTCAAATAAACTTTCTTTGGTAAGCTGTCTTGATCGTAGTGTTTTATCACAGCAACAGAGAAGTAGCTAATACAGACAGTTTTATAAAAAGAATATTTAATCAAAAAGACAAAAATTCTTGAAAATGACTTTATTTCTTCAATTCTCAATTCATCATTCCCTTTTCCCAAGTCTCAGGTTCATAATGTCATGATGGATTTTATGTGTAGTGATCTAAATCCTCATTCCCTTAGACATCACACTTTTGACAGAGTTAACTTAGGCACCACTGTATATGGAAGTGGAACTAGTTAATTCTCCTGATTCTTTCCAAGCACATGTAGATTTTTTTTTCTCCTGGTGTGGCATTAACCTGGTTTTCTATTAACTTAGTGTATTAGTTACTTTTCTATTACTGTGGTAAATATACTGACCAAAATCATCTTAAGAATGAAAAGGTTTATTTTAATTTACTAAATCCATAGGAAGTTTATTTAATTCATAGGAAGATAGAATGTTAAGTAAATCCCATAATTTAACAAATTCCATAGGAAGAGAGTCCATCATGATGTGGAGGGCATATCATGGTGGTAGGAGCAGGAAGCTGGCTGATAAAATTTTATCTACACATAGGAAGCAGAGAGAGAGAGAGAGAAAGATAGAGAGACAGCGAGAAAAAGAGACACAGAAAGAACAGGGAGTAGGGTGAGGCTACAAACCCTTAAAGCCCACCCATAATGACATACTTCTGCTAACAAGAGTCTACCTCCTGAGGGTCCTATAACATCCCCAAATTATATCACCAAATGAAGACCAAGTATTCGAATACATGAGCCTACAAGGGGCATTCTCATTCAAACCAGAAGACTGGGATTTTTCTTCTTTGCTCTGTAAATTAAAGTTCCTGGGAAGAATCATACCTTACACTAACCCTTCTGTCAGGCTGATTACCTGATTAAAACTTCAATGATTGAGGAGAGTTTGGAATGTTGCAGGTACAGAAGCTAATTACAGTTTATCTTGGGCCATCTTTAGCCATCTTAATGGCCATCCCTTGCCTATACTTTTTCTGACCTAACACCTTGTGACTCACAGGTAAATCCTTCTGTTGTGTATTAACTTTGCAGACTATTAGCTTCACCAAACAAAAGTCTAAGCATATCATCAGATAGCATTCCAGGTTTATATCAGCAATTTCCCTGCTTTGTGGTAACCCTCTACTTAATGTTGCCACCAATGTCTTTGAAAGATGTCTTTATTTATGATATTTTGTTTTGTTTTGTTGCTACAAAACTTCACCAAATTGTTGGAACATGGAATTCCAGGTAACCTGACTCAGTGTCCTCAAGCTATGTAGCTCCAGAATCAGCTATCTCTTATACCCTTAGAAGTGAGAATTGCGTTTTTTTTTTGCATCAAAGCCCATTGATATAGTAGCCGAAGAGACTTTAATGTCCATTCTGACCTCTTGAATTCTGGTTTATTAGACTTCTTTTGTATTCTCTAGTGAAAAGAGATTGTGTGTGTGTGTGTGTGTGTGTGTGTGTGTGTGTGTGTGTGTGTGTGTGTTTTACATTAAGGACTAAAACCACAGAGCTCAAAGTTGTAGAAACATGTGAGATCAAAGCAAAATTTGATCAATGTACCAGTAGCAAAATAGTCAAAGTTGCCTCTCTTATTTTAACCCTCCCTTCCTTGCAGCAAAAAAGACACCAGGCACTGGATAGGCAGTGGTCATTGGTTTAGATCATACATCAAAACTTCAAGGGTCAACATCACAGTTCTATGTATTATCATTCTTTCAAGACTGCAACTGATCTTGTAGTGGCCCTTTCACCTTTCCTTGAGGATGATGATGCTTCTGGAGGATGATCACAGAGATGTTGATCACAGGAGTAAGGCCATTGCTTGGCTACCCTTTGCTCTTCGTTCCTTTGTCAGGAGCAGTGGTGCATATGAGACCAGGATGGAATGTAAAACTTTAACAAATCTACAGATTGTTGGAGCTAGAGAAAGATATGTCTTCTGTGTTTATTTTCATGGTGGCAAGTCATGATGAAATGAATCTGATGTGAGCACCTGCAACCAGAAGAGTAGGTTTTGATCTTTAGTGTCAGCATGACAGGCACTAGTAACCTAGTCAGTACTGATAAGGAAAAGTCCCTGAGCACTTGATAAAATTGTTAGCTCCTTCTTATTCATGAATATAGACATTTATGATCACCTTTTCCCCAAGAAAGCACCCAATAAAATGTACTTCTTTGTGTTCTGTTTACCGTGTTTCCTTCTAAGCTACATTTTAAGGCTACTACAGCAAGGTTTTAATGCCATAACCATCTGTTTCTGTTCAATGCCAGCATATCGTGAGCATGTGATACACTCAATGATTAAGCTCCATTTTTTTTCTTCCCTGGTAATCCAATTACAAGATTATCTTTATGATTGTCCAGTGGGATAGGTTGATAAAGTGTCAACAAAATAGTAGCAGGTGCCATGAAAATCAGTCAGCTGTTCACATAACTGGTTTGTATATTAAGGGCATGCTTAGGTCTATGCTCATGCATATCATTCCTACCTAATGAGGGCGACTTGAAGCATACTTTACTGCATGCTCAAGTTTATGACCAGTAGGTATCTAGTTACTGATCAGAAGCCCAACTTGCAGAGTCAGTTTCAGGCATGCTTCCACAATCAAACATCTAGTTTCTAACCATTTTTTTAATGTTTAAGTTTAGTTGCATAGTGCCCCAGAAGCTGCATTTCTATAGAAGAATAGTTCTGTGACTACTCTCAGAGGAGCTGAGTTGCAATTCCCTTGCTTGAGTTTACCAGATCCCCAGACAGCATTTTTATTGGAAGCAAAGACTTGAGTATCGTAATTCAGGACATAGATCCCAATAGGAGAATGCTAAATAGCCAGCTTAGAGCAGTTGCTGACCAATTTTCTTGCTCAGAATTTTGCTAGCCAATGTCAATTTTACAGATCATTTCATAGATAGACTGAAGAAACTCCTTAGATGTGGAATCTGTTTATCTAGTATCTAAAATGTCCTTCTAAGCATTTGTAGCTCTTTTGTATCCATGGGACTAAAAGACATGGTGACTTTTCTTTCTGGGTGAGGGAATGAATGCAGAAACATTTCCTAGGTCTGTAGATTTCAGGGAGGCCACTGAGTCCATTTTTTTTTTTCAAGACATGGTTTCTCTGTGTAGTTTTGGTGCCTGTCCTGGATCTCACTCTGTAGACCATTTTTTCATTTCCTTCTTTCTAGCATTCCTGGATTGAACTATGTCATCATGTCAGTAGATATAGTTGGCATTTTCTCATCCATTTATTGATCAACATTATGCTATATTGAATGACAAGGGTTCAAGGTCCATGTATGTAGACTCTTGATGGAAAGGCAGAACCCTGGTAAGTTTGCAGTGGGACAGTACAGTTCATTGTCCTCTCAGACAGCAGTTGGAGTATTTTGCTAATTGGTGAAAAGTAGAACAGGATTGGGCAGTTCAATCATGCAAATGAAATGATGCAGATAGACACTATTTGAAACACACATACAACTTATGGACTGGTGACAGCTAGCTGATTATCAACTATAATCACTATAATGTACGATAGAGCTCTTGACTTTATTCCTACTATACAATTTTAATTATATATTCTCCGTTCAACATCTTCCCTTCTGTGACCATACCCTAACCACCTTAGCCTCTTGTCTTGAACAATACCTAAGATACCGGTCATTAACTCAGTAACTACTTGACAAGGCAACATGATCTTTCAAGACATACCTTCTGCACAAACAATTAGGTATCTCATAAGAAGGTGCTGTGCCATCACTCTTCTTCACTTATAGTCTCTGTATTAGTATTTGAAATATCTCCAGAAATGCAGCATTGCTTTGGGTTACAATTTGGAGTTACAGGGATGTGGATGTTGAGGGGAAGAGCAGATTATAGTCTTTCTACTGCATTATTTAAACCATCATTGGCCTCATCCCAAAGACTGGGAAACGAAGGTAGGCATTTATCTGACAATCATGTTTTTCTAATCCTGATACTCATTTGGGAACTGGGAAATGACTGCTGGGTTGATTCTTAAACACACTGGTCTTCTGCGAGAAAGAACTAAGAAAAAATATTACTGACTTTAAAAAGTGCATACTTCCTGCTTAACTGACATGGCTTCATCATTCCCTAAGGAACAAACGCAGTCTCAGGACTCCTATCTAATCACATTTCAAACAGCTGTATATTTCCTTTCTCACTGGATATGACTACATGTCCCTTTGAGAAATGAAGGTGAGAGGCAGCATTTGAGATTACTGAGTCCTGTGCGATGAGATTTAGCTTCCTTTTCATTCAAGGAGTATTTTGAAACTGTGAGTTACTTTACATCTAAAAATTGGGTGAAAAAAAATCATGAGTGAGAGGATATCATTTTTACATCCTCACTTCCACAGCAATCAAGTGAACTGGAGTCTATAAACTAATTTGCAAAGTACACAGGAAGCCAAGTGATCAAAAGATTGGTGTGCAAAAATGGAGGGCGTCTCATTCAACAGGATTAGTATAAGCAGCAGTTCTCACCCTGTGAGTCACAACCTCCTTGAGTGTCAAACGACCCTTTCGCAGGGGTCACATATCAGATATCCTGCATATCAGATAGTTACATTATGATTCATAGCAGTAACAAAATTACAGTTATGAAATAGCAATGAAGTAATTTTATGGTTAGGGGTCACCACAACCTAAGGAACTGTATTAAAGGGTCGCAGCATTAGGACGGTTGAGAACCACTGGTCTAAAGTCAAATGTCACAAAACAACCTTAGCTCTGCTAATATTTGTTTGGATGGGGCATTTGCTGATATTGTTTGTATATTTTTCCAGGTTGATGGTATGGCTTGAACCAGTTTAGCCCTTGTTTTGGTCAAAGGATGCTGGTCTTATTGAGTAGTTTTGGAAACCTAGGAGGTTGGACAGAGCTGGACGAAGTAGGTCACTGAGGATGGGTCCTTCAAGAAATGTTATCCATGGCTCCTTTTGCCTTGTTTCTGCTTCCTGTGTCCTATGATGGAAACAGTTGGCTCCGAGTATGCTACATCTTTACCATGATGTTTTTACAAATTCAGGGGGCCATAGAATTATTGACTGACTGATCCCTTTGAAATCATGAGCCTAACAGAATCTTTACTCAATTCAGTTATTTTTATCAGTATTTCATCCCAATGATAACGAAGTGACTAACATAGCTGCTAAGTCATCTTTTATTTCCTTTTTCCCAAGAAATTATACATGCATTTCATTAACATTTTGTCTTTTGTGTTTCTCAAATGCCTTCAAGTCCTGGAATGTCACCAAAATTTTATTCAGCAAAATACATACATACATATATATGCATATATATTCACCAATATATATACATATATATTCAGACACACACACACACACACACACACACACACACACACACACACACATATATATATATATTTGCCAGTGTGTTTCTACAGATAGATCACAGCATTAATTTGATAAATATATAACTTTAAGATATGGAAGTACATACAGTTTATTTCTAATTTTGTGTGAAGTAACTGTACATTTTGGTAGTAATTTACAGTAGTAATGATCTTAAAGATAAAATAGGTTTCTAATGTTGAGAGGGTAAATTGATTTATCTAAATTATGGATTAAATTTTTTTCCTGCCTAAATATTAGGCAAAGTCAATATCAGAGCCCAGTAGTATTGGGATAATTTTTGCTTTATATCAAGTTGATAGAAGAAAGTTTGTCAGACTGAAAAATGGGTGAAAGTGGAATAAAATCACATCTTAACAGTTGAACTGTTATAATGGTGATATGCTCTTTGTGCTAACCTGTTAAAATGAATAATTGTGCCTCGTCATACCATTCTAGCCATTTTGCTATGGGAAATCATTTATCAAAAATGCATATAAGTCTAAAATTTTATTAATCATTTCATACAATAAGTTAGTCTCTTGAAATTTTTATTCTTGGAATAAAATATAATTGTCACTGGAAAATATCAAACGAACATTCTTACCATTACACATGGAGTTATAATTAAACCTTGTAAAAATCTATGATTAAATACAAAAGATATAGAGCCAAAATATGATTGAAATTATCACAGACGTGAACAGTGGATGTCTTTTATATAGACAACATTTTAGTTTTTAAAGGAATAAATTACTAGTGATTTTAATAATGAAATTGAACATACTATTTAATGGTACATTTAGTGACTTGTTGATGCTTAAATAGTGCCAACTACTAGAGCAGGCCAATGGTATAAAAGGTGCTTTATTAATATCTAGACCTGTTACAGATTAATTAACTTTAAATATACTCATAGAGCTAAAATATGGAATTGGCTGTTGCCAGAAAAATACTACATATCACAGCAGAAACTATGTAATGTAAGACAAGTGGAGGCAAATATAACACACTGCCAATATTTTCATTTTTTTTCAAATAGTCAAATATTTTGTGGCCAAGCAGATATCCAGTTAAAATTATGACCGAGTTTAAGAAGTATGGCAGTGAATGATTTATTTTTGATTTTCTATTCTGTTTGATGTAACTCTGGTGCCAGTTGAACTCACTGAATGATCTGATTAATTTATAATCAAAAGTTAATTTGTATAATGCGTATGAAATCTGATGATGTGAACTGTTTCTGTCCTGCGTTTGATTTCATGGATGTATTAGTTAATTTTTCACCACAGTGACCAAATACTGACAGAAACAATGTGAGGAACAATGGGTTTACTGTGGAATGCTGCTTCAGAGTAATCAGTCCATGTTCATTTGCCTCTATGTGCTTGGGCAGAGCATATGGCAGCAGGAGTGTGTGCTCTCATAGATAAGCTTCTTCTTTAGTGGACAGAACAGGACTTAACAAGAGGGTACCAAAGATAAAACACCCCCAAGGATGGACACCTACAAGTCTCTTTCTGTAGTTTTGTCTGGTTTCCTATAGTTTCCATAGCCTCCCAAAATAAGAGCATGAAATGAGGACCAAGTACTTAAAACATGAATATGTGGGGACATTTCTTATTTAAATAATAGCCTACCCCAGGCTTCCAAATGGCCACAACTATTTCATAATGCAAAATTAACTTATTCCATTTCTAAGAATCTCCATAGCATTAACAGTTTCACCTTATTTCATCAAGTCTGTGTCCAATGTATCTTCTAGGATTCAAGTAAAATTCTTAGCTGTTAGCTACTTAAGTTTGGAAATCAATTATAATTTACTTACTTACAATATATGAAGCCACAAAGTAAGCATTACAATTCCAAAAGGGAGGAATAAGGAGAAAAGGAAAGAGGTTCAGGCTAAAATAGAACCGAAACTCATCAGGGAAACACCGAATTCTGTAGTTCCATGTCTAGCACCCAGGGAATGTTGTACCATGATCCGAACTTCAGTGGGCTTTGCAAATCCCAGCTCTGTGGCCTCACTGGCTGTAAGCCACATGACCTCTCTCTTAAGCCTGCTGTCTATTGTTTTCTTTGGCATAAGTCCCATGATGCTGACATCTCACATATCCTACATTTCCAATGGAGTTTCAGTTTCATCCTTACAGCTTACTGCTTTGTGCTTGGAGTCCTAGCAAAGGGAATCTGACCACATCACACATTTTCTTGCTTCCCAGGACGTTTTTTGGAATCTTAGTAGAAGCCCTTGTGATGTACATTTTTCCCCATATGCAAAGTCAGCATTACATGGGTGATGCCAAATTTTTTCCAGCATCTTGAGCCATATCTGGGCCCATGTAACCCACTGGCCTCTGAGTCCCAGGGCAACTGAAGTCAGGAAACACTTCACTGGACAACTATGGGAACAGTAGGCCACACAAGTGCTTTGTTCTTATGGGGAAGGCTTTCAAAAAAGATTATAAAACTGAAGTCTGTCTGATTTCTGAGATATCCTCAAAAACACTTCCCTATTTTTTTCACTTTTGAGAACTGAGTTATTTGAGGATTTTACACTATGTACTCTGATCATTCTCATTCTCCTCCCCAAACTCCTCCCAGAACCATATTCCCCTAACCTTCCACCAGAATTTATGCCCCCTCCATCCTTTTTATTTTAAACCAAGTCCAATTTGTGCTGCCAATATAGTCTTGGTTGTGTGGCCATCCATAGATATTTAGTCAACCTACCACGGGTCACAGCATCCTCTCCATATTGGTGGGTATATCTTGCCAGGCTGGTAATTATTAGAGCTTGTAGAAATCACAAGTGGGTGTGACTGTTGAATCCTTGTTTTCTCTGTTAGAGTGCAGAGCATCTTGCAGCACTATGATAAGCCAGCCAGAAGGGAAGCAGCATCCAGCTCATTGCCAGTTTGATTTCTGTCTCCTATGACTGACGTATGTTGTGTCTGCAGCAACCTGGCTTCTTTCTAACAGTTCTAATTTCCTTAGCTATGTTACCTTCCTTGTTTATATCATCAATATCAACACCACTTTTTCAGAACAAATTTTTGTATTAGCTTTTCATGTCTGTAACTAAAATAAACGACAGCAATAATTTAAGAAAGCAAAGCCTGGATTCTAGTGTAGGCTTGTAAGCAAAGCTACTAAGGAGGCTGAGGTAAGAGTATTAAAAGTTCCAGCCTTGTCTGGACTACAGAATGAGTTCAAGACCAACCCAGCCTTAGTGAGATTCTGCCTCAAAATAAAAGGAGTAAAACCAGGAGGGAAGATGGTATGGCTCTGGGATAGAGTTCCTGCCTACCATACATTTGGTCTTAAGTTTAATCCTTAATACCACAAGAGAAGTTTTATTTATATTCACTTAATTTTTATATACAATATATTTGGATCATATTCCTTTCTCTTTCCCAACTTCTCTCAGATCCTCCCCAAGTCCCTACTCCCCTTAGTTTATGCTGTTCTGCCCCTCAAAACAAAAACATAAAACAAAAAAAAAAAAACTAAGCTCAAAACAAAAAAGAACCCAATAAGACAAAAATAAAATACCAAAACAAAAGGTGTACATTGATAATAGTTTCTTGGTTAGGGTTGGGATTTTTTTGTTCACTACCCCTTCTTCATGCTGGGGTTGTATCTGGTTTGAACTAATGTAGGACTTGTGTGTACTTTAACAGTCTGTCAGTTCATGTGTGTATCATTCCTGTTGTGTCTAGATGGCATTGTTTCCTTGGAGTCACCTACATCTAACTCTTATATTTTTCTACCTCTGCTTCTGCATAGATCCTGGAGGCTTGAGGAGAGGGTGTGATGAAGACATCCTATTTTAGGCTGAGTGTTCTGAAGTCTCTTACTCTATGTCCAGCTGTGGGACTCTATGTTAATTGCAAGCTATCTCAAGAAGCTTCTTTGATGAAGTGACACTTACCTATGAATATAACAATGTGTCATTAGGAATCCTTTTATTGTGATATTCATTTAGTCTTTCTGTTGGGGATCGTGGCATACCTATCTCAGGTTCCTTGTCATTTACCAGTGTCAGGTATTTGCTGGGCAGTATGTGCACCAGCATGTGTTGGGGTGACTGTAGAGTTTAAAAGAGGGTTCCAGGTGGGTGTGAACTGCTAAATGTGGGTGCTGAGAATTGAACTCTGATCCCCTGAAGGAGCCATCTGAGCCATCTCTCCAGCTTCAATTATTCTTGATATATTCTATAGCAGTTTCAGTGAGTATGCCAGCTTTAGCCAGTGTTCTATTGCTGGGAAGAGACACTATGGCCATGGCAATGCTTATAAAAGGAAGCATTTATTTAGGGGCTTGCTCACCGTTTCAGAAGTTGAGTCTATTATCATCATGGGAGGAGACACGGCAGCACACAGGCAGACATGGAGCTGGAGAAGTAGCTGTGAGTTCTACACCTGGATCTGAAATCATCAGGAAGAGAGAGAGACACTGGGCCTGCCTTGCCACAGTCTATCCCTAGTGACACACTTCTGTAGCATGAATCTTAGAAGTTCTTATTAATAAAATCAAACCCAAGGCCAGTTATTGGGGTCAATGCTGGTAGATCAGAGAGACAGAACAAGCCACAACTAACCTCACCTGGCCAACTTCTCAGCTGGTCTTGTTTCCTCAGACTGGAAGCTTCTCTGGCCTCTTTCTAATGATTCTCAGCTGAACTGCTGCTCGAAAGCCTAAAGCTTAACCAGCTAAAAGCTTAACAAGCCAAATGCTTCTAGTTTCTGGTCCTCATGCCTTATATACCTTTCTGCTTTCTACCACCACTCCCTGGGATTAAAGGCTTGTTTTCTGGGATTAAAGGCATGATGAGTCACGATGTCTGTCTGTATCCTTGAACACATGGATTTCTGCCTCTTGAATGCTAGGGTTAAAGGCATGTGCTACCACTGCCTATCCTTTATGTTTAATATTGTGGCTGCTCTGTCTCTGACCCCAGATAAGTTTATTAGAATGCACAATATTTGGGGGAATACAATAACACACACTTCCTCCAACAAGAACATACCTTCCAACAAGGCCATACCTCTTAATTCCTTCCACATAGTACCATTCCCTAGTGACTAGGCTTTCAAACATATATGCCTATGGGGCTATTCTTATTCAAACTCAGTGATTTGAATATTTTTTCCCCAGTAGGTGGAACTATTTAGGAAGAATTCAAAGATGTGTCCTTATTGGAGGTGGCATGCCTTAAACAGGCTTTAAACTTTCCAAAGCCCATACCATTCCCAATTAGCTCTCTTTCTCTCAGCCTCCTACTTGTGGATAATATGTAAACTCTCAACTACTGCTCCAGGGCCATGTCTACCTGCCTCATGGCATGTTCCCCACCATGATGATCATAATCTCACCTTCTGAAACTTTAAGGCCCTGATAAATTCTTCTACAAGTTGCCTTGTTCATGGTATTTTATCACAGCAACAAAAATGTTACTAATATAAAGTATAAAAATGTATGTTAGCAATAAAACAAAATTGGAGATATAAAATACTTAAAATATTTTACTGACAGAATCATTTGTTCCCCATAGGTATTTAAATCCATTTATGCTCTAGTCCTAGTTTTAGCTATTCCCATGAATTGTTTTCAGAAGACTTTATCCATTCATTAAAAAAAAAGTTTATAATGGTGTTTATTTCTCTTCTGCACCAGGGCTCTGATGTAAATTCTTTCTGATTGTAATATTTCTCTCTGCCTTAACTTAGAAAAAAACAGATCCATATGACTTCTCCTTAGCATCACCATTTCTTCTTTAAGTCTGCCTGTAACTTCCACACATAGGTCATCTTCTGTTATGTGTTTCCATAATATAACCTGGCACTTCTTGCTTGCTAATAATGAGTTGAACAAATCCATAAATTAAGAAGTCTCTAACAAAAGTTACTAATCAGAGTTAAAAAATAACAGACATGATTTAGACACTTGATCTTATACAAAGGGATGGAATGTGATGATAATGAAAACTTTCTGAAGTCATAGTGGCTTTGATCACTTAGAACTCTGAACATTATTGGAGAACAGGTACATTTGTACTATAGACAGCCTCTAAGCAGAATGGTTAATTTTCAGTGAGTTCCAAGCAATCTACTCAGTCATTTCCATTCATGGTAAGTCTATTCTAGAGGGTTTAAATTCTTCTAGGTCTCCCATCCAAATACTAACCAGTACTGACACTGCTTAGCTTCTGAGATCAGACAAGATCGGGCGCGTTCAGGGTGGTATGGCCATAGACTTTGCTTTTCTGTGTAAGTTTTAGAATAAGTTTATTAAAAGATGCAAAAAGTAGTTGGGAATGTAGTCCAATGGCAAAGTGCTGCATCTGTATGCAGGACAACTTAGCTTCGGTTCAGGTTCCAGGAATGAATAAAACTCAGTCTGATCCAAATTAAACCAAGAACAGACTAAAACAAAGCATCCACAAACTTGGGATAGTTTTCTGAAAGATGTGAGATCATGGTTGCCTGTGTGACTCAGAGGATAAAGGGACTTGACAATGAGCCTAACAATGAGAATTTGATCCCCGGGAGAGAACTTTCTCCCACAAGTTGTTCTGTTACTTCAACATGCACACTGTGGCATGTGCACATGCACACACATACAGAAACATGCTTCTGCAGAAAAATAAATACATGTAAAAATTAAATAAAATAAATAATTTGAGATCATACTGGACTACATAGTAAGACTCTATCTTTAAAAATGAACTTGGTTATTTAAGGAGCATTTAAAAACCATGTATCATATTGAAAAAAGGGAAGTATTCCTTTCTCATCTCAGTACTTGCATTTTAAGTTATCATCAATGTTGGTATCAAAGTACTTAGAAAAATGGCAGATTTCTTTCTATAGCTTAGTATTATAGTTTTTATTTTTATTTAATTAAAAGATAATTATATCCTTTTGTCCTCCCTCACTTTCCTCCAACTCCTCCATATCTCCCTTACCTACTCCCTTGTAAACTCTTAGCCTTTAATTTAATTACTATTGTTATATGAGAATAAATATATAAATGCAACCTGCTGAGTCTGTTTGGAGTTGCAGGTGTGTATATCCTGTTAGGGCTGACCATTTGGTATTGCATATCCATTTAGAGGGCTCAATCCTGGGGAAGACTAGTTCATCTTCTCTCAGCAATTGTGAATTCCAAGTAGCTCTTGATGTTGAGAGGGGGCCTTTGTGAGATTTGCCTCATCTAGATTAGTGTGTCATTTAGTGTTGTCATTGTTCAAGTCTTGTTTAAGTGGTCACAGTGTTGAGATTTCACAAGTGTGGCTCCCCTGTCATTTCTAGATAGGACACATTTTCAACTGAATTCCTGGTCCTCTGGCTCTCAGCATCTTTCTGCCCCTGACTGTCAACTTCACCTGGGCTGTAGGTGTAGGGAGTGTGTTGTAGATATATCAAGCAAGACCTATGCCTTGGTCAGTTATTCTCAGCATTTTGACCAATTGTAGTTTTCTGTAGTAATCTCTTTAGTGATGTGAATTAAAATGACTCCTATAGGCTCATATATTTGAATACCTGGTCCCCAGTTTGTCAGATTGTTTTGGGAAGGACTCTGAGGTCTGGCCTTGTTGCTTGTTGGAAGAGGTGTGTCATTGAGGGTGGAATTTGAGGTTTCAGAAGTCTCCTACTTCCAACTTACAGATAAATAAACTCCTGGCTACTGCCCTAGCAAAATAAATAAATGAATAAATTCTCCTAGGTCACATACTATGGCCAAGGGCTAATAACTCCATAATCTGAGCCATCAGTCCATAACATAGGAAAAGACCAGTTAGGCTTCCTGTTTCACAGAACTACTGGTGACCAAAAGAAAGTTAAGACATTGAAAATAGGTACCCCTCAAAAAAAATTAAGTAAAATTAAATTATCTTGAAGTAAGTTTATCTAAATGAATACCTTTAAGTACAAAAATAGCTTTTAGGGGAGAAAATATCCTTGGAAACCATAAGATAAGGAGTTGAATACAGATAGAATCATAGAAATTTCAATTACTAGCAAAAGTAATTACTCTGATAATTACTGATAGTATTTCACAACCCATTAAGCATAACACTCAAAAAAGTCATACATCATTGTTTAATCTTCCCTTCTGTGTTTTATAAAAGACCAGTAAGTGGCTGGTTCCTAATGTATCCCTACATCTAACTTTTTGTGTACTCAATGTGTTCTGTCAAATTTTACTCTTTAACAGTCTTACTGAAATATCACCTTTTCTATGAAGCCTCCAATTTTCCTGTTTACAGGAATACTTCTGTGTCCCTTTAATGAGCTTTACTCAAAATACGTATCATATGTGATAGGAGAAGGGATCACTGATGTATGTATTGCTCTCACAGGATCAGGATCTATTCATCATTGTCCATAACTAGCATAGAATAAATTCTTAACACATATTATTGAATAAATGACAGTGTCACTAACATTCAAGCAGTGAGGTTTTTATTAGACAAAAAGGTGTTCTGGCGTGATGTTACATTTACATAACAGCTGATACAGTCTCAGCATCAGGGCAAGAGTAGTGTTGAACAGAAAATCCTCCTTAAGAAAAAGTAGAACCTACCCTTCAGTTCTGAGTCGTTGATTGCCATCCAGGAATGTAAGCCCCATCTGTACAGATTCTTAAGCTTATTTCAATTTATCCAAAAACTTATTTAAGAGATGCTAAAATTTAAATCTATCCATCCATCTATAAATATATACATATGCATGTATGTGGGTACATGAAACCTTCTGACATTTATAAGATGAATCAAAAATACATTCTGTTGCAAGCAACAAAATCAAAAATATCTGTGGATCAAATTTGGGTAGTATGTCTCCTACTCACAAGTCTTGGCACAAATGAATATGTCTGAACATATACTAATAAAAGTTTTTCTATCTCTTCTTTCTAAGAACATGGGAAGACCTCTAATGAAACTATGGAAATTATAGCATGGAATGAACTTTGGAGTGGTAACAGCCAATCCACCTCAAATAATTTGTTATTGACATTTAATTACCTCAGGAGAAATGGTCCTGCATAGCCCCTCTCACTCTGGGATCCTCAATCTACAGGAAAAGTCTGTGTACTTTCCGTTTTACAAAGCATAGCAGATTCTTGAGGGGTGTTATGTAAGGACCTTGCTGCTTACCATCTGTTTAGAGGGGCATGCGCATTGGGTTGACAACATAGATGTCAAATTGGCCTTCTGGACATAAAGTTAGTTGGTTCTTGTAGCCTTACAACAATCAGAAAGAACATCAACCAAGCAGCTGCAAATGTGAATCTCATTCCTGTGAAGTGTGGCATCTCATGAATTCTGATGGAGCACTTCACCCTACTCTTCAGCTGTTTTTAGTAGCTTGGTTTAATGAAGCTCTCAATGATTGAGCCAAAGCATATCCCTCTTTTGCTTCAATGTATTTAATGAAACAAAACCAAAAAGATTAGCGCTCATTAGAAGCCAACTTATAACTCTTAGAAGCTTAAGATTAATTTCGCCACCAGCCCCATGGAGATTAGATGCAAAGCTGTGAAGGCCCGAATGCGGTGTCTTAGAACATAGTGGTGCATTAATAACAATTTGTCTTATTTCCCTTTTGCTATTAATCAAACTAACCAGACAAGTGAAGGTTTACAGAATAAATGGCTGCTATTTGTACCTTTATAACAATAATTGTAGGGAGCTGGTGGAATACTGCTCCAGGGTGACAGTAGGAGACAGACAAACCAGAAGACATGGTGATAAGCCAGCAGAGTGTGGGGTCAACAGGCTTCCTTGGGGACTATGTCATATCCACCTGAACTTTCAGATCATTTTGCTCTGGTTTGTGATAGTCCAGATCATGCTCTCTAATCCATTTCCAGTATTTACATTGGGTTATGTTCATATGAGTGTTAATTACTTTATAAGGTCACAGAAGTGATGGGATATTATGACCTAATATTTAAAAATTAAATTCTGTGCAGGGTGGAGAAAAGCCCAATTATACTAAGTTGAAGTTTTCATGGTTAAGTTGTTAAATGTAAAACTTTAAAGCATTTTTAGTTTTCTAAACTCTATTCTTTAATTTCTGTTTTTAACATGAGGCCCCCAGGCAGTGGGACTAGGACCTGTCCTTAGTGCATGAGCTGGCTGTTTGGGGCCTGGGGCCTATGCAGGGACATTTTGCTCAGCCTGGGTGAAGGGAGGAGGGGACTGGACCTGCCTTGACTAAATCTACCAGGCTGAGCTGAATCCCCAGAAGAGTCCTTGCCCTGGAGGGGATGGGAATGAGGGGTAGGCTGGGGGGAGGAGGGCGGGATGAGGGAGCACAGGGGAATCTGTGGCTGATATGTAAAATTAAATTAAATTATAAAATTAAAAAAAGAGACATAACTTACCAAGTAACGTGAAGTTGGCCTCTCTCCATCAATGAGATGTTCATACAGTAGTTTCCTCAGTGGGTAGCTCATGAGGAAGCATGTGTCCATGTCTGTCATTTGCCTATATGCTGTTGCAACCTGCAGACGCCTTTCTCCATGGAGATCTCAGGAACAAATGACTCAGAAATAAGCTACTGCAAGGCTTGCAGGACCCCTCCATGGGTTCTGCTGCTTTACCTCACAGTAACGCCTATGGAGACAATGTAGAAAATTACTTTCCTTCCTAGCAGTTTGGTAGTATTCTTAATAAGCACTTGATGTTAGAAGCAGAAACTACACATTCATTTGGGGAAAAAAAATGAGGCCATTTTAATCAAATGAAGTGTTCTGATACTCTCACACAGCTTGACTATTATATAAAGCATCCTGGAGTGTTATGCTTTATTCTCCTTGTGCTCTCTTTCTACAACATACATACATGCACATTCACATATCTTCATATAAATGCACAGGTAAATGGGCAATGACATTTAAAGAAAGGATGAGTTATTGGGAACAAGAAGCCATTCAGTCTTAGCTGAGATATACAGTGTGTATGCTGCTTGGAAGCTGGATAAAATATAGAGTTTCTGCAAGATAAAGTACAAAATATTGTTTATTGGAAATTTGAATATCAGATGAAGAGCAAATCATTCTAGAACAAATATGTGGCATATGTCACGTGAGACTATGCCATGTTTAGTGCTACAGTTACCTTAGAGAGGAAGAACAAAATGATAATACATGAGAGAGCCACATGAAGAGCCACATTTTCTTAATTAGTGATCAATAGAGGAGGGCTCAGTCCTCTGTGAATGGGGCCATTCCTGGGCTGGTGGTCCCAGGTTTTATAAGAAAACAGGACAAGCAAGTCATGTTGAGCCAGCCAGTAAGTAGCACTTCTTCATAGCCTCTGTATTGGCTCCTGCCTCCAGACTCCTCCCCTGTCTGAGTGCTTGCCTGACTTCTTTCAGTGATGGACTATGATGTGGAAGTGTGAGCTAAATAAACCCTTTCCTCCCCAACTTTCTGTTGTTTATGGTGTTTTGTCACAGTAATAGAAAACCCTACCAAGACAGAGGGGAAAGTGAGAATTTCTGATTTGGGATCCTCTTAGAGGAAATACTTGAGGAAGCTCAAACACAAAATTATAGAACTCTCATGTTTCCAATATTTGTATCAGTAAGACTGACTCCTTTAGATGATTGAAACTTTGAGGTGATATCTGTAATTATGGGATTTGATTTTCAATATTAACTTTCATAAAACTGGGTATTGCATGGTCTAGTAGTGGATGAAAGTTTGAAATTAGTAAAAGACAGCTTCTGCCTTTAATGCTGTGAAAATCACCCTTTTGGCTATTGAATTTACTTGGCCCTTGTTAAATTAGGAATATGGGATTCTTGTAGGCTTCATGATCCAGTGAGATTTAGCAAAATGGCCCTGGAATGCTTAGTGTAGTATTTCTGTAAATTCATAACACATTCAACTTTGAGTTAGTATTTCCTAAATGAAGTCGGCAAGACAAAGGACCATGTCTTGGAGGAACTGGAGTCTGGCTCACATGCAGAATTACCTTTTATAGGTTCCTCAGAAAAGGGATCTTGGAGGCCTTGCTTTTTAATCTCAGTGTACCGCCCCCCCTCAACACTTCCTGGCAAGGGCCTGAGTGCTTACATGGGTAACATCCCACAGGATGAATAGAACATCAGTGTTTGGGGATGCATCATTTATAAACCTGGGCTTGCAGAATTGGTTGCTGGATAACCCAGAGGTTACCTATCTTGAATACCAAGCTTCTGCATGATCTACATGGTAAATCTTAGACTGCTCGTGGCAACATCCTTAGGATTTGCTTCTCCAACCATGGTATGGAATGGTGGATCTATAGGAAGGAGACATTCTTGATTCAACTTTCTTCAGCCTTAGCCTCCACTGGAAAACCATGAGTCAGTCTCACAGCTGATGGGAGAAGAGAGGCTCAACAGTTAAAGGGCCTGAAAAATACAACCATGCCTCACATGAGGAGCAGGATTCTGGGCACTCGTAGTACCTATATACAAGCGTTCTTGTGTCTCAGAGGACATTTCTTTGGGACCACTTCATGTGTAGATTGTAATGAATTATATCTTTGCTTCTAGAATTCTGTTTTCTTTGTTTTGAGATATCGTTCCACTACATAGCCCCAAAGGGTAATGAACTTATGGCTTGCCTGCCTCTGAAGACTGAGTCCTGAGATCCAGCATTTGCCCTAAGATATGGCTACTTTCAGAATTCTTCAGTCTTACTTCTGTTTGCCTCTGCTGACCTATATGCGGGAACCATTCAAAGAAATGAATTATATAACCTTATGATTCTGGATATAAAGTAAGTGCTCTGATATTTGCATTTGAACTACCACTTCTAAAATTAAATAGAACATTTCATACTGATAGTTTTTAATCTTCATTTATTTTCTTATAATGACCTTAAACAATAGGAAAAAATATGAGAAAGAAAATGCATAATACAAAGCTTTTATATTTTAGCACCTTTAATGGCACCCTTTTCTTACATTTTGGACAAGGACTCTCATATTTTGCACTGCATTCTGAAAATCCTGTATGCAGCCCTCCCCGAAAGATTCTGTATTACTGGTAGTGTTGACATTTTTATTCTGCAGAGTCAACTATTTAAAAGGCAGTTGACCTCTCTTTTCTGACCTGGATAGACCAGTTGGAAATTTCATACTTATGTCACAAAAAGAACAAAATTTAAACTAGGAATATGCCAGAGTATCAAAACCAGACTGATGCCAGTGGTCAAATCATTTTCCTGGTTTTGTTACTCTGAGATTATTGGATGGAACACAGAGCAGTGTGGCACACTGTGTATAATTCATTTGCACCATCCATGTGTATCATGACCTGCAGCATAACCTCCATAGCAAGAAGGAATCAATGTGTAATTTGCAGCAAGTGATACTGTGTGGCATTAAAGGATTTCTTTAGAATCAATGAGATCACTAAGCACTTCTCCTAAAGAGGCCTTTCTTTATTGAATAGGCAAATACAGGAAGTATATTATCAGAAGTGTTTGAGTTGTCAAAGTGAAAAGAACCAAGGCATTAAGGCATGATGAGCCTCTCCATCTGACTCTAGCTGTGTGAATTTGGTTAATCACTTACCCACATCAACTAGATAATAGCTAATATAATGCTACTCCTGGCCATGTTGTGAATCAATGAGGTGGTGTGCAAAGTGCCAGCAAGCTTTTCAATTCTCGTGAATAGTGTTTTTACTTCTTTTGACAATTTTGAATATTTATTAAGCACCTGCAATGGGTTAGTCCTACCTGATAGGCATCCATAAACAAACAAATTCAAAACCCTGTTTGCAAGAAGATTACATTTTAGCATGGCCTTTGCTGTTGGAGAAATCTACAAACACACACTGATGTAGAAGAAATGGGTTGCAAGGCATCGATGCCCAGGTCACTCATCCTTTATAGTTGTCAACTTTTGTTATGAGGATGATGTCATCTAGATTTGTAGGAATAAATTTGTTTTCCCTGCTAATTTAAATTAAAAAGTGGGAAAAGCAAAGTCTCAGAACTCTGCCAGTTTCTACTGAAAACAAAAGTTCACATACACACACAGACAGACACACAGACACACAAACACATATACACACAGACAGACACACATACATACATGTATACACAGACAGACAGACAGACAGACAGACACACACACACACACACACACACACACACACACAGAGGGGGAGTGGGAAGGGAGGGAGGGATACTTATAAAGAAATGAGGGTTTTTTGCCTAGTTTTATTAAAGCTTGTTATACCCTGTAAGGTTGATATCCCTTGGAAGGCTGCTCCTGTTTTGAAGGGAAATGGAGGAGAAGTGGATCTGGGGAAGAGAAGAGGTCGGAAGCAGGACTGGTAAGAGTGGAAGGAGGGGAAAGTTAAGTTGGGATGTAGTGTATGAGAGAAGAATAAAAGAAACACAAAGAAACATACACTTTAAACAGGAAGGCAGAACAGTGTCTGAGTCTGTTGGAACATTCCTATGTTTTTTTTTTTTATTTTTTTATTTTTGTTTATCTTCCTTGGAATTGGTTGATTTGGTCCATCACAAGGGATTGGATAATCTAGACAAAGACAAGAAGGTTGATCTGTTCCCACCACAGGAGCCTTTTTTTTTTTTTTTTTAAGGAATTTAAAAGTCCTGCTGGACAGTTCTCTACCTTAGGAAAAGTCATCCACCAGGTCTTTGTCTTCGAGAGAGAATGTGCACTAATTTACCTTGAGCCTTGTTTGTTTCCCCAGTTCTCCCAGGGATCTGTCGGCCTTTCAGTCCCTCACTCAAATATTTGGAAATATTTTAAAACACATTTTATTCATATTATCACTCTATTTGCACTAAATTTGTTTTTCAGTTAATCTGATATGAAGTCTGCACAATTAATCTCTGTATGTATTTACATATATGCATATGTACACATACATGTATGCATATTATCTAAAGTACAACAAAATCTACAATATTTGCATAGATCCCTAAATATTCATTCCATTTTTTAAGGTTGCATTATTGTTTCCAAAATGCCTTTACTGAAAACTTACTTGCTGGATTCAGGTTCCAAATACTATCTATGTTTGATTATTAGGTCTCTTAATGGTTTTGAATGTATAATTTATACATTTGTCTTTTCTGATGTCATTAATTTATTGGGAAAGCTGACTCTTTGCCTTGCATTATGTTTCAAGTTCTAGATTTGTCCAGATTTTAACCACTGTGGCAGCTGCCTGACACTGTATAGTTTGAACATAACTTTAGAAGTCTGGACATAGAAGAGAAAATTAAGTTATTTGTCATCATTACTTTATGCATATGACTCACAAATCTTATTCCAGCTTGGCCATCTCCATTGATTTATACATTACTTATGCTACTTCCTACTTGGCATGTTCTTTTTCTTAAATGTCTAATATAAAACCTGATTTATCTTCTCTCTAAAACACATACTGTAGAATTCTTCATTTAATAATGGAAAGCCAATGTTCCCACTTCCAAAGTTTATCTGTATTTCACCCAAAGCCTAATGCTTCCCATGCTAATTTACCTGCAAATTTATATACAGTTAAGTTATTTCATACGATCCTAATTGCCTCGAATCTCATTCAAGTCATGAACACGTAACTCCTGGATTGTTGGAACAAACACAACTTGTCTTCTTTCTTCAGCTCCTTTCCTGGGTCTCAGCTATTTTAAATATAACAGTGAGAACCATTTGATAAAATGTAAGTCTTCTCAAGTCATGCCTCTGCTGAGTATTCTATATTGCCTTCTATTTTACTCAGAATAAAAGCCAAAGTTTCTACTACAGAGTAGCATGAGGTATGAGCCTTTCATATTTGACCTCCCAATTGCTTGCTAATCTTTCAGCTTCTTCTTATGCTTCTTGTTCTTTCCCATTCCACCACCACACACACCACACTGCTTCTTCTGGTCCTGATGAATTCATTTTTCTATGTGATTGTTTTCTTTCCTATGCCTGGAATATTATTATTACCTCCATTTTTGTCGTCCTTATTAAAACATCAGTACTTTCAACATTTCATGTCTATCTTTTCCTGCTTGGATTTTCATGTTAGCCCTTATCTCTGTGTCCGTTTACTGTTTTACTCCCTTGTTACAATGCCATATCCCCGAGAACTAGGAACAGAACAACATATGTAGGTGTTCCTCGATGGGTAGTTTTAAAGAAAACTGAATAACTGTGGCCACTATCTATCATTATTTACTATCGTAACAGACAATTTTTCTTTGCTTATAAGCAGATTTCTTTGATTTCTTGCTATGGAGAGCCAAAATGCTTACTGATGCATCTACTTCTAATTTTCATTTTACATCAAATTCTTTGCAGGAGCCAACGGACAAAGATTCTAAGACCGCTGTGCCGTCAGTTTGTTCCACCCCAGTGGCTGTTGAGGTGGGGGTACCACTGTGGTAACTCTAATTACCTTGCTAGCAAATTAGTTTTTTTGGTCTGCAGAATTGCTTCTGTTTCTGGTCCTCCAGGCACAGATATCCAAGAAAACAAAGTTAATTAGGTACTTCTGAGTCTAGACATTTGCCTAAAATCTTCAAGCCAGTGGATTTGTATTCCACCCTGAGGGATGGAAGAGCTAGATTCCGGGAGATGTGCTGCAAAGATACCCTGGTAGAAAATGGTGCTAATCAAGCTATCATTGAAGACACTTCAACTATAAAAGGGTGATCTGCCCATCTGCTTGGAACAAAGGCTGCTGACTTCTTACTGATGACTTTCACCTTTCCAGGTAGAAACTATCTCTATAAACACTAAGGATTTTCATCTGCCATTAGTCTAAGCTTTCAACTTGGCAGGGGCCAAAGAAATGGGAAAGAGCTATAATGTATGGACAGCAGTGGTTCTCAGTCACGGTTCATTTTGTCTCCAAAAAAAATTGGCAAAGTCTGGAGATATTTTTGCATCTTTCATTCTTTTGGCATATATACGTGCATATATGTATGCTATCTATATATATATAGTCTCCTCATTAAATCTCTGAATTTATATCTTAATGTTATGCACTTGGTCTTTTTTCTTTTTGGTAAACCACACTGTTTATTTGCTGAGATGTACCAGTTATGCTTCCATATAAATGTGTTAATCCACTGTTTTCTATAAATATGTATCTGCATTGCACATGTCTGCTTATGTATGTTCCCTGAAGCTGAATTAAGATAGTGATAATTTTATATGCTGCCTTAAAGTTGAGTGATATGTCTTATCTATATGCAAAAACCTATGATCACATACCTTATATATACTTATACTCAAAAATATATAGAGTACAGTGCACAGGGATTTTGCTAAGCATATAAGAAACCCCATCATCACTCACCTTCTAGGATCACAGTCTCCTATTATTCTGCCTTATTGGGAAGTTTTCTGAGAATCCGTGGCTTTTAAATACAATTTCCCATAACTCTAAAGGTTGCTATGTCTTAAACTTCAATTCTCAAGTCTTTTTATCTCAGTGCACTCCTCAGATCATCCTCTCTGGTGTCACAATGTTATGTGTCACTGACATGTTATACATTCTTGGTTTACACTGTTCCTAGTCACTCCAGACTTGTATACACAGGTTCAGATGTGGATTCTCTGCCACGTGCCTACTGAACATTTCAAACCTAGTAGATCTAAATATGAAACCTGAAATCTTGTCTTATGTTCTAAGTTTGTTACATCTAAGTTCTCTCAATTAATATTCACATTAAAAAATAGTTAAGGGTTACAGAAGCTAAGAGGTTAAGCATGCTGGCTGCTTTTTGAGAGGATCCTAGTTCAATTCTCAGCAACCACATGGTGGCTAGTAACAGTTTGTAACTCCAGTTTCTGGGGGACCTTCACTGTTTTCTGGTCTCTCTGGGCACTGCATGCCTGTGCTGCACAAACACACATGCTATCAATACAGCCGTGTTCACAAGATAAAAGTAAGTAAACCTTTAAAAATTACATTTATATTCAATCTGTCTTTTCATTGTGCCACAGTCAATCTGTAAGCAAATTCTGATGGCTCTGAATTGAAATGTGTCTAGAATGTGGTCAGTTGCTACTACTTCCATTGTCCTCGTTTCAAACTACCTTCACGTCATATCTGGGGTATTATTCCCCACATCATTGTTTTATCCACTGAGGTAGAGACATCAAGTATCCCCCAGTATCTAAGAACGTGTAAAAGTATATCAATAGATCCATACACATTAGCCATCTAAAAACAAGTTCTACACCAATAGGCTATAATTATGGCTAATTGCAATAGTGTCCTATTACCACTCTACCTTCTTGTCACACAATGACTGAAACAACCCAAATTGCTTTTGTTTTTCATTAAATGATATTTTTATTTATTCTTTGAGAAATTCACACACGCATACATTATATTTTGATTATATTCACAAACCAGTACTTCTCCCCATTTTCTCAGAATCCCAACATGTTTTCATAGCAACATAAAAAATTATTAATAATCCACTGAGCCCACTTAGAGAAGCCCATATGTACACAGATATGGGGCCATCCACTAAGGTATAGGCAAGCTACCGATGGCCACACTCCCAAGTGAAAATGTTTCTCTCGCCCTCAGCATCTATCAGCTGCCTATACTCCTCAGCTATTGGCCTCAGCTCATGAGGCCCTCTCCCATTGTCTTAGCTAGGATTACTATTGCTGTGATGAAACACCCTAACCAAAAGCAAGTTAGGGAGGGAAGGGTTTACTTGGTTTACACTTCCACAGAATAGTCCATCATTGAAAGTAGTCAGGATAGGAACTCGAATAGGGCAGGAATCTGGAGACAGGAGCTAGTTTAGAAGCCATGAGTGGTGCTGCAATGGCTTGCTCAGCCTGCTTTCTTGTAGAACCCAGGACCACCAGCCCAGGGATGGTACAGTCCACAATGGGCTGAGCCTTTAATCATCAATCACTAAGAAAAGCCCTACAGGCTTTCCTAGATCCTGATCTTGTGTAGGTATTTTCTCATTTGTGGTCCCCATCTTTCAAATGATTCCAGCCTGTGTCAAGTTAACATAAAACTATTCAGCAGACCCATCTATACTAAAAATTTGAGCAGCTTGATCTTGTGCAAGTAACCATAGCTGCTGTGAGTTCACGGGTGCAACAGCTGTGCTGTGTCCAGATGACAACATTTCACAGCTCTTCTTCCATCCTCTTCCTGTTATGTTCTTTTGCTCCCTCTGCACTGAGGTTCCCTGAATGCTTAGGTGGGGGAGGTTGATATAGACAACCCCTCCATCTGAGTACTTAAAGTTAATTATTCCTGACACTTTGACCAGTTACAAATCTCTGGATTAATCATCATTCACTTGTAAAATTAGCTTCTTTGACCAAGGATGAGAGCGGCAGAAATCTATTGGTAAAGATGTAAATACTTAGAAGAAAAGAGTTGGACAACTTGATGATTTAGCAAAATAACAATAGTAGGTTCCTCCATAGGGTGAATGATCTCTCCAGACATGGAATTTTGACCAGTTTATAGTACCAGGCATAAAAATCCTTCCTGTGGAGTAGGACTCCAATCTAATCAGAAAGCCAGTGGTTACCTACATAACTACTGCACTAGTGGTCACATCTTTCCTACAAGGAAAGCATGCAGGGTCTCATGATCTGTGGTTCACGCCCCATTTGTGGTTCATGCCCCACATTGGGTGCTAGATATTTGTGAAGTTATTAAGGCCACTCCATGTAGTTAAAAGGGAGGTTTATTTTGTGGGGTAACTTACAAGTGAAGGGAGAGGTTTCAGAATCTGGGAAAGGTATAGTGCAGTCTGGCAGTGTTCTCTGGAGAACTCTGCTCGGTCTACCTTCAGCATCCTGGGTCCAGGAACCAAGAGAGCCCCCACATCCGGATCTTGGGTATTCAGCATCCTCTCTCAGGCCCGCCTTGTAGGCGTGACCATTACTGAAGCCTCAATGGGTGTTGGAACTTCCAGGTCAAAGCTGAAATGGCTACCCACTACAATACTTTCTCCCCCTAGAAGCCTGCATAGCACCTTCAAGTGCTATGAAAGCATGCAGTGGGGAGAGAACTTTCCTGGTAAGTTCAAGATTCTCTCTGTCCTGCAAAGTGTGTGCTATCTTTGACAATAGTGTCTTGGCATCAAGCTATGATGTACAACTAGGAGCAATGGCAGCAGTCTGTTTTGGTTTTGGTGCCTCTGAAGACTTCTTAACCAACAATTTAGTATGGAATTATCTTGTCTCTATCATTGAGATTGTCATTTAATAATCCTGTTCTTGTAGGAGCATCATAGTCCATTCAGGATACTTCTGTTCAAACTCCTTTTTAAAATGTTTCTATCTAAATTAGCTTACAAACTAGTAGATCTCTATAAGGTTCCCTCATGTTCCCTGAGTTTGGGTTAACCCACTCCCTACTCACTTCTTTCTTGTACCTCCTTTCCTCATTGCTGCTTGAGCCTTTGACATCCAGCATTACATCCTGATTTCTTTTCCAGCTCTGAAAACAGATTTCATCAGATTGAAATCAAGTGGTTCTCTGACCTTTCATTCTTTATGGAGACTCTAGGGAAGAATTTGTTTCTCTGAATATTTCAGATTTTAGAGGCGATGTATGTTTCCTTGTCTATGATTTATTTTTCTCCCTCCGTTAAACTTAGTGATGGTGAATCTAGTTTTTCTCACAGAACATTATTTGGAGTTATGCTTGGTTTCCCTTTCCCTAGTCTTAAAGAACATTGTTATTTCTTTGAGCCCACCTGGGTAACCCATAATATTTCCATTGTCAAAATCTATTTGATCAACAAATTATTTCACCCTTGCCGTTAGCTTCATTTAACATAGAATTTAACATAGTCCAAGCTTTCCATTATTAGGTATTTAAGAAGACAGAGAAATTATTTTGTATAGCACATTAACCAGAGATTTTCTGAGTTCAATGTTAAATTTTTCTTAGTACTGACCTCTGATTTAAATGAACAAATACCTAATTTTAAATGTTAAAAAAACTTTTAGTTATAATAATTTTTAATAAATAAAGCACTGAGAGCTAAATTAAAGAGATTTCTCTTGGAGATATTCCTTCATTAAAACCATCAAATTCAGTGGAAAAATATTGTTTCAACATAGTTTATTCCAAAGCTAACCTTTTAGATCATCTAAATACAATTGTAAATATCTTTTGCTAAAACTTGTACAGCAATAATTAGCTGAGTGTCTGCTTTGTACCAAATTCAAATTCAGTTACAAGTGTCTGTGATTCACTTAAGTTCATATAGTCCTTTGAGGGAGTTATTATTCCCCTCTTACAGTTTATGGAAATAAGCTTGTGGTAGGGTGACTCACTTGCCCTAGTAAAATACAGTGAAGAAATGAGATGAGGAAGGCTGAGAACTGAAACTGACATTCTGTGGGAATCTGCAAAAAATAATAAAGAAGAATTGTAGAGCCTCAGAGGCATATTCCCATAAAACAACAAAAATTATTGTAACTAACATTTATTATTTTATTTATTACTAATTTAAACTTTTATTTATTACTAATTTAAACTTTTTTCATACAATATATTTTGATCATATTCTTTCACCTTCCCCAAATCCACCAGATCCTCCCTACTGTCCAACTCACACAACCTCATGTTCTTTCTATCAAAAAAAAAGAAAGAAAACAAAAACCCTAAAAATCAAAACAAAGTAAAAATAAAACTATCAATACAAAGAATAAACACAATAGATGTGCACCTAAAAACATGGCATCTCTTTTGTGTTGCCAACTACTCCTTGGCATGCCCTAGATTGTGTTTGATAGACCCAGTCACACAACATTGGAGAAAACAGATTTTCCTTTTCCCAGCAGGTATCAATTTCAGATAGCTTCTTGGTTAGGGGTTGGATTTTGTGTCCACTTCCCTTTACCTGTGCTGAGATTTTGTTTGATTTGAACCTGTGTAGGTCTTGTGCATGCTTTCACAGTCTCTGTGAGTTCATAAGTGTATCTGTTGTGTCTGAATGACACTATTTCCTTGGAATCATTCACCACCTCTGGCTCTGACAATCTTTCTACCTCCTCTTCCACATAGATCCCTGAGACTTAAGGGGAGGAATGTATTAAAGACATCCCATTTAGAGCTGAGTGTTCCAAAGTCTCTCAAACTTTGCACATTATCTAGTTGTAGGTGTCTATGTTAATTACCATATACTGTAAGAAGAAGCTTATCTGTTGGGAGTTGAATGGTTCTCTGATCTATGGATATAGCAATATGTCACTAGGAGCCATTTTATTTGCTATGTTCATAGCAGAATAATAGTATTAGGCTTTCTCCTGGGCATCATGAACGATCTAGTCTCAGGTTCTTGGACATTTTAATAGTGTCAGGGATAGGTTTCATCTCATTGACTGGGTCTTAAATCCAATTTGAAAAGTGGTTGGTTACTCCCACAACATTTTCACCACTATTGGACTAGTCTATTTTATAGTCACACCATTGTTGTAAGTCATAGTTTTCTCCTATAGTAGTGCATAGCAAAGTACCTTCCAGTATTATGAATGCTAGTCAATAGGGGTAAAGCTTCTAGCTGGGCACCAGCCTGATTTTTCCCCATGTTTTATGACATCAGTAAGAAGTGTCTTCAGCAATAGGGCCCTATGGTCAGATTGTGGAGAGTAACCAATAACTTTGGCAACAGCCTGTTATGTTTACAGGGTGGGTTGCTCAATGAAACCTCTGTGGTCAATAGCTCAACAAGATATAATCCGTTCTTGGCACTGGAGGTTTTATTTGGTGGTATAAGATTTATAGTTGGGGCATTGTCTCCACCACTATATGATAACCATTTAGATTCTTTTCATAAATGTTACTATTTTTAGGAAGCTTTTATGGTTGTAGGTTTCCATATAGCTTTCCAAAAGGCCTTTTAGCTTGGGCATCTGGGTGTTAGAATTTTTTTTCAAAAACAAGTAGTATGGGAAAAGCTAATTTCCAGTGGGTATGTTTACTGTGTCCTTTATTTGGATGAAGTATCCAATTCTAGAAATATGTTTGCCAACAATAAAATCCCCTTTTCCAGAAAAGTTACAGAGGATTATTTTAAGTGCCTACAATGCAGAAATGAGGAGTCAGAGGAACCATCTATTACATTCATTGGTAATTGGATCCAAAGTGCTGACCTTAAAAGATTGTGTTCCAATAATGCAATTATTTCCCAAAAATCTTAATAAAAAGCACATTTCTTCTTCTCATGTTCCTCAGAGGAAAGCCACTTTAAAAATTCCAACCAAAGACAAATGCAAATAATACTTGAGGTTCTAGTTACAACCCCTTTCTCTGATCTTCTTATGCTAAGAAGATGAAAATAAATGGTGCTATTGGGACTCAAACACAGCTAGATGTGACACTGTAAATCATCGCCATTAGTAAATGTAGTGTCAGGTTCTCCTGCACTTCAGACCATTTCAAACTCACACTGCTATTTCACGTCATGCCTGAATGAATGTAGGTAGTTTGATGTGACAACTGGGTCAGCAGTCAAATCAGCTCATCTTCACTGGCCCAACTCCCTGCAGGTCCTAGAGGCTAGACTTTCTGCTTCAACCTGCCCTAATTTCCCTGTTCCTCTTACTGAATCAGTGGGATCCCTTCTCGACTTTCACAGACATGTTATTTTATCTTTCCCCAACCATTTGGAGGTATGAAGATAGGTTGAGTGAATAGGTACCCTTTGCTTGTTCTGCCTATGATGGGCTTAATATCTGTCTCCTTTCCTAGAACAGAAAGACAACATGACCTTTACACACTAAAAGTTTGTTCCTTCTTTAAAGACTCAGATTTGTGAAACCAAGTTCCCTTGTTGTGATTTATCAGTTAAACAGCTCCAGTGGTGTTCAAATCCCTAGAAAGTGCTTGTGAGTTTTTTCATATTTATGGCATGAAATGTGCTTTTTAAATAGAAGACTCCCAAATTCATAGAGGAAAAAGTTCTCTGTAAATGAAATAGTCCAATTGCATATTGGAAGATTGATGAAACCTTTTCACCTTGAAAACTGAAATATTAATTCTAAATCCATTGATGTGGCAGTTTTCTTTGTTATGCACTGATGAGAACTGACATTTGCTAGACTAAAGTAAGAAACAGCTTAGAACAAGGCTAGATATAAATAAATATACTAATAAATAAACAGCATGAACAAGTCCCAAAGAAATTCAAGACAGACAAAACGCCAGCATGGAGAGGAATTTAGACATCAATTCTCAACCCTAGATGAGGAACTATTAGTAGTGACTAGATGCAAGGAGAGAGATGGTTAATTTTCTTTAAAGATATAGCTTTAAGTATGTCATTCATCTTCCAGTGGGTGGCCACATTACAAAAGAGCATATGAGTAGCACAAAATGAATTAGATATTTTTTGTTTTGTTTTTAAAGGAAAAACCAAAGTTGGTTGTGTATGAAAGTAGTGCCAATAGGGCTATGGTGGTGGATATGATCAGAATATAATATATGAAACTCTCAAATAATTGATAATAATATTAAAATAGATGAATAAACAGAAGAGTCAAAGAATAAAACATGTTAATTGCTCCAGGAAGGTAATTGGGTTGAAAGACCTCTAAGTCACAATATAGAACAGGGCTGCCCCGAAGAGACCAACTGCAACTTTATTTTGAGTTGTCAAAGAGGCTATGTGTTGCAGAATATTATTTTAAAGTGTGTTACATTTGTTTATGTTGCATTTGCTCAACTCTGTGAAGCTGTGTTACTGTGCCTGTCTAAAACACCTCACTGGTCTAAAAAGATCTGAATGGCTAATAGCAAGGCAGGAGACAGGATAGGTAGGGCTGGTAGACAGAGAGAATATATAGAAGGAGAAATCTGGGAGTAGCCAGAGGAGGAGGAGGAGGACTCCAGGGGCTAGCCACCCAGCTACATAGCCATGGAGTAAGAGTAAGACTTACAGAAGTAAGAGAATGGAGAAAGCCTGGAGGCAAAAGATAGATGGGATAATTTAAGGAAAGCTGGCAAGAAATAAGCTAAGCTAAGTTGATCATTTATAATTAACAATAAGCCTCTGTGTGTGATTTATTTGGGTGCTGGGTGGCAGCCCCCCCCCCAAAAAAAGAGTAAAAACAGCCATGGGACACACTCTTTACAAAAGTTTGCCATGGTTGTGTTCAGCAAGCTTTCTTCACTACATTTGAGATACAATAAACAATATTTTAACATAAAACATATTACAAAGCTAAATATACAAGGTTTAGAGTGACTGATCTTATTTAGAGGATAGATATATTCAGGAAAGGCTTTCAAGGAGTTTAAATATAAGTAATGATAAAGTCAGAATTATTTAAATCAAAACCAAAGTCTCTGCTAGTGAGAAAAAAATAATTCTTTAGTTAAATGAATAGCATATTAAAAAACCCTGGACTCAAATTGATGTTCTACCTTTGATAAATCAACAGAGGTTCTAAATGACTGTAATTTAGAATGGGAGTTAGGACCTTTCTCTTATCACCTTATCCAAGGAGGCTCCTCTGAGCCACAAGTGGATTTCCATGTCAAGTTTTCTAATTCCTTTATAGCACAAAGTCTACCTATATCCAGGCAGTCATTCAACAGGTATCAACTTAGGACCTTCCATGTTTATGATTCCATGAAGTTTAGGTTCACTCCATCTATCTATTAATGTGTTACTTCTCTTGATATATACATCAGTGTGTAACCAAACATCGATAATATGAGGAAAAATTCTCTTTCTATGTCCTCTAAACAGTTATGAGAATCTAAGAGTTGTTCCACATTGAATTGCCACATGGAGGAATGAATAGATGAAGTAAATGTTGAGAAAAGCAGCCTGAAGAAGTGTCTGGGATTTAGATCATGAAGTAGCTTGCAAACCCTGTTAAGAAGGCTGTTTCATTTTGTAAGTGATTCCCAGTCATCCAATGAAGAAACAAATAAGATCAACATTTTGCTCAAAAAGAGTTTCTAACTAAAATGTGGGGAGCAGATGGATGTAGACATGGCTGACATGACTGCCTTGTCATTTCAATACCGGCCTCTATGTTCACCAAATCTCTCTCCTTCTGCTGACCTCACTGCTTCCTCATTTTCCACACACACCTTCGTGCTCACCAGTCTTCCTCCTCCTGCTCTCTCCATCTACCCTTTTCACACAGCAAAACCATACCTAGCAAATCCCATTCCCCCTGCTGGTCTTAAGCAGCATCTATATGCAGAAGATCCAAAATGTTTAAAGAGAGGATGTCTTCTGAGAATTCTAGATTGATCTTAGATACTCCACGTTAACTTTCCCATTGATATAAAAAGTTTTGTTTTAATAACTGCACATGCTTCCTTATCCAATCTCCTTTTTAATTTTTAAAAATGTATCCTCTTATATGTTACATCTCAACTGCAATTTCTCTTCCTTCCACTTTTCACAGCCCCCTCCCATCTCTCTGGACCCACTATTTCTGTACTTCCCTTCAGAAAAGAGGTGTCCCAGGTATATCAACCAAACATGACATAACAAGTTAGAATAAGACTAGGCACAAACCCTTATATCAAGACTGAACAAGGCAACCCAGTAGGAGGAAAAGGGTCCCAAGCGCAGGCAAAGGGGTTAGAGACACCACCCACTCCCACTGTTAGTAGTTCTACAAGAACACCAAGCTACACAACCATAGCATATATACAGAGGACCTATCTCAGATCCATAGAGAATCCCTGATTGTCGCTTCAGTCTCTGTGATCCTCTATGAACCCTGCTTAGTTGATTTTGTGGGCTGTGTTCTCATGGTGTCCTTAACCCTTCTGGCTCCTACAATCTTTCCTCCCCTCTTCAAAAAGGTTGAAGAGGTATGCCTAATATTTGGCTGTGGGTCTCTGCATCTGCTTCTATCAGTTACTGGATGAAGCCTCTCTGTTGAAGAATGGCCTCTTTTTTACTCTATTTAAATCACATCTTTTTGATGAGGCCTTCTTTAATCTTCGAATTTAAAATGGAGGTCCTCTTTTATGATTTATTGTTTCATTATTTTTACTTGCATATGTATATTCTACTACCTTCTAGCATACGATATGATCTACTTATTTGCATTTGTTTTCTTATCCCATAAACTATATTCTAAGTTCCAGGTGGTTAGTCAAAGAGTGCTAGAAGTGCTCTAAAAAACACAGCCTTGCAAATGTGTACAGTGAAACCGAATGCTTTCTGATAATAATCTGCCATAAAATGAATAACAAAAAAATAAAACTTCAGTAACTATTAATCATTGAATCTCCTGGTTATTCAGTCTGCATCTGTCTGTCTGTCTGTCTGTGATTCCTTCCAACAGAAAATAATACAATGCTTAACAGTTAGATATTTAACAAGTATTTATGATTGAATCATGGACCTAGATATGGTTTATACTTGTATTAATTTGAATGGGATTGTTCATAGTGAAAATTAGGAGGTGCAGCATTGCATGTATTTTGTGTATGTCATATCTTTGAGGATTAAGAGTATTGTATGCTAAAAAAGAAGTTAGGAACCAAAGAGTTCTCTCAGCTACTAAGAATGCTTGCTGCTCTAATAGAAGATCAGAGTTTGGTTCCCAGTCCCCACATCAAATGGCTGACAATCACTTGTGTCTCCAGTTCAAGGGGATCTAACATCCTCTTTTAAACTCTCCTATATATACATGGATATACAGGGACACACACACACACAAATGAAAAAGTAATTTTTGAAAAGAAGTTATTCTTCCCCTCAGTTTTGGGGTAGTGTTGAATACTGGTTAAGCACTAGAGTTTGATTCTAGATTTGCAAAAGTATGGTGTGGGAAGACTGGACCTTTCTGAGTTTCACTTTCCTGATGTGTAATATTGAAATTATAATATTACTGACTTCCTACTTTTGAGCAGGAAGTATGGTAAGGATTAAGAGGAATGGTATCTATAAGGTTCCTACTGTGACAGGTGAAATATGCAGCAATCAAATATTTATCATTGTCTCTGTGTAAATTATATCAGTGATATCAAGCAAGCATATCCCATACCTGTTGCTGTTGCCATTGTCATAATTGCATGTGGTATCTTCTTATTTACTTTTGATTCTTATCTTTCTTTTCTTTTTTATGTTAGCATTCAGATCTAACTAAAGAAATTCATCTTAGAAAATTTGCCATGCTTCTCTGGTATGGAAATAAGCTGGATGTGGTTTGAACATCATCTACATTCACTTGGCTGAGAGTGATGTCACAGCGAGGCACAGTCAGAGACCTGGGTCCTTCTTATGGTGTCAATATCCTCAGAGCATCTGAAAAAAATGAACATCTATATGAAATGGATTCAATTCCTCAAACAATTCTCTCATATTTTTGAATCTTGTGAAATCAAAAACAGAATAATATTCTGAGCCCTAAGGAGAATCTTCCTTCATCTCTGAGCCAACACTTTTATAAGAAAGAGGCTTGTGATGGTGAAGAATGAGGGTAGGCTGTCCCAAATGACTGGAACTAGGGCCCTGGGTTATATCATTGGAAGGCTTGCCAAGATGCAGTTATTAACTGAGTTGCTTAGAGAGGAGCCACAGTGTCTGAACAAATGAACAAACAAACAAACACTTCTGGCAATAAAGTGAAATATTATATTTTAAAACTCAGCATTTGTGCAAAGACTTAAAGATCATCTGTCTTTGGTTTATCACAATCAGCATATGCTTCTGTGATGCATT
Organism: Peromyscus leucopus; assembly: GCF_004664715.2. Classification (NCBI taxonomy): domain Eukaryota; kingdom Metazoa; phylum Chordata; class Mammalia; order Rodentia; family Cricetidae; genus Peromyscus; species Peromyscus leucopus. The sequence goes on along the minus strand of NC_051079.1, from coordinate 29,741,364 downwards.
CTTTAAGTAGTCAACTTGACACTATCTAGATTCACTTGGCAAGGGTGCCTCCATGAGATACTGTCTAGATCAAGTTGGCTGTGACATGTCTGTGGAGTATTACCTTGTTTAGGTTAATTGAAATATGTCTTATTTTTACTATTGTTGTGATAAACACAATGAACAATTGTAACTAGACAAGGACAGTGTTTCTTTTATCTTATACAATATCATCACTAGAAAAGCCATGGCAGGAACTCAAGGCAAGATCCTTGAGACAGGAACTGAGGCAGGATCCATGAAGGAATGTACTGTTTTGGCTTGTCTTCTATGAATAAATTATCTTGATTTTTAGGACCACCTGCCCAGGTAGGTCACTATCCATGGTATACTTCCCTCTCTGTCATGAATCAAGAAATGTCCCCACAGAGTTGCCTACAGGCCAATGTGATGGAGGCATTTTCTCAGTTGAGGCTCTCTCTGCAGATCCCCCAAACTTGTGAGAAATTGTCAAAAATCTAATTAGCACAAGGTGGTAAGATTTTACCACTGTGGGTGGCATCATTACCTAGGCAAGGAATCCTGAATTATATGAATAAAGAAAATGAGCTGAGCCCAAGCATGCATGCATCCATTGCTCGATTTTTCTAAATATGGGCATGTTAAGAGCAACTTCCTCAAACTTATGCCACTGTGAACTTCTTCAATATGATGAACTGTAACCTGAAACTCTGAGCTGAAAAAAAAAAATCTCTTTCTCTCTGAGTTACATTTTAAAGGTTATTTTGCAGCACCAATAGAAATGAAAGTAAGGCAGATCCCTCAGCTCCCTTACCCGCGTGTCCCTGCCTGACCATACTGTTCCAAATCCTTCTAAGAGAGATGATTGACAATGCATATCCCTGACAGAGCAAGTGTGTGTGTGTGTGTGTGTGTGTGTGTGTGTGTGTGTGTGTGTGTGTACAATTTAACAAAGATATCTAGAATATCCACTGAGTAAAAGACAGTTTCTCTCTTGTTTTCAACTAATGACATATTCAAATTTTGGGAGCATTTGTATAGAAAACAAAATCTCTCAAGTCATTAACCATAAGGGAAATATAAATAAAACTTACATAGCATCCCACACTCATGAGGATACCAATTATCAACTGGAAGAGATGAGTCTCAGGGAGAGGCTGGAGGAAGCAGCCTCTTGTAGGCTGTTGATGGGACTATTTGTTTCTATAGCCACTATGGAAGACAGTATGGGAGTGTCTCAAAATAAGAAAACAGAGATAGCATTTTATTCAGCAGTCCCATTTCTGGGTACATATCCCAATGAAATGAAATTAGTGTCTTCAAGAGACACCTGTGACCATATGTCCATAGCAACACCATTAGCAATAACCAAGTCACTGAAATCCCAGAATATCTGTTGACAGAGTAAGAAATGTATAGATATATTTGCATGCATATGAGTTTATAGTAAAGAGGAAGGAAATTCTACAATTTGAAATAACACAACTGTATTCAGAGACCACCATGCTGCATGAAATAAGCAGATAAAGAGAGATGAACAGTGTATGATATCACTTTTATGTGTAATCTGAAACAATAAAACTAATAGAATCAGAGAGTGGAATTGTGGTTGCCAAGGGCTGAGGAGGATAGAAATATGTAGTCAAAGGACCTAAATTTTCAGTTCTAAGAATATATTTTGGGAATCTATGTACAACATGGTGACTATATTTGGTAATAAGTATTGTGTACTTGAAGTTTCCTGAAATTAGCTCTTTTGTGTATGTTCAGAATACAAATAGCAGTAAGTGGTAATGGATGTGTTAATAAAGTTGGTTGTGGCAACCATTTTTAATGTGCATTTACATGAAATTATATCATATATCTTGTATGTAACTCAGGAATTTTAGAAATAAATAAAATAAGGTAATAACTCAGGAAGAGACCAGAGTTTAAGTTCTTTTTCTTTCCTTGGAAATAAACTGATTCTAGATGATTATTCTTTTTTAAGCCATTTTAAATTAGTTACTTGAGAATTTTATACAACTTACTTTAATAACACTTATCCAACCTACCCCATGTATTCACAGATAGACTCCCCTGCCTTTCTCATCCAACATTGTGTCAAGTTTTTCTCCATCAAGGCCAATTTATGCTGCCCAAATATTCTTAGATGTGTGGCTTCCCACTGGAGTGTAGTTGATTTACTCAGGAACTACAGTTTCAGACCTAATTGACCTTTTCTTTCCTAGCAACAATTTCCAACACCTCTTCAGCTGCAAGTAGAAGAGTATGTCCAATTCCTTTCTCCACGCCAGATTTGGTCTGTCTTGGATGTTCACAGGTCTTGTGCAGGCTGTTATAACCACTGATAATTCATATGTGCAGTTGATCTGATGTGGCCAGAAGACACTATGTCCTTGATATCATCTACTGCTTTTGATTCCTAACACTTTATATGTACCCTCTTCTTCAATTGTCCCTGAGCCTTTCTACATGGAAATGTAGTATATATGCTTATTTTAAGGCCAAACATTTTCAGTCTCTTATGCACTGTTCCTCGGCCAATGAAGACCTCTGTGTTGAAGATCATCTACTGCAAACAGAACTTTTTTGATTAGGGTTGAATGATGCCTTAATATATTGGATAATCACAAGTCATTAAGTTGGTTTAATACTATGTCCATTTAGCAGATAATAGAGGTAGGTTCTCTCCTGAGGTCCATGATCTGTCTAGTCTACTCATAGGTTCTTGGCCAACTAATGGTCCCAATATGGTTTTCACCTTGTGGAATGGGACTTAAATTCAAGCAGAAAATGGTAATTTTTCTTATGTTCATGTTCTTGTTGCATAAATAGGCATGTCTCACCAGGCCAATCATTAATAAATCTCACAGCATCCAAAGATGGAAAATATTGGTGCTTACATTTCTCTGTGGTAGTATGCATAGCACCTTTTACCCCTATGATAGCTAGACAGTAGAAATAAAGCTTTCAGATCAGTTCCAACCAATGAAATCATAGTCCTTATAGAAGAACTTACAAATCCACTCTTCTGAATCGAGTATAATTGCTAAAATTTCATCAAAACATTTACCAAGATTCAAACAGATAAGCATAGTTATCACCTCCATCCAAGCAGTTTCTTTTTGAAGTATTCAGAGACTATACAGAAAGCCACAACTAGTCAAAATACCTAGAACAACTGACTGTGGGGTGCTCTTTCCCAACTGATACCTACAAATAAGGCTCAGAAAAATCATGGAAAGGAGGAGGAGGAGGGGTAGAAGGAAGAGGAGGAGGAAATGAGGAGGAGGAGAAAGAGGAAGAGGAGAGGGAGGGGTAGGAGGAAGGAGAGAAGGAAAGATTGGAAGAGCAAGAAAGCCTGCCACAAAATTGTGTTTTCTACATTACAGGAAAGCTACAGTCATGAATTCTCAATGATATGGTTGCTTAAATATGATGGAAACAATGACAACACCAGTTGACATGCCAATGTGGGTGGAAGAAATTACACAGTGCCCTACCCTAGATCAACAGACACAGGCAATTTGAGACTGCTGAGGGAGGGTCCTAAAAATGGTGATCCAATCCCAAGTGCCCCCCCTAAAAATATACAGGCAAGTAGCATTAAACAAACTCAGTAGGTTGCATTAATATGTTTAGTTACTTAAACACATCTCAGAGACACAAACACACACACACACACACACAACACACACACACACATGCACGCACATGTACACATACATGTGACAATAATAATTAAAGAATAAATGGCCATGACTTTGAAAGGAGGTGGTGGTCATGGGAAGGGTTAGAGGAAGTGGAAAGGAATATGATATAATTATATTTTAATTAAATGAAAAAATAATAAGGCATATTTTAGAGGCAAAACTTCCAAAGTTCTGTCCATTAACACATGGTGGGACATCATTGTCTTCACTGACAAAGAGAAGAATCTGAAACATCTTGTAGTGAGGAGAAATTTTCACACTTCTAGACTCAGTATCATAAGTTCTTTTTCATCCCATCATTTTATTCTTTTAATTTAGAATAATACCTCAGCCAGCTCTGAACCAGCATTCTACTGAGAAGCAAGGCTGTGACACTGACTAGGAAGGTGACAGTTATTGGAGGATCTGTCCTACCACAGATTCAAAGCACAGAGCCTCCTTCTTATAATGTTAATGGTGAAAGTGAAACAGTGGAGAAAGAATTCAAGTTCTCAGGTACAGTGTGTCAAGACTCACAGAGAAAAGGCCAAAACATTTGCTGCTAACAAATGTCAATATTGACTTTTTAAAATGTTCATTTATGCTTCAAGTCCACACTGTTTCAAATTTAGTCAATGGACCACTGTTGGCTGCATCATCAAAGCTTTTCAAATTTGTGAAACTCAGGCTCCAGCCAGACTGATGAATCAGAATCCAAACGTTCACCAAGTCATTAGGGAATCTATATACGCATTAAGGTTTAAGAACTACCACCTGGAGAGATATTATGCTCTCTCATAGAAAAGAATTTATTTTTTTAAATACATAACTATTGGTCTATTCTTGTCATTTCAGTCATCCTAGATAGATGGGTCACACTATCTACACTAATTTGCCATGAAGGTCACGTAAAATCATAGCTAGAGAACTTTTCAAATTCATGTGGTTATGAGAGTAGGGCAGTGGTTGAGAGTTGGGAATCTACTCTTCTTCTAGAAATCCAACATCATAATAATTCTTATAAGAAATCTACTTAGCCAGAGCAAAGTGAGCCTAATAGCTTTTATATTAACCATAACAATAAGAAAAGAGCTAATAGCTTATTATCACTGTGCCTGTCACTGTTCTAGATTCTGTGTTTATGTGTTTAGGGGTGGTATTTATAACAACTTACATGTCACTACAACATTAAGAGGTCATCATCATCATTATCATTTTCAATGGCTCCCAAAGAAATTATTTTCATGAAATTGATTTCTAAGTACAATGAATAAGATGTTATAGGAACAAAAAGCTAAGATATTTACATTTTTCAGACAAAAGGATTAAAACACAGTAAAATCTTAACTATAAAGAAGCTGTAACATCTAAACCATGCACCTCCCTTTAAAAGAAAAGAGACCTGTTTCACAGTTTGATTGGATCTGAGCCAGAAATTGCTGAGTAGCTCCTGATCACCTTGCTGAAGATGCTGGCAATCACATCTATTACAAGTTGTTTAAGCAAGCTCAATTAAATTAGTAAAAATTCTAAACTACTCCATTTTGCACAGAGATAGTTTTAATTTTTATATAAATCCAAATACTGGTTGTGCAAACCTGAATTGTCTAATAGAAAATCAAGCCAGATAATTTTCATTAATCTTTGTGGAAACAGCCAGCTCAACCTCCAGTAGGCACACACAATCCCAATGCCTTTCTATAAGAAAGTCTTTCAGAGAAGAACCAAACAGCAGACTCATTTTTCTTTGCTTAATTTGACAGATAGGTAGTGTGAATGAAAAAACAAGAAGGTTGCATACTGAAGACCTTCGAGTACAATGGAGTGGGAAATACAGGGGATCAAGGACTGGAATATTGACTTTTAAACCTAGGTCAGCCATAGACTTACTGTTGTAATCTTGAGAAAGTCTCTTTCTACCAGTTAGCTAGTACTGTAAAATAAAAAACTACAAACTCCTGGTGTCTTAAAACTATATGTGTTTATTTCTCACTTAAGCACCTGAACAATAGGTAAGGTGGAGCTCCAGTATCTCTAGGAAGATATCACTTTGGCTTGTGTCAGTGGGGAAGCATGATGACCTGTTTTCTCCACACACATCTCATTTTCTTTGAGTAAACATTGTCTAAGACATACCATATTCAAAGCAAATGGCACATGCACAAAAGGACCAATTCAACAACACATGCCCATTTCAAGTTCTGTTGTCATTCCCATTAACCATTTACTGGCCAAAGTGAACATAAAAGCAAGTACTATATTCAAGGAGAGAAAAGAAGTTAATTTTGTCACCATGAAGTCATGAGATGAGTGTGGGTGAACAGTAATCTAAGCCATGATTTCTCTAAGAAGTGAGGTCATTTCAGAACTATCCAGGTTATTTCTCTTCTTTTTTTATTAAATATTTATCTATCTGAAGTGTATTAGTATTTTGTTTACATGCATGCCTGTACACTGACTGAGTGTCTGGTAATGTATCTGAATTATACATTTTTCTCATATGAAAGAGGTGAGGTCTGTGGAAGTCTTTCGAGCTTCCCTGCATTCTGTGCCATAATTGTGAGAAAGGTGTGTTTGAATGTGTGGTCAGCTTTCAGATGTCTCAGGATAAGAAAGCAGTTTTGAGAGGTAGCTAGATAACTCTTCAAATGAAAACAGGGACACTGCAGCAAGCAAGGTAGGTCCTGAGAGTGCCATGTTTGATATGGTTTTCAACGACAGCAAAGAGAGAGAAGGAGGAGTCAAAGGAAAGAAATTATTTAGTTAAGTCAAGTATCAGAAGGGTTTTCCTAATTAAAAAAAAAAAAAAAAAAAAAAAAACCTTTAAACTAGCAATGTTTCCCAAGAGAAGTAGAAAGACATTCTTAAAAATGGGGTAAAAGGAAGCTTCTCAATCATCTACTATAAATAAAATTCTCACTTAAATCAGGGTCACATATTCAAAGGGTTCCCTTTGTTGTCTATATTGATTTAGATCTCTCTTGAGTAACCAAGGACCAAATCTTAGGATGGTCTTGTAGGCAGGCAAAATCCTGCTATGCTCACAGGCCTTCTTCCATTTCTATGCAGATGTTTGAGGTTTCTCAAAAATGATCATCAACTTGTAGCTACCATCTGTGTTAAATCTGCACAATCCACACATGAATGCATGGCCATCATTTTGCTTATGGTCTGACTGTGGTGTCTCAGGCTGTCACCTCACTTGCCCTATAGAATTCAGGAAAAATTTTGCATTCTTCTCTACCTGCTACACAACTTTTTTCCCCCTGCAAGTATTTTGGGAAAACAGTGCTTGTTATTCAATTATTTAAGACAGAGTGCTTGCTGACAACTCAATATTCTATCTTTTCTTCTCTTTGAATAAGAAAGTGCAAACTGTGCATAGGAAAATAACTGGCTTGGAATCAGGTAGGAGCAGAAAACAAGCAAGCAAAGTAAAAGTAAGCATAAATGGCCCCATCTTTACTCCCTGAATCATCCCAGGTGTTAAAGAAAATGCTCAGGAAGAGACTTTGAAGTGCTGCATCCAATATACAATCTCTCAGAGAATTAACGTAATAACAGGATGAGGGCCCTTGGAATCTGCTCATCATCATAAAGGGCAAATTTGATTACAGGCATATAAGAGTGTGAGCAGATTGTGTTTGTAGTGATCTGTTATTCAAAGGGGCACCACACTCATTCGTTGAATAAACGTTTACTATGCATCAGTGTTATTCTAAAGAAGGAGAGACTGACATGCTTGGACATGTTTGCACATGCTTGCACTCTGGGTTTTTTATTGGCAGCCCTCACCCTCCTAATTCAGTCACTTCTTTTTGAGCATTTTGTGTACTTCCAGGTTCTTATCCGTGGAAATCATTTGATAATACTGTTAACGATTAAGCAAATCCTGACTTGTAGATCAGGGAGGATGTTATTAAAACAATAATGTGAACCTTAGTGAGGAGGATGCAGGGTAAGGACAGAAAAATGGCTTCAGGGAAGACTTACATCTCAGAGGGCACTCTCCCATTGAAAGATGCTCAAAGAGTAAGTTTAAAGAATCCATTGCAGACATCAGCGACTGAAGAGCATAAAAAAAAGAAATATATCGCATAAGTCATCAGAGAGAACCAGGTCAATGAAGTTCAGCTTCACTAAATTGGAGCAAACTTTCTGACGTGTTAGAGGGGTGGTGAATAAAAAGGCGTGTGTGCTCATGAAGCTTCAGACTGGTCTAGGTACTTTTAGGGTAATTTTCTCATATTCATTCTAATGTTAAACGCTAAATATTCCTATTTGAACAATTTTTACTCTCTAAATTTATACTAGAGATACTAAATGGTCTTTCACAGAATACACGTTCAAGTAATGCTTATAAAAACAAAAACACAAACAAACACAAAAGCTTGGAAACAACTGAAAGATATACCAATAAGAGGATACTCCAAGTTGAATTTGTCCATAGAATCTCCCCATTTAAAATTATCAAAACTAATCTAAACTTGTAAAAGCAAACAAATTCATATGTATACAAAAAGCAAATTGGTGAATACCCTAACCATCATCACAGAACTTTTCTCCAATGGCTGATGGAAGCAGATGCAAAAATCTACAGCCAATCACCAGGCAGAGCTCCATGAGTTCAGTCAAAGAGAGAGGAGAGGGATTCTATGAGCAAGTGCATCAGGATCATGATGGGGAAACATGTAGGGATGTCCAAACCAAACTAGAGGGAACTCATGAAAGTTGGATTAATTGTTGTGACGCCTACATGGGACTGGACTAGGCCCTCTGCATGGCAAGACAGTTGTGTACCTTGATCTGCTTGGGACGACCCCTGATAGTAGGATTAGAATCCATCTCTGGTGCATGAGCAGGCTTTGTGAATCCCACTACCTATGATCGGACACCTCTTGCAGCCTTGAGGTAGGGGCGAGGGCTTGGACTTGCCTCTACTGGATGTGCCTCCCCATGGGAGGCCTTGCCTTCTTGTGAGTGGGAGTGGGGGTTGGGTTGGCAGGGGGAGGCTAGGTGGGAGGAGGAAAGAGGGGGATCTTTGATTGGTATGTAAAATGAATGAAAATTTTTTCTTAATAATAATAATAAAGACTAAAAAAAAAAAGGAAATCACCTTGCAGATTGAACAAAACATGGCTGTAGGCAAAGTTTATTCCTAGGCCCCCCAAAGACCAATTCCTCTTTAATAATTTTTAAAATGCTTCATTTATTAAATTCAAAATGTGGTATGAAAAATGAATAACATAAATTAAGAAGCACACTTTCTTGAGTACTTGCTAGGTATCAATTGATACATATATATCATATATGTAATAAAATTACACACACACACACACACACACACACACACACACCTGTTTTTGTTGTTCTTGATCTAATATTTGAAGAGGTTCCTCAGCTATGGTGGGGCTAGTTCATACTTTCAGAGAACTGGGCTTGGAGGTTTTCAATAGCTTTTCACAGCAGCAAATCCAAAGAGATACTCTGGACATTTCTGTTACACCTGAAGCTTTGCTGTACTGTGGTGACTTCTGCATGAAGTGTCTGCACAAGAAGTACAGAGGCAGCTAGAGGGTGTGTGTCAATGGTTGGCTGAGTAAGGCAAGCCTATCTTTTTCTTCTCTCTCTCTCTCTCTCTCTCTCTCTCTCTCTCTCTCTCTCTCTCTCTCTCTCTCTCTCTTTTGGTGTGGGTTTTGAGACAGGGTTTCTCTGTGTAGCTTTGCGCCTTGTCTGAAACTCACTCTGTAGCCCAGGCTGGCCTCAAACTCACAGAAATCTGTCTGGCTCTGCCTCCCGAGTGCTGGCATACCTATCTTTTAAAGCTTCTATCTCATTCCAGGTTTGAACTTTATTTGTTTTGCAACATTTTCTGTTTTAATCGTGAAACTTTTCAACTTTCTCTGTTTCTTTGAGATATAGATCTCATTAAGAGACATTACATTGAATTGTTTATGTCAAAGACTTGGGAACCATCTCATAGAATTGAAAATAATAGGAGCTATATATATTTACATAGGTCTAATATGCACATATGTTTTCTGCATGTACACCCTTATGAAAAGTATAATTTGTAAATTTGACACTAAGAAATTAACAACCATAATTAGAAAAAATCAATAATTAGGAAATAATACAATGGAAGTTATATGAATAGTTTCTCTCTCAAAATAGCCTACTGCACATCATTCATTTTTTTCCCATCATGACAATACAGTGCTCACTTAATGGAGTGAAGGGAAATTCAACACAATATATTATTCCTAATTAAATCGCATTTTCTATTATATTTTCACCTAAAAAGTTAACAACTCCTTCATCTTACTAAGCACATATCATATGCTGTGGCTATAACTTCTGTTATTTGAGGTGATCTTAAGAGACTTTAGACTCTCCCTCTCTCTCTCTCTCTCTCTCTCTCTCTCTCTCTCTCTCTCTCTCTCTCTCTCTCTGTGTGTGTGTGTGTATTTTCCGTAAACTGAGAAGATTCCCCTGCCGTTTAAAGAATGAGTTGTTTACCTCCCTTTGTCATATCTGAATTGACAGCGTATTACTCTTGTGTTTGAGGGTGATTGTTAAGCAAAATAAGTACCACTTTAACTTCAACATTGTGTATGATAACGTTACTGATGTAGGCTTATGGAAGAATCCAGTGGACATGAGGAGAATTTTGAAGTTGTATGTCCCCACATGAGGAAATAAGAGGTACACTCTTTCAGCAGAAGCACAGAGAGTTAATTAATGAAGGTGCTCTTCTCAAGTGGGTGCATGGGACTGGCGAAAGCAAAGAAAAAAAATAACTTAATATTTCTAATGTCCCTACTATAATAAGTTGGGACATTTATGTGAGCCCAGTGTACTTTGGAGGAGGGAACTCATTTGCACACTACAGGGTTTTCCATACATGCTCCAGTATAAGCAGTTCTACATATAATTTCATATGCTTCATATCTCATTACTACATTAAATCTGCAAACAGGGTTGTGCAGTTTAATATTTTAATGAGCCCTGGGTTGCCTTTGGAGACTCTGGAGTGCTCTGTGAATGAGCCAGTGGCAGTGATGCTGGCCAACTTTAGTTAGCTGGTGCCAGAACATTTGTAGACTTATTCTTTGTTTATTTGTTTAGTTTTTTTTTTGTTGTTGCTGCTGTTTTAATTTGCCAATCCTGTAAGGCTTTTCATGAGGCTTGCTGGACCCATCAGGCTCTGGCTGACTCTCCAGCATCAGGACAATAATTGATCTCATAATTAAGACAGCAATCGATTTGTTGTATTAGTTACCTTTCATGCTGTTGTGAGAAACACTTTGTAAAAGGCCACTTGTGCTCATTCAGCAGCATGCATACTAAAATTGGAATGATAGAGAGAAGGTTAGCATGTACAAGGAAGACACTTTATGTGGTAATGTGTGTTTATAGAAGACAGAACACAGGGGATTGAAGAAGGGGTAAAAGATTCAATGAAAGAAAATGATAAATTTAAATGCATTCATACAAGTGACACATGCAGGATCTTTGGGACACCATAGAAAGAACAAATCTATGGATTATATGACTGTAATAAATAGAAGAATTCCATGTCAAAGGCATGGAGAATATACAAAATGTTAGGAGAAAATATCCCAAATCTAGGGAATCAGATACCTATAAAGGCAAGAGGCACACAGACATTCAAACCATTTTAGAAAAGAAACTATCACTGGGCGGTGGTGGCACATGTCTTTAATCCCAGCACATGGGAGGCAGAGCCAGGCAGATCTCTGTGAGTTTGAGACCAGCCTGGGCTACAGAGTGAGTTCCAAGAAAAGGCACCAAAGCTACACAGAGAAACCCTGTCTCAAATAACCAAAGGGAAAAAAAAAGAAAGAAAAAAAGAAAAGAAACTATCTACAACATAATTCAAACTGTAAATATACATAACAAAGAAATGATATTGAAAGCTACAGAAGAGAAGGCCATGTTACACATAAAGGAATTCCCAAAAGAATAGCAGATGGTTTCTCACTAAAAAATATTAAAAGCTAGAAGGATTAGGAGCAAGATACTTTAAGTTCTGAAAGCACAAAGATACCAACCCAAAATACTATAACCTGGGGAAACTGTCATAATTGAAAAAGAAGTAAAAACTAAAGGAATTTGTGACTATCAAGCCAACCCCAAAGAGAATACTGAAAGAAACTCTTGGGAGTATAAACAAGGATAAACATGTCCAAGAGGGTATAAGAAAAGGAAATGATGCTTAGATAGTTGTTATGCAAGTAAGGCTGAGAAAACAAACACCACAAAACCAACAGAATGACAATAACTAATACATATCTGCCAATAATTACTTTTAGTATTAATGATCTAAATTCCCAAATCAAAGGAAATAGGCTAGCCAACTGGATTGAAAGATAGGATCCATCTTTTGTTGTCTACTAGTAGCACACTTCACCTTTAAAGATAGACATTACCCTAGAATGAAAGGTTGGAAAAATATTTCAATAAATGGCACCAGGAAACAAATAGAAGTCTCTATTCTAATTTCAGACAAACAGACATTAAGTGTGAACTAATTAAAAGAGATAAGAAACTCACTTCATCCAGCCCAAGGGGATAATCCGCTATGAGGACATCACAATTCTAAATACACATACACCAAATTAAAGTACACCAAATCTCATAAAACAAATGCTACTGGGCTTAAATTAATAGGTCAGTCCCAACACAGAAGAGTAGTACCCCATTTTAAGCTATGGACAGGTCATCCAGACAAAATAGTAAATGGAGAAGCATTGGATTTGAGTGATATCATAGAAAAAAAAATGGACCTACCTAATAATTACTGAATATTCTACCCAAATTACACTCAATATACATTCTCTTCAGCAGCCCAGGGATGATTTGCTGTGGGATGTCTTTCTGTATGCTGTGAATATATGTTGTTCTCGTTGGTTAATAAATAAGCTGCTTCAGCCTATGGCAAGGCAGCTGAAGGAGAAGCAACATGCCAGCAGGCCAGTAAAAACAAGGAACACATGGCAAAACATATAGATTAATAAAATGGGTTAATTTAAGATATAAGAGCTAGGTAGCAAGAGGCCTGCTGTGGGTCACAGTTTGTAAGTAATATAAGCCTCTGTGTGTTTACTTGGGTCCAAGTGGCTGCAACATCACGGGTGGGAGAGATTTGTCTGGACCACGAGGGGCCTGGTAGGATCTGAGAAATTTACAGATACAATGATTATATAAAATAGGCCACATATCAGGACACAAAGAAAATTTCAACAAATATCAACAAATATGGGACAATTGAAATAACTTTGTGTATCTATCTTAGAATGATGGGATAAAGTTTGAAATCAATAGCAAAAGAAACTCCAGAAAATATACAGTCTTATGTGAGTTAAATAACACATTATTAAATAAAGAACAGGTTATCTAAAATATCACTAAGGAAATATAAAAAATCAAAAATCCTCCCAGTAAATGAAAATGCAAAGATCTACAAAGCTCTAGATACAGTCCTCATAGAGAGAACAGTCTTAACATGGAAATGTACATCGCCAAGTATCTATGCCTACCTACATTAAACACATCAGTGAACTCAAGCACATAGTTTAATGATGTCCCTTAAGAATTTGGAAAAATGTGCAATCCAAACTCAAAACTTTAGACTCGAAGAAATAAGTAAAACAAGGACATAAATGTAAAAAAAATTGGAAAGAACCAAATATTACAAAGAATCAATGAAATGAGCAATTGGTTCTTTTTAAAAAAGATAAACAAAATTGAAAACTCTTAGCCAAATTAACCAAAAGAAAGAGAGAACTTAATAAAATTAGAGTTGCAAATGAGGACAAAAGATACTAATGAATTTTTTTAAATTATAAGGACACACTAAAAACCTATATTGTATGAATTTGGAAAGCCTAAAAGAAATGGATGAATTTCTAGATGAGTAGGCCTATCTGCACTAAATCATGATGGGATCAATAATTTAAACAGGTCTATAACAATCAAGGATATTGAATCAGTCATAAAAACAAATCTCTGGACCAAGGAAAGATCTGGTCCACAGGGAAGCACAGCAGAATTCTGCAATACCTTCAAGGGAATTCTTCTGCATTCATGTACCTTGCCTCTCTATTCACAATACCTAGATACTGAAGTCAGCATAGATGCTTGTCAAGAGATCAATGGAAAATGAAAATGGGTACATATATGCAATGGAATTTTATTTGGCTCTAAATAAAATGATATTACAAAATTTGCAGGAAATTAATGGAATTGAAAAACATTATATTTAATGAGGTACCCTAGAACAAGAAAAACAAATGACACATATTCTTTTTCATTTGTAGAACTTTAGCTCTATGTGTTCAGTTAACTTGGAATCTAATGATGATAGGAAACTAGAAAGGAGAATTTGGGGAGCATCTTAGTTTCTTTTCAGCAGCTATGTTAAAACAGTAATGAAAACCAGCTTGGGGAGAAAATGACTTATTTGATCTATAGGTCATAGTACATAATCATCAAGGGACCCCACAATGGGAACTGAAGAAGAGATATAGAGGAATGATGATTACTACCTTGTCTCCTCTGTTTCATTCAGCTATCTTTCTTATATAGCCCAGGCCTACTTGCCTAGGAATGCTACCACCCAGAGTGGAATAGACTACCAATGTCAGTCATTAATAAAGAGAATTTGTCCATAGTCATGCTCACAGTCCAGTATGAGGGAGGCAACTCTTCAATCAAAGCTTCCTCTTCCAGGTGACTCCAGTATGACTAAAATGGACATAAATTAAAAAGCACAGGGGAAATCCTGTCACGAATGGGGTTTCATAGAGTATAAATGATATAAAAGTAGAGATATAGAATACTGGGGGTGGAAAGGTTTAAGCAAGCTTAGCATGGGAGAATGGGGAGGTGATAGAGGGGGGATGGTTTGGTATGTAAAAATGAAAGAAACCTTTTTTAATTATATATATATATATATATATATATATATATATATAAAGTCATATAGAATCACACTATTTTGTAAGCCAATTAAAATATATTAGAAGAGTTATATCCTTCTTAGATGTATTATCTTGCTTCTGGAAGCTATGGATATTAAACAAAAGTCCCAGTGCTAGGTGTAGGATACCTTCTTATAAATTATTGACCAGAGTGGTCTCCAGATACCTCCCAAACAATACTGAGTTTCACCAACCTTCCTGTTTGCTCACCAGAGTGAGATGATAAGACACCATTGCTCATGACACCACATACCTTGGTCATATGATACAGAGAAATCAAAGTATAACTGCAATCAAAGATTCTTCCTGACCCCTGATGACAAATGGTTCATAATGGCATAAGGTACTATGAAGGGGGGTGAGGTAGAAAGGTTATCAGCTGTCATACCTTGCTGTGAACTCTATAAATTATAATATCAACCTGCCAGGTAAGATGCAACCATTATTGCAATATTGTCATATCTTTTATGGGGTCAATGATTGTCATATCATTTATGGGGTCAATGAACTATTAGTGGTTTGATTCAAGGCTCACTCCCCAGGAGGGAATTCATGCTTGGAACTCTACATTCAGTAAAAAAAAAATCAGTCTATGGCTAAAGATGTCACAGGCCCTGTATATGGGGGTGAGGAGGGGCCAGTTATTTCTCTTGTTTAGACAATTGACATGAACTAAACTGCCTTATAAACATCGATGCTTACACCCATAGACAAATGCTACTCTCAGCCTTAATCAGAGAAGCTTCTCTATACAATGAATGGGGATTAATCCAACCAGAGAAAAATAAAGAACAGTTAGGTGATCAGCATGGAATGGACAGTAAGAACCAGGCAGTGTATACAGCACAGTTAGTAAGAACTAGACATGAATATATCATGGGTACTAAACACCAGACAGGGTATACAGCATGAATATTCAGGACAGTGAGATGAATCATGTTTTTATCAAGACATATAAAAATAACATGAGATTTCATCACATAATTCAGAATGATGCACAATTCATATCTTGAGAATTATTTATCTGTTGCCTGTGAGCAACTGAAATGTCACAAGGCAATTGTTAGATCCAGGAGAAGCAACTCTCTTTTCATGTTTCTCCATTCCAGAATGCCCAATACCCAAAGAATATACAACTTTGAAAATTCCTTTTAATCAAGACTCATTTCCTTTTCAGTGACAGAAGAACCAGCTTACTCAAACAGCTTCAGTAAAAACAGTTTATCATCTCAATAACAAAACGTTTTAGTGAAATTGAGGAAAAGTGGGACATAGCTACCTTGCAATATCTGCCATGGCTGTTCTCTGTTATATTATTTCCATTTTTATATCAAAGCACCCTTTCACCACAAAACAGAGGTTATTCTCAGGGTTGTACCATTTCCAATGGAAAAGGAGAGACTAATCCTTCAAATAACATCATTCAAAGACCTAGACTCTGTATTAATAATCATATTTCTAGCACAGCGGTCTTTGTTAACACTGTGATTTTGCTTCATTTTGGTTTTTATGAGACAGAATCTGGCTATAATAGCTTGAAACTCATCCTCAAGCCTAAGATGGACTCAAAGTTGCAGTTCTCTTGAGCATGTAGTTTTTTTTTTAACATATATGACAATGAATTGAAGCTCTTCTGTCAATTGTATTCACATTTTCATCCTCAACCTCTGTTTCTTATCCTCGTGAGTACAAACTTACAAAATCACACAGTTTGTAAGAGGCAGAGTCAAGATTTGAACTGAGGAATTTACTGCTCATTCTTCAAGATTCTAAACCATGTTGGCCAGATGTATGCTGAAGGTTTAGCACTGAAGAGTGAACAAAACACACAGTGTACAATCGTCTACCAGATTCTGGTCTGAAAGTAGCTAGAATTCAACAAGGGAACCAAAAATTGTAGAATTACAATGACTAAATACTAGGAAGAAAGATATAGAATGTTATGAGGAACACATAAAATCAAGAAAATTCATGAGAGTTCGGGGTGTTTCAGACTTAGGATGAACACAAACATATGCTGTCTTCACCTTTGATGGGTTTAGCTGGTATGAAAAAAGGAAATAAGTGTCAGGCAATGTATAAAGTATTATATGGCTCTAAAAGCCCTTTCAAATTTTTAAAGATCAAATGGGCCATAAATAGCTATGAAAATTGAGAAATAAAAATTAATTAGGCTGATTTATGTCCATATATTGAATTTCTCTACCCTAAGGCTGAAAACAGACCCTCATTTGAGGACCCATTGAATATTTGTGAAACTATGACCTTCTGTTATTCCTGAAGCATAATCTAAGTCAATAAATCAAGACACAGGAAAAAGAACAACATTATATCCTGCATTTTCTGTGATCACTGGTGTAAAGATACAAATCAATAACCTTGACAAACCATTCAAATCACTACAGAATTAGAATAGAATGGCCACACTTACTGATTACTTACTACATACTTCATACTTGTGCTATGCTGAGGCTTTTTATCTTCATTAGCTCAATTGTCCTCACAAAGTCTTTATTGTCACTACCACTTCACAGGTCTTGAAGCTTAAGACAGGAGAGGACATAGAACATGCTCTAGTTACAAAGCTAGAAACTTCTCTATGTAGGAATTTCACATAGCATCCTAATTATAGTGTGTGTGTGTGTGTGTGTGTGTGTGTGTGTGTGTGTGTGTGTGTAAAATCTCTGCCATTCTACCTCCTTATTTCTACCTCTTTGATTCAAAGAAAGAAACAAAGCACAATAAAATTTAGAGGACAAAGCAATAATATTAAAAGGAAAGATGTTTAGAGCCATAGGAACAGGAAGTTTGCTATAAGGTTGTGTCTCCTAAAAGATGTCAGAATTTACATCTATGAAGTATGTCCACCTCAACATTAAAAGGTAATCATTTGCTATCTTCTTCATTTTTACAGTGGAGCAAATGTATATGTACTGTATTGGTAAAGTATTAGGTGCTGTTGGAGCTCACTAGGCAGATGGCACAGGGAAATGAATTTGTCTCTCCTAATTCAGACCCAAGGATGTTTGTCTAAAGTGTCCTTTAAAGTCCCCTGTCCAGAGTCAGGCTGGACATTGTGACAGGGAGAGTGGCTAACAAGTCATCTAAGAGTAAAGGCATTGTGGTCTTGGCAACAACCAAGGCTAGACACTTCCAACATAAGCTACTCATGTCTATCTTATGGTATAAAGATCTCCATCGTTAAAACAGCTAATGGGATGCTTATCCATAGACAGGACCCTTTGCCTAAGTTCTCTGAATAGTATCTCTAGCACTGTATTTCAACAGGGCTTCTGTGGTGATATTTTGTGTATGCTCTAACAAATAAAGCTTGCCTGATGATCAGAGGCAAAGCCAGCCACTAGTTAGCCATAGAGACCAGGCAGTGGTGGCACACACCTTTAATCCCAGCACTTGGGATCTCATGCCTTTGCTTCCAATACTGTACTTAGAAGGCACACATGCCTTTAATCCCAGCACTGGGGAGGTTAAGACAGAAAGTCTTAAACTTTTTTTTTTTTTATTTACTCCAATATCTGGCTCAGGGTTTTTATTAAGACCAATTATGATTTGTGCTACAGGCTTCCTTAGTTGTTTATGCTAGATGTTGTACATATTAATGTGATAATGTTTTCTTATGTATCTACTGCCTTTCTATTTGTTACTAGCAGTCATTCAAAACAGAAACATGGCTATGGTTAGTCATTCTCTGAATTACACAATAAACAGAAAGACTTTTAGCTTGTCTTGAGTTCCTATAGAATTTGTGTGGGAAGTTTCAAAGTCTTGTAGTTTGCCAATATGTTTCTAGGTAATATTAATTTATTGCATTATGCCACTCACACATTTTGGACTTAGTTCTCTTATAATGGAATAAAACTGTATTTGTTAATGTTATTATGTCTCATGATATTACAAAAGGAAGTAAAATAAAAGGAAGCCAGTAAGTAGAATAAAGAAATGATAGAAAGATGTCAGAATGGAAATATTTTTGTTAAAGAAAGATTTGTGTATGAATCTTAATATGAGTGAATATTTTTCCAGAAGGAGAAAAAAGCTGCAAAGTCTAATCAAAGTTTTGAAGGTCTGAGGCCATTATTTAAGGTGTACAAAAGATGATGAATGGATGAATGGATTTTACACACACACACACACACACACACACACACACACACACACATACACAGACACATACACTCATATATGTATGAGATATTAAAAATTCTGAGGGCCAAATTCAATACAGTGATGTCAAGTCTCTACTTAAGTCAGTGGTATTCTGATCTTGGTAACTGTTATAATTACTGACTTACAAACAAAACATATTTCTAATCAAGTTTTTTTTTTACATGTTTAGTTTTAAACCATATTTTTTATAAATACTTCACAGTAGTAATTGAAAGTACCAAACTGGTATAATTTATCCTCTCAATGTTCAATAGCCATACTTGGAGACTTATACTAATGTGGTCAACGAAATTAAAAGGAACAGTAATTCATTCCTTGCCTTTCAAAGTCTACTATGTTCCAGGTGCTATGGGGAATCTCTCAAAATGCCCTGTAACCATGGTAAGTCACTTGTCCTCTTGTCAGGGGAGGTCATTAAGACTCTACCAGGTAGACTCGAACAATGCCCAGTGATCAACACATTGGAATTTTTTATCAGCGCTTCCAATAAAATCACTTGACAGTAAATAAAAAGACGTGGTTCATTTTCACCACCCATATGGTGTTAAATATCCAATAGGAAAGTATAACCAAAGATTAATGGTTGGTATGTTTTTTAATAGTTCAAGGGTAACACTCTTCATACATTAGACTTAACTCTATGTGAGATGTTATTCACAAAATTATACTCATGATTATTTTTCTTGATAAGGAAAATTCTGCTCAGATATCAAGGACATCATGACCTTGACTCAGTTCAACCCTGCACACCCACCTGCAGCCAAGATAGATAAGTCTATTGTTTTAACATAAAAATGCAAGTGATGGTTAATTTTCCTTTCTCTCCTGCTCTAAAAGCCATCTTTGAGGGACCTCACAGTTTCACTCTCGTTACCCAAGAATGTTCAAAGTGCTGAGAGCAGACCCCAGGTTTGTCACTCTTGAGTCTAACCTTGGAGGCAAAGTGACACTGAGGAGGAGTGAATGGATGGATGCTCCTGTGTGTTGCTGGAGGGCTTCTCTCCAGGTTCCCCAAGCCCCGCAGTCCCACAATCCACTTATAAAATAATCACTCAGACGCTTATATCACTTATAAACTGTATGGCCATGGCAGGCTTCTTGCTAACTGTTCTTTTATCTTAAATTAACCCATTTCTATAAATCTATATCTTGCCACGTGGCTGGTGGCTTACCAGAGTCTTTACATGCTGCTTGTCCTGGCGGTGGCTGCAGTGTCTCTCCCCTCAGCCTTCTGCTTCCCAGAATTCTCTTTTCTCCTTGTCCCACCTACTTCCTGCCTGGCCACCTACTTCCTGCCTGGTCACTGGCCATCAGTGTTTTATTTATATAGAATGATAGCCACAGCACCTGTGAGCACATCAAGGAACTCTAGTGGACTCTGTTTCTGACATTTGTCTTAAATATTTTATTTTTTAAAAAAATCATTTTATGTGTATGGACGTGGTGCCTGCATCTATGTCTGGTACACAATGAGGCCATCAGAGCTCTGGAACTCGTTGTGAGCTGCCATGTTGGTGCTTGGAACCCAGGTCCTCAAGAAAAGAAGCCAGTGTCCCTAACCACCGAGCCATCCCTCCAGTGCTTGATGTGGATATTTTAAAAATAGCTCCCTGCTTTGGCTTCTCCTGCGTTCTTACCCAGCACTTGTAATGCTAATAGCCTTTTCTTTACTTTTCCCTCACATCTGGAGCTGGGAACCTTTCATGGACTCCCCCCCCCCCACTGCCCTCAATATGACTGGCTGTTAGACAAATGGAATTAAAAATTCATTTTGTAGTCTTTTAGATAGGCCGACTAGAGGGGCACTCAATGTCATACTCAATCAGTCATCACTCCCATTCACTAATGGCAGTTAAACCGACCTCTTTAAAGGAGAAAATGAGAACAGGAGATTAAAACTGAAAAGGCAGCCCAGGGCAGGACATTCTAAAACAACAGTTCTAGAAATGGTTTTGTGAGAAGAGAGCCCTGATTCTTTTATCTCCTACTACACAAGGCCTAAGATACATACATGAGGCAGAGCATCAAAACTTCAGACTGGCCTTTTATAGTATAACATTGTTATGATTATCCATATGCTTGGACAGAGAAGCTTTTTGCCATAAATCTCAAAGAATATGTGCCTTGAGTGCCTCCATTTTTTTCAAACATCTACTTTAATGTCTACTCCATCTGATGGTAAATGTCATTGCACTATCTTCATTTATCTCATTTTGACACATTTCTTCCCTTTTAAGTATAGCCTGCAAATATGTTCTTAAACTTTTGCCTTGATGTGGGCAAAGAATACTCTGGCCTTTAAAGTACATGCTTGCATTTCAATGGTCTTGAGTTGTTTAACATACTATCTTGTTATTTCTTAACATAAGAATTATAACATCAGCCCAGTCATATGTTGTTTAATAATTCTTTAAAGACTTTAATAATTCTTTAAAAATTCCAGAAAAAAATTGTCATACACCTTTTTTTCCATCAACATAAGATTGCTATAACCTTAAAACAAGCTTCCTATCAGTCATTATAATACATAAAATCATAGTTGGCCAACATAATGAGGACTATGTAGAACTTAAGAGTAATGGGCTTTGTCAGCATAATGGCTTCTAAAAAGCCCTACGTCACATTATTAAGACAAACTTAATCATTTCAAGAAGCATATAATATAAATATTTTCATATATCAGCAGAATATATATGTGAAAAAACATTTCAATAAATCAAGAAGTATAATCTTAGACATTGTAGATATATATTAATGAGAGAGATTTGTTTTTAGAACTCCTATTCTTTTATCATTTTAACTGTAAAAGCATATATCAATCTTATGACTAGAAAAGTCATACAAACTTTACACATTTGAGGGAAAGTATGATTTTTTCATAATTGCAAATGAAGTAATTTTTCTACTATAATATTTTTATGTTTCATCAGTAATTTGGTTGTGCTGATACCACAGAAAAGTATTTTTGTGTGAGAAAACAATAGTACTACAACAATATCAATGAAATCAGTTATTTTACTAATTAGTTGATCGTTTGTCATATGCCAAGCTCTCTGTAAATTAGCATATGTAATTCTTGGCACACTTATTTAGGAGAAAGTGTAGTGTTATCATCCTTATCTTGCACACAGGATGCAGCTGGGATTGGTCACACACTCTTGAATGTCAAGTAATGCCACATGACTCCTGTGCTCTTACAGCCATGTCCCTGGTGAAGTGAACAAGCAGAAAACCAAAGATGACTATCAGAAGAGAACCCCACATGCCTATCACACTTCTTTTTTTTTTCTTTTTCTTTTTTTTCCCTTTTATTTTATTTTACAATACCATTCAGTTTTACATATCAGCCACGGATTCCCTTGTTCTCCCCTCTCCTGCCCCTCCCCTTCCCCCAGCCCACCCCCCATTCCCACCTCCTCCAGGGCAAAGCCTCCCCAAGGACTGAGATCAACCTGGTAGACTCAGTCCAGGCAGGTCCAGTCCCCTCCTCCCAGACTGAGCCAAGCGTCCCTGCATAAGCCCCAGGTTTCAAACAGCCAACTCATGCAATGAGCACAGGACCCGGTACCACTGCCTAGATGCCTCCCAAACAGATCAAGCCAATCAACTTTCTCACCGATTCAGAGGCCTGATCCAGTTGGGGGCCCCTCAGCCTTTGGTTCATAGTTCATGTGTTTCCATTCGTTTGGCTATTTGTCCCTGTGCTTTATCCAACCTTGGTTTCAACAATTCTTTTAGATACATTCAGTTAATCTGCCCAAAAAAACCCGTTAGAATGAGTTAAAGAGCTTAATAGTGATCAGATGAGAATTATTTGCTCAGGTCCGCGGTTTTCACATTTCTTGGAGCCGATGATGCTTCTTCATTCCTCAAGGTCTCCGGCGCTGTGCTGGGCCCCAGTGTCATGGTCTTGCATGAGATCACGCTTTGGTTTCACTGTCTTTGGGAGAATCAGTAGGAACAATAGTGTGTTTTATCTACCTCTACCTCTTTTAAAAGAACGATATACTTTAAAGTGTGTGTGTGTGTGTGTGTGTGTGTGTGTGTGTGTGTGTGTGTGTGTTTTTGGTACAGTGCATATGTGGAAGCTAGAGAAAACCTTGTAGGGGTCCTTCCTTCCTTCTATCATGTGGGTTCTGGGAATGAATTCAGGTTGCAGACTTGGTAGCAATCACCTTAACTCACTAAGCCAATTTTCTGCCCCTTATGTAACGTAGTCAGTAATAAGCATTGTATGTTATTATAATAGCTTTAGCTTGTGTCTAGTTATAGATTAACTATTTCTTAATTATCACCAGGTTTTATATCAGATATATAAGCTGTATTAGGACTATAGTCCTGGGTTCTAGGACAGTGTTTTCTCTTGAACTGCATCACGTTTAACAATGTGAAGGTTTGTTTCAGGAGCCAGATATGTCTCTAGTGGCAGCTGTAGTGGAAAAACGAAGCCACATAGTTTGGGAGAATGTCTCAGAACTATTTTTAAAGTATTTTATTTTATTATTTATTTGCTTATTTATTTTGTTTTTTGAGACAGTAATTACACAGTTTCTCTGTGTAATCCTAGCTGTCCTGGAACTCACACTGTAGACCAGGCTGGCCTTGAACTCACAGATATCTGTCCTCCTCTGCTTCTGGAGTACTGGAATTAAAGGTGTGTGACACCACTGCCCAGGTTAAAAGCATTTTATAAATGTTACAAGGTAAATAAGTAAATATGTAGCATTTTTGGTTGATTTTGTCTCACTTTTTGAAACAGGAGATTATAATTGGATATTGTAAAATGTAGCTTGCAAAATTATTTCTGACCTGAGAAGATGTGTGAGTATGTCTGTGTGCATAGACAGCTGTGGTATATGAGCATGATTGTGGTGGGACAGAAGAGTGGGTGTGCACATGACTGCACACCTTATATATATATATTATATATATATATATATATATATATATATATATATATGGATATTTAAAATCTTATTTCTGAAAGTTTCAATACAAAATCTTTCCCTGAATCTGGGAAATTATCCCTTAAGTTCACATTAAAAACAAACAAACAAAAATGCTTTTTTTTTTTCTTTTCTTAAAGCAGAGACTTATTTCTAAAAGGAAGAGTTTTCTCTGATGAATAAGATTCTTTTAAATTTTTTTTAAGAAAAGTAATCAATAAAGTAGCAACTGTCTCTCTTTGCTATGCTAGTCCATGAAATAGTTGAAAATTAAATTTCTAAAGACAGATGGTTTGCCAGGGTTCAAATGCCAACTATAGCTTATTGCTGACAAAGATTACAGATACAGGAGAATTGGATTTAGTCAAATGTCCCATATTGGGATCTTGGGGTTTTGTGGGTGTTAGAGAATAAATGATATAACATCTTTATAACCCATCATGTTGAAGTGGTCACATTTTTTAATTTACTAAACAAAGCAACTTTAGTAAAGAAGGAAGGAAGAAGGAAGGAAGGAAGGAAGGAAGGAAGGAAGGAAGGAAGGAAAGATAGACCTGCTGTGAATGGTCTTTCTGTATGCTGTGAATATATGTTGCTACCATTGGTTAATAAAGAAACTGCTTTGACCTATGGTAAAACAGGAGACAGCCAGACATGAAATCTAAGAGAGATACAGGAAGAAGAAAGGTGGGTCAGAGGAGATGCTGCAAGCAGCCACCTGAGAAGCAAGATGTAATTGAACTCAGGTAAAGCTACAAGACACATGGCAATACATAGATTAATAGAAATGAGTTAATTTAAGGTGAGTGAGCTAGTTAGTAATAGGCCTGGACCACGGACCAAACAGCTTGTAATGAATATAAGGATCTGTGTGTTTATTTGGGAGTGAGCATCTGTGGGACACAGGAAAGCTTCTGGCTACATAGACCTGTTTTGGTTCCTCCTTTGAGGGTGTAGTCTAGAGCATCAGTGAAAGTGTAACCATGAGAGCATGAGGTGGTTGGCCACATTGTATCTGTTGTCAGGAAGCAGAGAGGCAAATGGTGCTATTCAGCCTTCTTTCCTACTTTTATATTTAGCCCAGCACCACAGCCCATAGGATGAATACACTCACACCCATAGACATTCTCTCCTCAGTTAAACCTGTCTGGAAACACCCTCTCAGTCACACCCAGGGTTTGTATGGTAGGTGATTCTCAGTCTTGTCAAGCTGACAATCACGACTTCCCATCACACATGCCTTTTCTCCAGATCTTAACACTTTCTGAGGGTAACTGTCTCAGCTTCCATCTGCCAGCCAGAGGATTATTCTACATCGCTAGCCCTTGGCATCCTCTTTGAGAAGGAACTTTCTAAACTCCAGGAGGAGGAAAAGATGATTTAAATTCAGCTGTTAATGTGGAAAGGCTTGTGGCAGAGGAAGCT
This sequence comes from Peromyscus leucopus, assembly GCF_004664715.2. Taxonomy (NCBI): domain Eukaryota; kingdom Metazoa; phylum Chordata; class Mammalia; order Rodentia; family Cricetidae; genus Peromyscus; species Peromyscus leucopus. Next base: position 29,716,104 of record NC_051079.1, on the reverse strand, counting down.
TTTCAAAGAAAAACATTGTGAGAGCAAACGCACCAAAGTAGATTTTCCAGTCTTGCTCAAAGGAACCACTTCTTTTTGTACAATCCTCATTCTCTTTGCACTCCAGGGATGGTATTATCTATCCAACAAGAACGCATAGTATTTGCTATGAATTAGGCACTGATAGACTATTCACTGCTCATGAATAGTTATAGTTATTGCCGAATACTGAACCATCCCAAAGCAGAGCATCTCAAAATAATGTTTTATCATTGTTTCCTTAGTCCTGAGCATCAGTTGAGCTCTGCTTGTAAGTTCTGCTGTGGAGTCCTTCTCTGTTTATGGAAATAGCAAACAGGACTGGAGTGATCTGAGGGCTCAACCAGGATGTGCCTTTTCTTTAGGCAGAGTCCTGTGTTGAATGTCCTGTGTTGTCTCTTTCCCCCGACACATGTTCATGTATCAGAGACCTTGTCTCAGAGCTTGAACTTCTGGCTGATTGGTGATATTAGGCTAGCTTTTTCATTATTTTTCTTTTTTATTGGAAAAATATATTTTTATATAATATATTCTGATCATGCCCCCTCATCTACTCCCAAATACTTCCCTCTTCCCCACTCATCCAACTCTATGCCTTTTTCTTTCTTTAGAAAACAAACAGGCAAGTAAACAAACAAACAAGACAAGACCAAAAGACTCACACAGAGAGAAAAACAGAAACAAGGCACAAGAAGCACATGAACACACATAAAAACACAAAATCAGAAATGATGATGTATAAGCAAAAGAGCAGTGAGGTAAATAAGTGCCCAGACAAAGCCCTATGAGACAAAAAAGAAATCTCCAAATATACCACTGAGCTTGTTTTGAGTTGGTCACCTACTGCTGGGCATGGGGCCTCCATTAACCATTGTTTGTATACCTAGTGAGACTGTATTGGAGAAAACAATTTTTTCCTTTGTGAGCAGTGGTCAGTTAAAGATATTGGTCAGGGATGGGAGATCATACTCACTTCCCCATCTCAGTGCTGAGAGCCCTTCTGGCTTGAACTTGTGCAGGCCCTGAGCTTGCTGCCATACCTCTCTGAGTTCCTATGTGTGTCAGTCCTGTTCTTGTCTAAAAGGCCTTGTTTCCTTGGTGTCTTCCATCCCCACTGGCTCTTGTTATCCTTCTGCCTCCTCTTCTGAAAAGTTCCCTAAGCTATGGGGGAGACATTTTCATATAGTGTTTAATTTCCACATGTAAAAGGAATACAAACTGGTGGTACACTTAAAAGGTATACCCAGAAATGGTGCAGGATCACTTTGGCTGTATTCTATTGGACAGAGCATGAAGTCACATATGGATGCTATCTCCTGATGAAGAAATAGCAAGTCCACAGTGTAGAAGAGGGCTAATGTCGAAGGAATTTTTGTGTGTGCGTATTTTTGGAAGATATGGTAGACTATATCTAATTTCTCAGTGTAGTCAGAAAATTTCCTGTGTCCCGGCCTGTCAAGGTAGGGACAAATTTCTCCCACTTGCATCCCCCCAAGTAAACACACAGAGGTTTATATTAATTATAACTGCATAGCCATGGCTCAGGTTTTTGCTAGCTGGCTCTTAGATCTTAAATTAGCCCATAACTATTAATCTATGTATTGCCACATGTTCTGTGGCTTTACCTGCATCCCATTACATGTTGCTCCATGGGCAGCTCGTTGGTGTCTCTCTCCACCTTCTTCCTGTCTCTTTGAATTTCCTGCCTGCCTCTAAGCTGCCTTGCCATAGGCCAAATGGTGTTATTTATCAACCAATCAGAGCAACATATATTCACAGCTTACAGAAAGACATTCCCCCATCATCTCAGGCATGGATAGCATGAGAACTGTTACATACTTATCTTCAATATTATATTTCTAAATCCTCAAAATCATAAGGAATAGAGTGCCTTTTCTATCTTTGCCCCCATCTCCATTTCTTTTCCATAATTATAGTTTAGTTCTATAAAACCTTAGTTTCTCACAGTTCCATCATTGAATGTAGATTATAGTCTATTCATGTCTTCATCATCCATGCAAATTAAAATTTTATGGATATGATGGAAGAGAAGTAGTCCAGGGATTATGCCACCACATGTAGCTGATAATACCCATACTTGGTAATTTGGAACATATCAATGCTAAGATATTTTCTTTTCTTTTCTTTTTCATTTGCTTGTGTGTATGACAATGCTTAGCAATAGTAGACTCAGGGTTGGACTCGAGCCTTGTCCCTTGTATAGGGCAACTGCATATATATATATATATATATATATATATATATATATATATATGTTAAAGGTCATGATTTCTGTTATATCAGTGTATGACTTTATTTTTAAACAGAGCTATTGCATATGTAATTAAAGTGAGGTCATTAAGTTGGACCTTACTATGATTGGTATGATTTTTTAAAAGGTAGACTTATTGCAGAGCTATACATGGATATGGAAAGAGTATAAAGAGATGCAAGATGAAGATGGGCATCTACAAACCAAAGAGTGACTCAAACCCGTCTCTCCCTTAAGCCCTTAGTAGAATCCAAACATCATAATTTCAGTGAAGGTACCTAGTCTCCAGAAGTGCAAAGCAACACCTTTATGTGGTTTAAGCTATTGCTTTTAGAAATTGGCGTCTAACTATGGCAGCCCTTAAAAGGTACTATAGTCTCCATTCTCATAGAGCTTATGGACCAGACAGTAACCAAATAATTCTAAACAATATATGTACCATATTAGGTTTTTTTCCTATTGTTATGATAAAATGCTGTTACTAAAGGCAACTTAAGGAAGAAAGAGTTTGTGACTTATGGTTAAGAGGGTAAGAGTCTATGGCAGAATAGAGGCATGGCAGCCAAGCAGTAGGTATGGCAGGAAGCTGAGAGTTCAAGTCCTCGATTGCAGGTAGGAAGCAGACAGAATACATTGAAAGTGTGTAGAAACCATATACTCATCCCTAAAGCCCGTTCCCAGCTAAATACTTCCTCCAGCAAGGCCACTCTTTCTAAACCTTCCCCAAGCAATACCAATAACTACAGACCAAATGTCCAAATGCCTAAGCTGAGTGCTTACTCTCATCCAAAACACCACATATACAATTTCCTTAAAGTTGACCTAAATAACTTGAAGGGCAAAGAGTGAAATCTATGAGAGAAGAGCCAGAGGGATCATTCCTCGGTTGCAAGTAGATGGCCCAGAGAAAGCTTTCATAAAGAAAATATCTTTGAGACGAGAGACAGAGGATGAAAAGAGGGACTTGTAATAAAAATCCAGACACACATATTAAGGTGTGGAGGGAGGGACATATAGTGGTAACAAGCACAGAAGTGTCTGCCCAGAGAAAAAGCCTGATGGAATTAAGAGGTTCATGGAATGGCAGTGTGCGTTTAGCCCAGAGAGTAAGAGGAAGGGTGGTATAAAATAAAGCTAATAAAGCAGGCAGAAGGCTGTATGCCCTGTAGGCCTTGTTAAAGACAATTTTTAGCACCATAGATCAATGAAAACCCCTTAAAATTTTTAAGTTGGATCTAGCAAGAACATATTTGAATCTGAAAATCTCACTCCCACTCTCGTGGAAGGATTGGTGATGGGAGAAAAGCATGTGATCGGGAAGATGCTCGTCTTGGGAGGGAAGCCAGGTAAATCCCCAAAGAGCTGGAGAGGGCACGTGCAAATGGGCATCTTTAGACACAGAGGGGAAATGGGAAAGCCTTGCTGATGGCAGAGGCCAGAGATGACCCATGGTCGTTGCTTTTCCAAATTCACTCCGAGAAACTAAGAGCTATTTGAATCTCCCTGTTACTGTTTTATGAACATTGAAAGCTTTAAGCTGAGAATTAAAAAGGGGAAAGATGATATATGGTGAGCCAAAAAGTGAGTTCTGGAATAGACACTCAAATTTAAAAGCTTATCAACAAATACATACTGTTGTAGGTTTGTGTGTGCCTGAGGTGAGCTAGAAAGCAAAAGAATAAAAGATTACTTACACATTTACTTGGAGTTTCTTTACTTATTTTGTGATTACTTCATAAAGGAAAGACTAGGATTTGTAAAAAGTCACTCCTGTCAGGTCCCTGAAGACTGAGGCATTGGAAACTGGGCCAAATGCCTGTTTTCTTTTTATTTTTCTGGAGCTGAGGACCAAACCCAGGGCCTTGTTTTTGCTAGGCAAGCGCTCTACCACTGAGCTAAATCCCCAACCCCCATATGTCTGTTTTCAACCTGCATATTAACATAGGACAATTGTTAGTCTTATGTGTTTTTATCAAAAACAAAACCAAGCAATTCCAGTTTGGTTTTCCCACTGGCAGAGGCAAGGCAAGTGAAATCTTTCCATAGGCATTGTAGATAAAAAATAAGGCGAGAATCGATTTTTCTTTTTATAATCTTACAAAAAAAAAAAAAAAACACCCGCCCGCTGGACAAAGGCCTTATCTGATTGTGTTCATGATTGGATTTTTTTGTGTGTACTCCTGACATTTGGCGCAGGTTCTGTTTTTGCATCATTCTGTTTCTAGCGACATCACTGAGTTTGTCTGTCTTTATTGTTCCTGTCAGGACAGAAACACACATACATGTGCCGCTCCCTTTTCAGAGGGGAACGGTGGGAGCTGTGCTATCCCATTGGCTGTTAAAAATGGCAGATAATGTGTTTGCCATTGTAGAGAAAACAAAACAAACAAAGAAACAAGCAAGCAAGCAAATAAAACGAAAGCCTGGTGTGGAACAGTTTACCCTAAGTATGGCATGGCTATTGTCCTCTTGGACTCTCAGTAGCCATGATTTAACTCCAGGAGGCCCAGATAAGACTAGGTCACTAATATTCTCTCACAGAGGAGGGAGTTTTCTACACTATGTGCAAGAGCCATTCAGGAAACCCCGTCCCTCCCAGAGAGTATGTAAACAGTTAACAATTTCTGATGGGGTAATAGTTTTCCCCCAGCGGTATGGCTGCCTATAAGTTGCCCATACTCCTGTGGGTATCCCCTCACCCATATCCCTGTAAATAAGCCCAGTTAAACTTAGTATTTCACCAAGCCGAGCTTGGGCAGAACTATTTCTTTAGTCTGTCATTGGTAGTGAATTGGGATGAGTAGACACTTGTTCACATCTCCCTAGGAAAAGTTAATGCAACACTTGGCACCTGAAGAGGAAAAAAAAAAAAAAAAAAAAAAAAAAAAAAAACAGAACCAAAGACCAGTTTTGGAAGAATTCTTGTGTTATTTCTGCTGCAGATGATGAGACATGAACCTGTAGCTAAGCCATCTGCAGGCAGAGCATCCACAGGGACACTTCGATACAATCATGTATCCTTCTCCATGTGTTATGGAGTGTTACACATTCTTGCTGCAGAAGCAGTTGTATTTTCTTGTCTATACAGCTCCATCTAAAAGTAGACTTCATGGAAGACATACGTGATGAAGGTATGAAAAAGACTAACCTAAGCATAGGGAGCTATTCCCTCAGAATCATCTCTGTGCATTTCTCTTTTGCACGAAAGTTTACTGGGTATACAAGTTGTGCCTTCTCAAAAGTCAGGTGAGGTTGATGGAGGAATAATGGCTCCCACCACAGCCCTAAGGCAGTCAGAATCAAGTCAGTCAGAACCAGGGAGATAGCTCAAGTGGCAAGTGTGGCAGACAAGGCAGGGTGGAGCACTGCCCTGCTCTCTCTTGGTCATTGTGTGGTTCATTACAGTGGTGGGCACTTCTGCCTCGTCTCTTAGAGCCATGCCTGTCCATCAGGTAAAAAAATGCATGGTAGCTATATTAATCAGGATTCTCTATACAAACTGAACTCATATTATGAATATATTCATATAAATAGACACATACGCATACGTGTAAACACAAACTTATATGGGGGATCTATTGTTTTTGTTTTTGTTTTGTTTTTTGGTATTTCAACATGGGGTTTCTTTGTGTAGTTTTGGTGCCTGTACTAGATCTCATTCTGTAGACCAGGCTGGCCTCAAACTCATGGAGATCAGTCTGCCTTTGCCTCCCAAGTGATGGGATTAAAGGCATGCACCACCGCCACCTGGCCTGGATTTATTGCTTTGGTTGCACACTGGAGATGCTGAGAACCTGATAGGTGCTTTTCTAGATGCCTCAACAGTCCCCATTTGGCACTGAAGGCTTGGAGATTGTGGAAATCCACTAGCCTTCTGTTCCAACTGGAAGGTCAAAGCAGTGGAGTTCTGATTTCAGCAAAGTGTGAAAATGCTGGTCCTGGTGGCAGCAACAACGTAGATGCACTTTCTAGCAGAGGTAACCGCAAACAATCCAAAATCAAAAGCATTTGCCTTGCCCTTCCTTATAACTGGACCACCAAAAGAAAGTGCTGCCCCTATTCAGGATGAGTCTTCCCACTTCCGTTAACCTAATCTACAAAATACGTCATAGATTTCCTTGACATATCGAGAGGTTCATCTAACTAAATTAAGTAATCTAATCAAGATTGTGCCAAGTTTACTATCAGTAGTAACCATAGTAGCAGCCCTGTGACAACACCCTAGGATGGTGAGGTGGGATTGCTCATTGACAATGACTGGATTTTGGAGAGCTAAATAATGTAGTACTTCCCAGGTATGCCTCTGCATATAACAGTGATCTTTTAAGGAAAAGGTGATAGAATGGATGGGATCTTTTTGTGCTGTATTATACATTGCTAACAGTTTTCTTTGTGCATCCCCTTAGCTGACTCAGCAGTTGGCATTTTCTTGCCCAACCTTTGTAAAAAGAATCATTATTCAGCTGATATAATAGTGACTTCTAAGTATTTACAGGTTTAGAAAAGCATCCAAATGATATGCAAGCACATGAAAGGGTATGAGAATCAAAAGTCAGTTCACAGAGGGTGCAAGGTCCAGGTCCAGCAAGTTTTAGTGTTGGGTAAAGTTCACCCATTAACATAAAGGAGAACATATTAAACAACTTGTGCTTGTAGATAATAAAATGATGGAGAAAGAGTTTGAATGAAGGAGGTATCCTGAACAGGTGGGAAAAGACTACCAGCTGTTATAAGGCCATTAAACAAAAAATAATCCAGTGCCTATGGGTAGGCTACCTCCCTAAAAATTGTTCTCTCAGGAAGCTCTAGAGACACACACCCCCAATCAGCTCATGCCATTTTGCTGGCATAATGATTTTATTTTCTTCAAATATATACCCCCAGATGAGGTTGTTGGGCCATCTGGTAGTTCTATTTTAAGAAACTATCATAATGTTAGCTATGCTAACCTACATTCCCACTGACAATCTGAAGGTCTTTCCTTTAGTCTCCCCTTCCTCAAAACTTGTCAACTCTTACTTTTTTCAGTAATAGCTATTCTAAAAAATGAAATGACATGCCATGATTTTAATTTGATATCTACAAAGTTCTTTATTAAGTTTGACTTTTAACTACACAGGGGGCACATTCTCATTTTTATGTCTTTTCATATAAAAAAATCCCCTCTGTGAACATATGTGGCTTTTACATAGACATAGTAAATAATTAAAAATATGGTTTTTTCAGTAGAAAAGTTTTTTTTTTCTAGTATAGGTTAATACTTTAAAAGGAGCTCTAATGAAGGAGGATATCCAGAAGACATTTAGAATAGTGCAGGCTATTTCAGACAGATAAATACCAAAGGAATTAATATGCTTAAAATTGAAAAATGGGTAGACTCACATCAAATTCATATTTATTATCTTATATTTATGGAAGCAAGATGTAGAGTTTTCCCCACAAACAATCCTAAATATGATGATAAAATTTTCAAACTGTATCTGAGTATGGTGGTGTTTACACACTGTTCTTTTGGATATCATTCAACATCATGGACATTGAGATTTATTGCATTGAGATTTATCGACTCCTGCAAAAATACATTGTTAAGGAAATGGTGGCAAAATGCCACCTGTAATTACAACTTCAGTTTAAAGAAGCTGGTCAATGTCTTCTGAGACACTTGATGGGGCTAAAAGAGGATCATATGTACTACTACAGCATGGCACGTGAGAGGATGGTGGCATGACCAGGAAGTAAAATCGCCACAGCTTTATACTATGGAGAGGGACATTGATAGCAAATTTTAACAACATTTTTCGTCATCTTGCCATCTTGAAATTTCTGATTTTTAAAATTTTTTTTGAAGCATAGTGTCACATAGCTCAGGCTGGCCTTTAAATTTCTCATCTTCCTATTTCTGGCTCCCAGGTGTGTATATCATTATGTTTATGATTTGTATGTAGGGAAAACAATACATCTTGTTTCCATAAACATATAATAATATATATGGATCTGAGGTGACTCTATCAGCTTTTCCCTCTGGGACATATTGATTATTTTGCTCTTTGTATGTTTAAAATAATCCAGACTCTTCTGAATGTTTTCTAGACATCCTTTTTCATTAGAACCCCTTTTCAAGTATTATCACTGGAAAATTGATATTACTCGAAAATAAAGTGTTAGTTTTTAAATAGCATGTTACATTTTAAAAGAACACTTAACTTAACATGTTTATTCTCATTTCCACTAATATGAAAATGGCCCCAACAGACGAATAGCATCTTCAGGTCATTCCCATGATGGATGTAATTTATATAACTCAATGGCATTTGAATTACTTATGTAAGTATATATAACCTAAATTTAAAACATCATTTATTTTAGCCACTTTTTCAAGTCAGTTATTTGTTCTTGCTACAGAGGTGAAAAATCAAAATGTGAAAACTCTGAACAACTCCCAATTCACCAATGGCCTTCTTTGACTCTCAAACCCCATTTGGATGTCTTGTGCTCTGTTACTTATCGAATTTTTGGGGGGAGACAAAATAATCGTAACACAGCGGATTCCTCCACCAGCTCCAATGTGTTCAGGGTGATTTGAAAACACACCATGCCTCTGAGCTGATTTGTATATTGTCACTATCAGGGATTTTAATCGCAACAACATAAAGTCAATCAGAGTATCCGATCCCTAGATGATCTGTGTTAACTAAAGTGCTCACATGGCCTGGAAATTACTCAGAGTCGCCAAGGTCTGTCTCTATTTCCCTCCTCGGTAGAGCTGTCACTTCACACCTAAGTGTATTTTCACCACCTAGCCTCAGAACCTTTGCAGTCAAGTTATTTCATACCGTTGCCGATACAGTGCTCCTCAAATCACCATTTTTGATGATTTGAAGCTCTTCTTTATTTTATCTGGGTAGGTTTATTTTTAGTATCCTCTGAGCTCGGTTGAGTACATTTCCACTGTACTTGACGAGCTCACTGGACTGAAAGACCTCTAGCCCAAGTGGGAATAAGCATGTGGAAATGTCTAAACTGCTTAGAAGTATTTACTCTCAGGCAGAAATGTGCATTCTCAACTGTGTTTCTGCATCCTGTTTGTCATTCAAAGGCTTGTTGCAAAGGAAGAAAGTCCAGTATCTTAAAATGTGGAAGATCACCCTCCTCCTGGAGCATCCTGTCAGAGGACGTCATGCTTGGCTTTTGATTGGTGGGGGCTGAGTCAAAGCAATGGAGAGTTTTGCTTATAGCTAGTAGAAAATACATTTTACTTGTCTGGATAACATATTAAACACATAAAGAGAATGGATATAACAATCTGTGTCTAAATGTATCAATATCATCGCCAATAGACTATTTAGGGTATATGTCAATCACTTTATAGAAAACAAGAGTTAATATTTATTAAATACTTACTGTGTACTGGGACACAACTGCATACACACATGTACATGTGCACACACACATATAATTCATATATGTCATTCTCACAATAACGCAGTGAATTTCCATTTTACAGGTAAGACAGACTTCAGGTGAATAATGAACTCATTCAGAGAGAGTTTGATAATAAGGCCAAAGCCCACATGGTAAACACAAGTCTACTGGCTCCTTAATGGCAGTGCTCATCTATGTACTAAATAGCATCTCTAGCGATGATAGTGTGTCAAACATGAGACTTTGTCAACTTGTGGCCTGATATCATCTCCCTCAGACTTTTCTGAGGTACATACTAAACTACCATACTAGGTTCTTTCACTGACTTTCCATGTGGTCTCTGGGAACAGGACCTAAGATACTGGCATCTAGATTTATTCCTAGGGTGACTGGTTGGATTATACACATTTGAGAGCCAGTATGACTAATAGGTAAACTGATGTCTGAGATTAATACAGTAGAAAGGGATTAACAGGAGAAGTTTGGTACCCTGGGCTGTGATCCCACTTGGTTGGCAGTGTTTACAAACCATTTCACTCTTCTGGGACTACATTATTTTATCTGAAAAGTTGTAATATTAGAACAAGTGCTTGCTCTGCCATCCTATGAATAATTTAAATTCAGTCTTATAAAATGTATCACAACACTCTTATTAGCTAAATGAAACAGTGCACTCTTCAAGTGTACCAGAATGAGGCACAGAGCACTTTCTTGTGACCAGTGAATATTTTCATGGACAGCAAGCAATATTCATTTGTGAGAATTCTAGAACTGACAGCAAGCACTGGCTAATCTGTTTAAGCTAAGAGGTAATCATTTCCAGTCTCTGATATCATTCCTGCAAATCCAGCCATGTGCATTCACTTGTAGCCCACACAACTTTACTGAACTTTACAAGAGAGGCAAATATGTCCTTGGTGGCTCTTTTGTACTTGAAATTAACTGGTCTGTTGGAAGAATCTGCCATCTACCTATGCAGATGCACATTTAGTAGTACTCTATGGGATGGAGGGGTTAGTTCATTTCATTAGCATATTTGGGAAGCCTAGGAGTCTTACTTTTCATTTTTATATGCTGTGGCTTGTCCGGTACATTCCACATCAACATGATTGTTCAATGTAGATGTTACTTAGGCCACAAAATAAACAGCTACTGAATATTCATGCATGCTGAATGTAATCAGAGAAAGATACAGGAATAGAAACCCAGAATGCACACTCCTACTTCCCATCTGTAACCATTAAGAGAAGAGGACCGTGATAGCAAGAGTGAAACAATCATTCATACAGCAACATAGATGAGCTACATGTTATGTTCAAGCCACTACAATGAACAAAAGAGGCTTAGGTCTTTCTTTTAGTTAGGTAGGGCAAGAAATGGCCTGAAAATAGGCACTGGTGGTAATTAGTACACATTCAATAAGTATTCACTGAGTTTAGACACAAAACAGACACTAATGTAGTGACAAAAATCATTTCCCTTAAAGTTTATGTTTTACATTAAGAACAGCAAAGAATGGATGAATATCAAGTGGATAGTTTGAAAAATTATTATAAAGTCTTTGTAGCAGGTTGCAACACTGAAGTGAACAGAGAAGTCTAGTAGAAGGCAATTGATTTAAATAAGGAATTCAGAAAAGTCTTACTGAGGGCACAAAGTAGAATCTAGATAGAGACAGAGGAGTAAATCAAAGAAGCATCAGCGAGGAAAGTGTTAGAGCTAGGGGTTAGTGGAAAAACAATGTCTTTAAAACAGGTGAGGGAGCATTCAGAGAAATGAAAAAAGAGAAGGCAGGCCAGAATAGGAAGAGTGCAGAGAGACCAATTCAAGAAAGTCAAGACTTCATGATGTCACATTATGAAAGGTCTTTAAAGCATGAAAGTCTTCAGTATGCAGTGAGGTGAATTATCAAAGGTCTGAGATTAGAAGATTGTTAAGATCTGACTTAGATTTCAAAAGTTGAGTTGAAATAAAATTAGCATCCAGCTTGACTCCTACAGGTTCTGAGTCTGAAGTGAATGGTGTCTTCAACAATAGGGACTTACTTTGAATTTCTTGGAAGCAACCAAGTACAGCAATAACTTCTACTGTTTAGGGAGCATCTTGAACAACACTGACCAACAACACAAAAGGGGGCATTGCATGTTGGGATTTTTATTAGTCTTTAGTTCCCAGGGAAAGCATTGTCAGCCTTGATGCGAAGATTACACAGACTTATATGTATGATATTTAATTTTAGGTAAATAGATAATAATATGATTCCTTATAACTTTTTCAGACATCCTGTTCCCTCATTTTCTGTATTTATCTCCCTTCCCCCTCCTTAATTAAAGCATTCCCACTTTTCCCATTTCACCCTTCAAATTATTTTTAATCCCTATATCCCACCCTACTTTTGCCTGTCCCCTCACATGGTCCCTTTTCACTTTCCAGGTTGCTGCATCTGCCCCAGTATACATTTACATCTGAAGATTTGGAGCTCAGAACCACAGATGAGAGAGACTATTTGAAGACTAGCTTTCACAGTTCTAAGAGTTCCCATGCTAGCCTCCAAGGGAGGAAAGCAACCAACAGTTGCGCCCAGATATAACACCAATGGACCACAACAATGACAAACATGGCATAATTTCTCTAAGAGTGTAATAGTTGTGCACATATCTTGGTAGTAACAAAGAGCTCTCTAGACTTGAGACCCTTTATACATGCCTTGTTCCAGAACCCTAATCAACTACATAAGGCTGGTGAAGTCATTGGTCTTAGAAGAGAACCTCCAAGTTCACTTGACTAAACCAACATAATTCCTGTGTCCTAGGTAGTTACCTTTATATCAGCAGAGAAGTACAGGTATCACCCCTTGCCAAAAAAAAAAAAAAAAAGTCTCCTTGCAACAGATGGGAATTATTAAAGAAAACCACAACTGATCAAAATGCAGAGAACAAATGATCATGTGTAGCCCACTCCCAACTGTTAACATCAGGACACAATTCCTGCACCTCAGGCTTGGGGACCACAGAGAAAGAGGGGGTTGAAAGATTCTAAGAGTCTGCAGAACAGGAAGTTTGTTGTGAAACTGACTCCTAGGAATTTCAGAAGCTCCACCCATAAAATCTCACCAATATAGCTGCCTAAACTTGACATGAACATGGCTGACACCAAAAGATATGCTAACACGAAAGGAGGAGATATGTGACTACAACCCTTGACACAGAACTATAGGAAACTAAACAATGCTGACAGCAGAAAAAATAGTCTTCTCAAGGGAAGAGCACACCAATTGGTTATCCATTGCCAAGGGGTCAGCCCTGAAAATGTTTATATACAAGTAACATCATTCATACTGAACAAAACGTTTCATTTATATATTTATGAATATAAATAAACTATTAAAGAAATAGAGGCCATGGATTTGAGATTTAGAGCAAGGTGGGTTCATTGGAACGGGTGAGGGAAGAAGTGAGAAGGGAAATATATTGCAATTATAATTTAATTTAAAGACTATAGAAATACAATAAAAAAGAAATTTGATGACAGAGGGACATGACAGAGAAAAGATGTCTGGACGCATCTCAGTTGCTACTGAGTGATAAGCCTTAACTGGTGGGAGTGTTGGCTGATAAGAGGTTCAATTTCATGTGTGTCTCAAATGTGAGTTTGTACTTACCTGAGCCATCCTTTTGCTACTTTGTGTCTTTTAATTTCAACCTGAAGATTTCTCTTTAATGTATCCACTAAGGTAGACCTTCTCTTGAGTTCTCTCAGCCTTTGTTAATCTGGGAGCATCTTTTCCTTTTTTTTCATTTCTGAGGACATTTTTCCCAGTTATATTGTTATTATTATTATTATTATATTGTGAAAATATTATCCCACTGACTCTGGTCTACATGATTTCTGTGGAAAATTTTGCTTATGTTCTTGTGAGAGAACTTTTCCTCTTACTGAATTAAAAGTTCTCCACAGCTTTGAAATTTAATTATTTAATTTTGTGTCTCAATTGATTCCCCCCATACCCACCCTGGTTCATCTTATTTCCTCTCCTTTAGACTTTTCTGCACCAAGATGTCCATTTCTGTCTCTATGTTTGGGGAAGCTGAGTAAGAATGGTCCTTCTTTCTCCTCCTTTTAAACACATATAATGACTCATTTACTTAATGATGCTTCCATGACCCTTTTTTAAAATCTCTTTTTGAGTTTTTTCCCCCATACTGGATCACATCTGATGGCCATCTTTTATTTACTAATTTTTCCCTTTGGATTGTATTACTACATTGTTCAATCATACTAAAGATATTGTGTTGTTGATTCTCCAATTTGTAACTTGGAGTCTGTTTTTAATTTCTTTGTCAGTCTCACTTTCCCTTGCAATGTCCTTACTGAGTTCAACACATATTTTCATTGCATCCTCTTTGAATTCTACCTCAGATAGATCAGGGTTCATTTGTTTTGGCTTCTTTGGAACACAGTTTCCTGTATCTCCAGTGTCCATACCTCTGTGTTATAGCCTGAATATTAGAAAAACAGTGACCTCTCACTCTTTAAGGTCTGGCATTATGGAAGACAGAAGCCTCTCCAACCTGGCAGTCCAGAGAGTCTAGAAATCTCTCAAGTCTTCATGAGAGTTCAACAACTTTATTTTTCTTTAGTCTCCCACAAGTGTCCAGAGTATGTCAGACCCAATTAGTACTCTAAGTGAAGCAAACATGAATATAGTCCTTTGGAGAGTGCATGGTTTAAAGCTGAATCATTGAATATTCTGAAAAGTTTTTAGTTCCTTAGAAAGAAGGCAGGGTCTGTGTTTCCCTGCCCCTTTGACCTGTCCATCATGTTATGTTGAAATCAGTAACGATAGTGGCTAAATCTTGACCAAATCCAACCAACATCATTGTCTCTCTGGTTTCCAGGTGCCAGGAATACACTATGTCCTTTAAGTTGTCTGTGATATAGAGAACATTAATAGTGTCACTTTCACAGTTCTGGAAAAATCTGTGGCAGTGGTCACATGACACAATTATTTCTTTCCCCAAGAAGAAGCCAGGAGCTGAGAGATTTTATCTTATATACTCTGTTCAGGCCCAGGGTAGAACCTTAGAAAACTGCTAACCCAAGCCAACACCTTCCTCTCTGTTAGGTAACTAGTTCTTTATAGTTCCAAAATGTGTTCTGTCAAGACTCCAACAGTGATAGGAGAAAGACCACTCCACTGAGGAGTGCCCAGAGAATGGAACTATTGGATACATCTCCTTTCTTCTAAAAGGAAAAGATGGATGCAGGGGACTTCCCTCTTGGTCATGTGGCATTATATGAGAAATAGGGATTTGTGAAAAGGTATCTTGAATTTCTTTTTTTTCTTTTAGTTTATAATTTAGTGTTTACAAATACTTTAAAAACCAACACAAAACAAAATTTAACTCAAGAACATTTTTTTTCTCTTTCCTGAAAAAAAAAAAAAGAAAATTTGATTGTATAATCTTGGAGAATTACTATTAAGCTGACTTTTTTGAAGTTTGTTCACTAACAATCTTTTTTTTTTTTTTTTTGCCCGAGAAGCTTTTATAAAATCCTGTGGACACACATACATATGTAATCATATATACTTATTTCACAATTCCTTAATATTAAAGCAAATGAATATTCTTTTAAAGATGATTTTATTATTACTGTTTATTTCTATCCTGACTGCATTTCCCCTCCCTCCCTCCCTTCCTTTTCTCCCTCCTCTTCTCCCAGTCCCTCTCTGCACCTCCCCTTTGCCCTCCCCCACCACTCTCCTGATTTATGCTTACTTGGAATGCCTTTAAGCTAACCTCTTTATTTCTCTGAGAAAACCAGGAGATCATTGTATTTCTTTTATGCTGTCTTTTTGAGATCATATCCTGAAAGTAAGTGTTTAATGAACACATTTTATTTACCACTTACAATATTAATATTACTGTAGGGACTATTAAAATATGAGAAGTATTTAAAAAAGAGACCAGTATAATAGTCTTTTGATTATTCTTTGGCTCATTTCTGCATTCTTTTTTAAAAAAATAAATTTATTTATTTATTTTACATCCCAGCTTCAGTTTCCCCTCCCTCCTCTCTTCTCAGTCCCTCCCTCTTACTGCTTTCTGTTCCCATCCCCACAAACCTATTATCCTCTGTTTCCATTTAGGAAAGGGCAGATCTCCCATGGATATCAACAAAGCATGGCATGTCAAGTTGCAGTAAGACTAAGCATCTTCCCATGTATTAAGGCTGGGCAAGGTGATCCAGTATGAGGAGTAGGGTCCCAAAGGCCTGTATTCTTTTTATGGTGCAATTTTGTAAACATTTTACTGTCCAATTCAATTTTTCTCTGTTCAAACAAGAGAATCCAAAAAGTTAGAGACACCTGCTTTAAAAGAATAAAATGATTTTCATGTCTCTACTCTCCTAGACAATGAGCTAGAAACACACTTGACCTTGTTCATGTCAGGTCTCCAGGATCCTTATGTGTCTCTTCCCAGATCTCTGTTCATCAGTATCACATTGGCAGCTTGAAGTCAGACATGATTCAAGTGTTCACACTATGGATACTGGCTTGTGCTATAGAATGGAACTTCTTTTTTGATAAATAAGTTAGTAAACATTTACTAATGCAAAATTTGGAGAACAAAGAGCCTAAGCCATTCTGCCTTGAGGATATTGAACTGAGTTATCTTCCTAGGCAGACTCTGAGATGATATCCATTTAGAATGTGAACTTACTATGGATTTTATTTTCTGTTGTCTTATTGTTTGACATCTAGATCCTTGTCAAAGTATGAGACAGAGAAACTGTCCTTTCCAGTGGTAGACAGTTTCAGAGAAGATTAATAACTTGAGACTTTAAGTATAAACCATTTATCTCAGCTTACCTGCTTTGATCTTTCTGGAGCAAAATGCTGGACAACTAGGACTTGGACCCCCAGAGACCATTATGTCATTTTAACTAACCAGTCCTGAATTTCCTTTCCCTTTCCTTCCTGTTTCTTCTCTTACAAGCTACAGCAATAGCTCCTTCTAGCATCTGCATTCTCTCCTGGGTCTCTGGATGACTTTGAAATGTCCCTGTGTCCTTACTCCCACAGCATGCTTTGCTCGGTCTTTTTGGAAACTGTGAGCAAATAAGGCACATTTTCAGTAGCAATTGCCCCTCAAATTTCTGCAGAAATTCACTGGAGATCAACTCATTTGAGGAAACCAGGGAGATGGTGTTGGGATGTAAGGATTTGTTTAGAATTTAGTTCCAAGGAAGCCCTCTGTCAAACCAAGGAGGCGAGAATGCACTTACAAGTGATTCCCTTTAAGGCAAAGAGCCATTCTCCCACAATCCTATACAGATCAGGATAGGATGTGCTTGCACTTTATTGAGGCAAGTGCACATTTGGTTTTGCAGAAGCTCTGTGGCTGAAGGTGTTGCCTAGGGAGGATCCATCTATTCAGTGTTGTGAGCTAGTAGAATGGTTGCCTTAGTTATGAGTGAATGCAGTGGATGTATACCTCTGCAAAATCTACATAATAGGAAGACAAAATCACTTGCCAAATGCTGCCTAGCTTATATAATTCATGAGCTTCCTAAGCCAGGCACCATCACTAGAGACGATAGATGATGTATATGAAAAGGTGCTAAAAGTTCATGCCAAATGCAGAATCAGATATATCCTTTTGGTCCTGGCAGGAAAATAAATGCAAAGTAAATTAGCCATTTATAACTTTGCAAAGCCTAACACTCTGTAAAGATTTATCAACTAGACCATGAAAATAAAAAATTGACTATCACAGACAAAGCAATTAAAAATAAAAATTGATGCTACTGAAATCCAAATAGCACAAGCTTCAAGAGGAAAAGTAATGTGAAGATAAAGTTTGTTGCAGTTTCTCTGCCCTTCTCATGTTTTTGTGGTTCTGGAATTTCGGATCATTTTGAAACTGGTGCCTGAATAGAAAGTGTAACATTTAATTTAAAATTTGCTTAATGACAGCAGAATGCTGACTAAACTTCCACTGTCCCCAAGCACTGTGACAATGTGGATTCTAAGGAAAATTTCTGCTTGCTTCTGGCTTTTTTCTCTTCAACAATTAGAGACTGAAATCTGTGTAATACTCACTTGCCATTCCTTTGTTGTTCTGATACACAATGATAAAAATGAAATTAAAATTTATGAAAGACACCATGAAGGAGTGTCATGAAATGCCATCTTCTGAACATGACATAACCACCACACTCCTATACCAAACCTACACAGGATGGACCCAACAAGATCAGTCAACATTCTAGTAGGTAGGTAGTATTAATTAGATTTAGTGACTTACAAAAATATGGAAAGGACATGAACGCGAGAGGCAGATGTGCTAGGGAGTTTCTGGGGGTGGGAGTAGAAAGGGGAACTGGGGTTGATAGGATCTGGATGCACTTTATTCATATGAAGTTGTAAAGAGTAAGTGAAAAATGTTCAAAAGAAATTTAAAGACATCACGATGGAGCCAATAGTCTCCTGGGTTATATAACATCTTCAACATCACCAGTATGCAGAGAGGAAACAACCAGAAGTAAGAGGATCCATATACTGTTACTTGCATATATGTTTTCAGGACTCTGTTTGGTACTGGACAGACAATTGGTGTGCTCTTACCTGAGAAGACTCCCTCTCCCTCTCCTAGCTTACTTAGTTGCCTTTAGTTCTTGGTGTAGAAGTGAGGACTCCTAGGCTTTCCCCCATCCAGTTTGACATGTCCATCGGTGTCATCCTTTTTAACTCTTGGGTAGTCATATTGGTGAGACTTTATGGGTATAGCTTCTGATGTTACTACAAGATACAAGCTCACAGCAAACACCCTGACCCTCTGGATTTCACAATTTTTCCACCCTCTTCTCTGAAATGTTCCCTGAACTTTAGGTATGGGAGTATTTTGTAGATGTATCCATTAGAACTGGACTCCACAACTCTGCATTTTAATTGGTTGTGGTTTTCTGTAGTTGTCTCCACCTGTGGTAAAAATAAGTATCCTTTAATTCAGAAAGTTATCAAAATTAAATAGAAATAATGTGCATCACAGATTTCATAAAAATTCAATGAAACTACTTCAAAGGTGCACAGGGAACCCAATCCAAGGGACAAAAGGCAGCAATGTTTCTACATACAAGGTGAGTGTGTAGGTCTCCCATGGGACCCCTTAATAGGTCCTGTACAATCCTGCACATCTTTCTTTGGTCCCATGCCCTGGAAAATGAAAGGCACAATTTTGTTGATTAATAACAGCTAACATATTCTAAGCATACTCTATGGATTGGACTCTCCATGTTTCTTTTAAAGCCTTCACAGCACTCCTTTCATGGTGGACTTGTATTTTTCATTTATAGTTTCAAAGCTGAAGCCCTTGACAGTTAAATAAATAGTACAAGGTATGAGTTTGTAAGCTGGGTAGGACAGATGGGGACCGCAGCCAGTCGGAGTCCTGTCTAAACATCAGTTGACTCTGCCCTTCATTGTGTAGCCTTTAGGGACATGTTTACTATCGACAATAGGATCTGTGAGAAAGAGGATATTGATTTCAACTTTGAAAAACTGGTTAGAATTGAATTGTCAAAAAGAAGTTGAGGAGGATAGGTTTGCCCAAAGTCACAGCTCTCAAATACTGTGGAGCATCCTTTGAGAACACACATCCTGGTGCAGGGATTATTAGAAGCTAATGTTGGGCCAATGATATAGGAGCTCTAAACTGTTATTCATTAAACTAACAAACATAAAATAATCTACCAATCTGCTCATGCAAGTAGAATGTTTTCACTCTGCGTTTAGAAAGATGGTTGTGTTGTTGCTGCAGAGCCCATATTGTGGGGCATTGTGGGAACTGCATACAACCGAGGAAGCAAGAACAGGTGTGAAATCAATAAAGCTGGTGCAAACCAGCCTGATTCAGAGACAGAATTGGTCGTATGAGCTGACCGGAAGCCAGAAAGAAACTAAGACATGTTTGCATAGCTGGTGAGTCATAATGAGGTCTTTACGTTGACCACCCAGCATCACTCAAAACCAGAATTACAGCTCCTCCTTTTGAATGTCATTTGAAACATGGTGTTCCATCTCTAGGTTAAAGTTCCTAAGAAGTCTCATATGTAACAATCCCTAAGAACCTAGACTGAAATGACAATGTCTTACAAGCAAGATAATTAGAAGACTGTCAAAGTGGCATTTGCACTTCACAAGGAAAGTACTCCATGGCTTGGCTCTCATGGTGTCTGGCACATAGGAAATTGGCAGTGGATATTTGTTGAACTTCTGATTATATATCAAGGTGTATCTAATTTTCCTTTTGCTTTAATTACTGTGTTATAAAACTAAAGAGAAAGTCTGATTCACAGCCTGAGAGACATTTTTTCTCAGGGGAGAGAAGGAAACAAACTGGGTTCCTGAAAGCTGCACATCACAAGTGCTGTCCTCCTTCCCTAGAGTTTCCTGGCGTCTTCACCAACTTCCTGCTGGCATGCAGGATGGGAAGATGCAGAAGAAGCAGTTTCCTATCCAGACCCCTGCCCATCTCTGGGTTGTGTACCCAACAAATAATGCAGATCATCCATTAAAAAACCTGCGGCTGTTCTCACAGAAATTCTATGGAGTCTGAACCAAGACATGAGGGTACATCCACATGCCCACCTCCCAGGGGAGCCCTAAATTTTGGTTTCCTGTCATCAATGTACTCTGGAGGCCACACAAGTTTAATGGGAAAGATAGAGGGAAACTTAAAGGTGCCAGATCCTAGTCTCTCCAAAGCTTGGAATATATTTAAGAACATGCTTTTGAGCATGGGTGCCTCTAGGCATCTGTGGTAGTTTGAAAGAAAATGACCCCCAAAGTAACTGGCACTATTAGGAGGTGTGGTCATGTTGGAAGAAGTGTGTCCCTGTAGTGACTATGATTTGGCAAGATCACTGAGAAATTAAACTTCTACACAGGATAAATCTCTGTGGAAGGTCCACTCACCTATTTTTTTTAAGGTGAATTCTTTGGCATGGGATGGATAGAGCCTATGAGTTTCCTGCTCTGTTAATCTCGTAAGAAAATAGGCAGCATCTCTGATCACATTTCTGGAAAAGGAGACATATGGAGACTCTTTTAAATCTGATTCTTTTTCAGGAAACTTCCTTGCTGTGCTAGGCTCCATTCAACCACCTTTATGTTTTTCCCCTCTTATAGAGCTTCTATAAAAGCTGTTCATTCTAGAGCTCAATGGGCTTCTCTGACCCTTAGGCTATTTGTACATCCTGGGATGATCTCTCTATAGATTTTGTTTTGTCTTTAATTTGTTTTGTCCTCTTCATACTTTGAGTCATAGCTAAGCGACTCTTCAGTAGCAAAATCAGGTTCCCTATTATAATCAGCCACTATATTCCATTCATTTGGTTTATAGACTGTATCATTGTTCTATGATTGTTTCTATACACACAGATTTAATTATTTGGTATCTTGTGCATTATGGTAATTTTTTACCTTTTCAGGAGCAAGCACTTTTATGTATCTGATTATTGCTTCATCACCAATGCCTAGTGCAATAATAGAGCTGTGCTGGCTACTTTTTTTTTAATCAATATGATGCAAACTAGAGTCAACTGGGAAGAAGGACCTCACTTGAGGAATAGTCTCCATCAGATTGGCATGTGGGTATACCAGTGGGACAATTCAGATTAATATAGGAGGGTCAAGCCCATTGTTGGTGGTACTAGTCCTGGGCAGGGTGCTTCTGAGCTGTATAAGAAGCAAGCTGAGCAACCATGGAAAGCCAGCTAGCCAGATGTGTTCCTCTGTAATCTCTGCTGCAGTTCCTGATTCCATGCTCTTGTCTTGATTTCCTCCTTTGACTTCTTTTGATGTTTGGACTTAAATCTATAAGTCAAAGAAACCCTTTCCTCTCCAAGTTGCTTTTGGTTAGTGTTTTATTACAGCAATCCAAAACAAAGTAAGATAAGACCATTTAACAGACATTGTGTAAATAGTTGATATTTTGATGAAATGGTTACATTCCTAATGTAATCATTTTGTTTATTTGAGTAGAATCTGTATTAAGAGCTGGTGCCTGAATGGAGCCTTCACCCATACATTCTAGTCTCTTTGGCATGAGAAGCTATTCTGCAGACTATGGTAAGAGAAACCTGAATACCAACCCAGCCACAAAACTCTTGACTTACAATCTGTTTTGCCTGAAAGATATGTTGGGAAATGTTGGCACAGAATTTGTCGGAGTGATGACTTATAGAAGATCAAATAACCTGGACTCCATTGTCTACTCAACAGGTCTCATTTTAGATCTCCTTAAATGCTAGCATCTTTGGCATCTGATTGCTCTGGGTATAGCTCCTGAAGAGGCATTACCTCTGTTTTTAAAACAAACAAACATTATTTTACATTCATATTCTCCCCTCTTTATGGAGCTCTGAACAAACCTAGTCACATCTTGGTTCACCCATACATCAAGTAAATTCATTGATGATAACATTTAAATGATGTTACTAACTGACACATAGTCCAGAAACTGCCCCGTATTTCTTTCTTCCCTCCGGAGTGATCCATCTTCTCCTGGGTGATTTGTGTAGATAGTCTACATGTAGTTGATACTTCATGGTGTAACAACAATAATTTGTTTTCACTTTATCATTCTCTTTACTTTGCATTATAGTACAAAGTCAAATCTTTTCTCTATTTTTAAATAATCTAAAAACCATTTTAGTAATGTTTAAGGAGTATAGTCTATGGCTTCACATGTTAACTATTTTTTTAAATCTTCTACTTCTAGTAAGAATGTGTCTCTATAAGTGAAGTATAAATTAAAACTTAAGTCAAGACTGTTGACTACTTTGACATAAACCAAACCAGACAAAATGAGGAAGGAATGGTTGCCACTCCCAGTCGCTTGTTCAATTTTTGTTAGGTTCACAAAATTTGATTTTATGTTCATTGACAGGCTTAAATGCAGTGTCCTTAAATCTCTGCCTTATATTAAAAAAAAAAAAAAACCACTCTGTCCATTGACTTTGAGGAGAAGTAATTTCAGAGGCTAATATGAAGGAGGTTTCCCTTTGCTTTTCTTATAAATTATGCATGCAGCTTAAAGAAAACTGGTGAACATGCTCACGAGGGGCACACTCAATAGGCATGCACAAAATGTGTTCTGCTGTTTGGCTAATCTTCTGATTTTGTGCTAAATCCTTTAATTTAATTTTCTTATTAATATCTAATACTTTGACTCTGCATAAACTGACATGATATTAAGGGTAGCTTTTATGGCATTTAAGTCCCATTTATTCTCTCCTTTTACTACTCCTATTAAGGGGAAAATTTCAAATTAAGCACAATATTTAGGCATAAATGAAACAGAGACAAAACCAAGGCTGTGTCACTTGGTGTGAAGTCCCATATTGCCACTTCTCTTTGGTGTTCCTGAGACAAGAGAATTGAAACTTACAAGGGGAATTTTCCTCATATTTACCAGAGTACTCTCAGTTTATTACAGCTGTCCAATATTTCTTGTACCCCGAGTCTTAAATCTCATTCTCTGAACTCAGAAATCTTCACCAGTATAAAGGTCATTAATTTTAATTAAATGGATTTTAATTCTTACAAGAAAATGAGAATTAATCTAGCTAACTTTCATTAAATAGAGCAAATTAAAATTTATAGTACATCTCTAGATGTACCCAGAATCTCAGAAAGAAAAAAAAAAGAACTGTTTGCTGAATTGGTCCTTTGGGCTGGTTTTACTTCATTTCCAACATAATATTAGAGGAGAGAGCTAAAGATGGCATCCAATTTGCAGATTTTGCTAGCATACCTGATATACTACAATCACAATTTGCATCTGTACCCTCTGACAATGGAGGGAGCCCTTTTAATATGTGTCAGCACTTCCAGAGTGGATAACTAGAAAGAGAATACATTTTAGATGTGAATGGGCATAGTTATAATTCATCAGTTGTGATTTCCCAGCTTTTACTTTGGGTCTCAGTTTGTCCTATCTTTAACATGGAGATAGTAGATTCTATGACCTTATTAGTCCCAGGAAGCTGGCTAGGTTCCAGTACAGGCATGCTTTTTCTCCTGTGGAGTGGACCTCACATCCAATTAGACAGCCGTTGGTTGCCACTGACAGGTGAGTGCCACTTATTGAACCTTTATCTTCCCCTGATGGCAATTGTCATGGTTTAGAGCTATTTCAGCTGGGTAGGACTGTTTAATTGCTTCCCTCACTTGGAAGCTTGCATAGTATTTTGTGAAGCCATGGAAGCTGGACTGCAGGAAAGAGGCTTTCTGGTCAGATTTCAGTTGAGTCATCTGAGTCTTATGTCCTAAGTATGTGGTGACTTCATCAATAATCTATGTATGCATATACACTTATATGTATTTGTATGGTTTTAGTTAAATATCAATAATATGATTCCTTTAAGCTTTATCCAATAATGTTGGTGTTTTGTTACTTTTCTTTTTTTATTTTCTCCCTTCCTCCTCCCTAGTTGTAACCTTTCTCCAATTTCCCACGTTCCACTTCATATCACCTGTATCCCACTGTTCACCCCCGAAGCCCTCCACATCCCAATAGTCCTTTCATAGTATAATGATTCCTGAGTCTACTCCATGTTGTATACTCCTATCTGAAGATCTGGAGCTGGGAACTACAAGTGAGTAAGAATATGCAGTGTTTGTATTTCTGGATCTGGGTTACCTCACTCGACGTAATTTTCTCAAGGTCCATCTGTTTACCTGCATATTTTATTATTTTGTTTTTAAATCTGGATGGTATTCAACTGTGTTTCCCTATACCATTTTTACTATCTTCTCGTCTGTTGAAGGATTGCTGCTACTTTTTGAGACCAGCAAAATTTCTTAATATATTCTAATACCTAACTTCTTTTTAACCACAGAAAAGTATAGCTGCCACACCTTATCAAAGAAGTATCTCTTTACATCAAATAGAGATAGTCACATGAAACCACAACTGAACACAATACAGAGATCAATAGACTGTGGGGAGCCCAGCCTCAATAGATATATCTACATCTCAGCTCCTACATCTGTGATTCAGGCAACATCATGGAAGACAGTTCAGGAAGACTGTAAGAGCCAGAATATCAGGGAGCGTGCTTTGAAATAGTCTCTCCTAGAAACAGCTACATAAAATGAGTGGAACAATGGCGGTATCTACTAACATGTTATCTTATACATTAATGCAAAATTATTCATAATGTTTTATGGTCACTTTCTGTTAATGAAATGTCTCATCTTTCATGTCTGACTATTTATTTGCATTCTCTCTTTGTTTCTTTTAACCTATTAAATGTTGACTTTTTTCTGTTGAGAAACATCTTAATGGTATTAATTTTTCTATTATGTTTATTTTCTCAAAGTTATTTATGTCCATTCCTTTATTATTTCTTCGCTTCTGCTGGTTTGTCATTTATGTTGTTCTTTACACAGTTTCTTGATGTATGGTGTTAGATCTTTCCTTGTTTCCATAGTGGACATATCATACCGCTGATCTTTCTTTTGGTGCTGCTATTCCTGGATCCTAGAAAATATGGCATATTGTATCTTTATTTCTTCCTTGGAATATTTTTGAAATCTATGTTGCGTTCTTCTTTAACCTGATAGATGCTCAAAATTGTTTCTTTTGGTCCCTGAGAAGTTATTATTTTTTTAAAAATTTTCTGTCGCTGCAGATTTCTAATTACATTTTATTAGGACCAGAAAACTATGAACTTCATCTTAAATTTGTTAATAGCTTTGTGGTCTTTGCTGTCATGTTTTCAATTTTCTTGAAAAAAATGTTTTCTTCGACTCTTAGATTTCATATATGCATTTACACAGTGCCTTCAGACTGTCTACTATCTCACCCCTATCCCTGTCACCCTCTTTCCTCCATTCAGGTTCATTTCCCACGTCCCTTTCTTTTTCTTCTGTTCTTTGACTTCTTCAGCTTAATGGGACCTTCGGAGTGACCATGGGTGTGGAGCTATCCTCTATTTCTTCTACAAAACATGTGGTGGTAAATAGCTCTGCTTTTTTTTTTTTTTAATCTGAGAAATTTATCTTACCTTTATTTTTGAAAGATGGATTTGTAAAATGTAGTGTTTTGGGCTGGTCGTACATCCTCAGGTACCTTGACTGACACCACTTTCTAGCAAGCACTGTTCATCATGGAACATGTGCTGACAGTGTAGAAGAGGATTTCACCGCGGCGCCAAGTCACTTTCACCTTGATGCTTTCAGCATAAACTTTGTCTTAATTTGGGACAATTTGTGGATAATTTGTCTTAGTGTGAGTCTCAGAATTCATCTTATTTAGTGTATTTTGGGCTTTGTGGGACTTTTTGTCTGATTCTTTCCTCGCTGTTGTGAGTTTTTCAGTCATTATGTCCTTGGCTGTTCCTACTGTCTCTCCTTATCCCTCTT
The DNA here is from genome assembly GCF_004664715.2 of Peromyscus leucopus. Classification (NCBI taxonomy): domain Eukaryota; kingdom Metazoa; phylum Chordata; class Mammalia; order Rodentia; family Cricetidae; genus Peromyscus; species Peromyscus leucopus. Next base: position 29,689,954 of record NC_051079.1, on the reverse strand, counting down.
CTCTCCTCATTTGACTTTTGTATATTTTCTTCTACTTGATGCTTTCCCCGATTTTAAAGCCAGCTTTCTTCTTCTTCTTCTTCTTCTTCTTCTTCTTCTTCTTCTTCTTCTTCTTCTTCTTCTTCTTCTTCTTCTTCTTCTTCTTCTTCTTCTTGTTCTTGTTCTTGTTCTTCTTCTTCTTCTTATTATTATTATTATTATTATTATTATTATTATTATTATTCACGGATATTTTTTGATCTTCCCGTGATCCTTGAGTTTGATGATCTGTCCTTCTACTTACTCAAACCCCTTGTTGTAATGTTTGAATGCTTGTTTGAATTTTTAATTCAGTCATGGCCTCACCAGTTTCGTGGTTTACATTTTCTGCTTTTTATTTTTCTCTTCTCTGAAATCCTTACTTATTCATTGTCTCTTGACCTCAGTGAGCACAGTGATGGCCTTCACTTTGAATTCTTTGCTGTGTTCATCATTTTTTCATCTCACTACCTTTTAAAAATGCATTCAATTCCTACAGCGTTGGCTCTTCATCTTCCTTTAATCTCTGGGTTTGTTTCTATGCATTAGTTCCAGTGCACTGTTTCTATGCATTGAAAGCCATCTTCCCACTCTTTACACACTGGCCTCTCATAGAACATGATCCTCACCAGTCAGCATGACCACAGATTCTAGATGCTTCTCAAGTCCTGTTGGTGTCCATTTGCCATTTTTATTCTTAGTGGGTTCCAGAAGATTAGATTATGCAACTTCCTATCTGTACCTGGAACAAATGAAGTAAGATCTAGTCTTTTAGCAATCAGTAAAGTCCAGGCTGCTTCTCTCCTCATGGAGAAGAAGGAGCTAAAATCTGTGTGGATACAGGATTATGAAAATATCTCCTGGACTGGAACCTTTGTTGAACCTCACAGCTGAAGTTACTAATATATTCTGGGGTCATTTAAGACTGATATCTTAATGTGTACTCTGTTCATTTAACCTGCCTTCAAGAGAACAATGTAACAACCCAGCCTTAATTGCCTTGGATTCCCCATGTAATCAACACCCTAGAAGTTAATATAATATGTAACCATAATCTTAAAATATGTACTCTTCCACGGCCCTGACCCAGAGAACAATGTATTTGTGTGTCTGCTATGGCAGTCATTTGCTGGATGCCACACATAGGTTGTACAGAAACCTTGTAAAATGAAGATCAGATCTGCCACAAATGCTGGAAATAGCATGTGGACATTGCTTGATATCATTTGTTTGTTTGTTTGTTAATCTGGATCAGTTGAAATCAGTAAAGTTTCATCCCTTATAAAGTGCTGTTAAAGATTTCTATAAAATATCCCCAATCTTTCCCCAAGCAATGCTCTTTTAGGTAACACAGACATACAGCTACAGACATGGACACAGGAACAAATAAGACATCATTCAAGCAGACACAGATTCAGACTCATATAACAGATTACAGACTGGAGCAATGGAAGACACAGGGAGAGAGGGTAGAGGATTCTAATCTGGATTTGGTTTTGGTAAATTTACTCCAAAGGGAAGTGTTTTTACCTTCTTTTCATTAATACCACATTGACATGTTTGGGTTACCATGGGGTTATTATTAATGCATTTAACCAGTGCTGTCATCTATAACGTACTCTTTGCATCGAGGCGAGGACCACAAGCTATGCCAAGTGCTTCCACATTCATGTCAGGCACTATCCTCTTTCACAGTGTTCATTTTTCTGTCTGTTACTCTCAGGGTTCTAATGAATGTCTGGGGACATGCAATAGGGTTAGAGGTTCATTCCTCATGTAGCAACCAGAAACACCACGGGGATAGGAAGATAAAATAACCCCTTTTACAAATAAACTCTAGGCTTATTTTCTTCACCAAAGTAAGCCATGCAGAAAGCATCCACTTAACCATTTGGATTCCTGAGAAACTAGTAATTGCCTCCCTCATCATCTCTAAGAGATAGGCACATTAAAAGCCAGATCTTTAGCTGGTAGTTAAAATGGAGATATTAGGTGTGCAACTTTATGCATACATTGAAGCTGGGAGCTAGGCTTCTAAATGGAATAATCTGGGAAATGGGATTAGAGGAAAAGCATAGAGGGCCATTCCAAACTGCCACTTTGTTCTCTATAGTTTCAGGGGGACCAGAAAATCCTAGGTCCCAACAGCTTTGGCAGTTTAGTATCCACACCCTTAGGTGGTAGGTGAAAAGGTCAGCAACTATTATTGTAGTTAAACACTTCTCCCAACCCTCGGCCTTCTCCTAGGATAAGATGATCTGTAGATGTTTTGTGAAGTTCTCACATATCCACCCAATTTTCCAGAGACTAAGGATCACCTCCCTTTTCAACTTCCAGATACAATCTAGTTGGAAGTAAGGCAATACCTAAAATAAAAGTCATGTGTGCTGCATGCCCCTTCCAGGAGGTGATAGTAACTTACTTTTCTGTGGTGATATTTTATTTGTGATGAAATGCGATATTTTATTTGTATGTTAATAAATAAAGTTGCCTAGAGATCAGAGGTCAAATAGTCATTAAGCAGAAGTCAGGCAGTGGTAGCACACGCCTTTAATCCAGATCACATGGCAGGCAGAGTCTCTGTGTGGTCAAGGACACAGCCAAGCGTGGTGACACAAGCCTTTAATCTCAGTACCAACCATAGAGACCTGGAGGTCTGTATAGACAGGCAGTGATAAGGAAATCATGTAACTGGACTTAGAGCCAATGAGAAAGCAGAACAGAAAGACAATAAAAACACAAGTCAGACAGGAAGTAGCTCTCTCTGGGGAAGCAACAGCAGCGAGGTGGCTCTCTGATCTCTTTGGCGTTACCTCTGTTTTTGTCTCTGTGTTTCTTATTTACGAAGACTGTTTAGAATTTCGACTACACATTTCACTATAGGCTCACTTGGGACTGAACTCAGGCCTGGGCATGCCTGAGCTATGCCTGTTTGAAACTGCTGTACTGAACTGTAGTCCCTGAAATTTCTCCGGGAGACAAGTTTGTAGGCAGACTTCTGAGTAGCAGTGATAAATCGTAGTCACAAGATGCATGCTCCAGAATTTCCCTTCCTCAGAGAGACATTTAGAGATGACTGGTCCTCCCAGTCATGAGACTGTGCTGGAGCGAGGCTTGAAGTCAGACTCACAGCTTTCCTTGTCCATGGCTAAGTGGGAACTTTCTTAGTGATGAGATACACGGGAATGTTTCAACTGGTTTCTGAAAGTTTCCAGAGGAGGGATTGCTCAGTGCACAGTGATGCATTTACTGAATATGTGGGTGATAAAAGAGTCCCTGGCCTCATATTCTGCCGTTTGCTGGTATCTCCAGTTCTCTGACAGCAGTAGGAGGTAAACAATTTTAGAGTCAGTAAGTTCCAAAGTAAGCAACTAATTTAATAGCAGAATTGGTCCTACCAGGCTAAGAGAGACACTGCGGCCACCACAGTCCTACTTGCTAAAGCAGACACACAGATTTGTGTTGAGTAGGTAAATCATACATGACTCAGGTTTGCAAATGTAACGGCCTCTGCTGCCCCTTTCAAAGGGCTCCCTCCTGCCTTTGTGCCCAACATGGAAGTACCAAATTCACTTCTGTTCTTATGTGAATTCCATTTTCACTGAAATTATCTGTAGCTCTTGCCTTGTCAACAAATAGTGAAACTTATCTGCTATTTTCATCATACACAACTAAATTATATTATTAGCTGTTATTGTCTAAAATAATAAAACAACACGATACAATTCAGTTTGAATTCTCATACAACTGGTTTAAGTGTGCGTACACAAGTATTTACAGTTTTATTGGTTTTTTTTCCAAAAAAAAAAAAAGAAAAGTAAAATCAAGGTTGTTTTTGTTTTTGATGTATTTAACCACAAAGGTATTTAATCATCCTTTGGGTTGCTTCTGTATTTCTAAAAAATTGTACTGTAACTTAGTTTATTTAAACCAATTCTCTGAAGAAGTGTAGTGGAAATCATTGCTTGTCTTCTATAATATAATCCTGTGGTTTTGTTTATTTTACTGACTGCTCTATAGTTGTAAATACACACAATCTTTATAGGTCTGTAGGAGAGTTACTTGTGTGCTCTGAAGTTGAGAGGAAATGACACTGTAAATGACTGACTTGGAAATCCCGGGTGGCTTTTCTGTATTCCAGAGGAGTTCATATTTGTGCTGCTTATTTATGGAAGGTGAAGGAGGCTGTTGTCCTCTTGGTTGGATATCAGTTACAAAGACAAGTTTCTTTGATGGAAGTCCAGAGCTACACTTTCCTGCTGTGATTCTTTTTCTTTTCTTTCGTTCTTTTTTTTTTTAAGACAGAGTTTCTCTGTGTAGCCCTGGCTGTTCTGGAACTTGCTGTGTAGACCAGGCTGGCTTCAAACTCACAGAGATCCACCTGCCTCTGCCTCCTGAGTGCTGGGATTAAAGGCGTGCACCATCACCACAAGGAAAATAGATATGTTTAAACCTGTGATTCTTATTACATCCCATTCCTGTGTCATCACTCCTGCTTTCACTGTTTAGGGAGGCAAAACAGATACCTTATTGATCTATGCGTAATTCACCTGCTCCAAGGGCGAAGAAGTGTGATGATCTTTTGGTTTTTTTTTTAAGAATTTTCTCATTACACAAAAATGTAACTCTCTGCTCACACCTCTTTGAGTATATGTCTCTAGAACTGTGTTTTCTTTCATCACAACATTGTCCTTATAGCTTTCTAAAGTAACAAAAATAAAATAGTAGCAAAAAAATCTTACCTTATACGTGTTTAAATCACTCATTGTTCATAAAACACCAGGAAACAGAGAATGAAAACCCCTAATGATCAAGAAATGGGCTTGGAAGGCATCACCTAACTCAGAGTGAATCAGATTAGGAATGATAGGGCAAAGAATCAAATCTTGGCTCCCTGGCTTCTGAGATTGCATATTTCAAATGTCAGGTATGCAAATATCTGAGGAGACTACATTGCAATCTGTATAACTGAACATAAGGAGCCTGAGGCAAGATCATTCTTATGTAAGGAGGAAAACAATTAGAGATGACGCTAATGCAGTGTGCCACGTACTTAGAAGAGAATATTTGCTATTTTCCAATGAGAGGAACATTTCAGTATTACAGTTTTGCTAGGACAACCAGGAATTCAGATTTGAATAGCATATGTTTGAGAAATCTATTAGATGTTCAAGTGATATCAAGTGGGCAGTTCAATATAGTCTGGGTTCAGAAGAGAGAAAGAACCATGATCATGACTAGATTTATGGACATGCTTTCAGACATGGCAAGAGTGAAGATCCATCAAAAGTAGTAAATGAAGATGAGAAAATCATCCAGGAACTTTCCAAGGTCTGAAGACACAATACTAAAAGTCACCTGTAAGAAGTACTGAGGCTTGGCAGTCGTTGAGGAGGATGCTGACCAGAGGCTTTGGAGTGACATTCTAGCTCTTAAGTTAAAAGGCCTCTCTGATGAGAAAATAGAGAAAGGTATGTCAGCGTGGTTTGTGTGTCACAGAAGGTGAGAACTGAGCATTGGTAATGGCAAAGTAGGTGACACCAGTGACTTTGATACATTTTCATTATAATCTGGCAAAAATCAAATTAGAGTGGATTTATAAATAATTAATGTTTGTTTTTTCCTTAATTGTTTATAAAAGAACAAATAATTTGTATTTATTAATTACACTCAAATTATGAGTTTCAATGGGAGTGATTTTTTAATGAGAAATAAAGTTTTAATAGAATATGTAATATAGTTTTTTTTTATAGAAAGTAAAAGGGAGTGAAAATGTGTAATAAAATGCTGAGATGAAAGATTTCAAAGAGAGTCATGGATGAAGTCTGGACTAGAAAACCACATGTGATTGGGTTATATACTCAAATTTAGGAGAAACAGACAACCAATCCAAAGTGATATAGGAAAAGAAACTTAATTAACTCATATAACTAAAGCTTGGGAATAGCGGGACTGTGGTGTTTCAGGCTATTATCTGGTCACTCTGCTGTACTGGCTCGACTGTCAAGTCAGCCCCCACCCCAGGCAATCCTCGCTGACTAGCCATCTATGTGGAAGAGACGATCTTTTTCAGTAGCTGTAAATTTCACATATCTGTTCTTATTAGCTTAGCTTGTGCTGTATGTTAGCAACCATTACTCTGTTCCCTGGAGTGGATGATCTAGAATTATTCTTTATACTTCACTTTTCTTTTGGATATGGAAGTGGTGTCAAGCTCAGTTATTTCCAAACCAAAGGGATTCATAGGTAGAGAGTTAGTTATAGAAAACTAAGGTTCCAGGGCTACATACATAGGCAAGGGATGTTGGGGGCATTAAAGAGATCTACATTATAGAGAAGAAAGAAGAATAGTTGGATGGATGAATAATAGATACAAGGAGAAATGAAGCATCTCCTTCATCCTTAACTGTAATAGTTGCCGCTGCTCATTTGATGCTCCAGGCAACTCTGAGAGGAATTTCTGCTAAGAGCACTGTGGAAAAAGAAAGGATATCTAATAATACTTCAGTGAACATTTATCCTTCAGACTAAATTAAAAACTCACATTCCATGCCTTTAGATACTTTTTATTCAGCTCTCTATGTATTTCATCTTATAGTGTTATACTCTCAAGTCATGGAAAGAACCTTGAGCCCACACATTTAATAGAAAATCTAGTCATACCACTTGGTATAAGTCAAGATGCTCTTTCACTCAATTTGTCCAGCAAGTGAGCATTTTAACTATCAGGGTGAGCAAATTTTCTGAAGAGTGTGAGGGTGGGGTGAGGGCTGTAGAGGTAGGTGACAAGTATGCCTCATACAAATTTTCAAAGAATCCTTTCAATTCATCTCCCCTTCTTCTTCCTTCAGAATTGCATAGCAGCTCTCAGTCGTGAGCCTTTCTGCCTTGCTGTGGTAAGCACTGGCTGCTCCTCACTGGCTATTCTGTTAGGCAGGTAGACTGAGACTTTATTACTCTGCCTGTCCTCTGCCTTCTACCCCTTCCATCCATTCCATCCACTTGATGTCTTCAGCCATGAGAACTTTCTTACAACCATCTTTTTCTCTGTATGTTTGTGTCTCTGTATTTTTTTTTCACTGTCAAATTTCTCTACTACTGGTTCTGAGAGATAACAGATATTAAAATTTATATAATCAATAGCCCTTGGAACCATGTCTACATCATCATCTTAAAATGTTTTTCGACTGCTATTATTCTAAAGTTCCACTTCACATTTTCAATTAATCTTTAGACCACTAAGACATATGTATACTAGGTTCTAAGACCCTATCGACCTCTATAAGCCTGAATACACTACTTTTCCTGAAATTCACCTCCATATTTATTTAATCATACTGATTTTAAACCAATTCCAACACTGAAGTGTTGATGTGTAGCAAACAGAATTTGAAGTCTAACCTTGCACTTCAGGCCACAGAAAATAACATGACAAAGGTTAGGTAGAGTTTTTTCAGCTATGGTTACTCATATAGATCCAATATAAATCCTGATTTTTCAACTTATTCTTAGGTTAAACACATGCTTGCCATATTGATGTGAAATACATGAGATGTAATTAAAGATTATAAAGGTTGGAAAAATAATAATCAAGTGTAATGCCATTTCTCCCTACCTGAGGCTTAAATATTTTAGAAACATATACTTGGGAAAAGAGGAAAGACCCTAAACCATAGAACCAGAAGAAATTCAGTTTGAAGCAGACCATTTCTTTTATCTGTCAGTGAAATTTTGGTTGTTGTTTTGCTTTGTTTTATATCTTTCTGTGGTTCTATAAAATATCTTGACATATCACTTGAGACCTATGGCTTTATCTCTCTCTCTGGAGTAAGTGAGATGTTATTTTGAAAGGCACTGGAACACCTCTGTTAAATGATACCCACTGGATGTGCAGACAACCATGCAGTGGGCTCAACCCACTCCTATTTGCTTGTTTGACTTTAACTGTTTCCTAGTTTAAAAGAACATGATGATCACCATTATATGATAGACTTAATTGGTAGGTTGAGACATACACAGCCAAGCTTTCTTGAAGGCCTAGTTATTAACAAATTATTTAACAGAAGGGAAATACATTCATTGGTGTCTAGAATATTGTTATCATAATTATATTGTATATTATATACCATATATATAATTTTCATAGCTATGTTGTTGAAACAATCCAAAACAACAACAGCAAAATGAGAATTGTTTCTAGTTTTCTACTTTGAGAAAATCTTGTAACTGCAGAAATTTTGTAAAGTCTTGTCTGTTGTGTGGCAGCTATTTCTGGAGAAATGTGAGCAAATGTCTATTCACTTCAGATAGGGAGCTGATAACAGACCAAAGCTCAGATATCATCAATGTCCAACTTGTTGAAGCAATGTGTTTTATTGGGATTACTTACAGGAATAAGAGTTGATTACAGGAGCAGAAATTACTCAAAAACACAGCCATATACCCGAAGGCCACCCCAGCATGGGTGACAACCTAACAAAGCAGAAAACCTGGAGCTCACTTTACAACTTGTAGTAGCTCAGTAGTTTGGAAAGTGTCCTTTCCAGGGGCTCCGTTGGTATGAGTGTTTTCCAGGTAATTCAGCCAATCTTTGTATCTTGTAAGCACTTTAGCTGATCTCTGCTTCTCTTGTCTACTTGGTCAGTCTATTTCTTCTCTCAGGCTGCTTGGCTAATCTCCACTTCATCCAGCCTGCTTCTTTGAGCCTCTTCCAAGTAGCTCAAGGTGTCTAAGTGTGGGAGTCCTTGTGAACATGAAGGCTGGCAGAGGCAAGAAGGAAATCGGGTTCAACATGACTTAGTTAGTTAGGCTGTTATAGAGTCTAACCCCCCCCCCCCCCCCCACCCCGCCCGCTATTGACTTTAGCCATGTTTAAGCACTGCACAAATGTAGGAAAAAGTTTCCTGATGATAATTACCTCAATTCTGTGTGTAAAACAGAGCTTAAAACCTTTCTGTGTTGAATCTCTTTACAAAATACATATGGCCTCTCCCATAAAGATGGGTTCTTTTGACTCAGAAACAATGTTCAAGATAAGGGTCATGACTGAGGTAACCCATGGGAGTTGAGATTGGCCTGGCCTTGCCCTACAGATAACACAGAAGTTAGCTAGGCTGTTATAAAATATAACATCTCCTGTAAGGGTGGGCTTTACTGACTGAGATGCAATGCTGAAGATCTAGGGGGTCATAGTCTGGGGGACTTGGATGAGGCCTGGCCCTGCAGAAAGCAAAAGATCACCAGGTGATGAACTATGTTCACTCCCGCTTTCTGGGTAGAAAACATGTCCTTCCTTTGAAGAGACAAGCATGTGTTTTTTACCCTTCCTGGTTTCCCTAGTGCTCAACCATGAGCATGAGGACACCATGCTCTCTACATCACAGAGCCTTCTTTGTAGTTTGCCTTGTCTGAGAGTTACTCTCAGCAGTCTTTACTACTTAGATACTTTTGGGGAAATTTATTGACTGTGGTCAGTCTTAGGGACTTCCTGAAGCTGTTTTCAGTTGTCTACTTCCTTTTTTAACTAGCTTCCCTGCAGGATGGAATGTTTTAATCTGGGAGGTGACTGCTTCTCAACACTATCTTTGATCATTGTGATCCTCTCTACATTTTTTGCCACATGTTCTCTGGCTGTCTTTTAGTCAACTCTACACCATCAGCTCTAACTCAGACACAATCAGCACACCAGGCGTTCATCTGTGGAAAACTGAGGATATCCCGAGGCTGTCAGGTGATCATCTGTGGATGACTAAGGATATCCTGAGAGCCTAGGGTGTTCATCTGTGGATGACTAAAGATGCCCAGACAGCATCAAGCATTCATCTGTGAATGACTGAGGATATCTTGGATATTTTGCAGTCACTATAGAGACAGTGTGTTGAAAACTGATCAATATTTTCCCCAGCTAGATCTTTCATCATTGTCATCTGTTTTATCATTGATCCATTTATTTTTACTCTAAGCATCACATTTCATATCCAGATTCATTTCCAGCAGTTCTGGCTCTAGTTCAAGAGTTCTAGCACCACTTTTATTGTTATCATTGTTGTTTGACTTTATTTCATTAGCATATCTTAATTGAACAATAAGTTTCACTGTGACATTTTAAAACACACATATCATGCACTTTGAATCAAATTTATCCATTTCCAATAGATTCCTTTGTTTCCTCTTCCTGGTCATGCTGGTCCATTTACTCTTTATAAATCATCTCTCTACTAGTTTCATGTCCTCTTATTTAAACCTAGACTACTCTCATGAGGAAAAAAATGCAGTATTTTTCTTTCCATGTCTCATACATCTTGATTAACATGAATATTTCCAGTTTTTCCATTTTTCCTCAATTGTGGTTATTTCATGTGCCCTGGCTAGTTTGATGTCAAAATGATACAAGCCAGAGTCATTTGAGAAGAGGGACTTTCAACTGAGAAAATGCCTCCCAAATATTTGCATGAAGGGAGTTGTGCAGTTCAATTTCTTAAATATTGATTGATGTATAAGGGCCCAACCATTGTGGGTGGTGCCATTCACTGGCAGATTGTTCTAGATGCTATAGGAAAGTAGGCTGAGCAAGCCAAGAGGAAACAAGCCAGTACTAGTATTCCTTCATGGTTTATAAATTAGCTGCTCATTTCAGGTTTCCTTTGTGCTTGAGTTCCCTTAGCAATGGCTTGTGACCTGAGAGTTGTAAACTGAAATAAACCCTTTCTTTTCCAAGTTGTTTATGGTGACGGTATTTCATTACAGCAGTAGAAACCCTAACTAAGATATTATCCGTTCTTACAGCTGATAAAACACAACAATATAGACATACATATGTATATATACATATGTATGTGTGTGTGTATAGACACATATACCTGTACACACACACACATATCACATTTTAAAATTGACTTCTCTAATGATAAACATGGACATTGGTTCTATATCATGACTAACCATGTCTTAAATCAACTTGTTCACTAGTACTTAATTTGACTTAGGATATTTTCTTCTAGTAAATCTTCAGCACAATCTTCTCCCAGAGTGCTCCTCTGGTTATCATCCTGATTCTGGTTTTTTATTACTTCTTTTACTATTTGGAGATTATAATATTCCCACTTTCATTTCCTCCCTTCAAATACTCACATTTATCTTTCCTTGTCCTTGTTCCCTTTCAAATTCAAGGCCTCTTTTTTATTAATTTTGTCATATGCAGATATGTATACATAATATAGACATATATTATATACATATGTAATATATACATATAACACACATATAGTACACACACACACACATATATTTATATATTCCTAATTACAATCTTATGCTTCTTAACACGTAAAAAATTTAGCTATTCCTTTCTACTAGGCATTGCCAAAGCCTTTGTATACATAAGCTGTTGGTTTGTTGAATAAATAATGTACTCAATATCTCATATGGAACAGCCACTAATTTTAGTGGTAAAGAAGAATAGCTAAACAATAAAATCTCTTGCCCTTATGAATTTTCTAGCCTGTGTTTGGAAGTTGCCAACAAACAAATACAAAAACATTTCAGATGGTAACAGGAGATTTGAAGAAAAGTAACACAGGTGTGCTGGTAATCTTGACAAAAGCTGGAATGAGCTGAGAAGAGGAATCCACAATGAGAATTGCCTCTATCAGATTGTCTTCTGGACAAGTCTGTGGGACCTTTGCTTGATTAATTATTGATGGTGTGAAGGCCCAACCCACTCTGGATGGTGGTATACTTGAGAAAATAGTCCTGGTCTTTATAAAGAAGCAAACTTAGTGAGCTGTGAAGAATGAGCCAGTAAGCAGCATTCTTCCATTGATCCATGGCCTCTGTTTCAGTTCCTGCCTCTGAGGACCTGCCTTGGGTCCCTGCTCTGACTTCACAGCAGACAAAATAAACACTTTCTTTACCAAGTTGCTTTTGGTCAATGTTTTAACCATACAGATAGAAACCAAGCTAGAATTGCTATAAAGATGTTTGGACTGTGTAAAATGGATAAGAAACTTTAATTTCCAATGAGAGAAAGCAGGGAAACCCTCACCGGAAAAGCAGTATATGAGAACAGAGCTGAAGATGAGTAGGCAAGCGATGGAGGAATCACAGCAGAATATGCAAAACAGAAGAAATAACAATCTTAAAGGCTCAAGGAGAACATACGCCTAAGGGACCACAAAGAGGACAGAAGTAGTCACAATGCAACCAAGCAGATGAAGAAATAAGAGGAACCAAGGTCACATAGCAACTTAAAGACTATTGGATAATTGTTTTTATGGTAATGTGGAGAGAATTTAGGAGATTTGTTGTAAAAATGAGTTTATAATGAACTCTTCAGTTTGGTTAATCTTCAAGGAATATTGAGCAAGAGATATTGAGACCATGATTGGAAAAAGCACAGGGACAAATAGCCAAACTAGTGGAAACGCATGAACTGTGAACCAATGGCTGAGGAGCCCCATGGAACTGGACCGGGGCCCTCTGGATAAGTGGGACAGTTGATTAACTTGAACTGTTTGTGAGGCCCGCAGGCAGTATCCTCGGTGCATGGGCTGGCTTTTTGGGACACTTTGCTCAGCCTTGGTGTAGGGAGAAGGGACTGGAGCTGCCTCAGCTGAGTCTACCAGGCTGGGCTGACTCCCCAGGGGAGACCTTGCCTTTGAGGAAGTAGGAATGGGGGGTGGATTGGGAGGGAGGGCTGAAGTGTGGGAGAAGGGAGGATGGGGGAATCCGTGGCTGATATGTGATATCAAGTTAATTATAAAATTATATATATATATATACATAATATATATACACACATATATGTATATACACACACACACACACACACATATATATAAAACTAACAATAAAAAATGGATGTGCCAAAAGACAGGGGAAGATCTGTGAAATGCCACCATCTGGGCATGGGATAGCCATTGCGGTTTTGATCTCACAGCACCTACAGTTGCTTACACTGGGCTGCACAAGACTTAGCCTATTAAACCCAGTCATGAGTAGGGGAGGAGGTAATGGGACCCATCCCTTAGTGCTGAACTGTTGGCTAATGACTGATGCTCAGGGAGGCCCAACCATCATCTTTAGTTGTATATCCACTGATGATCCCACCAGGCTCCCATGGATAATTCTAAACCCAAGGTCATATTAATGGCCTTGGTTAAACACTGTAGGTCAGAAACCGAAACAAAATGATGTGAATGTTGGAAAGGGACTTGTAGGGAGGAGGAGGGGTTTTTCAAGGGTAGAAAGAGAATTGTAAGGATTGGGGGATGTCAGGAATAGAAAGGAGATAACAGAAATTGGGTGGAAAGTTAATCAGAATATACTCTATATGTGTATAAAAATTTCAAAAGAACAAATTTAATGACTAAAATAAGCTTTAAAAGTTATACATTGTCTATAAAATGAAACTACTTTAAATTTACAGTTTGATTCCCTGAGTCTTGATGAATACAGAAGGCTCCACAGGACTTGCTGGACAGCCATACTAGGAAAATTGGTGAATACTAATAATGTTGCTGTTATTTGAATTTTGGTGGGGGGTATGGAGTGAGATCTTTGACTTTCTGTTAATATTAATTCTGCTTGTCAGTACTCAAAATGATAGCCAGGATTTTGAGTGCAATAAGATAGAATATATAAGATAAAATATTTTATCATTATTGAATATTCTAGCTCCTTAAAAGATTATACATGTCTTTTAATTCAAAAGCATGATGTATGTATTTGTTAAAGCCTCTTTTAATTTTCCTCATCCATATTTTATAGTGCTAACCTAAGGATCACACATATTTTGCTAAAATAATACTAGAATTTTCATAAATTTTGAGATATATTAAATATTATTTTTAAAATGTTGTTTTCCACTTATTTGTGGTAGTTCATAGAATAAAAAACATAAAACAGCTGTTACTAAATTCTTTTCATAGTTTTTCTTAGGTTTTGGTAAGTTGCTTAGGAATTTTTATGTGAACAATCCTATTATCTATAGACAACTAAATTTTCATTTGTTTGCTTGTTTTTCAGTCTCTGCATCATACATAGATGAAAGACAGATATGACAGAATGTTCCCTTCTCTTAGTGTTTGATGGACCTTTTAGTAAAGTTTTAATAGAAATATTAATGTTATCATTCTTCCCTGTTTTTACCATCAAGAATACCGTTAAAGTTAAATAAATTTTATTTTAATTTTTTTTATTTTATTTTCCTCAGATTCAGAAAGTTCCTTATTACTCTTACTTAACTAAGAAAATGTTATGTCATAAAACATTATCAAAGTATGTTAAAAAAATCTTTCTCTTATTTCTATCCTTTTTTTTTCTTTCTTTCTTTTTCTTTTTTCTTTTTTTAAGACAGGGTTTCTCTGTGTAGTTTTGGTGCCTGTCCTGGGTCTCCCTCTGCAGACCAGGCTGGCCTTGAACTCAAAGAGATCTGCCTGGCTCTGCCTCCTGAGTGCTGGGATTAAAGGCATGCGGCGGGGGGCCGCCGCCGCCGCCACCACCGCCACCACCACTACCACCACTCAGCATCCTTCTCTTAATTCTTTTCTGTATTCAATTACATTGATTGATTTTTATATATGAAATTAACCTTCCATTCTAGGTATAATGTGGATGTAGTATGGTATCCTTTGCTAAAATTGACAAGTTTGATTTTCTCAGTTTTACAATTTATTTATTTTTGTAATTATGTATTCTACAGAATATTAACCCTAGGTTTTTTTCCCTGATATTCTCACTATGATCAATATAAAACTGAAGAATGTATATGAAATAACTATTTTGAATGATCATATAATAAGATTTTTTAAAGGGAGGTCAATATAAAGAGCCTTTTAATCGTCCCAGATTTGGGTTTGAAGCACCTTCTCCCCCATTTAAGGGAAACTTCAAATAGAACATTTGTAGTCTATTTAATACCTGGCTGAATTAAAGGGAAGGAGAGAGAAAGTTTCAATGGGAATGAGTCCCTAAAGAGGAACCACTGGTACTAGCAGGGAATCCTACAAATCTGTTCAAGAACAGCCATGCATTTTCTGTCAACTACTACACCAAAGAAGATATAGGGACTAGTGGAAGTTTATTGATCTGCATTCTACATTCTTTCAGGATTCCTGAGATGTTAGTTGTAATGATGATCCAAACTTGTAACTCTATTCTAAAATTAGGAAAATGCTATTGGTTAATTGTTTTAACTATCGCAAGTTTGTTTGTGAAACCCCATTTACATCTGGGGTTTTCTTTGTCCTGAAAGCGATAGAAGATTAACCTCCAGGCACATCCAGTTTTAGCAGGAAGATGACAAAGTGATTTGGCATAGTTTGGTTCTTTTCCACTTGTAATTTCAGTGATGATTGCTGACAGAAGGTAAGCAATATGTAGTCTCCATCTCAGGTGTGCTACCATATGGTAATTAAGTGAGCTACTTCCAGTCATCCAGGCGAGGACCTTATCAAAGTGTCAAATGATTTATTCCAGTATCACTACAATTCCCTGCACCAGATACTAGGATTTATTTAGGGGGAAAAAGGGTATCTTCAAAACCCAGATACACATTATTCACAAATAATGGAGGGAATGTGAATGGTATAATCGCTCTCCAACAGGTAAACACATTCTGCAGCTTCTCCACATTCATCCTTATCATAAATAATTGTTCCAATTAGTGTTATCCAAACAGTGTGAGAAGACTCTGGAAAAGACGCAGTTTAAAGCAATGTGAGCAATGTGAGCAAGATTACTTTTTATATTCAGTGAGATAAATCCAAGTCAAGCAGGGAAGGGGCAGGGTAATAGAGATACAGATGGCAAATGAACTTGAAAATTACCCGACCAAATTAAACCAACCAGAAAGCGAGTATAAGTCAGTCTTATTATCTTTACTGTCACCAATACTTTGTATTGAGCATCCATGAGCAATCATCTAGGATCACAAGTTAATTTGGTTTGGGATAAATGCCAAGGTGAGGGAGTCCGCTTATTATTTGCTGTAGAAAAGTACTAATTACATGGGAATGTGTGCCTGTAATACTGACATTGTGTTTATTACACACACACACACACACACACACACACACACTTGATCATTTTAACTTAATCTCCTAAGTTCGAATACTGACTTTATAAACACCAATACTTTTTGCTCTACAGTATAGACTAAGAGGAAGACCTACTTCTAAAGAATGTTTAAGATGAAACCAATGAAGACCATGTGAATCATTTACATAACTTAAGTCTTTGGATTTGATTGATGATGAAATCAGACAGAGTATGAGATCAGCTTGTAGAGCCCACATTTTGAAACAAGCACACTCTTTAATTCTTTCTAGGGGATTGTGAGGATTTAAAAAACTATGCATGTTGGGCACATAGTTTTTTTTTTTTTGTGTGTGTGCAGCATTCAATGACTAGTAAGTAAAATGAGTAATAAAGACATTGAAAGAGACTAATACTACTACTAGGCTAGAACACAGGTTTGTGCACTTTATCTGTACAGGGTCAGGTAGTGGATGTTTTAGTTTTCATAGAATGTATATACTGTCACATATATTTGGTGCCGTCCTTCCAGCTAGAAAATAAGCAATTGGATGTGGCCTGGCCTTATAAAGCTGTATTCATAAAATGCAGGTACAGGGTCTGATTTGTCTTTCAGGCCATAGTTTGGTGTCTGGAATAGAGAATTAGAATTGGAGAAGAATCTTTTGAAGAAGTCATGCTCTTTCTAGTTTCTTCAAGCTGCTTTCCTTGGTCCAGTCTATTTTATCATTATAAATGGGAGTATAGGACTTCTCATGATTTTCCAAAACTATCAACTAGAAAAATAAAATAAAATAAAATGAATTCTATCTATGGTAGTTATGACTCCAAACATGTAAAACTATGCTGTTAACCATTCACATTTCATTCAAATCACAATTACATATATTCATATAAGATAAGATTATACATTCACATCTAAATCCTCTTATACTTTTTGCCCACTGGCTAAGTGATTTATATTCCAAATAAAGGGTGAAAATATTTTTGTTTCCTTGTGGAAGCTCTGGGGCTTTGCTTTTATGCCTATCCAGTTACTAAGAGTATCTTGAGTCTCTCTTCTGAAAATGCTACAGTTCAAATGAAAATCATGTGATCACCCGATTCAAGAGAGATAAAACCAAGTTTATCTACATATTTCTTCTTCTCTTTATTCTACCGATAGGGTTAAAAAGTTATATTCTGGCCAACTATTCCTATCTATGATCCCTTCTGTTTTTATCAAACATTTATTGAGTACCTAGTACTAATACACACCATATACTATAAAAGACACTGAGGGCGAACTATTCTTTGGAAAGAAAGCATCTCTGAAGGTATATATTAATTCATTCTCCTATTTTAATGTCTTGTCTTCCACCCCCTACAGCCTCAAACATGCTAGCAAAACACTGTACCATTTAGCAAACTCCAATTCCTTCCAACTGATCTTTAAATTCCACAGACACTAGGTCTTTTTTCCCACAGCCTTCCCCATCAGTATTTATCATACATGAGCCAATGAGGGCAAAGACAGATTATGTTTTCATCTCTATAAGCAGCACCTGGTCAAGCTTCTTGTGTACAGAGTGCACAAAAATGCCATGCAAAGAACGGCTCAGTAGTAGTCAAAGGCTTCATTAACTGTTAATTTTTGTTTTCCAAGACTGCATCAAGAAGGGGATGGAAAAGGAACTAAGTTATATTACAGAGTTTTAAAAGCCTTGATTAAGTAGCTATAAACAGTTCTCTTCATGCTCTGCACTTACTGTTTAGTGAAATCTTACAGCACATCAAGCTCCAAATTAAAATGTTCACATGACATAAACATTGTGAGCATTTAATCCTCACAATTGCCCTGTGAGGTAGGAGCTATTATTGTCTCTACATTATGGGTATTGAAGCTAGAGCCCAAAGAATTTATGGAACTTATATAGAGCAACACAGCTAGTCGGTTGCAGGGATGAAATTCCATTCCCCATTTGATTTCTTTTAAGACAGAAAACAATCTGAAGGATCTTAGATATAATATAACTTAGATATAAATCTCAATGATATCTTTAATTAAGCTGTCTGATTTACTGCTACTGTTATCACTGCAGTAAATATTTCAGGGGCCATGCCTGTGCTAAAAGAATTTGTTGCTTAACTATAATTCAAATTTAACTCCGTATCCTGTATTTTTATTTGTTTAATTTGTTGACACAATCTTTTACTCATTATCTATGGTACAGTTGCATCATAGGCACAAGGAAACTGGAACATAGGTGTGTCTCAGAACCTGAGTTCTACATCTCATCCATGACATTATGGACATGAATACATGGGGACAAAGGAAGTATTCCTAGTGACCTTCAGATGAAATAAAACAAGAGATTGTTTGCCTTCCAGTCAGAACTCATAATGTGGATTATTTCATCTCAACCAGTAACTGTAAGCATCAAATATCTCCTGAGCAATCAACATTATAATGGGCATTGTTTTCCTTTGATTAAAATTAATGTCTGATTCTAATTACTCTAATGTTCCTTTTGTAGTGGTGACATGCATCAGAGTTCAGCTGTAATGGTGAGCTACTTGTTACCTATAGTGACAGCATTAGCAGGTAGGGTGGGTACCAGCTAGCAGCATGGTGAAGCCTAGACCAAGACAAATCCCTGTTCAAACACCCTGCTATGTTCTTTCAAAGAGTAATAAAACTCATTATATGCAAGGTGATTCCAAAGTTTGTAATCTATAACCTTGCACTTACAAGTTTCCAAGAGTATCTAAAATTACCCCTTTTCCCATTTTAAAGGAGATTTATTTAAATCAGTCTTTATACAGCTCCCCACATCTTTGCAACTAAATTGTTTGCGCAAGTGTAGACATATGACCCAGTGAGAACCAATAAAATGAGAGGAGTCATTGGTTTCTCTTTCAAACAGCCCCTACTTTTAATTATCTTTGTATTTATTAATGTACATTATTTGTACAAAGCAACAGAGTTTGCTGTGACAATTCTATGCATGTATATGATTCCTTAGTCATGTTCACTGCATTTAATAAACTCTGTTCCCCTTCTGTGTGTTTCTTCCCTCTTCTGCTCCCTTATCCTTCCTTTCTTGTTCCTCTTCTGTCAGGCCATCCTCTTTTTGTTTCTCCATATGAGAGAAAGTGTAAATTTTTTTTTCTAAATCTAAATGTTAGGAACCATGATTACCAATTTGAAGTGTCCTCAAATTAAATCCCAAGGAACTGTTTAACAGAATCCAAGTTAACAAATATCTAGAACTGGACATTTATAGGAAGGAAATCATCATTTTTGGGCAAAATAGTAGAGAGAAAAATCCTGCAGAAGGTCAGAATTAAGATGATTCATGAGTGATAAAGGAGGAAATAGACAAAGTAGGGAAAGAGCCCTCTAGGAAGAACAAGGAGCATGGGCAATTTGACCTCGAGTAGTGGATAAGGAGAACATGAACATGGCTAACGACGAGGAACATTGCTGATGGACATAGGGTCACACCACATAGCAGATAGGGAGAACATGAGCATGGCTAACAAGGAGGAATGTTGCTGCTGGACATAGGATCAGACTGTGAATCAGTATGTCAAACAGGTGCACACAATCCTATTGAGACAATACATAAAGGTCTTCAATTCTCAGCTTTCAGGGAAACTCAGAATATATCCATGCAAGTAATTTTTCATTATGAAAAATAGCAATAGTTTGTAAATGTATCATTACAAAAATGAAACTGAAAATAAGCAAACTCCTCTACAAAACAATAAGATAAAAAACACATTGAGCCAGATTCTCCTGTTGAGCTTATACTTAAGTAACTCACTCCCAACCTAGAGATGTAAGTCTTTAATAAGATAAACATCTTTTTAACTCTGTTAAATCCACACATTAGGAGTTTCAGCACTGTTTCTTAATGGGGTAGGATGTAAAGTAACAAAACAAAAGGAATGAAATGGCATGATCATAGGTAACAAATTCTTATTGACATTTTTCTAAATAAAGTGCTCTCTTCACTGGATCTGTCACATGTTAATATTGCAGCACTCATAAATCATCAGAGAGCTGATATTATAACACCTGCAAATCACTTAGATAATATAAACCTACTAACACTTTTAGGTTTTAATTATATTTTGATATAATTATCATATTAGCTATGTATCCCTCAGAAAATGAAATGACATTTCTGAGATTTAGTCCTTAGTTGGCAACATACATACAATACAATAACTACTCCTAACAGGATTGTGTCAGGATAGAGACATTATTTGGTAAGTTTTCAACATGGCTATCATTTCAGCAATGGCTATAGGCCAAAGTCTAGTATAATTTGGATGGATTAATTTAATTCTCATCAAATCCCAAGCAAGGCATTTCTCTCCCTACAAACAAGTAAAACAGAAGTGTATCAACATACCTAATATCATGATTTTTTCCTTTGTTAATATGTTTTTAATTGAAATAAAATTATATCACTTTCCTCCTTCCAGTTCCCACAAGCAACCCTCCCTTGAACACCTCCCAGGTTCCCTTCCATTCTTAAGTTGATAGCCTCTTTTTCTTTGGTTATTACTGCAATATAATATGGTGTGTGTGTGTGTGTGGTGTGTGTGTGTGTGTGTGTGTGTGTGTGTTTGTGTTTTCAAGGCTCATGCCTCTGCATTGGATAATTAATAAGATAATTAATCATCTCTGGGATGAGGGTATTCCTCCTTTCTCCAATAGTCATTAGTTGCCTGTACTTCTGTCTAGGGTTGAAATTTCCCTCTTCCGTGTTAACATTAATGTTTCTCCCTTTAATGCTAATGTACATTGATATTGTCATTGTGCCAGTCTTGTTTATATATTCGTTTCTCAGAGAGATGATTTTGAAACAGACTTTCTGGTATTTTAGCTCATATAATCTTTCTATTCCCTCTCCCATGATGTTCCCTGAACCATAGATGCTGGAGCGGAGATGAAGATGTATTTATTGGGACTGGGTCCCCCACAAACTGTTGATCTCTATTACATCCAGTTGTGATTTTCAGTGATGATGTTCCTTTGCAGTAAAGAGAGGCTTCTTCAATACGGTGTAGTAGCTACACTTATACGTGAGTATAAGACTTATAATGTAACAAAAAATTATGCTGGTCTACCAAAGCAACGGTAATAGATTCTTTCTAAGACTGATGACCTTTCTGGACCAGAAAGTTGGCTAGGTTTCCAGTATCATGATTCCACCTGGAGAGTGGGCTTTAAGTACAAGTAGACAGCTGTTGGTTGCCACTTGTAGGTGGGTGCCACTTATTAGGCCTTTATGCATGAGTATCCATGCTGGTAATTGTCATGTTTCAGCTGGGTAGGACTGTTTAATTGCTTTTCTCCCTTGGTAGCTGAGAGTACTTTATGGGACCATGGACTGCAGGAAAGAAACATTCCAGTTAGATCCAATTCAAATCATCTGAGTTCTGTAGGATTGCTCGACTCTAGTATAGACATACTGTTCTGGCTGTTGTTGATTGTGTTTTTACACTGGCCTCGAGGTGTATGGGATTGGACAGATTATAGTTCTAGGTGTTAATTTCTGGTTTTGTCTTTGTTGGGTAGATATTTTATTTCTTGGTTTCTGTTTCCTTTCTGGATTTTCAGAGAGTGAGGTGAATGTTTGCTGCCTGCTAGGAAATTTTCTGTGAACCTGATAAGTATGATTGCTTGGGGACCCAGGTAAAATGTGTTCTGGGTATTTGAGTTGACACTTAGGAATGGGTGTACGCTAGTGGTCTGAAGGGGTTCACAGGAGGTAGGAACAAAGTGTTCAATCAGTATCTGATTATTTAGTCCCTTGGAATGGGGACAGAGAGTGAAGAGAGGTCATCCCAGAAGGTCTGCTGTAGCACTGGGAAAGAAACTGGGAGGTTGGACCTATAGGAGCAGAAGGAGAAGGCAAGATCTACAGTCAGCCTACCTGCTTCCATTGCAGGAGTGCTCTGTGGGTTATCCGGGGGTGCCTGCTAGAGTTGGAGGCTGGGATAAAGAAGTGAGTCTGGGGAGGGATATTGAAAGGTGAAGTTTGTGGGATCCATAGAAGATGGAGGGATAGGCTGCAGAGGGTGTTCTGTTGTTCTAAGGGATTGGATTTGGAGGAAAAGAGGGAGTGGCAAAGGTCTTCATTTAGTTTACTTCTTTGCCTGGTCTGTTCAGCTGGTATGTTCCCAAGGAGTTCCTACTGGTATTAGTATTAGAAGGTGGGTTAATGGGATGAATTGGGGGGAGGAAATTTGAAGGAGAAATTTGAACCATTAGGGATGGAGTCAGAAAGGAAAGGGAGACTATAGCAGATATTCTGCCATAGAGCTGGGGGATTAGAACTCAAGGAGCAGAAGGAGAGGTGAAGATCTCCAGTCAGCCTATCCATTCCCTGCTAGGATCACTGATTTTTGGTTTAGTGGGTAATGCCAGCCGGGGATGGAGGCTAGGATAATGGCTACAGGTCTGGAACTAGAATTGAGAATTTGCAGATGGTGGAGGATTGGTGTAAACATAGAGAAAGTAAGAGGAAAGGCAGCTAGTGCATAAAGAGGGTTCTCTGGCCTCTGGTTGGAAACTAGGCTTGTGGGTTTATGTACAGATGGTGGCTGGTTAAGAAAAGTGTTGAAAGGGAAGAACTGACATACCCAGAAAAGGTGGCTTGCACAGGCTTGCACACAGAGTGGGTTCATGGGTCATAGGTTTAGGACTAAGCTTGTAGGTGGTGGTTGTTGTTTTCTTTTTAATCCATTCATTATGTCTTTATTTAAGAGATAACTCCGTTATTGTTGGCATTGAAGATGAATGAGCCTACCCGTTTGTTATATATGTAAGGAACCAAGAAATATTTTACATTGAATTGAAGTTGTTGCTCTTCAGAGAGCTGTTCTAAGTAGCCGAGGTCATGGTCTCCTGTTTCAATATTACAGGTGGGTGTGAAGAAATGACAGTGTGTAATTTATTAACCCAGAAATTTATTACGGGCAAAGTAGTATGTTCATTTGATGACTGATTGTTTCAGTGGTTCTTAAACCTTAATATTTCTAATAGTTACCTGGGGAGTTAGTTAAATATGGAGCTCACCAGGCCTGACTGTCAGAGATTTTTGTACTGAAAGAGATTAGAGAATTGTCTTCTGAATGATCTGGTCTAGAGCTCAGTAATATTCTGGAGTATTGTTGCCCAGTGTTGAACCTGAGGCTCCATCCACACTAGACAAATACTTAATGACTGGACTATGTCTCCATCTCTGCCACTTTCTTTTTGAGACAGTCTATCACTAAATTTCCCAGGCTAGCTTTGAACTTCTGTTCCTCCTACCCCATCTGTCCTCTTAAGTAGCTGGCCTGTACCACCATGCCCTGAATTAGTAATTTGATGAGATGGGTGCTGTCAGCCTTAGTTAAATTACACATTCGGATAGCAGAATGATTGCTACCCAGAACCATGAACTGAGAGTGAAATAACAATGAATGTTGTTATGGACACAAATAGCTGCTCACTGCACTACTGTGCAAACCTTCACTATTTCTTTCGGCCCCATATTACTGCTATTCAGCTTAGTACATTTAAGAAGTTGATAAAGCAGCATGTGGTAGGTTTTAATGAGAAGACCTTCTCAGATCACCTTAAGAATAACTTCCTAGGCTTCATAACATTATTTTAGTGACTCAAGGATTCTTCCAAAGTGAAAGCATCACTAACATGATCCTTCACAATGGTGGATAAAATTATCAACTCTCTACACTATAATCCTTAGGAAACCTTCAGTGACAGAAAATGTTATTCCAAATTATGAACATAAAATATGAGGATTCAAAAGATTAAGATACTCATCCAAGATTACCCAGCAAATAAATTGTAGAGTTAAGACTCAATTCCTCACCATGTGACTTTAAGGAATAGCTAAAACTTTTGGTGGTTTAGAACCAGGCTACCCAAGAAAAGAAAATGCTTTTAGTAATTCCATAAGTAGCAACTTTACTCCTTCATTTGGGTTTAGCATGTTTATATCACATTAAATCTACTTCCCAATTACCTGTAGTTGGCAAGTCCTCATTCATCCAAGTTTATTCAAGTGCCCTAGATACTTAATGTAGTTCATGAATGAATTGGAATTTCCTTTCAGATCTTTTTGAATGAAATATTGTGGGACACCAGAGACTGTTAATTTGGGGTGGGAGGGTGTGGTAGTTTGAATGTAATTGCCCCCCCTGTAATCTAATAGGAAGTGGCACTATTAGGAGGCGTGGCTTTGTTGGAGTGCATGTGGCCTTGTTGGAGGAAGTATGTCACTGTGGGGGTGAGTTTTGAGGTTTCCTATGCACAGGATACTGCCCAGTGTCTCAGTTGACTTCCTGTTGCCCACAAGATGTAGGAAACACAACTACTACTCCAGTACCACGTGTCATGACAATAAAGGACTGAACTTCTGAAACTGTACACAAGCCACCTCAGTTCAATGTTTTCTTTATAAGCGTTGCCATGGTCATTGTGTCTCTTCACAGCAATAGAAACCCGAACTAAAACAAGACAAAAGGGTTACCATATCCATACTTTGACTTCTGGGTACTATGGGTTGAGGTTTCTCCTCTTACTCATGTATCATTACAGCAAATACATGATTGCATTCATCTACAAAGATACACAGGTCTGCTGCAGACTTGCTATCCAAACAGTGTCATGGCTGAGAAAAACAGATTTGAGATCAGGGGATTTGGCTTGCTGATACCTTACATACAGAATGAAGCATCAAATGTGACAACTTAATGCTTGATGCAGTAGAACTATTTGGTGCTGAAATCTCCCAGTTTTTGTTTACATTTGGGTTGAGAAATAGGAACTACATTTTTAATCACCTGGTAATTGCATTTGAATCAGCCAGCGTTCTTGAAGTCCAAGTCCATTAAGAACAAATCTTGGAATGTCAGTGTTGAAATGTTTTAAAAGATGGTAATGAGGATACTCACTTTAGTGCCAATCATTTATTTATATATTTTTCACATTGTCTCTTCCATTACAAACCAGCACAAAGGCATTATTGCTGCTTTCTCTTCATATTTGAGGAAACAAAGGCTCAGAGGTGTTCAATATCTTTTCTCGGTGCTCACACAGATAGTGAGTTGGAAAGCTTGGATCAAATCCACATCTGTTTCCCTTTAAAATTTAGCCATTATATTGAATTATCTAGTCGACTGCTATTCAAAGTTCAGTATATATCAGGGATACCTAGAGGGCCTGATAGAGGACAGATTTCTGGGGCCATCCTGCGGTTTCTTACTCAGCCAGTGTGGACTGCACCATGATAGTGTGCACTAATATGAGGAGCTAATGTTGCTTATCTAAGTACCACATTCTCTGCTGAACTAGTCCAACCCTCATCACTTTAGAGGTGTAATAAGTTCAAAATCAGAGAAGGAAGGGGACCTGCTCATGACAACAGTGTGGATGAGTAACCAGAAGAAAGCTGAAATGGAGGGTTTGCTGGTGTACAAAATGACGTCTTCCTTAACTGCATCTCACCCTTTAGCATCCATGATAAAAAAGATATAATGTACAGATGACATAATGGGTAACAATCATTATGAAGCATGCCCTTACTCTACATGTTGACAGCCAACATTATATTAACCTCAAATTAAGCATATTCCTTTAGTCTTAAATTAACATAATTATGAGCTACTTGTTCCTACTATACTGCTATATAATCACTGAAAATAATTAGCAATTTTCCTGATTGGAACACATAAGTTCCATGAAGTTGGGCACTTTGTTTTTCTTTATTTTTTTCCTGTAGATCTATCTCCAGGAACACAATGTAACATACCCAAGGCATTTCTGAATCAATATAAATACTAAATACATGGTGAACCCTCAATGAATGGTGGCTTTATTGCTGCTTCAGTGCTTGATCATGGTTATAACCATTCCAGAACTTTCTGATTCTTTATCTTACAATCTCCCTTACTGATTTCCCCCCTACTCTGATGAAGAGTGCCAACCTCTATGACATTTTCTCTTAATAATATTTCCATTTTACAGCTACTGAAAAACAGGCCAGCTGTTAAACTTGTTGTTTGATTGGTGTTGTTATTCTTTCCCAAATTCACGCAGCAGCCATTGATCTCCTGTTTTCAAATAAGGAGCCCTAAATTACTACAGACACTCTATCTTGTCTGTCTTTTAAATCTTTTCAAGCAGTCAACTTTGATGGCAGAATGGCCATGAGTCATTTGGGACATACTTGAACCTGTCGGACAACAGTAAGACATTTTGAAAGTGGTCCCTTTGCTCTCCAAACTTCTCCAGTAAACTGTAATCTGTTGGGGAGTGGGAAAGAAGCTTTGCTGGATTCCCTCTGTAGCACTTTCCCCAAGCCCGAGATGACTTGGAACTAAGTATCTAGGCTGTTTGTAAGAGGATGCAGCCACATGGTTGGAAAATCCACTTTCGGCTTTGAGTAGGAGTTTTCAGGAGTAAACAATGACAGAGGGTGACTACTGGGCTAGAGGTGCTATACCCATGGTTATCAACCCCAGTTGCAGGGAGATTTGTTGGAAGATCATTTAAAAGTCGGGAGGCACAAAGGCTTTCCATGGTGATTTGAATTGGGATCTCTGAGGGTAGGGGTTTGGTTTGAATATGAAGTATCTACCCCAGGATCACGACTCAAACATTTGTTCCCCAGCTGATGGTGCTATTTTGAGAGGGTCTTGATGACTTAGGAGGGGGGGACCTGGTTGGAGAACGTAGGATACTAGGAGGGGCTACTAGTGTATATCATGTCTGGCTGTCTGTCCTCTGCTTTCTGTGTGCCATGACGTGAAGAGGTGTGTCCTGCCATATCCTTCTGCTGCCTTCATGGCCTGTGTGGAAACATGGCCTAAATCCTCGGAACCTTTTCCTCAGTTTAAATTGTTTAATCAGGTATTTTGTCACAGTAACAGAAAAGAAAGTAACACAGGTGAGCCAGATGTCTGTAGTTCTGAAAACCTCAGTAGATGTTTGATTCCCAAGAGAACCAGGTCTGAGTGATTTGAAATTTTTTTTTTCGTGTGTGTGTGTGTGTGTGTGTGTGTGTGTGTGTGTGTGTGTGTTAATGGATTTAGCAGTGTAATGCTACTAAACCTAGCAGGCTTTTCATAATCCCAAACATGGTAAGAAAGATTATCCTTTCTTCAGAGAGCATCTAGTCTGCTTTACATCACTTGAGAAACCATTTCACTGTTATTAAATGAAAGAGATGCTACTGCAACTCAGCTGTGAGAAGTCTAAGCATCCTGAGAAGAAGCAAGATTGTAATCAAAACATGTAATAAGAACATCTGCCCTTTTGGCTTCAATCAGGAGCTTGCATTTGAAATTACCCATTTCCTTTGTTTGTAATAAAAACACAGCAATCTCAATATGTATTGCCCGTGTCTCCCTGTCAGCCCTTAAGAGAGGGAGCCTCTATGAGGCTCAGCTGTGGCTGCTCTTGTTCAAGGGTGGCTGTCACTTAAGGATGCCATCCAGGGATCTCTGTGTGCATTTTTATGCACACTGTTCATCTTATACTCTAAATATCATTATGTTAGACATATATACTCTAAACATTATCAAACTCTATCTTAAATCTTATATGAAATGCATTAGGAGACACAGAATTATCAGCTTAATTTCATTTCCATAGATTATTTTTCTGCCATTTGTTTTGCTTTCAAATCATTCTTTAAAGAGTGGCAACAATAATAATTGAAACATCAAAAATTCTACATGTGTATTATAAAAAATAAACAATGTATAATTCCAAAGTTCAGGCATACCACAATTCATGGAAGAAAATGTTTTTTGTGGAGACTATATTTTCTTAACTGCTTTTTTTTCAAAAATTAAATTTGTTCTTAGACAATTCCACACATGTGTGCAATGTGTATTTACTAATCGCACACCCCAACTCCCTAGCATACCTATCCAGTCCTCCTCTCTTCATCATCTCTGTCTCAGGTTCAGGACTAGTCGTTTTATGACCCAGCAAGTTTAATAAGGTCCATCTATGGGATTGTTTATTAAGCTACTTGTTGGAGCCTGTTGGAAACAGCAGGGAGTGTACAAATAGACAGTGATTGTCCTGTCCTAGAATCTATGCATAGCCAATAGTTCAGAGTTAAAGCATATGGCCTATAAAGGCTTCCTTCATTCTTGACTGATGGTCAACCGTAGGGCTAATCCTTAATTATTTTTTTATTGTTCACAGTGTGTAATCCTAGTGTCTGTATATACCTCATTTTATGAAAGAAATCATTCAGAACTTGATGGCTTGCAACCATACTATCAGCAGTGATGACTCTTATACTCTTGAAATTGTGTATTCTGAGAAGGTTCTCATTTTCTCTTGGGCCACCAGAAATTAGCAGATAACCAGCATTGCACATTGAGCTTTCATTTCAGAATATTTGAGGACTGAAACTCACTCCACCATAACTGAGTTCAGATATTAAATGGTAACAGAAAGATATATGCTGTGTGAGACATTTTACCTATAACCTTGATTTCTTAAAATGCAGTCATAGCCTTCTCTGTTCCCTGAAATGAAATGCCAGTCCTCTCGACTGACATTTATAGCTTGCTTTCTTGAGACATGCAATTATAAACAAGAGGATCCTTGGAATCTTGTGAATTTAACATTTTGTTTGTGAGCTTCACAAGTGACCCCAAGAAATTTATAATTTTTGCACTTTTTTTTGCACTTTGTCATATTTTTGATATGCATTTAAATCACATTGGAAGATCATGCAAAATTGTGGAGTGAATTATCTATATTGATACCTAGCATTTCCAGTCAACAAAACCTGTTTTTTTTTTTCTTTTTATCATTTTGGTGATGTCAAAAGTCTTTATTCTTGAGCTGGAGACATGGCCCAGGAGTTAATGACACTGGTTGCTTTTCCAGAGGCCCCAGGTTTTTACCAGCACTCACAAGGCAGCTCATAACTTCTGTTACTCCAGCCCAAGGGAACATGACATTTTCTTCTGCTTTTCATTTAGTGTATATTTTTAAATATCCTTGTTTATGAATAGCTTGTGAAATTTTTTTACTATGAATTTATAGTTTCATTGATATTATACTAAAAGTTATTTCTATTCTCCTTTTAATTTGGCAAACTTGATTGGTGACCTGGGATGTTGTGTATTTTAAAGAAACTTGACAGAAATCAGTATTGTTTCTTTTGGATGTAGTATTTTGTACACATCTATAGCATCCATTTGAACCTTGCTGTAGTTTAACTCTGAAGTCTCTTGTTCATTTTTTTTGTCCCTATGACCTATCTAGAGATGAGAGTAGACTATTGACATCACCAGTTCTTGTTGCATCAGGACCTGCATGACCTCTTATGTCCATTGATATTTGCTTCCAAAATTGGGGTCATCAATTTTGGTGCATATAAAATTGTTGTATCTTGTTGAATTGTTCCCTTGATTAATATGTGGTAACTTCTTTATATTTTCTCATTAGTTTTGTGTTAAGGTCTACTTTATTTAGTATCAGAATAGTTGCACCAACTTATTGGGGGTATTTTTGCCCCACACTTGATATATTGGCTTTTATCTTTTGACTCTCAGTCTATGGTTGTCTACCAGTGTTTCTTGGAGACACCGGATAATTGGATTAGTTCTTCAATATAGGCTACCAGTCTGTGCCTTTGTTGATGTATTGAAACCATTTACATTTAAGGTCATTATTTGACAGATGTTTACTAAACAGTGTGGTGTTATTGGTTATTTTCTGCTTTGATGGATTACTGTTTATTCTTTTCTTTTCTGCTCTATTAATGTCAAGGGTTTGCTGGCTATTTTGTTGTACATTATCGATTCCTTCATCGTTCTTCTATGTTCCTATTGTCTTCTCCTGAATTTTATTCTTTCCTCTGCTCTTGGTTTCATGATTGACACTATGCACAGTTTTCCTTTGAATATCTCCTGGAGCACTGGCTTTGGTTTTCATGAATTGTCTTAATTTGTACTTCCCCTAAAATGTTCTCATCTCAGCATCAGTTGTTAAAAAAAAAAAAAAGTAAACTTTCTATGTGCAGCAATCTTAGTCAGAAGTTCTTCATTTTGAGTGCTTGAAAAATGTCATAACCTGTTTTCTTGACTTAATGCTGCTGCTGATAGAACTAATAACATTCTGATGGTTATTGTGTTAAGTGAGCTGTTAGTGTTTGCTTACAGCTTTTAAAATATTTTTTTCTATGTAAATTTTGACACATATGCTATACAGAAGTTCTGACCTGATCATGTCTAAGTGGAATTCTAGATGCCCCTCTCCTTTGAATGTCCATTTCTTTATCTGTTTGGGAATTTTTCTACTATTGTTTCATTAAGTGCACTATCTTTGCCTGTATTACTTATCTCAGTTTCTTCTTCCAAACTGTGTATTTTTAGGTTTGGTCTCTTCATCTTGGACATTTTGGTGATGATCATTTTTTCCCATTACTAGTGTTTAATTTGTCCACCTCCCTCTTTCTTGATATTTTTTCTTTCACTTGGTTAAGTCTATAGGTGGTGTTTTCCACAGTGGTAGTTATTTGATTTTTTTTTTCATTTTTAACATTTCTATTTGTTCTTTTTATGCATAGTCTCAATTCCCTTGTTGGATTTTTTTTCCATGTTGCTTACTTCTTTTATCCATATTGCTAATTTTCTCATACATTGTGCTGATTCCTTCCTCCACATTGCTGATGTTCCCCTCAGGACTTAGATTGATTTCATCTCCTTGGAACTTCTTTTTGGTCATTGATCATTTACAGAAAAACAACTTTGTGATTTTCATCAATGATTCTATCCAAAGTATCTTTGACTTAAGTAGCTGAAGAGGTTAGGATCTGCCTAAACTCACCATCCTTGTCTCGATTTATTTTCTAAAAGGTTCCATCAAAGCCACTGTTCCCATTTCCTGTTAAATTTTCAATTCCCTTTTTTTCTTTTATTATTTGTTTAAAGTCACCATATAAAATATTGGGTTTCATTATGACATTTTCAAACAAATGTGTCCAATTTTATCCCAGTATGCTCTAATTTCACTCTTTACAAAAGAAGTTTGAATTGGACTTTTGTCTCTTGCATCTGAAAAGGGCATAGCCATAGATTAATGTGTTTCTCAACTCTCTTCAGAGAAAGTATTTGCAATAGATTGTGATTAATGTAAAGACCCATAATTGGCCAACATGCAAAGAATAAGAAGAGAGTGCGGAATGCTCAGCCCTAAATGGAATGTCTATATCTAACCCATTCCTCCCAAGGATTAGGAATCATTGTGTTAAATTAGGCATAGAGTGTAAGAACCAAGAGTGGTGAATAACTACAAGAAAATAGTGTCCGCCAGACACAGTAGGGTGGTTGCACATATAAATTCAAAATGGTTGTAAGAGCATGCAGATGGCCTGTGCAAGCACAAGCCAGACAAAGTCTAAGAACAGTAAAGGCATGTGGGCCTGAAGTCCCCTTCATGGCTGAGAAGCCATTTGCAATTGGTAGCTGCTTGGAAACGGAAAGACAGTTTGCTCTAAGAGTGTAGGCTCTTATATTTTTGGTTGTAAGCCTAGCCTTTAACAACTAAACCTTCTCTGTGGTACATATTTGCTTATTTGTGAATATTAGCTGTTACATCAATGCTAACCATGGTACAATCCTTAGAACCACAGAGGTCAGCTATAGAATAAGGGACTTTGGTGTACAGAGAGATCTCATTAGAAAGGATAAATATAATAGATAGTTATGGATGGATGAGGGTGATAGAATAGGAAGTTCAAGTTGGGAAGAGGAGGAGAGGGCTGAGGGAGGAAATAGAGGGAGAGACAGTTAAAATTAAGGGCCATTTGCAGGATAGTATGAAAACCTAAGACACTAGAAGCTTCCTAAAACATATACATATATGAAGGCAATCTAATGGAAATCTCCAGCTATCAGGGGAGACAGAGTCCCAATTGGCCATCTCTTGTCACCAAATGAAGCTACCAGTATTGGGACTGGGTTACATCTAACTGAGTTGTTGGCCAAAGGGATTCCAGGAAAATCTCCAAACAATGCCGCTGTTGCCAAGACCAGGTTGCTTTCCACAAACTTCCACAAGGCCCCTTTGCTGAAGACAAAACCTACACAACTTGTTCAACATGGAGAAATCAAGCTGGTGACTACATAGCCCTCATCCCTACATGCTGGGGTCTTTGGTAAAGGAAGATATTCTATATGCTACCAAAAAAGAAACGAAAGCCAACCCAGCTTCAAACCCTTTGATGTAAAATGGTGCACTTCCTATAAGATATACTAGGGAAATGGTGGCACAATGCTTTTGGGAGTAACCAACCAATAACTGATTTAAGGTCCACTCAATGAGATGGAACACATACCTGATACTGCTCAGGTGACCAAGAACCAGAGACCAGGTAGCCTAGGGATCTAAGGTAAAAACCAGATATGATTGTTGTAAAAAAAAAAAAAAAAATGTAGTAATAAAATAATTCCTAATGACACTCTGCTGTACTCATGGACCAGAGATGCTTCCTCCTGCATCACATGGAAACAAATACAGAGATGCACAGCCAGACATTATGCAAAGATTAAGAGATCTTGGTAAACTCAGTCCTAAATGGAATAGCTTCATGAAAGCCCTCCGCTCAGGGTTTAGGAAACCCATGGAAGAGGAGACAGAAAGAGTATAAAAGCAAGAGGATGGAACACATCAAGAAAACAAGATTCTCTACATCAACATGGTCAAAGCTCATACGAACTCACATAGAATGAGGCAGCATGCATAAGGCCTCATGGGCCTGCATCAGTTCCTCTTCATACATTTTATGGCTTTCAGTTTAGTGTTTTATGGGATTCCTGAGTGGGAATGAGTGGGTCTCTAATTCCATGTGCCTTCTTCTTCTTTTGTTTTTGTTTTTCAAGACAGGGTTTCTCTGTGTAGTTTTGGTGCCTGTCCTGGATCTCGCTCTGTAGACCAGGCTGGCCTCGAACTCACAGAGATCCACCTGGCATGAGCCGCCACCACCCAGCTCCATATGCCTACTTTTGGTCTCTTTTTCTTCTGCTTGTCCATCTTGTCCAACTCTGATATGATAGTTTTTGTTTTATATTATATTTTATTTTGTTATACTTTATGATTATGCCTTAGAAGCCTCTTTATTCTCTAATGAGAGACACAAAGGGAGTGTATCTGGGTGGGAAGGGATGTGAGGAGGAACTGGGAGGAGTAGAGGGAGGGGAAATGTTATCAGGATATGTAACATGCAAAAAATATCTATTTTCAATAAAAGTTATGAGGCACTGGTAATTTAATCACATTCCAACGGAAAGCCACACATCCAAGATTGTATGAGAAGCACAAACTAGACTTGATTGCTGCACCCCAGCAAACACACAAACAACAACAAAGAAGACCACAATTTGGAGGGTAGGGAAGTAAGGGTGGATCTGTGAGCAGTTTGGGGAGGGAGGAATGAAAATGGTCAAAACACAATGTACAGAATTCTCAACTCCTAAAATAGATGTCAAAAAGATAATCACATACTTCTGCATTATTTTAATTTTAAGAAAAATTGTTATGATGGTCTCCTAAAGATCATAACCACAACATACACATTTTTCCTGATATGAAGGTCAGAAAAAAATAAGCTTACATATGAATTAAAGTGTTAGTGGAAGTAAAAAGATTTTCATTTTTTCAGCATATGGAAGTAGTCTGGTTCTTCTTCACAGGTCTTCAACCATGAGTGACAGTGTGTATAAACCAGGCATGTGGGTTATTCATGGGACTCCATAATAAGAGCCACACTGATTCCCCAATCCTATTGCACTGATTAAATTATTATAACCACATACTGTAAAACAATCTGAGTTCATTTTCTAAGTGTCCAGGTGGAAATGCAAATAAGAGGAGAAAGTTTTGTTTTTTAATGTCTCTTAATTTATTGGACCAGAACTGAGTTCTTCAGAATATTAGGGGTCTAACAACAGAATCAACATTTCGTTGATTTTAGTGAAAAGGAAGAAAATCTATGTCAGGTCTCTCTCTCTCTCTTATCTCTTCTCTCTCTCTCTCTCTCTGTCTCTCTGTGTGTGTGTGTGTGTGTGTGTGTGTGTGTGATGAAGGATTGAAATCCTTTTGTCAAGAGTAATCGCTAAACTCTTCCATGTAATACATTAGAAAAATTTGTTTTAATATTTCTGTCAGTGACTGCCAGGCATCTGAGGAGAACAAGGTAATTTTGGTCAGCCTTACCACAGGAAATGGCAATATTAATCTCAGTGAGAATGCCAACAAAATAGTCATGTTAGGAAAGACTCAGAAATGCTGATAAGTTGGCAAGTTGTAATGTACTTATTATATTAATGTTTGTCATAATGATAAAAATTTGATTATACTTGTCTGTCAAATCCCTTTACAATGATTTTAGAATTTGCATTTTGAATGTGTAATTCTTGCTTAAATTCATAACTTCCAGAGTCAAGGAAAATTAATTGTAAACGTACACATGCACACACACAAACTCACACATACTTATAAGCACATACACATACATACAAACACACATACATATACAAATATACATATGCACATATATACACATATGCACACACAGGCATACAAATGAACACACATATACCACACACATACACACAAACACACATATACACTTGTACAAATTTACCAAGTATGATAGTCTTCAGGGGAAGGTGTAGCCAAAGTTAAGTAGGAGCAAAGAAGTCACACCAAAGTTCAGAATTTTATAAATCATCTTAAAAAGGAGTTTATACCAAACTACTTTGCATGGTGTATAAACCTGAAACCTTGGGTTATTAAATATAAATTCCAATGCCAGATGTGGAACACCTTTCTAGAAGCTCATCTTTAGGAAAATCCCCCAAGGTCTCCAAAATGGGATGTTTAAGGCCATTGCCATTGATTGATTGTCTGTCAGATCTAGGTAGCAAGGGCCTGTTTCTGAAGATACCATACATCTTGCTTTCTGAATGCAGAGAAACCATACAGAAACTGAGCTGGCAGCTTCTTCAGTGCTAGTTACACTAACAGTGCGGGACGTGATTATGCAGGCTGCTAGGGAGAAAAGTCAGTAACAGTCATTCCCAGCTTTGCAGCTTGATTTTCCAGACAAGAGGCAGTGCCTGGTGAAGTAATCACATGGCTGTAATGACTGTAACCGACTGATTTCTGACTGGACCTAAACATCTCTCCATAGGCAGGTGCTTCTGCTTGATACTGTTGACACTGTCAAAGGGTCATGTCTGGGAAGGCTTGAGGAATGAACCTATTAGTGTTGACTTTCTAAATGGACATGATTTCAAAGGCCTTAGATATTTGTGTTTAGATCCATCAATTAGGCCTGTCCTGAGCCTTAATCAAAGAAGCCTCTCTTTATAGCAAACAGTGGTTGATGCAGAGACTAAAAGTGGATCTTCATGCTGAGAACAGTGAATGCTAAATAGTCAGCATTAAAGGGAACACCCATATCACCCACTGCAAGACTTGGGGAGCATTATGGAGGAGGGGGGCAGGAAGAATGTAAGAGCTGAAGCATAGGAAAGAGAGTATGTCTTATGGGTGTGGCATAGAGGTGGCACTCATTGACTCACAACAGCAACAGCAGTGGCTGCCTGTATAATGCCTTCAAAGGACTGAGCCTATAAACATTTAGTCATAGATGGGGCATAACTAATGGGGCCCCACCCTGCCCAGGGGGAACTAAGAGCAGTTTAAGGGTGTTGGTAAGGGAGGAAGTCATTGTCTTCAGTGATGTGGTCACTGGTGAGTTACCACGTGCTTCAATTTATAACTCACACCTTTTTCCACACTCGAGACTCTGGTTAAAGTCATTTAGTTACAAAGAAACAAACATACAAACAAACAAAAATATAAGAAGGTGGGTCAGGGACTTGGAGAAGGATTTGTTGAAACTGAGAAAAGGCTAAGAAGTGGAGAATGACTGTGACCAGAATGTATTGTTTACCTGTATGGCATTGTCAAAGATTAGATAATAAAATAAGAACAATAATTTGTATTTGGTTTGCATTATACAAGAAATGAATATCAAAATAATACTTTATTTTTTTAAATTTAACGTGTGAGGTTTTAAGTTTCTGTAAAACACAGATCTTATATCCAGTTTCTTAAACCAACACACATTTATTCTGTTAAACTAACATCCTCCTCATTATCAGTTACAGGGATAGTTTCCTTGCCCCTTATGCATGTGGTTCCATGTAGCTGACCCTATCTCCCATCCCAGGAGAAGAAAATGCTCTAGATCTAATCTCTCAGAGCATTGCATTAGGCCAGCCTTAATGACTAACTCTAGGAAGGCCATATGACAGAGGCAGACCAATGGCATTTCACTCCAAGAGTTCTTACAGAAATACAAGTAAAGGTCACAGTCCACTGGACATCTGGATTGGTAGAAGGCAAACTCAGAATGGTTCTGTTCAATTTAAAGGCAGAGTAAAGTCTGCTTGAGAACTAGGCAGTAAGAAGGAAAGAAACACAGAGAGGCTCAGCAACAGCATTGAATTCATGCCTTAATGTAGCCTAGCTTCATGCCATCTACCCTTGAACTTTTCAGTGACACAATCTAATAAATCCCCATTTCCTTTGCCTTTAGTCTCGCCCACTTCCCTCTCTCTTTTATGCAGGCAATTTCTCATTGTATTTTTGTCACTTGAAGTTTAACTTCAATGTCACAACCAACATAGCAATTGAGTAAAATTGTGACAAATGACTAAACATACTGGTTCATCAACATTTTAGAAATCCATAATTAATATGAGAAAGTATTTGGAGAAAAGAAGCAAAAAATGATTCATGAATCAAAAGCATTTTCCACACATATGTGTATGAGTATGTGTGTTCTTGTGTGTATAGGGAAACAAGTGTGTGTCTGCATACATACATATGTGTGTTTGTATAAAGGTCAGAGGACAATCTTGGGTGTCTGTCATTCCTCAGATGCCACATTCTTTTTTGTTTTGTGAAGTTGGATCTCTCTCTAGCCTGGAACAAATCAAATAGGCCAGGATGATTGGCCAGTGATCCCCAAGTATTCACCTGTCTCTGACACCCCAGCACTGGGATTTCAAGTGTGTGCCATGAAGCCTGGTATTTTTTATTTAGGTTCGGGTATCAAACGTAGGTACTTGTATTAGACAAGGCAAGCTCTTCACTTGCCAAGTTAGTTCCCCAAGCCAAATGTTGCTGGAGGGCTTCTCTGCAGGTTCCATTAAGCCCTGCAGTCCCACAATCCACATATAGAATAATCACTCAGACACTTATATTACTTATAAACTGTATGGCCATGGCAGGCTTCTTGGTAACTGTTCTTATATCTTAAATTAACCCATTTCTATAAATCTATACCTTGCCACATGGCTGGTAGCTTACTGGCATCTTTACATGCTGTTTGTCCTGGCGGTGGCTGCAGTGTCTCCCATCCTTCTTCCTGTTTCCCCAATTCTCCTCTCTCTTTGTCCCTCCTACACTTCCTGCCTGGTCACTGGCCATCAGTGTTTTATTTATATAGAGTGATATCCACAGCACTTCCCCTTTTCTTCTTTTTTTTAAAAAAGGAAGGTTTTAACTTTAACATGGTAAAATTACATATAACAAAACAATTATCCAGCAAGAATTACAGTTATAATATTAAAGAAGATGTCCTATCTATCTTATATTTGTGAGTTTAAGGTTTTATATCTAACTTATCTTTTATCATAACTGAGGAAATTATAACTATCTAGTCTTTAACCACATCAAAGACCTGAGAAGGAACATAATGGTACCTGAGAAATGGTAGGTGGATGCAAGCAACTTTCGGGAATCTTGTAAGAGTAGACCAACACAGCTGGTAGCCTGGACAGTCACCTAATGTTTCTCAGCATTGTTGGTGCATTCATCTACCATTTCTCAGGTACGGTAGAGCATGGGACTCTTAATCCCAAGGTCGTGGGTTCGTGCCCCACATTGGGCACCAGATATTGGTGAAATTATTAAGGCCACTCCACGTAGTTAAAAGGAAGATTTATTTAGTGGGTGACTTACAAATGAAGAAATAGATAGATTGCAGGGGTCTGGGGAAGGTGTATTCACAGTCCAGCGGTGTTCTCTGGAGCTCTGCTCAGTCAACCTCTACCGTCTAGGGCCCAGGAACAGAGAGAATGCTCGCCCATCCAGGTCTCAGGTCTCCAGATGCCTCCCTTGGCCCTGCCTCGTAGGCAACAGTTGCCAGAGTCTCAATGGGGGTTGGAACTTCCAGATCCAAGCTGGAATGGCTACCCACTAATGGCGTCCCAACGTGGGGCAAATTCCAAAGGCCTGGAGGCTCCTGCCCTCAGCCTCCTCCCCAGCTGGCAGGTACCTAAACCTACCTGCAAAGTTCCATATAACCAAGAAACACCTACATGGTTCCATTCCCGAAAAAGGGAGCAGCTAGTCTGGTCTCAGCTCCCTAGCTTAGCCCCAAGACCAGTGAAAAACCACTGTGAGTGAGGTATTCCCCTCCTCCGTGGGTGCAGGCTCCGCTCCTGCCAGCCCAACAATCTCTCCAGATCTCTTTCTATAAAATAAAAGGGGATATGATATAGATATATAGGAGGATATAGAGATGATAAGATAAAAGGATAGATTAATCAACCTACTTTTAAAGAACAACTTGTTTAAAATGTTTTACGTTGGTATAGATTTTAGTTTATGTTTAAAATGTTTTACATTGGTATAAATTTTAGTTTATTGATACAAACTTGAAGTTAATTTTGTTATACTGTATATATATATATTTATTTTTTTTATATATATTTCTATTCTTGTTTGAGGTATTATGTAACTCATTTAAAATTGTAATGGATAATTAAAAATAGATTAATAGTCATCTATGATAATCATATTTGTAGCCATGTTAGTTAAGTCTAGGTATACATAGATATATTTCAGATAGATAGATAATCTTCAAACACTTCATAGACCTAGAGAATATGGCATTTAAATAACTTAGAATTCTGTTGACATGAGACACAATTACTCCTGGCTGCACCAATTTGATCCAGAGAGAATGTTGGGCTTCTAAGACATGTCCATTTGGAAGTTTGTCTTCTTGGCACAAAATGGCCTACTGGGCAAAGAACTGCCCTTGCCTTGATGGCTGAATGCTATGCTGTCCTTCCTGGTCAAGCGGGACACAAGGAAAGTGACCACTGTACTCTGCCAAGACAGGGTAAGATGGTCTTTCAGAATTCCTGCTTCTGAAAATGGTCTGTCAGATACTCTAGGCCTGTAACCAATTTGAATGCATCAACAATGCTGAAAAACATTAGGTGACTGTCCAGGCTGCCAGCTGTCTCTGTCTACTCTTGCAAGACTCACGAAAGTTGCTTGAATCCATTTTCCATTTCTCAGGTACCATTATGCTCCTTCTCAGGTCTTTGATGGGATTGAAGACTAGCAGTTATAGTTACAACTTAGTATATATATATACTAAGAATATCTTAGAACATATTAAGTATTAGATTCAGGTTCTTTAGGATAGGACACCTTTTGGAATGATCTTTATAACATGCCATTTACCTATATGCTCTATACTTCTCTGGATTTTAGTATGTGTTTCTTGCTTGATATTGTTTGCATTGGTTGTAGTTCCATCATATCTAGGTCATTATCCCTCATTATTCCTGGACAATATTTGATAACCATTCGTTTGTATATAGTCTTGTACTAGTTTAGAACCTTCTTATTTAGACAAAAAGGGGGAGATGTAGTGGGTAGCCATTGCAGCTTGGATCTGGAAGTTCCAACCCCCATTGAGACTCTGGCAACTGTCATGCCTACGAGGCAGGGCCAAGGAGGCATCTAGAGCCCGAGACCTGGATGGGCGAGTGATCTCTCTGTTCCTGGGCCCTAGACGGTGGAGGTTGACTGAGCAGAGCTCCAGAGAACACCGCTGGACTGCAATACACCTTCCACAGACCCCCGCAATCTACCTATTCCTTCATTTGTAAGTCACCCACTAAATAAATCTTCCTTTTAACTACGTGGAGTAGCCTTAATAATTTCACCAATAGCCAAAAGCCATTTTTCATTTTATAAAATATTTTACCTCTTTTTTATTTTTTAATTTTATAATTTAATTTAATTTTACATATCAGCCACAGATTCCCCTGTCCTCTCTCCTCCCGCCCCCTCCCCGCCTTCCCGCCAACCCACGCCCCATTCCCATCTCCTCCAGGGAAAGGACTTCCCTGGGGATTCAGCTCAGCCTGGTAGCCAATAGCCAAACTAGTAGAAACACATAAACTGTGAACCAGTAGCTGAAGAACCACCCAACTGGATCAGACCCTCTGGATAAGTGAGACAGTCAATTAGCTTAAACTGTTTTGGGAGGCCCCCAGGCAGTGGGATTAGGACCTGTCCTCAGTGAATGAGCTGGCTGTTTGGATCCTGGGGCCTATGCAGAGACACTTTGCTCACCCTGGATGAAGGGGGGAGGGGACTGGACCTGCCTTGACTTAATATTGTACCTCTTATTATAAAATTTCTTCCTTCACTTCCTGTTCCTCTCTCCAAACCCTCCCATGCACCCCTCCTTGTTCTCTTTCAAATTCATGGACTCATTTTATCAATTGTTTTATATATATATGTTATATATATATAAACATAAACTGAGTCTATATGAAATGTCCCTTATTTGTCTGTTTGTTTTATTTTCTTTCATGAGATAGGATCTTATTGTGTAGCTCTGGTTGTCTTGGAACTCACTATGTAGACTAGGCTGAGCTTGAATTCAGAGAGATCTGTCTGTCTGCCTCTGCCTTCCAAGTCCTGGATTAAAGGCCCAGCTGATGTTCCTTGTGTGTATGCTTTCCAAGATGCCCACTTAGGTACTAGGTAACCAACTGGTGTGACATTGTGTCCCCTAGGAGTGTCAGAAGCTGTACCCATAGAGTCTCACCAGTGTGACTGCTTAAAGGTGGGCTGAAGAGAAAGACAAGAACTTGATCAACAATAAAGTGGACAAGGGAAAGTCCATGAGGCCTCAATCTGCACAAAGCCCTACAGGCAGCCAAGAAAGGAATGGCGAGAGAAGAACAATAGTTTTTAGTGTAACAGTTGTATGAACTATGTAAAGTAATGAATTTTTAAAATGCTTTAGTAGTTTTTGGGTGATAGGAGAAGAAGAGACACTTTCCCCAAATAAACTCAGCCTTTTACCCCCTTTCAAATAATTTTTGTCATAAATCAGATTAACCAAATTGTGAGGAACTTAGTTCTTCAGTTTTAATATACTAAGGAAGCAGCTGAGTTCTGGATATGTGATATAAATGTGTTATAAATAACCAATTCTATTAAATATTTTTGGAGGAAGAATTTTATCTGATATTTTTTCTAGAATTAGTCCCCAGAAAATTTGTATTATCATTTGTCATTTATTAGGTATTTAGAATGTTCTTTGCTCCACATATATTTACTAAAGTTATCTATAAGAAATCCGACAGGTAAGTGTTATGTCTCCCCTCTTGTTTTTGAGACAACGTTTCCTGTATTGTCCAGGCTAGTCTAGAACTTACTGTCTATCTGTGGGAGTCCAGCTCCGACCTGTGGAAGAGTTCTTGGGGGTGAGGAGAGAGGAATGAAGAAGTATTATATAGAAATATAGAAGGAGATGATAAGAAAGACAGAGACACAGATTAGCTTTGGGAGGTCAATGGATCAATACTCAGTTACCTCGAGGTTTATTCCAAGGGGCTTTTTATACAATGCCAAGGGGTAAGGCAAAAGACCTCCCCCTTTCAAGATCAAAGCACAACATAGAGCCAAGTGTAGGCCCTTCAAAACACCTGGTAACCATGCCTGCAGCCCAGTAATCCCATTATGCAGCCCTGCTGAATAAAGCAAGGCCAGATTCTCTGACCCTGAGTAAAGTCTCACTAGAGAACCCTTGTGGGCCCCCACACTAGTCTAAGCAGGACTTGAACTCAGGAGCCTACTGCCTCTGCTGCCCAAGTGCTCTCATTACAGGCATACATAAGAATGTCTGGTTTTGTTATTTATAGATGAATAAATGGATGTTCAAAGGAGTTTTAGCTACTTGCACAAGGCAATGAAAGATTAATCCAAGACTTTTACCAAGTCAGTTTTAACAGTATAGCTCCTGGTAAGTGAACCATACACAAATGGAAAGCTACATGTGCAGGAATATATGGACAGCACAATGGACTGGATGGATATAATTTTTAAAAGGAACGTATAAATTTGGGTGGGTATATAAGGAATGGGGATTTGATCTGGGAAGATTGGAGAATTGGGATGAATGTGGTCAAAATGTATATGTAATTCTCAAAGAGCTAATGAAAAAAAGTTTTCCCATCAGAAGGAAATATTATTTGGGAGAAACTGCCAACTGTGAATCTAGATGTGGTTGCATGCATGGATTGGTAACCATCTACCACCTTGTAGAAAGGGCCTAAGTGATCACAAACATGCAATAGAGAAATAACAAAGCCACAGCATGGAGAAGTACATCTCCCCGAAGACATCATTAACCCCATGGATACATCCATACATGAAAAGAGAAGTATTTCTAGACTTCCTTAACCTAATGCCAATTCAAATGAGTTATCTCCTTGGAAACTAAAAAACACTGGCAAATATTCTTAGTAAGCTATTTGCTGTAATGATAGTGTGCTTACTGATTACAAACATTTAATTATTCTTGAGGTTGTTATATAATTATGTGATATATATATTTATTTAATTTTTTGCATTATTATAAGTATGTCTTGTTAACTAATTTAGGGTATTTTGAGATTTGGATGTATTATTTCTGTGTATCTTCACAAATATCTTGCACTTACATGTAAAATAAATATCTATAGATTGTATTCTCTATTACATTTAGTATATTCTCATTTTTCAAACAATAGACTTCTGTTGCCCAATGGCATAAATATTATATCAGTGAGGTTTTTAAATAGTGCCTAATGAAAGTCAGATAGAATTCATTATTAATAATTAGTTATTAATTAATAATTAGACTATTTTGTATGTTTCAGATTATAATAAATACTTTTAAAGACAGAGCAAACAATACTGATTTTGTGATAATAAACTAACAATAAGATTAGAATTTACATTATAGCAATTTCTCCCCATGGTATTTGCAATGTAAACTTGTGTTACATGCCCATTCTATCCTGCCTAAAGAACATGGGGGCTGTGCTTAGTTTTAATCTTGGGTCTAGAGTATTTTTTGAAACATACATTACTCGGGGACTTCAAATTGTTATTCTTTCTACTCAAATTTCTAGTGACTTCCACTAAAGGAAAAAACCTTCAGTGTTCCTTTCCTATCCCAACATAGTTCAAAGGAATTATATCATTTTAAAATAAGTGAATGAGATGTCCTGAGGTATAGACAGTGATCATCTGTCACATTAATCAGGCAGGAAATTCTATGAGGCAGTGGTCTGTGAAAAGTGAAGCCTTTCATTGCCAAAAGAGCATTGCTCTGTTTTTCTTCACTAAAATACTTCATCTGCCCAGAAGAGTGAGAGTAAAGCAAAAAGCATCGATCGCCTGTAGCCCTTCATCTAAGGGTGGCGTCTCATTTCATTTCTTCCACCCACATTGACATGTCAGCTGGTGTTGTCATTGCTACAAACTTGTCTAGGCTACCATATTTTTGAGATTTCATGGGTGCAGCTTCACTGTCTCCTATACAGATAAAACAATCTCATAGCATATACCTTGATTTTCTGGTTCTTACAATCCTTCTGCCCCTGAGAGAGGGAGAATCAGTCTTCCCCATGAATTAGCGTCATAAGTGGCTATCCAATACCAAGTGGTCATCCTTAAAATCATATACATACTAGCAACACTGAATGGACTCAATGGCTTTTATGTATTATATGTATGTGTACCTACAATGCCTGAACGTGCTTACCCTAGTAATCAGATTGATGAATACCCTTTCTCCAGTAACTGATGGAAGCAGATGCAGAGATCCACAGCCAAACACCAGGCCAAGATCCAGGAGTCCAGTCAAAGAGAGAGAAGAG
Source organism: Peromyscus leucopus (assembly GCF_004664715.2). NCBI lineage: Eukaryota > Metazoa > Chordata > Mammalia > Rodentia > Cricetidae > Peromyscus > Peromyscus leucopus. The sequence goes on along the minus strand of NC_051079.1, from coordinate 29,645,812 downwards.
GGATTATATGAGCAAGGGCATCAAGATCTTGATGGGGAAACCTACAGAGATAGCCAAACAAACTAATGGGAACTCATGAAATTTAGACCAACACCTTTGGAGCCTCCACGTGACTGGACTAGGCCCTCTGCATAAATGAGACAGTTGTGTAGCTTGATCTGCTTCAGGGGCCCCTGGCAGTAGGATCAGAATCCATCCCTGATACATGAGCTGGCTTTTTGGAGTCTACGATTTATGGTAGGACAACTCGCACACACCCTTGAGGCAAGGGGAGGGGCTTGAACCTGACTCTACTGAATGTACAAGGCTTTACTGACTCCCCATGGGAAGCCTTACCTTCTTGTAGGAGGGAATGGGGTTTGGGTGGGTGGGGGAAGGCTGGAGGGGTGGGAGGAGGGAAGAGGGTGATCTGTGATTGGTATGTAAAATGAATAATAAAATTTCTTAATAAAAAAAGAAAAAGAGAGAGCACAACTTTGGGTGGGTAGGGAGGTGAGGTTGGGGAGGATCTTGGAGGAGTTGGGTGAGAGGTTGAACATCATGCTATATTGCTTTAAGAAAGCAACAAACATTGAATATGTATTTCATGAGTGAAAGGATTCAATGGTGAATTTTTCTATTAGATGTGTGAATATAGAAAACAGAGTAAGAAAACTAAGCTTTAATCCATTGCATAAGAACATGGACATCATATCCTACACTAATGTTGCATTTACAATTTCTGCTGTATCTGAGGTGAAAAAAATCACTGAAAAATTAATGAAAATTTCAGCTTACTAAATGACATATTTCACTATAAAATAGTTCATGGTAACAAAACATTGGAAATAATAGAAATACCCAGGAAAAGGATACTGATTGGAGTACTTTTGCTACATACATATAATAGAACCACCTGTCAACACTAAAATTGCACTAAACAGCATTAAAATTAAAATGATCAGCATTAGAAGAGTAAATTTTTTCAGTTTGTGATGACAAAGAGTTTGATGTCACACTCTGTCCAAAAATAAGACTGAGCATTCTGTTGGTTACTGCTTCATACAACAAATATGTCTTTCATATATTGATATTTCCATCAAGTAAAGCTTTTCAGATGAGCACAATGTCAGTAGATTGAGTTCAGAGTAGGAAAGGCACCAATGAGAAAAAAAAATCCTACCAAAAAGGCAGCTTTCCTTGTACCACTCTTTATTTCTTCCTGTTAAGAGTTTAAGGGATTCATACCTGGAGTATGAACACAAATGATGAAGACTTTTAATTTCTCTGAAAAAGAAATGGGAAATATGGTATTTTAATTTTTTCTGTATCACATAAAGAAACAGAAAGGTTCAAAACACACCTTTCCTGAGACAATTACATACACCTCTTTCTGTTTATTTAAAGAGTTCATGAGGGGATAGTTTTAATGCTTCCACTGAGGATGTGCCAATAAATAGTGCAACTATTTTCCACAGTGGAGAGCATGTTTTGACATCGTCTTTCAATATTTAACTGATGAATCTTCTATTATAATTCTATAAATATTCGAGAACCTAGCCACAGGCATAATAAGGCATAATAATACTTTCTTTTAAAGAACAGAGAGTTGACTTTGTGAAGACATCAAGGCTCAGGTCAATGTTTTGTGATGCAGTAACTTTTCTAACTCTCTTCCAACATTAAAACCTCATCCCAGTCCAGGATATGTGATCTTCTTTCCCACAACATTATTAACTGTCTTAAATAATTTTATAGTTTAATTACATATACTTTTACATATATAATTACAAACATCATTATAGCCCTTATGATACATCTTATAAATAATGACTATGTTATAAATGTCAATTTAAGAGTTAAATTTACAAGAGTCACTTTAAAGTAATGTTAGAGCCCAATATATATTTTATTTATGCTAGAGACAATAAACAATTTTATATAAAGAAGTTACAAGTCATCAATACATAAAGTTCCTGTGTAGCAGATAAATACAATACCACTGCTGTGATCTGTTAAGAATGTATCTTTTCACAAAAGGACATAACAAAATAGTTTAAAATTTTGTATTAGTGCTGCCCTTGCCCATTGCCAATAGATAGTCTTATTCAAGCACTTGAGCTACTCAAGTAGCATATACTTAACTCCATTAATCAACTGAAGCTTAATCAACAAGAACATATTCTAGGACAGCTTTTGAGAAATTAATGTTTGAACTTTTGAGGGCTATAAATATGTCAGATAATTTTATTTGGGAAAAAATCTAGCTAATGATTTACAAAGTTTTATTAAATTATTTTAAATTATATTTAATATTAGAGTATTAAATATAAAAGCACCAGTTAAATAAACATTAGTTCTCCATTTATTCTGTTCCTCCATATATTCAGGATTATGAACAAAAGTTTAGCCCCACTTAATTAGAATTTTAGTATGCTATAGAAAGACTCTAAGTTAAAATTAATGACAGCGAAGAAATTCTAACCTGGGTTATACAAATTTTTATGTTTGGAAAGCAGTGAACTCACTGAATTATTTAAGGGGAACAAGGAAATATAAATGTGATTTTTTTATGTCTTGTTTCTTCACAAATATGAAATTCACAGTTCCAGGAAATTGTACTTTTTTGTTGTTGTATCTTGGTTGTTCAGCCAATAGTCCTTAACATAACACATTGTTGACTGAATAAATTATTTATGCAGCATGATACTAATAAAAATTTCAACTGAAAAACAAACAAACAAAAAATAACCCACACAACTAAAATAACAAACAACATGGTAAGATTTCCTTACAAGAATGTCAAGAATGGAACTTTGAAAACTGATACTCACCTAGTCAACTTCCTTAGAACTAGAGTTCAATCAAAGGCCAATAAATAATCAACAATCCTTTGAAATCTTAATTTGTAAGTCCAGTGACCCTGTTTTGTATGACTAAAATATTTGTAAAGAATAATACCATTAGAATATGAACTATCAGATGTATATCTGAGGAGTAGAGGAAAAACACTCAGGGCCTCAACAGTATAAATATAAGAATATAAAAACTGTATATAGCCATGGACTATTTAAGCTTCTATGTGGTATTAGGAAGAGTTGGGATACATGTGCTACACTTGTGTCACTTGAAGGCAGCCTTGGAGATAATTGCAACTGTAAAACAGTGATTGGTGACCAACCCAGTGTATTTCACAAGAGTGTTAAGCCACATGCTCCACTTCTAATATCCAAAGGGAAAACAGCCCACTGTGGTGAATGATAGTACACTGACATCATTGCATAGAACTAAAGACTAGAAATAGTCTGGACATTATTGTTGTAGAATATTATTTTAAGGCATATTACTTTTGTTTATATCGTATTTGTTTAACTCTGTGAACCTGTGTTGTTTTGTCTGTCTAAAACACCTGACGGTCATTTAAAGAACTGAACAGCCAATAGTAGAACAGGAGAAAGGATAGGCGAGGCTAGCAGGCAGAGAGAATATATAGGAGGAAAAATCTGGGAGGGAAAAGAAGCAGCAGCCAGAGAAGGAACAGAACTCCAAGAGCCAGCCACCCAGCTATACAGAAAGCCGTGGAGTAAGAGCAAGATTTAGAAAAGAGACAGGGAAAAATCCAGAGGCCAAAGGTAGACAGGATAATTTAAGTTAAGGAAAGCTGTCTAGAAACAAGTGAAGCTAAGACAGGACATTTATAAGCAAGAATAGGCCGCCATGTGTGATTTGGGAGCTGGGTGATAGGCCCCCCAAAAGAGAAAAAACAACCAACAACACACAATTCCTCATTTTACCATTATTTCACAATTACTGCAGATTTAATGCAAGTCTTCTCTATGTTGAAAATTAAAAGATAATGCTAATAGATGGAGTCACGTTCTATTAATATACATGAGATTATTTGACCCTAAAGTAGAGAAATTCAAAGCAGTGACAAACAACTGACTGTATTGTTTTTTTGATACCAGACATAAATGATTTAGGGTGAATGGAAAGACTGGTGTCCTGTTTACCTGATGATGACTTCAAGTGCCTGTATAAAATCTTGGGAACTGTGACTTCAGGGACCCTGATGTGGTAGGTCTAAAGGAACACTGTACCATATTTTTGCCTCACAACACCCTCTCCCTCATAGACAGGGAAGCACACCTTTCTGCAACCCCCCACATACAGTCAAGCATCCCTCCCTCCCCGCAACACCCATCCAGAAATTATTTTTCTGCTTTTCAACCAGCAAAAACATTTTCACAGAATAAACGCAAGGATAAACTACATAGCACCAATCTTGGCTTGACAGATTTACTTTATCAGCTGGCTACTTACTGGTACAACATCAAGCAAAATAGTTACATTATTTTTGTTTGTTTGTTTTCCACTGAGCTACCTACACATTCTCAAAGTAGTGTTTTATTTTTAAAAAGCAAACACATTTAAATCCAAGCAAATTACCAGTTAGGTCATTCTCATAAGATCTAATACTTCAAAGAACTGGCATTATTTTTATATAGACATCCATTATATTTTAATTCGAAATAAATCTCTACGCAAAAGTAGCAACTGTATAAACTAGGTGGCTCGAATTCTAGTCAATGTAACTTTCATTGGTAATTATCTCTGTACGTATTCATTTGGGGGGAATGAGCATTCACTCACACAAAGAGGGAAAAAATGAAGGCATCATTTCTTTCACAAGATAATGATTTCTTTGGCCCAAATTTTTCCTCTATATTGTTACACATAGCTTGGTGAACACCCAGAAACAGCACAAAAATAACAGGCAAAAAGAGTGATTAAAATGCAGGATTTTGGAATCAGCCAGGATGATTTGTGCTCAGATTCTTTCATTTTATGTCTGGCCTCCATTGGGCTAGACGCTTCCATTTCAGTACCTATAACCAGGTCACCCTTAGCATCTCATTAGTAAGCCATGGGTACCATGTCGACAATACTATTCAAACGCAACTTGTTATAGTTGCACAAAACAGATACTCTGAAACTATAGCACTTGGTCCTAGGAGATGTAACCATGCCATTAGCAAACATGACTTTTATTATTATTATTATTATTATTATTAAGAGATTTTTCTATTCATTTTACATATCAACCACAGATTCCCTGTCCTCCCTCCTCCCACCCCCCAGTCTTTCCACCAAACCCACCCCTCATTCCCACCCCCTCCAAAGCAAGGTCTCCCATGGGGAGTCAGCAGAGCCTGGTATATTCAGTTGAGGCAGGTCCAAGTCTTTCCTCCCTGCTCCAAGGCTGCACAAAGTGTCTCACCATAGGCACTAGGCTCCAAAAAGCTGGCTCATGCACTAGGGATAGGTTCTGATCCCTCTGTCTGGGGGTAGTCTAAACAGTTTAAGCTAAACAACTGTCTTGCCTATCCAGAGGGCTTAGTCCAGTACCATGGGGGCTCCTCAGCTGTTGGTCCACAGTACATGTGTTTCCACTGGTTTGGCTAGTTGTCTCTGTACTTTTTCCCATCATGGTCTCGATGTCCCTTGCTCATAGAATCCCTCCTCTCATCGATTGGACTTCTGGAGTTCAGCCTGGCACCCGGCCTTGGATCTCTGCATCTGCTTCCATCAGTCACTGGATGAGGGCTTTATGATGACAGTTAGGGTGTTCAGCCATCTGATCACCAGAGTAGCTCAGTTCAGGCACCCTCTCACTATTGCCAGTGGTCTATGGTGGAGTCATCCTTGTGGATTTCTGGGAACTTCTTTAGCACTCTGTTTCTCCCTATTCCCATGATGTCTTCATTTATCAAGGTATCTCTTTCCTTGCTCTCCCACTCTGTCCCTGTTCCAGCTTAAACCTCCCACTCCCCTGTGTTCTTAACCCCCATCCCTTGCCCTCCATTATCCCCTCAGCCCCAGTTTGCTCATGTAGATCTCATCTATTTGTCCTTCCTGGGCAATCTATATGTCCTTCCTAGGGTCCTCCTTACTAGCTAGCCTTCCTAGAGCTGTGGGTTGCAGTCTGGTTATCTTTTACTTTATATCTAGTATCCACCTTTGAGTGAGTACATACCATGTTTGTCCTTCTGAATTTGGGTTACTTCACTCAGGATGATATTTTCTAGTTTCATCCATTTTCCTGCAAATTTCATGATGTCATTGCTTTTCCAAATCCAAGAGCCAACATTACTTTTAACTAGTTGGCAAAAAAATACAGAGAGATAATGGATGTTATGATGTGCCAAAGAATAAGAATTATATTTTGAGTACATCAACATAGATTTAAAATTGCAATATAGACAATTTCTCTCCATTATTGTCCAGAGGTAGAACACTGAGTTACAAAGAAGTCAGAAAATGACTCAAGATCATGCATGATTAACATCACAAATGAACCGTGGTTATCTCTTAGGGCTCATGTTTGCTACCACATCCCTCTTTGATCAAGAGGAAGGGATGCAGGAGAAACTATTCCTACTGAGAAAATGAAAGGGATAAAGGAGCAGAAACTTTCTGAATGTCTGTCCTACACATGTGTAATACTATGTGGATAGTTTGGTGTGTCAAGCTCACATAATCCTCGCCAAAGTCCATAATATTTCATCTTCATGTTTTAGTACTGGAAAATGAACTACAGCCTTGCACATGGTAGGCAAGTTCTCTAACACATGTTGTTGGTTGTTTTTGCTCCTTTAGGGGGCTTGCCACCTAGCTCTCAAATAAATCATACACAGAAACTTATTATTAATTTTAAATACCCAGCCTCAAGCTTGGCTTGTTTCTTGCCAGCTTTTCTTAACTTTAAATTATATTGTTTACCTTTTGCCTCTGGCCTTTTTCCTTTTCTTACTTCTGTAATCTTACTTTCACTCTTACTCCATGTCCCCCTGTGTGGCTGTGTGGCTGGTCCCTAGCGTCCTCTTCTCCTTGCTCTCTTGCCAGCTCTTCTATTGTCTCTGCCTGCCAGCCCTGCCTACCCTTTCTCCTGCCTTGCTATTGGCCATTCAGTTCTTTATTAGACCATCAGGTGTTTTAGACAGGCAAATAACAGCATCACAGAGTTAAAGAAATGCAACATAACAAAGTGCAACACATCTTTGCATCATTAAACAAATGTTCCACAGCAGAAACAAATGTAAAACATCTTAAAATAATATTCTACAACATATAACCTTAGATGATTTTTCCTTTTTTAAATTATAATATTATATATAGTTATATATAAAGAAAATATGCCTCAGAAAAGAAAACATACCTAAAAGAGCAAGATGCCCTGGAAACCCAACAAATAAACTTTTCTCTTATCCTACATTGCAAGGAAATGATATTCACAAATTAATGTTTATTCCTTCATGAATTTTTATACTTGTGCTACATGTTTACTCCAAATAGTATATAGCAGTATTCAATATTTCTTAGCATCCATATGTAGTATTACACTTTATTCCTTAAGTAGTAGGTTTTTTTTTATTCAAATGTATTGTGCAGCTCATCATTCTGTTAAATTTCACTATATGGCATGATTCAATTTAAATTTTAAAAAAATCACATTTTATTTGTGTACTCAACTTTAAGCAAATATCATAGTAATTTTTCTTGTTGAAGATATTTTTCCCCTGATGTCACACATAATGTTTCTCTCTATATCATTTAACATTTTTCAAGTGCCCATGTGTACTTGTCCAGAATAGTGTGCAGGATCATATCTGAGAAACTAAATAGATACAAAGGGAGTAAATATCTCAACCACACTAGACTAGGCAAGAAGTCTAGCACAGCTACAATCCAAAGGGACTACGCACAATATGGCTTGCTCTTGGTCAAACTACTCCAGAAAAAAAGTTCTTTGTCTTTTTATTCCTCAATGCAAGCGTTTCATGTCTTCAATTGTACTGACTACTCCCAAATTGTTCTCCAAGTAAGTACACCAATTATAAATGTTTCATTTACTCTACTTTCCCCGCTCAAATCAGTATTTTAAAACATAGAACTATCTTGTCAATTTAATGAGCTTATACTAGAATTAAATGTGTTTCAATGCAATTTCATGTATTAGTAGAGAGATGGAATATTTTTCATATTATTTTGGTAGTAATTTTTTTCTGTTGCTACATTTGCTATTTAATTAGTCTCTAAATTTCTCACATCAATATGCTCTTTCTTTTTATTCTAGAGAATGATTTTTTGTTTGATATTTGTGTTGTTCAAATCTTCTTCCAGTCTTTAAACACTGTTTAATTTTATAAGACTTTCTTGTAAATAATAATGAGTATATTCAAATTTGTAAATATTTACCAAAAACTTTATGCTTCTTGTACCTTATTTTGTAGCTATTTCCCAAGTAAAGTTCACAAGAATTGTTTCCAATGTAATTTTTAAGGATATTAAAGTTTTGTTATTATGGTAGAATTATTAATTCCCATAGAATACAATTATGGACATGGTATGAGTTAAGAGTTTTATGTTGTTTATTTCCAGAGGGGTTTTACATTGCCATACTACTCAAGGTGAGACCAGGGCAGGGGATAATGACGAAATGTAGGGAAAATGATACTTATCAAAGCCAATGAAAAACACCATGGCACAATATAGACAGAGAGTGATTTTTAAATTAGATGGATAAGAGAGGACAGGGAAGGCTATAGAGAGTGTGGAGTGGTACAGAGAGAAGGGGGTACAGAGAACAGGGAGTGGGCAGAGGGCAAGAAAGGTAAAGAAGATGGGGAGGGGTACAGAGGACATGGAGGGTACAGAGGGAAGGGAGCGGCACAGAGATTAGGAGTGGTGCACAGGTGTGTAGTATTAGGTCCCAGATAAGAGAAGTCTGACCCAAGGCAGAAATGCAGGTTATCACTGTTGTATGGGGAGTTACAGGTTGCTAGGGATTCTGTGCAGATTCCAGCTTTAGGGTCTTTCATCATCTTTTGTAAGTGTTTATTTGCATGTTTCTATGTTTCACAAAAATTGTGAGTTTCTGAGAAACAGACAGACATAGCTTTTGAACTACATTTTGGCTTAACTTGCATCATTAAAATCCACTCTGTGTCAATGGAGCCTGCCAAGGAAGCAAAATTAAAACAAAAATACATCAAGGGGATAATTTAATCAATTTAAAGTAGTGTCTATTGGCTGAATGGCATCTGGGTATAGCAGTCATTGCCTCTAATCTTCCAAATAGGAAGGATAGAGGTGAACCTCGACAATGAAATGGAGAGTGGAGTGAAGGACTCCATCTCAGGAGATCAGATTTTGTCACTTTGTCCAAAGAAGCAGAGATGTGCTACTTTTATCATCCCTGGGACTCGATGTATCTGACAGAAACAACTTAAGGGAAGAGAAACATTAGCTGTCATCAGAGGTTAAGTGTATCATTTCACAGAGTGTGTTGGAACAGCTAACATTGCAGGAGGCAAGAAGCCTAGCATAGCTACAATCCAAAGGGACTATGCACAATATGGCTTGCTCTTGGTCAAACTACTCCAGAAAGAAAGTTCTTTGTCTTTTTATTCCTCAATGCAACATCAACTCAAGAAAATTATGAGAGAGGCTATTACCATGGAGGAGGATACCCAATGTAGGCTAAGTCACTTTGAAAGGCCACATAAACACCTAGGGGTCAGAGGAGCCTACCCACATATTCAGACCCATTGAAGCCATAGCTGAAAGTCAGGGCAGTGGCTTCAGCAAGGAGGAAGGCTGCCCTAGGTAAGGATAATTCCATTCTGCCCCAGCTCTCAGGCAGTGCCTGCAGACCCACATTTCACAGCCTAACATAGCCGACCCACTCTGAAGAATTGGCTTTTCTAGTAGGAGTGTGGTAAAGAAAGTCAGAGGCTGATGCTAATTAAGCTCCAACAATGTGCTCATTTGCTTTAACCCAAACAAATTTACAGATATTGTTTTTATCTTGATGTATTACAAAATCCTGTCATCCAAATAAATAATAGATGAATATGATGCAACACTTTTATTTTTATCTCATTTTGGAAAGATTTGGGTCATAACAGTAAACAAATTTTGCAAATAAGTCTATGAAGAAAAAGATAAATAGTAAGATTGCAATTTGAGGAAATTAAAACTCTACACTAAAGGATATAAAATAACTGGAGACTATTTTCCCCCAGATGAAATAATTGTGATTATGAAAATTGGAGCAGGGTACAATGTGCAATTAGGAAATAACAGAAAAACAACCAATTCTGGGGTAAAACATTGAGAAAAGTAAAATTAGGGCTTTAAGGGTGGAAACCAATTAATTATGAAAAATAATTTGGAGGTTAATAATATTATTTTAAATAATGTGCTTTCCATGAAAAATGATCATATCATAAAGAAGGTGTTTTTCTTTCCCCCTCTTTTTTTGGCGGGGGGCAAACATTCTTAGGATTAAGGACAAATAAGAACAAGGAAGTTTGGTAACAAGTTTGTCAAAGAGATAAGTGTAAGTAGTTCCTGCTCTTGGCTTGAAGGCAAGCATGTCTGTTCTATCTCTGTATCAGCAGCTATCTATGGGAGAGCAGAGAAAATCACCAACAGAACACTCCCCTTCACTAGCTAGGTATTTATTTCAGGAAAGATTTCATTTTGTGTAACCTTGTTTTCATTATCCTTTGTTAAACAGAGCCACTAAATAACATTTCCTCATTTCCCTTGCTTGCTTAATCCCTGTTTCCACACAGATAAATCTCAAATAATTAGCTTGAGCTTTGGAAAATAGTATAGCCTAGCACACACGAAATGGAGTTTATGCCATGCCAGAGGAAGTTACAGCCTGTTGTGGGAATAGAAATGCTTTATTGGGAATGCCTTGCCCGTGGCTATGCATGAAATGAAGAGGGAGCACAGGAAATTATTTTAGCTCTGAACTATTTTCCCTAGCCAAAAGTATATTTTATTCTCATTCATTTTCTTTGATATGTAATACCTAAGAATATTATTTTGATTATGCTTTAATTATGCCAACAAAATGATTATTAGAAGGGATCAGCCCAGATGTGTGAGTTAGTTATTTCTCCTTAGGGCCTAACACAAAGATTGTTACTCCTCAATAACTGTTTTATGAAAAATGGAAAATGGTGATGTAGCTCTCTGAGAACATTTCATGGAAATTCTTCTATTCTTGCCTTCTGGTCCAGGGTTCTAGCAGATTCTTCCCATTCCCACCCTCATTACAGATGTGGTTAGATGTTTGAATTTATTGTCCTGGATATAAATTGACATTCTGAGGGACATAGTAGCAAGTTCAAAATATGCAACAGTAAACCTACAGACACATAGACACAGACAGACACACACACACACACACACACACACACACACACACACACACTGTGGACAAGGGAACAATGAAGAGGATGAAGAACAAAAACAAAGATCTAAATGAGCTTTTCATTCAGTCATTCATCTCAACATGTAGAAGGACTGTCAGCAGCAGAGTGCAGTGTGCACCTTTTTCTATCTGAAAATATTATATCAAATATATCTACGGTCATTCTATGGGATCCAGGGGATTTGATCCGGGAAAGCTTGCATGTTCATAATCCCCAGATAATCAAGTCCTTCTAAATAGGCTTGCCTTGCACAGCCTTGAATGGTTTAAGTTGTTTTAAGGCTACTTATGATATGTAATATAAAGTGAACACTATGTAAACAGTTGTTGTTCTGCATTATTTAGGGAGTAATGACAAGGAAAGAGTCTGAACATGCTTCATATAGATGTAATTTGACTTTTCCATGGTTGGTTGAATCCACAGATGGGGAACTCAGGGATAGAGGAAACTGACTATTTATAGCATAAGACAAAAACAGAAAGAAATTTTCACAAAAAAGACAGGGGTCTGCCTCTTAATTTATTTAATTGCCAATGCTGTTCAGTTTATGTTAGGAAAGTCAATTCTGCTTGTTTAAAAACAACCAAACAACAACAACAAATACACAAAAACTCACTTATATGGCCTACCTTAGCCCTCCTGAATGAGGAGTTCCAGCATTGGACTCAGCATTCTATGTCACCAAGCCCTCCATGGACTTCTACTATGACTGGAGTTTGAGAGGCATTCATCCAGACACCCTCCCAAATTACTGAGTGGATATTTTTGAAGCAGACTGGTATTCAATAAAATATCCATGACTTTTCCCGATCATGATCCATGCATTCCTCTTAGGCTTTTGGAGCACATTACCTATGGTAGGACACCTTGCACAGTTTTGATGCATGGGGAAAGGCTTGGACCTGCCTCATCTGAATGTACCTTTGCTAACTCCTCATAGAAGGCTTTACCTTTTCAAAGGATGGGCTGGTGGGTGGGCTAGCGGGAAGGCTAGTGGAGGGATGAGAGGGGAAATCGGTGGTTGGTATGTAAAATTAATAAAAAAATTTCTTAATTAATGATTTTAAACCAATGATTTTAAAGCTCAGAAATAGAGTGCTTTAGGAAGAATTGTCTCATGGAAATAACAAAAAATTGAGGCAAAGCACACTCCACCTCCAAAACTGTGATTTTTTACGTTTGTCCCTGGAATAGCCGATGCCCTGGCTACATCCGCACCACTCTGTTTTCTGGTAAGTGTCTCAGGTAAAACAAGAGCAGCATAATCTAACTTTCTCAGCTGCTGAGGGTTCTTGTACTTAAACTGGAATGGATGTTCTCTTTCCTAGCTCTTTTTTTTTTTTAATTTTTTTTTTAGCTAAAGCGTGTGAGTAAAGAATTGCCTTCAACATCGCTGCTTGCTAAGAGATGGACAGTGTTGTGTGGTCATGTCTCTATTTCCAATGTAGACGTCTTAGAACTCAGATTTTGCTGTAGTTAGTCTATCATCTCTCCCTGGAAGATCTACAGGTTTAATTGTGGTGGTATTGTGTTTCCCAAAATATTGGGCACCCTAATAAACTTACCTGTGGTCAGAGACAGAACAGGCACTAGATACAGAGGCTAGAAAATGGTGGTACTCACACCTTTAATCCTAGCATTCCAGAGGTAGAAATCCCTCTGGATCTCTGTGAGTTCAAGCCACATTGGAAACAGCCAGGCATGGTGACACACGCCTTTAATCCAAAGAAGTGAGCCTTTAATCCCAGGGAGTGATGGCAAAAACAGAAAGATATATAAGGCATGAAGACCAAGAACTAGAAGCTTTCAGCTGGTTAAGGTTTCAGGCTTTGGAGCAGCAGTTCAGCTGAGATTCATTCTGGATGAGGACTCAGAGGCTTCCAGTCTGAGGAAACAGGATCATTTGAGGAACTGGTGAGGTGAGGTGGCTGTGGCCTATCACTCTCTCTGTGATCTTTCAGCGTTCACCCCAATACCTGGATCAGGTTTGATTTTATTAATAAGAACTTTTAAGATTCATGCTACATTTAATGAACTAGATTGTTGATCTCCCCCAATGACTGTTCTCAAAACCACTTTCCTTTCCTTCCTCTTCTGAGTAAATGACACACCAAACAACTCTCTGCTCAAGGAATTCCTGTATGAATTACAGTTTCTTCCACAGAAACCTCATCAGCAAGTCCTTTCTGCTCTACTTTAGAAATACAAATATATCATAGATTGACTAGTTTCATGCCAGATTAGAGTTTTAACTGAGTCCAAACTGCTGTAAAGCATAAAGTGTTTGCCTTCATGTGGGTTCCCTTGCTGCCCCTCTTAACCATTACACCATTACAGTGATAATGTTAAAACTTAAACCTTATTTTTGCCTAAAATCTTTATGTGTCAAAATTCAGATAACACTGTTTAATAAGTTTCTTTTCTTGTTTCTGTGACAAAAACAACTCAAAGGAGAAAGGGTTTATTTCAGCTCACGGTTCAAGGGCACAGTCCATTTATTCTCTCACAGAAGTCAAGACAACAGGATGTTGGATGTCATATCACATCTACATCCAGGAGCCGGAGAGTGATGAAAGCACCCTCAGTACACATCATCAGTTTTATACAGCACAGAATCCCATCTCAGGGGATGATATCACCTAAAATCAGTGACTCTTCTCACACAAGGTAACCCCTCACAGATGTGTCTGGAGGTGATTCTAGCATCTTCCAAGTGAGTCTAAGTCCTGGCACATTGATTGACAACTAACATTAACCACATCCCTATACTCCTTGCTAAGCACAATAAAGACCTAGAATATGGTCCATGTCTGATTCCCTCAGTATTACTTATAGCTCTATTGTCCATCCAGCTGAGGGTAGTCTTTCTCTCTTTTTTATTCTAATATTGCTCTTTCCTGTGGTTCCAGGGACAGAAGGCAAAGCTCTGTACAAGCTGAACAAGAAATTTGCCAATGAGATATGTTCTCTGCCCACTTACATCACTTTTGGTTTAGTCTTTATGATTTTTCAGCCTCTCTTTCTAGAGTTTTCTAATCCATACTTCTGGGTTATTGTTTCCATAAAGTTCATGTTTTTTTTCCACAAACGCCACCTCATCTTAATTTAATGCCTCTTCAGATAAGTGTCCAGTAACACTATTGCAACACTACTCAAAGTACTCTCTTTTATGTTCCAAACATAATCCATTGACTTTTTTCCTGACCTTAGTATTTTGTGTTTCTCATAGAATCCTTTCATTTTTTCCCAAATATTTGTCATCAGTTCCTCCCTATAGTTAGCATTAACATTTACATTTTTCAATAGAACAAAAATATTCTATATTTCTGGTGCTGGGGCTTAAACCTAAGGCCTCTTACATGCTAGGCAAGCTCTCTGCCACTGAGCTGCACATGTGGATCCTAAAATACTCTTTAATAATGGTTTAAAGCTGAGGATTTGCTTAGTGATAGAGTGCTTGTGCTAACAGGCACAAGGTCTTGGGTTCAATCTCCAATACAGCAAATCAATTAATTAATGAACAAATAAATAAATAAATAAGTGATTATGTTTCAAAGAATGATTTAGAGAACACAGTCCATTTTTTTTCTTAGCTATGCTTATTTCCCTAAAATATAAACAAGAAGAGTTATTTAATCTGGTAATTCTGGTACAAAGGGACATCCCAGAATGATATACAGTAAGAGTACTTCCAAACCTACCAAATTAATATAGAATTGTAAATCAAATTAAATAATCTCAAGCAAGTTAGCTCCTATAGCAGTAAAAAAAAATGTCAAAATAAAAATAATGCATTGTAGGGCTTGTTTAATAGAAAGGAGTAGATTTATATAAATGCACATAAAATAGTTTTGTGATCTGAAATTTGTTCATGTATGAATTTATTTTAAAACTCTGCCTTTACTCTTTAAAAGGGAGTAGTGAGGCCATGTAAATTGGTACTCTCAATGTAGAGCTAATCTGCCTTAATACCACCGATGTCTTAAATCGATACTCAGTGAATTTTTACAAATGGACTAAATAATCAATATATATATATATATATAGATATATATATATATTATAACTGCACATGAAGAAAGAAAAATAAAACCTATATATAGAAAAAGAAACTTGATGTTGACACTACTCATGGATTCATTCAAGGCCTCTTGTGTTTCATGTTCCTTCTCTTTCTACATTGACCATCAAAAACAGTAAAAAATAATCAGAGTAACAAAGAAGGTTTCATTATGTTTCACATTATTTCCTTCTTCCAAGAGTATAAAGATCTGAACTGGCACAGTTGCTTACCCTATGAATATCTTCAGTGACGTGACTGTTCTTGTTAGCTTTGATTACCAACTTGGTACAGTCTAGAGTCATGTGACAGGAAAGTCTTCATTGAAGAATTGCCTAGATCAGGTTGGCCTGTGGGCTTGTTGGCAGGGGATAGTAGTGAGTATTAACTAATGGAGGAGGAAACAACCCATATGGGTAACACCATCCCTACTTGGGTAATCCTAGGATGTACAGGAAAGTTAGTTAAGCCTTAGGGAGTCAGAAATTGAACCAGAGAGCCAGCCAGCAAGCAGTGTTCCTCCATGGTTTCTGCATTTTAGTTCCATTCAAATTCCTACTCTCGCTTCCTTTAATAATAAAGACCTGTAAGTTAAGCTAAATAAATCCTTCCCTTCCCTAAGTGCCTTTTAGTCAGCTTTTTCATTACAGCAACAAAAAGAAAACCAGAAGACAGACAAAGGCAATTAAATTTGCTTCTTGTACTGGAAAATTTCTTGGGATCTTTATATATCTTGGAAAGGGTTTGTTATTATTATCATTACTATTATTGTATCTGATTGGGAAGAGACTTAACCAAATCAACCTTTACATGCCCAGCTCAAAAGATTAGCTCTAGTTGCTCATCAGGTCATAGTCTCAAGCCAAATTCAACTTACTTGGCTAGATTGCTGATTGAGATTGCCTGAAGAATATTTCCTCCCAAACAATTAAACCAACTGCATAGTTACTTTGAATGATCAAACATGGCTAGTGGCCTTTTCTAACCAACATATTTTGTTTTGTCAAAAAATATTGCATTTGTTGAATTAGCTATAATCTTAGTCTGTCTTAATGAAATTATAGAAGCAAAGCAGGATCTAAGTCATTTTAAATTAGCTCATTTCAGAGTCTCATATTCTACTGAAAAAAAAAAAGAATAGCATTTCTAGTTTATTAACACTTTTCTACTCTAAACACAGTGTCCAGGCTGCTTTTGAAAAGCAAATCTATCTAGATGCTCATGGCTTCTCAAACTTTGCTGTCCTTACTACAAGGGCCATATGTTTGTTTCCTCTTTGCATTGATGTTTCCTTCCCATGACTAGACTGTTGATTTGCATTTCCCCTGTCTCAGTTACTGTTCTAGTTCTGTGAAGAGACACCATGACCAAAGCCAATTATAAAATGTGGCATTTAACTGGGGACTTCCTTGCAGTTTCAAAGGGTTAGTTCATGACTGTAACAGTGAGAAATGTGACAGCAGACAGGCAAGCACAGTGCTGGAGCAGTAGCTAAGAGCTTACATCATATTCACAAGCATACAGCAGAAAGGGATGGAGACTGTGCCTATTGTAGAATTCTGAAACCTCAAAGCCTAGCCCCTGTGAAACACCTTCTCCAATAAGGCCATATTCCTAAACAGTTCTATCAGTTGGAAACCAAACATTCAAAAATATAAGCCTATGAGGTCATTCTCATTCAAACCAATGTGGACTCCTTCCAAACCTACTTTGTCTTCTATCCAGCTAGATCTTCCCATCATTGACCATGCACTACCACATTTCTGTTCTTATATAATGGTTATAATTTGTAATTATTCTATATATTTGCACATTTGTTTGTCATGATCTTTCATTTTCTACTAGTGAGAAGACTGCTTTCCTACAATTCTTAGTCTATCACATACCCATTTCTTCATAGGTACTCCAAAGTGTGTCTGATGAAAAAATGAGTCCTTCAGTCACAACACAGACCAGAGATCACAGAGTCACATCTGAGATACAGTCTGATGTCCCCTCCAAAGATCCCCATGGAAAGCTGTGCTGCAATGTGAAAGCCTGACTATAAAGTAGAAATGCAAAGAGAAAGCAAGGTTTAGTTAGATGTTTGGGTCAGTTCTGAAATATCTGCTTTGCTTCACTAATACAGGTGAACAATATAAGAACATCCATATTGAATCTTTATTATTATTGTTGTTGTTGTTATTGTTATATTTTTAAAGACAGGGTTTCTCTGTGTAGCCCTGGCTGTCCTGGAACTTACTTTGTAGACCAGGATGGCCTCGAACTCACAGAGATCTGTCTGCCTCTGCCTCCCCAGTGCTGGGATTAAAGGCGTGTGCCACCACTGATGGACCAGATTGCATATTAAGAACTGAATAAACTCTTTTACTGTTTTCCCTGGTAAAGTATGGGGTTTGTTGGCATTTTCAGCCAAGCAACCATTTATATTATCAATGCTTATCTTTTCAGGGGTTGGATTTCAAGCTTTATAAATAATATACAGTGGTTTACTGTGAATTTTCCATAGTCACAATGTCTGTACATTCAATAAAGCTATGTCTTTTTAGTAAAATTACATGAGCCCTCTAAATTTCACTGTTCAAGTCTGTGAAGTAGGGAAAGTAGTTCTAACTATTAAATGAGAAACTGAAGACTGTGAACATAGAACACCTTGAGAACTCCTCCTTCTACAGTCTTGCATAGAGAATAAATCCTGTCTTTG
The DNA here is from genome assembly GCF_004664715.2 of Peromyscus leucopus. Taxonomy (NCBI): domain Eukaryota; kingdom Metazoa; phylum Chordata; class Mammalia; order Rodentia; family Cricetidae; genus Peromyscus; species Peromyscus leucopus. The sequence goes on along the minus strand of NC_051079.1, from coordinate 29,627,775 downwards.
AAAGCCAATGGATGGAGCTAGAGCACATTGTGTTAATGGAAATGCATAAGACACAGAGAGACATGCAGTGCATGTCCACACATATGGAAGATGGAAAAAAATTGACACAGTATTTGTTATGAAGCAAGGGAGAAAAAAGATAAGATTTGATCAGGACATGTTGTGTGCATTAGAGAAATATCACACTGAACCTAATCAATAAGCACAATTGATATATGGTAAGAGGACAATAGAAAACTGAATGAAAATAGATCTCTATCCTTGCTGCTCTCATCCAGTTCTATGACCTTATGTTACCTCTGTACTGAAAATGTTCAGGTCAGGCCTTGTCCTTGAACTTCAAATTTATGATGAGCACTTACATCCCAGATTCATGACCAGACGTTTTTGTGAATAGGAAATGTCCCTGGTTCCCTGCGATCTAATATCTCTGTTGCCATTGAAAAATCAAAGGCTTGACTGCTTTGGTCAGTTTTTAGCGTTTATCCTGTTGGTTGGGATTCTATGACAGTAGGCCTACTGTTTCTGGTTCCATCACTTAAAAGATTGAATAATGAAGGACAGGCTAGCAGTAAAATACTGCATCAGTTTCATAGTATCTCCCACATAAAGTGCTTCTCAGGACACATAGATTATTAAACAATAATATCACAAAAGAAGTAAAATTTTACTTTGAAAATTAAATGACCTGTTTTCAGGAAGTATTTATAAATTGTTTAAATTTGAATTCATTGTGATAAAGTTAGCAATTTTAATGAAGAACTGTGTAAATAGTCTAAACATCTGTCAGTGTTCCAACAAGCATACCAATATGAGCAATTTGAATTTTTCAAAATATTTTAATAACATAAAAATCTGTTCTTGACTATCATGTTTGTCACTTGTATGAAATTTGTCCTTACAGACAGCTGAAAATTTTCTGTTTTGTGTGAAATACTGGCCTTGACATCAGCTATTTAAATCCTAAAGGTAGGTGAGAACATGAAGTAGTCTTAGAGGATGACACTTAAGGACCACTGAGCTAGCTCAGAAGGTAAAGGTGCTTAATTACCACTAAGCTTGTGGACCTGAGTATAGTCCCTGTGACCCACAGGGTGGAAAAAAAAATCCAATTCCCGAAAGTTGTCCTCAGACTTCCACACGTACACCATGGTTCACATGTCCACACATAAGTATATAAATAAACAAATCACTTGAAAATGAAGAGGAAAATTAAAATCAAAAGGTATTGGTGAAGATCTCTGTATGTAACTCATGTGCAGTTACCTCTACCAGGCACAGCAGTCAGTTTGATTAGGTTGGGTCACTGTCAAAACCACAAACGTGTTGATGACCTTAGCACACGAATGTTCTGTTCTTTGAATTGTCCCTGCTTTCTCATGGTTCCCTTATCTCTAAAGCCTTCCCCACTGAAGATATAGGTGACACATCATCTCCTCAGAACTCCTGAGGAGTTCTTCATTTCCTCACAGACCTCTGACCTCAGAGTCAGAAAGTGGAGTTTCCTCCCCACTAACCTCCAGCTCTTAGACATGCAGTTCATACTGGTGTCCCCTTTGTATCCTTCCATCTAAGCTACCTCCTGCTGAATTCCATATTAATCTACACATCTGGAACTACATCCACAGGAAAGCTTGGCTGGGTTAAGAGGGTGTGGGTAGGTGAAACAACAGTAAAATACTCTGGCTTCATTCATTTGACTATTTCTTTTTAACTTTTGAAGTTTGACTTTGTGCTTCTTGGAGTTGTCTTATCTAATTGGTTCTATTTCCCAGAAGACTGATGCAGGATATGGAACTTAAAATAGATTCAATGAAGAGTTATGGGAAATACTAAGCTTGTCAGACTGGCATCAATGCTAATATACATGTTATAGTAACTTACTTTCAGGCATACTTAGTGCATGATAAGATTTTCCTTGAGAAATTTACACATGTTGATTCACTGGCATTCCAATAACAACCATCAATTAAGTGCTATCATTGAAAATTAAGATGTTTTGAATCTACACAAATTTACTTCACTCCAGTCATTTAAAATCGGTAGCAGTTGTATTTGGACAGGAATTTGTCCATCTCTAGAGCTCATCATCATGATCACCATTCTAAAATATTTGACATGGGAGTCTTCATTCTCCTTAGCACTGCCATGAACCTTTGGTCATTTGAACAGGCTTCCCACAAAAGCTTGACCAACCAGCTGCCTTGTAGCCTCAGCCTCAGAAAGTAGGGACTGACCTTGTGAGGACCACATGCTCTGGTGATGAAGGGAAATTACCACCTCAGGATCAGAGGACAGCAGCAGACAGTGTGGCCATAGGAGTATGTAATGTTCTTACCATCCACACAGGCCAGAAGAAGGACGCATAAGAGAATTAGAAAGAGGGTGAAAATAAAAAGCATAAACCATCAAACTTCAAAACTAAATAGTGCAACCAGTATGTGCCTGGAAGAGAAAATTCTGAAAACAAAATTCAATATAATGTTGTGCTCATTAGAAGAAATTAACTGGGGATGCAGGGACCAAAGCTACACGGGGAGATTCTAAGGGAGAGATGGAGAAACAGGAGGTGGTAAAGACCAAGTCAGGACAAAGTGATGACAGTGCTTGTACAAGATACTACGTAACTTAAAGTTGGAAACCGTCTACAAGACTGTATGGGTTCTAAACTCAATGCATAGGCAAAACCACAAATTTTGTCCTTGTACATTTCTCAGAATTCTTCATAAGTACATATAGAAGTGAGATATATTCAGTTTGTGGCTTATATACATATTGAGTTGATAGGGTAAAATAGGAGAAATATTGAAGCATAGAAATGAAAATATCAGGTTAAGACTTTGGCCAGGGAGGTGGCAGGCTGAATCAAGCAAGTGAAAGTCTTGTATAATAAAATCTTTATGATATCAAAGAAAGAAATTGAAGAAGATATCAGAAGATAAAAAGATCTCCCCTCCTCGTGGATCAATAAAAATGGCCGTCCTATCAAAAGCAATTTACAGATTCAATGCAATCCTCATCATAATTCCAACACAATTCTTCACATATCATTAATGGGAAATTTTCAGTTTTATGTGGAAACACACACACACACACACAATAGCTAAAACAAGTCAGAAAAATAAACAACTGCTGGAGGTTTCACTATGCCACATTTCAAGTTGTATTACAGTGTTAAAAACAGCATAACACTGGCACACACACACACACACACACACACACACACACACACACACAAACACACACACACAGACACATTGATCAATGGAATTGAATTTAAGACCTAGACATAAATCCACACACCTGTGACACCTTTTTTTTTTTAAAGAAATCAGAAATACACACTTTAAAAAGACAGTATCTTTAACAAATGGTGCTGATCAAAGTGGGTGGATGCATGTAGAAGAATCCAAATAGATCCATACCTATCACCATGCACAAAACTCAACTTCAAGTGTATCAAAGACCTCAACATAAAACCAGATATACTAAACCTGTTAGAAGCTAGAGTAGGGAATACCCTTGAACTCATTGGCACACGATTTTCTGAACAGAATACCACTAACACAGGAACTAAGATCAACAATTGATACATGGGACCTCATTAAACTGAATGCTTTTGCCAGCAAAGGACACCATCATTTGAGCAAAGTTGCAGCCTACAGAATGATAAAAGATTTTTTTTAACCAGTTACACATCTGATAGAAGGCTAATATCTAAAATAAATAAAGAACTAAAAAAAAACTAGATATCAAGAAAATAAATAACTCAATTAAAATGGGGTTCATATCTAAAGAGGGAATTCTCAAAAGAGAAAACTTTAACACTTAAGGAAATGTTCATCATCCTTAACCATCAGGGAAATGCAAATAAAACTACTTTGATATTTCAATTTAGACCCATCAGAATGGTTAAGATCCATAAAAATTAGTGACAGTTCATGCAAACAAGTATGTGGAGTAAGGAGAACACTCATCCATGGATGATATGAGCAAAAACCTGTATAGCCACAATGGAAATCAGTGTGGTGGTTCCTCAGCAATATGGAAATCACCCTACCTCAAGATCCAAGATCCACTCTTGAGCATATAACCGAAGGATTCTCCATCTTAACACAAGGACACTTGCTCAATCATGTTCATTGCTGCTCTATTCATAATATCCAGGAATTAGAAACAACCTAGATGTTCCTCAACAGAAGAATGGAAAAAAATATGGCACATTAAAACAATGAAGTACTACTCATCTGTTAAAAAAATGAATTATGGAATTGGCAGGTAAATGGATAAAAATAGAACAAAATCATGCTGAGTGAGGTAACCCAGACCCAGAAAGACAATTATGCTACATATTTGTTTATCTGTAGATGTTAGCTCTTCCATCAATAATAACCAAGCTACAGTCCATAGAACCACAAGGAGTTGGTACAGAGTAAGGTACTGTGGGGCACAGGCAGATCTCTTGAGGAAAGGGAAATAGAATAGCTAGTTATGGATGAATGGGAGATGTGGAATGGCAGGATCAAGTAGGGAGAAAGAGGAGTGAGGGGAACAAGGGAGGGATACAGAGGGGACAGCTAAAATTAGGGGCCGTTTGAGGGGCAGTATAGAAACCTAATACACTAGAAGCTTCCTAAAATGTATATACATATTAAGGCGATCTAAATGACATCATCAAATAATGGGGGAGACAGAGCCTCTATTGGCCATCTCTTGTCACCAAATAATACTTCCACTGGGATTGGGTTACACATAATTGAGTTGTTGTCCAAAGGGGTTCCATGGGAATCCCCAAACAACCCAGGTTGTTGCCAAGACAATAGGTTGCTCTCTACAAACTGAGAGCAAGTCACCATTGCTGAAGACAACACCTATACAATTCATTGAATATGGAGATGCTGAGCTGGTGTCTACATAGAACCTTCACCTCTTCATGCTACTGTGCTATCATCTTTTGCAGAGGAGGTTCCTCTACACCGAAATCTCTACCAAAAGATAAATGTGAACACCAAGCCAGACACAAACCCTAAATATGCTAAGGCAAATAGTGACACAAAGCTTGTTGGAATAACTAACCATTATCCAGTTTGACTTAAGGCCCACTCCATGAGATGGAACCCATACCTGACATTGCTTGGGTGACCACAGACCTGAGACTAGATAGCCAGAGACCTAGGATAAAACCAAATACTGCTGTTGTCTTTAAAAAAGTAGCAATAAAATGACTTCTAATGACAGTCTACTATACTCATACATCAGTGAAGACACTCAGCCATCATCAGAGAATCTTCTTCTTCCATTAGATGGAAACTCATACTGAGACAGCTAGATATTATGCAGAGAGTAAGAGATTTTGGAACACTCAAACCTAAAATGGATGTCTCCATCAATTTCTTCCCTCCAGGGTTCAGGGAACCCTGTGAGAGAGGAGGAGGAAAGAATGTAACAGCCAAAAAGGATAGAGAACACCAAGAAAACTAATCCCTCTAAATCAACACGAGCAAATCTCATATGAACTCACAGAGACTGAGGAGGCATGCACATGCATTCATTGGTCTGCAACAGTTCCTCTGCATCTGTATTATGGCTTTCAGTTTAGTGTTTTTATTCCTGAGTGTGCAATGAGTGGGTCTCTGTTTCTTGCGCCTTCTCTTGGGTTTTATCCTTTTGTTTGTTTTTTCCAATTATGATGTGGTAGTTTTGTTTTATCACATTAATTATATTGTGTTATATTATTATGTTTATTATATATTATACTATAATCCCTTAGAAGCCTGTTTGTTTTCTAATAAGAGAGAGAAAAAGGGAGTGGATCTGTATGGAAGGGGAGGGAGAGGAGCAAGGAGGGAGGGGTAGAGGGGGAGGAAACTGTAATCAGGAGAAGAAATATAGTTTTAATAAAAGGAAAAAAAACTAAACAGAAAATATAAAATTAAAAGAATTTGAGAGCATGGGAGTGAGACTTCAGTCCATGTGGATTCATGGGTATGTGTTGAAAGCCTGCCTGATGATACTTTATTTATTTACTGATTTTCTTATGAAAACTCACAACACTTATACAGAATGAACCTCCATTTGAAAATACTGATGCCCCCTAAATGCACCTCATAGCTGGGGCAACCTACACAATATTTGTTCAGAGGGTGCTTTATTCCTGAGTCATTGGTTAGTGGGAGTTTGCCACCTGTTATGGAATTAGGGAGCTATTTAGTCCTCCACTGTAAAGAGACTGATGTGTCAATGTAAAGGAAGGTGAAGTCAGCTTGACAAGCATTGGATGCTGCAGAGATGCCATGATACGATCGAGAATTACAATGTGCTGAGGTTTGTAAGCTTTGACATTGTCAATGTTTGTACCAAAAGCCAGCACTAAGTTTTCAAAAGTGCATATAGAAGCTTTTTTTTTTTTTTTTTTTTTTTTGGCAAACCTCTATCCAATTCAACTTGTTTATTGAAAATTCCTGGAAGCTAAGAAGTGCCATCTGTTTTCTTATCAAATTTTACCCCCACACTCATAGAAAAATATCATTGCTTTTTTTATTCAAGAGGTTGCTTAGGAACAATGTAGTTGTATTCATGGGTCAGTTCCTACTGAGTCACTGATGATGAGCCAGATGCAAGTATAAAACTTGCCTGATTCTAGAAACTGCCTGAAAAGCAACTTTCCCTCCAGAAACATATCTCAGAGTAGAACCCCTAAAGGTAAAATTTCATATCCATACATTTAGAATGGTGTTTTTAGAATGGCTTGTCAATAGCTTTGTGACTTTTGATGAGGCATTTCCCTGTTAGTTGGAGAATTTAACAGCAGGTTTCCATTTCAGGTGACAATCACATTGTTAGTCTTACAAAAGATTGAGCTGTCTGTGCAGAAGCCTCCAGAAGAGGCCCTCCAAATATGGGCTTCTTCAGCTGAAAAGGGCCAGAACATCCTTCAGCTCACTAGGAGAGAGTCAATATTCCAATTCTATTAGCCTCCCTGCAAATGAAAAGAGATGTGAGCAAACAGGGCCGAGTATCAGAATACACATTCTTCAAAAATGGTGGAGGGGACAGAGATTGAAATAAACACAAGCAAAAACAGTGTGACAGTTATGACTATGTTTCTGAATAATAAAAAAAGTATCCATTAAAAAAGTGTACATAGTGTTACTTTTTAAAGTGTGTGATAAGAAAGAATTGACCTGATAAATTTCTCCCACATAAAATGGCCAAGAAAAGCCCTGGCAAGTTCACAAAGTAGGAAATGTCTATCTTCATGTATAATTCTAAAAATGTTATGCTGGACCTATGCTGACATAAACACCATTCTAAAGAGTTGACAGAAAATTGAAGTATCAGCAATCAGTATGATATTTAATCTATTCTGAATAATGTGATCTGCTAGGGTGCATGCTAAAATACTGAATCAGTTGCACATGTCTTGCTAACCAAGCATGTCCCTTAAAATATCAGCTCTCTACCTCCAGACTTGCTGTCTTTATCAGCTCCACCTTTGATAATGTCTGTTTTCCCATTTAAACTTATTAACTTCTGAAGTCCAAGTTGTGTATCTTCAATATGCTAGGCACTATATTCAGTGCTCTGTGGAAGTCCAGTTGCCCCAATGGCTCCAAGACAAAATTACAATAATTTTCTTTTTCAAGATAGGAAATGGCAGTCCTTTCCATAGTCATTTTTTCAGCATTTGTCTGATCATAAAATGGATGCTTTCTCCACCAAATCACAGAACATCCCTTCTGTCAAGATGCTTGGCAGCAAACAAAATATGGTTTAGTGCCCTGTCACTTTTACCATATCGTGTTCTGGAGTTTCTAGCTCAAAAGCATAACCAGCATTGGTCAGTCAATGTGGAATTGTGTTCAAGGTCAAGATAAACAAACAAACAAAACAAACAAACAAAAACCAAACTACATGTATCTAGGGACATTCTGAAGTTAGTTTGCAACTGTATTGAAACTAGATTAGAGTCTGTCAGGAATTAGACTCAAGAGTGACTAGACAAGAAAAGAATGCTTCCTACAGACTGAAGAATAGGAAGAAGTGAATGAAGCCTTGGAACTCTAATGTTAACATCTGAAAATATAACTAGTTTGTGTTTACCACCAGCATGCTTACTTTTTATCTCAGAGTTAACCTATAGAACAGGGTGTCAGCATATGATGCTGAAAATGCTAACAAAGAAGCACATAAATTTCATATTCCAATGGTATTTATGCCACACTGCTGATCACACTACTAGTAACTGATGCTAATTGCATTGTTCTGGTTTTTTTTCTTTATCTGTGCCCAGTGTGCACAGGTGGCAAAGAGGAGCCTCTTCTTCAGTCGTAGGCAGTGCTGTTTGGCATGCCAGCATTTAAGGGACCTTTTATTTTTAATGATTTAATTGTCTTAGCTGGCCAAGAAACAAAGCATGCTTTACTTTTCCAAAAGAACACTAAATAAGAGACATGGAGAGAACTACCCTGCAGCTTCTATGCCAGCTTCTATGCCTTACTAATGGATCAGCAGGGCCTCTTCTCAAAGTGAGAATACCCCTCCAGTAGTCTAGGCTGCAAGACAGGTATGAATGTCTATACCTCTGTAGTCATTATTGCCTATAATAGAAGACAGACACCAATTATAGCCACTCTTTAACAAGCAGGTACTCTGTTTTCCTTGACTGCTATGAAAAACAGCAAAATGTTACTCTTTCCTCTGGATCATGTATTGGTCCAACCAGGATCACATGAAGGACATAGGAAGAGTCCTTTGTGCTATAGTCCTCATTTCAACTTCATTTACCCCTCTACCATTTCCATATTCTTCTATTTTTATATTGAGTGATATTTGTCTGTGATGTCAAAACACCAAAATATCTTGTCAGAAAGGAACATTTCCATGACATATAAAAATCCTTGCTATAAATGACTGTCTCATATTGTTCTATAATAGATGAATTTTTCCTTTCCCTAAACTGAGAATCAATCAGTCAGGATTAGGGACAGAGATCACCACCCTAGATAATTTTCTCTAACCCCCAGAGTTGTTTCAGATGAGCAAGATGATCTCAGGGTGCCTTCCCAGTCACAGAGCAGATGAGCAGTTGGTGGCTATGGAAATTAATCAATCTGCATTCTTTGGTATCTACAGCTTCTTTAAATTTCATGACAGCAAAGGAAGCCAGGGTCCATGTACAGATTGTAGCTTAGACATTCATTTATTCATCCATTCACCTAGGAAGCAGACCTTTATCAAGTATCTACCACCTTCAAGTAAGCCAGCTGCCAGGGAAGTAAGAAAAATGACAAACACTAAGAAGTAAAACAATGATCAAACTGAAATATTAACAATTCTCATGAGAGATATCAAGAAGTGAGTTCACAGGGGACAACGTGGCTATGAAATAAATACATGGACAAGAGATACGGGGTAATCTGACTTACCTGCAGAGAACCACATGAGAGGAAGCCTCCCTACCAACCAATGCTAGGGTTGGAAAGCCCAAACTGTAGCTGATGAGTTGTTAAAATCCTAGTAACAATATATCTAGGAGCTGGCTACTCCAGGGAGCATACTACAGGAGGCCTTGCCTTTGTGACCATTGCCTCCAAGCTCTTCTAGTCCTAGCAATAAAAACTGGAACTTTAAAAGAGAGCCCTCATGTATCCAGCAAAGAAAAGGAGAAAACTATTGGGAAATATGCCAAACCATTCTATTCTGTTTACGAGTGTGTGTGTGTGTGTGTGTGTGTGTGTGTGTGTATGAGTGGAATGTATGCCATGGCATTTTTATGGAGGTCAGAGGATAACCTAGAGTGTCTGTCCTTCCTTTTCATCTTGTTTAAGGCAATCTTTTCCTTGTTTGTTGGCCCATGAGTTTATGGAAATTCTCCTGTCTCTGCTTGCCACAGCAACACTGCGATTACTGATGCACACCACCATAGCAGCTTCACACGAGTTTCACATGGGGATTTCAGCACAGTTTCTCACACTTGTGTGGCAAGCACTTCACCTACTGAAGCATCTCCCTCTTCAATTTAATCTTCCTTAAGGAAATCATTTTAGTGAATTCTAGCTTACTAGGATTTTGTCACAGCCAATGTACCTAAAGAAAAGGAAATAACCCACTCCTGCCCTTTCTTGTAGCCTCCTATATACATCCTACCCAGGAGTGAGGGGACAGACTAGGTGCAGCTCTTAGTCTAGGGAGATAGGATCACATATAGATATATTAATCACAGGGATACTCTTGTCTCAGTATTGCAAAATCTCTGTCCCACTCTTATCACTATATTACAAAAGTCTTATCTCTATTCTATTTACTCAGTACATTATAGGCACTTTTCAACATGGACAAGAGGACAATGCATACTAAAATGCAAAACAATCAGTTTGAAGATACTGAATAAACCATGATCTCAGAGGCAGAAGTAGCAGGAATGCTGAAAACATCTTATCATAAATTTTTAAAAGACAAATATGGTAAGAGCATTAAGAGAAAGTAAAAATCATGCAAGAATTAATGGAAAAATGTAACCAGAAAGATAGAAATTCTAAGAAGGAATCCAGATAAAAATGCTGAGATAGAGGAAAAAGGAAGGAGTATGCAATAGAGATGGGGAAATGACTTTGGTGAATTCACAAAAGACTGAACAAGGCAGAGGAAGGCTCTTTAAACCTGAGTATATGAGGAAGCCCTTCCACAACTGAAAACCAAAGCCAAATACAAATAAAGGATGTCCAAGAACTGCAGAGAAATTCAAAAAACAGCATACACAGTGCACACACCAAAAAAAGTAAAGAAAGGACACTACATTTAAAATAATAATAATAACAGAATTTTCTCATGTTAATGTTAAACAGCAAAACAAATCTAGGAACATGGAGAATACCATAGAAGTGAAACATGAAAAATAAGCTATGAAAACCCACACATAAGCATATCGAATTCAAGTATTTGATTTAAAGTTCTGAAAGAAACAGAAGTAGGACACATTCCTATAAAGAAACAGACATCAGGTTAGAGAGCTGGCTCAGTAGCTGGTGTGCATTCAAATTTCGAAAGTCTGACATTGTGCAGTTTATTTTAGGCATATTTAAGTACAATGCACTTTGTAAAAAAAAGTTTCCTGGTGATAACTTAATCCTGTGTACACAATAAATCTTAAGACATAACTACATAGAAACTCTTTGTAAAGTACATATGACAGTTTCCATAAAGATGGGTACTATAGATTGATTACATGTGAAATCTTAAGGGTCTTTGGGGAGGATTTGGTATGGTCTGGGTCATACAGACAGTGCAAAGTACACTAGGCTATAAACCACTTCTGCCCCTAGCCTTCTGGACAGAAAACAGGTTATGCATCGTTCCTTTGAAGAGAAAGGCCTGTATATTTAACATGCCTAGATTCCCAGATGCTTATCTGTGAGCACAAGAACCTCTGTGCCCTCTACAGAACTCATCAACCTAGATTTATATACTGCTCAAAATTTTTCTAACATCAAAGAAAAATATTTCCTTAGACAAACACTGAAGGAATTTTTGCCTGTAAAAGTGTCTTTGAGAAGTGCTAAAAACAAGTTCTTTAATGACAACAAAAATAATATAGATAAGAAACTCAGGTCTAATTTTTATTTTAAATCTTCATTAACTCAAATTAAAATGATAAAATCTTTATCTAAAGGCATTAATTTTGATACTTATACACAGAACTGCATTGAAGACTTCTTGAAACGTATGATTTGAATTTTGACTTTCAAAGGAACAAGCAGAGGAAGGATAAGGCAGATGAAAGAAAAGAGAATAGAAGTGGAGATGGAATAACGAGGATACATGAAACCATAAATCGCAGAAAGTACAGAGTACAAAACCAGGAGCCAAGAAAACAGTTACAACATGCTAGGCATTAATCCAAAAGCATCAGTAACTGCTTTACTCGTCAGTGATTTAAACCCATCCTATTAAGAAACAGTGCAAATCCTTTATAAATACTGTCCACTATAATCACAAAACCAGATAGATAACAGATAGCAAGAGTAAAAAACATGGAGAAAGTTAAACCACGCCAGTAATAGTAAAACAGAGGTAGTTATATTAATATCAAAGGGCACATGAAAATCAAAGTTATTAGGCATGAATATGATTATAAAATGATGAGCAAATGGCTTCTCTAAAAAGTCATAAGAATCATGATATGTATGCACCTTCCTGAGAGTGAAATTTTGTGAGGCCATAGTCAATAAAGTCAAAGGAGTAACAGAATCTCCTATTACTGTTGAACACCATAGCACATTTGCTTCAGAAATAGATCAACATGAATATAGCATGCTTGAACCCTATAACACCAATGATGAGCTGGGTATAACTGATATGATAAAGCTTCTTTTTTCAACTGTGAAGAATACATGTTCTTTGCAATCCGGGATGTTGTTTTTGAGGGCTTCTTGCCCTTACTGTCTCTGGCAAGTTCATCTTTTCTGCTGTTGTTCGTGTTAAATCTCTCTTTAGACTCCAACTTAGACTGAAGAGCAGACAGGGACCGCTAAGATATCTAGCCTTGTGCACTGAACAACTGGCGACCTTTCCATGGTGGGACAGTCATTATTAGATGACCCAGGCCACATCCTGTAACCATTCTATCAGTGTTCTGCCTCTAGAGCAGCAGTTCTCAACCTGTGGGTCTTGACCCCTTTGGAGGTTGAATGACTTTTCACAGGGGTCACCTAAGAATTTTCATTGGAAAATGCATATGTTTACATTATGATTCATAAAAGTAGCAACATTACAGTTATGAAGTAGCAATGAAAATAATGTTCTGGTTGGGGGTCACCACAATATGAGGAACTGAACTAAAAGGCGGCAGCTTTAGGAAGGTTGAGAACCACTGCTCTAGAGAATCCTGACTAACCCAAGTCCTTTTACTATTTTGTTCTCCTGGGGGAACTTAGGGCAACTGAGGCAGTCTGAAGCACTTTCTTCCGGACTAGAGTTAACCATTGAAACTTAAATCTACTTACTTTGTTAAAGAGCTTACTTGTGACTAAAACTGAAAGGGAGGTAGACTTACTGTTGAGAATATGACATTCCATTATTTCTTTTCATGCTTCTATTTTGTGGCTATGGAAGCAAACTCAGGTGGGCCTCTGAATCCACCAGAATCCTATGCCACAGGGGTTTAACTATATCAGAACATCACCTGGTCCTTTCCTTTTGGAATATGGGGGTGGAGGCGGAGCAACAGGTGAATGAAGTATACATGAGTGCTGGTTACTGAAGGCATGAGGAGAAATGTAGACTTTAAACTGACAATGATTTAAGGTCTTTATAACTAAGGCGAACTGTGGAGATGACAGTAAACACAAAAGTGCTTACCGTAGTCCTTATTGTAACTGATACCACCGCACAAGTGTGCACACAAACAATCACACATCCAAGGAAGGGTTGAAGGTTTTGATGTGACATTGATAATTTTACAGATTTCAAGGTTCCAGAATTGTTGCTAAGCTGTCATATCTGTTCCTTGTTTGCTGTTTCTTTCTCTTTTGTGTGACAACTGTTTTTGCTGAAGGTCTATGATTTAAAAATAAATAAAATGAAGTAAAAAGTGTTTGCTGACTGGGATCTTTCACACATCAACAAATACACATGGGGCAACAGAAGCTCTATTATATAGCAAAAGTCTGAGGTACATGAAAGCCAACTACTTCATGTGGCTCCAATGTTCATACTAGGCGTTGATTAAAGTGGGTTTCTTGACATTGCTAGGAATTCAGACCACTGAGCCAGAGACTAGAGGAGAAGGATATGGCAGAGGTTTCCATCAATTTCTAAATTAAAGTTAAGAGGACATACTCAGATAAAGTGTACCAACTTCATCTAGTACTTCTTGGTCAAGCAGAGTTATAACCCAGAAATAATAAAAGAGACAACCAAATGAGGAACTCTGAAAGGCAGCAAGAAAAGCAAAGCTATTGTAGGTTCTAGAACATTAGGAAAAATACAGCAACACATCTCTAAGAACTTGCTTCCAACAGAAGAAAACATCAGTTCTCAGCACAGCAACTGAAGAAAGATGAGTTAGGCTCCTAACTCTGCTGGATCCAGGGAAAGGCCTCTGACATAGAGAAATCTGACACCATTAAGCAAGATGCCTCCCCTAAGTAACCAGCTAACAGGCTGTCCGTCCATGCCAGGCCTATGTCTTCCTCCTACCACCGATAAATACCCAAGAGGTAGGTTAAACAAGTGGTAACTAGACACACACACACACACACACACACACACACACACACACACACACACAGAATGATTTTATCCAGACAGCCTCTTTGTCAGTGTGAGGCCCTACAGCCCTGCCTGCTCGGTCAGTTTCCCCGACACTCCTTGCTGCAGAGTTCCCAATGGCTTTAGCACATTTGCTAAATCTGTGTTCAAAAGATTTTCTTGGAGCTATTTCTCGGTTCCCTATTGCCAACACTGATCTAGTGAACACAATCACCAACAAGGGGAGCACTGCCCCTTTATTCTTCCTTGTAAAGATTCTTTTATGTATTCTAGAGACTGTGATTTTGCATATAAATTGTACATTTGTCTACATCTAGCAAAAGGTTTATCGTACCTCACATATTTTATAGACCACATATGACCAATTATATTGAACATATTTGTGTGCTTTTTGCAATCTGTGTCTGACCAAATGAAACAACTAATATGATCTGATTTAAAAAAAAAAAAAACAGGCAAAGGATGATACTGATAACTAACCAAAGATACATAGATGGCAAGTAAGCCTATTTAAAGAATGTTCATTTGGGGAGGAGGATATGAACTTAAAATTGGGTGGGTAGGGAGCTGGGGAGGATCTGGGAAGAATTAGGGAAGGGGAAAATCATGATCAAAATATAGTGTATGAAAAAGTTTAAAATAATAAAAATTCAGTATCACAAATCATTAGTGTATTATAAATTAAAATGTACTTTTAATACATAACAAAAGCTGAAATCAGGTATGTGGAGGAAGTGTGGTACTGGAAATGATATGGCAAACAGCTGCTCTCATTCTTGCTGGTTTGACTGTAGCAATTATTCAGAAATTATTCAGTTTTTTTTTTTCAAAAAGCTATTCAAGTATTACCACATAATTAAAAAAAAAAAATCACTTCCCTTAGTAAATTAGTTAAGTGGGCTGAAAACTTGCCCGTATACAGAAACTTGTGCAGATCACTTAACATACCAAGCTTCATTGAAAATTGTGTAAACATAGAAGAAACAACAATGTTCCTGAGGGAGGGAGGGATACAAAAGTTATGGAATGTTCACAGAATGATTTACTATCCAATGTCAAAAACAAAAGGGTTTGGAGACCAGGAAAATATATAGGGAGATTTCAATACATATTCTTTTTTTTTTTTGGTTTTTCGAGACAGGATTTCTCTGTGTAGCTTTGCACCTTTCTGGAGCTCACTTGGTAGCCCAGGTTGGCCTCGAACTCACAGAGATCCGCCTGGCTCTGCCTCCCGAGTGCTGGGATTAAAGGCGTGTGCCACCAACGCCCGGCTTCAATACATATTCTTATATGAAAGACAGATCTGAAAAGGGTGCATCCATGTCATATAATTCCAACTTTGGAAAACAAGACCATGGACAGGGCAAAAATATCAGGGGTTTCCAGGTTTGAGATAAAGAAATGCTGAATAGTCCAAGCATTAGATTTTTCAGGATGGTGTAAAACTAAACCTGACCTGAGCTGAGGACCATTATACATTCTAACCCATATAATATGTTGTGCCAAGAATAATCCCAAAGGTGAATAATGAATTTTGGTTGTAATGGTGCATAAAGCATATTCATTGGCTTTAGCAATTGTGCTGCTACAGTACAAATGTCCACAGTATGGGAGGCTGCAGGGCATGTAAGAACAGCTGTACTGGAACGCTGATATTCTCCTCTGTCTTGTTAAGGAGAAGTAAGGTTTGTTAATTTGGTAAAAACTAACAGAAAAAAAACAACAAACAATTCCAAATATAGGAAAATGATTTAAAGAAACAGCATTACCCACAATGATATATATATATATATATATATATATATATATATATATATATGTGTGTGTGTGTGTGTGTGTGTGTGTATGTATATATGTATATGTATGTATGTATGTGTATATATATATGCAAAAACTGAAAACAAAACAAAAAGAAAAACACATAGAAACAGGCTAAAAATCGTCAGCTGCTGGCATAATTACTAATAAAATCTACATAAGTTGCTAATGAACCTAACAGAATGGCTGAAATAGAAAAGAAGAGGCACCAAATTCAGGTAAAGATACTGAGGAACTAGTAAATGACTTAATGCTGTTTGAAATTATAATGATAAGATACAGTGAAACTATTTGTTATATTCCTGTAAAACTAAATATTCAATGATCATAATATCCAATGATTGTTTACTTTTGCATTTGTTACAAAAAATTCCTGTAAATTTCATGCACAAAAATGTACACATTGTTGTTCAGGGACCAATTTTTTTAATGTTTAAAAGTAATAACTCAGTTTTTAGTAAGATAGTGATTTGATAAAATTATGATGTGCTCACAGCATGCATGGATTAGTAATCAAAAATATTATTGAAACAATGTATTGATGCATACAGGAGGATAGACAGATCTCCAAGAACTATGTTGAAAAAAAAAGTCGAAGTTTAAAAGGTTATATACCAGTTTGATCAAAACCTTATTTGCATGTATGAATAAAACATAAAAAACTATTTTAAAGGTTACATGTAACACAATTTGATTTAAATAACATTCTTATGATTAAAAACTTTAAAATATGATGGTCATCTTATTGGTTGCTGTTGCTTAAAAATGGGAGTGCTGACACAAGGTGTCTGGAAAATTGTTAATGTTCATATAAAAAAATTGTGTTGATCCAACTGTTCCATTGCTTGACTGTGGTGATGGACACAGGAATGTGCATAGGAGGCAACTTGTGGGCCAAAACCACACAGAGATACAAGAAAGCTGGAGAAATTCTGACTAGTGTTGGTGAAGTCTAACAATGACAACACAGGTCGGGGTAACAAATAATCCTTCCATGGATCACCTTTCAATAGAACTGAGTCAACTTTGCATTACACTCCTTCATATAATTTTTACAAATGCTTGTTTGTTTATTAATGTCCAATTAAAAGTAATTTGGCTATTGAGATTAGAAATTGGAAATGTACTGAGCATAAGGCCAGGATTCTGAAGGCCTCTCTATGCTTGGCTCTGCTCTATATATCATTTCCGAGGCGTGTAGATGCTCTAAGATGCATCTCCTCATAAATGCTATCATCACTCATCCTGTTATAAGCCAGACACTGCAATATTTTCCCGAATATTGCTCTCTTCCCTTCTTTCACAATCACACATGTGAACACAATATTTCTAATGCAACTGTGTAAATAAAAGATGTGAATAACAAAGAGTAGAACTCCATATGAACTGAAAAAAGAAAAACAACATAAATAAAAGTAAAACACAAGAAGGAATATAAAATAGAGGAAATATGTGTGCACAGTTATGTAAGCAGTCAATGGGAAAATTCTGAGAATTAATGATGTAGCTAGAAAGTTTGTGCTCAGACATGTAGAGCTATGTGGAGTGGTAAAAGCATGAAACAATACACTCGATTCACTGAGGCATGGGAATTTGATTGTAACCTCCACATAAAGCATGATACTGAAGCATATATGTTTATATTTTTGCTATACAAATCATGATGTCTTGCCTTTAGAGTGGTATAGCAAGAAAAGTTGATTATTAATAACCTCAATGCTTAGTGAAGCAATAAAATTCCCTTGAGAAATGACAACCAAGATTTGGAGATCAAAATATCTGGAAATCAATATTCATTAATTTATGACCTAGGAAGTCAAAATTTGTTTGCAGAGGTCCTACAAGTCAAGACTATAGACAACTGACAGAAGCAAACAGAAAACTGAAGAAATGTAACTTCAAATAGGTCTGAGATAATTAAGACTGAATATGAAAGGAAATGTATAACTAGGAAAAGCAATTAATGGAAATCCACACTCCCAGAAAATAAGGGAAGAAAGGAAAAATAGAAGAAAATGAGGGAACAATTAGTAACTGAAATTATCAGACACACTGATGATTAATATGTTTCAGAAAGGAAAAGCAAATACATACATGAATTCACCATCTTTGAAGAAAACAGAATATCAGGAGATGATAATATTTAATAATTGTAGATAAAACATCAACAAGGAGAACAAAAATCACATTAGAAAAAGCTGAAGGAGGATCTCTATATAGTATAAAAGGAAGAGAGAACCCATCACCTAAACTTGGACTAAAAAGACAAAAAAAAATAAAAAGCAAGAAGAATAGAGATTATATTTTAAATGACTAAAACTAGAACAAACGTTCTAGCATTTATCCAATAAATGCTACAGAAAAGAAAATAGCATAAAAAAGGTAAGAGCTGAAATATGCTGGTTGAAAAATTTCCAGAATTCTTGCAGTAGCATTTCAATGTCCATATAATGAATGATAAAAATTTCTGAAAATTTCTTTACCTTAGTGAAAAACAGAGAAAAATTCTTAAAAACATTCAGAGAGAACCAATAAAAGCTCCTGGTTTCAGCAATTTCAGTCTGGGGATGGCTCTGCTGCTCTGGGTGATAAGAATATGATAAAGGAGGCAGAGCAGGAGATAGAAAGGATCAAGATAAGATGCAGTCCCCAAGGAAATGCTCTAAGTAACTTGCTTCCACCAACTAAGCCCTACCGCTGAGCATGCTGTCGCTTTTCATGAACACATCACATTAGTTAGATACTCATCAATGGGTCATCCATTGATTAGCACTAAGCCCTCATAATCCAATCACACCTCAAAGACTAGAAACACCAGCTATAGACCAAAATTTTAACTGGATGATCTTAGAAGGTAACTAGAATCTACTATATGTTTTGCTGGTGTATTATTGAAAAAAAGAAAGAAAAAAAAAAGGCAGATTAGAATCCTAACTGCCAGCACATACAACATGACCACATTTGGAAATAAACTTCTTGCAAACGTAATTGTTTAAATAGCAATGATTTCCCACAGGAACAGGGCAGGTTCTTAACTCAGTATTGCTGAAGTTAGAAGGAAGAAACGGGACATATTGAGGAAAGGTAGCTACACAAGAGCACAGAGACACATAAAGAGGAAATTACATTAGACAATGGAGATAGATTAAATTTCTAGCTTCAGGGATATAATGTCATAGATAGCTATCAACCCATCAGAAGTCAGAAAGGAGAATAGATGGATTCTCTCACTTGTTTTTTATGTGATTCATTCTTTTTTTTTTATTTTGCAATACCATTCAGTTCTACATATCAGCCAGGGATTATCTTGTTCTCCCCCCTCCCCTTCCCCCTAGCCCACCCCCATTCCCACCTCCTCCAGGGCAAAGCCTCCCCCGAGGACTGAGATAAACCTGGTAGACTCAGTCCAGGCAGGTCCAGTTCCCTCCTCCCAGACTGAGCCAAGCTTCCCTGCATAAGCCCCAGGTTTCAAACAGCCAACTCATGCAATGAGCACAGGACCTGGTACCACTGCCTAGATGCCTCCCAAACAGAACAAGCCAATCAACTGTCTCACCTATTCAGAGGGCATGATCCAGTTGGGGGCCCCTCAGCCTTTGGTTCATAGTTCATGTATTTCCATTCGTTTGGCTATTTGTCCCTGTGCTTTATCCAACCTTGGTTTCAACAATTCTTACTCATATAGACCCTCCTCTTTCTTGCTAATTAGACTCCTGGGTGTCTAGCCTTGGATCTCTGCATCCAGATCCCTCAGTCATTGGATGGGGTTTCGGGCATGACTATTAGGGTGTTTGGCCATCCCATCACCAGAGCAGGTCAGTTCTGGCAGGCTACCTGGAAAACAGGACCCCAAGAAAGACACGGGGATCACCCAATGATGGAGAAATGGATGAGATCTACATGAACAACCTGGACATGAGTGGGAGTAATGAAGGGCAAGGGTCAAGGGAAAGAGAGCCTGTGGGGTTGGGAGATCCCAGCTGGATCAAGAACAGAGAGGGAGAACAAGGAATAGGAGACCATGGTAAATGAAGACCACATGAGAAAAGGAAGAAGCAAAGTGCTAGATAGGCCCACAGAAATCCACAAAGATACCCCCACAATAGACTGCTGGCAATGGTCGGGATTCTCTCACTTGTTAAGATAATGTGGCCCTATAACACTTGAACTTTTGGCTCCTAGCTCCAGAACTGTAAGAAAATAAATTCTTTAACTTTTTATTGTTAAATAGTTTCATGAATAATTTTTATTGGAAATAATTTTATACAACATGTTTTAAACATGTTCCTCCCCCATTTCCTCCCACATCTTCCTCACCACCTTACCCCACCCAACTTGATGTTCTCTTTCTCTCTCTCTTAAAAAAAGAAAAGAAAAGAATTGATAGAAACAGAAACAAGAAATGCAAAACTCTCACAACACACTCTCTCTCACACACACACACACAAAATCAAAACAAACAAAAGACCAATAATATAAAAATTACAAAATAAAGCAAAAAGTACACAAACACAACACTAAATTCATTTTCGGTTGGTCAACTACTCCTGGACAGGGAACCAGCCCTCAAATGTTGTTGATACACTCAATGCTACTCTATTGGGAAAAAAAAGGTTTTTTCTGTGCCAGAAGGTATCAATTGCAGATAGTTTCTTTGTTGGGTGTGGATCACCATTTTCACAGCCCACTTTTCATGGTAGAAAACCATCCTGTGCATCTTGCCATAGTCTATGAGTTCACATATGCGTCAGTCCAGTTGTATCTTGAAGACACTTTCCCCACCCCTCGGAGCAATCTATTACCTCCATCTCTTAAAATATTTCTACCTCCTTTTGTAGTTTCCTGAGCTTTGAGAGGAGGAGTTTGATCTATTATAAGATGTGGGTTGGGCGAGGCACTGATCCATGGGTACAGGAGTATTTCACTAGGAGTCATTATATTGCTGTGTTCCTTTAGCAGAATAATAGTGGTAGGTTTTCTCCTAAGCTCATTTGTTGGCCATATAAACATAGTTAGGGTTGGTTTCTCATGGAGTGGGTCTTAAGTCCTATCTGAAAGTAGTTGGTTACTCCCATAGCATTGGCACACTATTGCCAGTACATCTTGTAGCTAGGTCACTGTTTAGGATTGCAGGATTTATACATGAGTGATACTTACAATAATCTTTCTCTTGTGGTGGTATATAGAGTACCTTCCAGCACCATGAACACTAGTCAGTAGGTATGAAGCTTCTAGCTAGGCATCTACACATTGTCTTTGTGTTAATTTGCATAAGTAAGTGTTTTTTCAGCAATAGGATTTTACTACCAGTTTGTGGAGAACAACCAATAGCCTTGATAAAGCCTATCATGATTGGGAGTCCCATAGGACTTGTTTGGCCAATAACTTAACATGATATAATCCATTCCTGTCACTAGAGAATTTCTTTGGTAGCATAAGAAATTTATTTGGGGCACTGTCTCCCTTATTATTTGGTGACTACATTTAGATTACTTTTATATATGTGCATATACTGATAAGCTTCTACAGTACTAGATTTTCATAATTTTTAATGGCCTTGAGTGGTAGTTGTCCTCCCCTATATTCCCTCCTTTATCCTCCTCTCTATTAAATCCTCCTATTCTTGCTTCCTATTTTTCTTTCCACATCTTTATATCCTATTTTCCTTTCTATGGGAGATCCTTTCCTCCCCTGCGGTCCCTTCCTAGTTATTTGGATAGCAGCACACATTTTGAAAGCTTGAAGGCTAGCATCCACATATAAGAGAAAACATGCAATATTTGTCTTTTGAGGTGTAGGTTGCCTCATCAGGAAGATTTTTTTCCTAGCTCTACTCATTTACATGTGAATTTCATTTTTTCTTAATATTTGAACAATATTCCATGGTTTAAATGTACTGCCTTTTCATTATCTATATTTAAATTGGTGGATAATTGACTGTTTTCCATTTCTGGCTATTATGTAGAGCAGCAATGAACATTGATAAGAAAGTTCTATGAAGTAGGGTATAGACTCCTTTGAGTATAGCTGGGTATTGAAGTAGATAGATTTCTGGCTTCCAGACGAACCTCCACACAGATTTCCCTATTGGTTGTACTACTTTACACACCTGCAAGTCAGTGGATGAATGTTCCCCTTCCCCATATCCACTATGTGCTATCATGTATTTTATTGATATGGGCCATTCTGACTAAGGTAAGGCGAAATTCAGTCTTTTCCTCGGTGTGTAGTTTTTGTTTCTTTGTCAAAAAATCAGGTATGTGGATTTAAGTCCAGGTCTTCAATTTGATTCCATTGATCAACATGTCTATGTTTATGGCAACACCATGCTTTTCTTTGTACTAGAGCTCTGTAATATAGCTTGAAATATGGAATGGTGATATCTCTAGAAATTCTTTTATTACTCAGAATGTTTTTGTTTCTCCTGAGTCTTTTCAATTTCCATATGAAGTTGAATATTATTTTGTCACAATATGTGAGGAATTGTGTTGAAATTTTGATAGGGATTGCTTTGAATTTGTAGATCGCTTTTGGTAGGATAGCCATTTTCACAGTATTAATCTCACTGATCTATGAGCATGAGGGATCCTACCGTCATTTGATGTCTTTTTAAATGTTCTTCTTCAGTGTCTTAATTTTTTCATCCAAGTCTTTCACTTGCTTGCTTAGAGTTATCTCATGATGTTTTAGGCTATTGTGAAAGGCACTGCTTCCCCAATTTCTTTCTCAGTATGTTTGTCATTTGTATATTGGAGGGCTTCTGACTTTTGTGAATTAATTTTTTTTATTCAGATACTTTGCTCAAACTGTTTATCAGCTATAGGAATTTCCCAATGGCATTGTGATAGTCCCTTGTGTATACTATTTGTATCATCTGCAAAGGAAGATACTTTGTCTTCCTCCTTTCCTATCTGTATCTCTCTGGTTTTCTTCAATTGTCTTATTATTCCAGCTAAGACTTCAAGTAATATATTGAGTAAGTATGGAGAGTGAGGAAATCGCTGTGTTGTTCCTGATATCAGTGGAGATATTCTAAGTTTCTCTCTGTTTAGCTGATGTTGACTGTAGTCTTGTTAAAAATTGGTTTAATATGTTGAGGTATATCCCTGTTCTCACCAGGACTCTTATGAATGGATGTGGACTTTGTGAAATGACTTTTCTGCATGAAATGAGATGACCATGTGTTTTTATTCTCCTATCATTTTGCTTATGTGGTAGATTATGCTTCTTGATTTATAGACATTGAACCATCTGTGAATCTTTGGGATAAAATGAACTTGATCATGGTTGATGATCTTTTTGATGTGTTATTGGATTCAGTTTGCAAGTATTTTATTACAAAGTTTTGCATTTATAATCATGAGGGATGTTGATCTATAATTTTCTTTCTTTTTTATAGATTCTTTTATTTATTTTATTTTATTTATTTATTCTTTTTTTTTTTTTTACATCCAGACCAAAGGTCCTCCTCCAACCCCTCCTCCCAGTCCTTCCCTCCAATTCCCCTCCTCCACCCATTCCTATTCGGAAAACAGCAGGCCTCCTACCAATATCAACCAATGGCATATTTGCAGTAAGACTAGGTACCTTCTCTCCTATTAAGGCTGGCCTAGGCAACCTGGTAGGAGGAAAGGGTCCTAAAAGCAGGCAACAGATTCAGAGACAACCCCTGCTCCCACTGTTAGGATCAAGCTACACAACTGTAACATATGTGCAGAGGGTTTGATTATTTCTTTTTACCTACTTTGAGTATTATTTCTTTTTGTTCTAGAGCTTTCAGGTGTATCACTATGCTATCAAAATGAACCCTCACTAGTTTTTTGATGTAGGCACTCAGTGTTAAAAAAAATTCCCTTCTTTGAACTTCTTTCATTGTATCCTCTGGGCTTCTCCTTTTGCTGGTTTTTTTTTTTTTTTTTTTTTTTTTTAATTTTCATTCAACTTTATAATGTATCCATTACAGAGCAGAAACCAGATTTCCTGAAGCTAGAGAAGCTGTGGTTCATCCTACTGAGTTATTCTTCTCATCAGGAGGGACTTTTTAACTCTAGGAGAATGTCTTATTGGAGATTTCTGAAGTAGATCATTCAACCTTTAGTACAGACATACATGAGAAAAGCTATTTTCATATCTAGTTGATGGATGAGAAATAGGTCACACAGGTGTGAATTTAGGAGTCAAGGGCCAATTACTCCCTTGACTGTCTCCAAAATGGGTATTTCCATGGACTAGTATGCACTACTTCTTACAAAGGATAGTTTTATCTGTGCTGTTACTGATTTATGAGTAAGTTACTACTGCACACACACACACACACACACACACACACACACACACACACTTCCACACTACTCAATATTTTATCTCCCACATTTACAGATAAAATCCACTTAATATAGCAGCTTGGTGTACAACACGTATTCATAATGAACGCCATCAGCAGTGCTCTAAATTTTATTTTATATTTGGAAGAGTTTTTTTTTCCTTGTCATTTAATCAAAAGTTCATAAAAAAGCCATATACTTAACAGATTAATCTGGATTTTTTTGTCATATGTGGATGAAGCTAAAGTGATTACAATGTCCCAATTGTGGCACAATTTGTCTGCAGCAGCCAACTCTCCTGTGTTTCATTAATGTCTTCCTTCCTAACCTTTCATTTTATACAAAATTGGAGTCATTAGCATGTTTGTGCACAGAATTCTATTTTATTCGTTATTGTTGTCTTTCTGAAAAGAGTCAAAGAAGAAAGGGGAAAAGACCTTAAAAGACTTATTTTATCATTCTGCTTGATGGACAGTCCTGCAGATAATTTAATGGAGTTGGCTTCTCAAACATTCTGATATTCTATTTCTGAAACACTAGTGAATATTAATAAGGCTTCGAATGATTTGTCAGAAAAAATTAAGAAAAAAAGGGCAACAGATTGCTGCATTGTGAACCTGCAGGTTAAAATGAAATTATTTTCATTTCATACTCAAGTAAAAAAATGGGCTGAAGTACTGTCTCCATATTAGGTTTTCATTTTAATGATGAACATGAAAGTTTAAAATAAAATATAAAATTGTCATCCCAGAAAACATATATGTGAATAACATTACACAAACTGAGTAGTGTTGCTGGAGGGCTTCTCTCCAGGTTCCCCAAGCCCTGCAGTCCCACAATCCACTTATAAAATAATCACTCAGACGCTTATATCACTTATAAACTGTATGGCCATGACAGGCTTCTTGCTAACTGTTCTTTTATCTTAAATTAACCCATTTTTATAAATCTATACCTTGCCACGTGGCTGGTGGCTTACCAGAGTCTTTACATGCTGCTTGTCCTGGCGGTGGCTGCAGTCTCTCCCTCCTCAGCCTTCTGCTTCCCAGAATTCTCTTTTCTCCTTGTCCCACCTACTTCCTGCCTGGCAACCTACTTCCTGCCTGGTCACTGGCCATCAGTGTTTTATTTATATAGAGCAATATCCACAGCAGAGTAGGTTTTATTTAGGCATGGATATGTAAATACATATACACATATATGCATATAATAATAATTAATGAAAATATGGCTGTGGTGGTTTAGGAAGAAATGGTCCCAAAAGGGAGTGGCACTATTAGGAGGTATGGCTTTGCTGCAGTATGTATGGTCTTGTTGGAGGAAGTGTGTTACTCTGGGGGCAAGCTTTGAGGTCTCATCTATGCTCAAGTCACATGCAGTCTCTCAGACTACTTCCTTTTTGCCTGCAGGTCAAGATGTAAGAATCACAGCTCCTTCCCCAGCACCAAGTCTGCCTGCACACCATACTCCCAGCTGCCATGCTCTCTGCCATGATAATAATGGACTAAACCTCTGAAACTATAAGCTACCACCTAAAGTAAATGTTTTCCTTTATAAGATCTGCCATGGTCATGGTGTCTCTTCACAGCAATAGAAACCCTAAGACAACAGCTATGGATTTGAAAGAGAAAAGGGATATTTCTGAAAATGACATGAAGAAGAGTTGAAATAACTGCTTTCTAGTCACAGAGCCCAGTGGTCATCTCCTAACTTCATTATAATCAAATTTTCATTGTTTTTGGTTGAGTTCACCTATAAAATACTTTTTAACCATTGAACATATTTGAAATAGTCTCATTTTACTGTTCCTAAATTCTTTCTTAGATCCTCTGATTAGAATCTAGGGTTCCTGTTGAATTGGCTGTAATATCTAACAATGTAATAAAATAAAAGCTCCCAATATATACTAGCATTGATTGTACTTCAGTGTCAAGTGAAGAGAAAATTCAGACACTTTTTCATGAAATTCCCATCTGTGAAACTCCCTCTGCTCTCAGTAGACAACCTGGTAACTCAATGAAGAAGATGAATGTATTTATCTGCAATACTTCTAGCAAAAGTATTGAATGTTTATACAATGATTTTGGAACTAATAGAACCAAATATATCCCACTTAAAGATATCTTGAAAGCTTAACAGATATGTGCAGAACTAATTTGTTGTGACTGAAAAATATGCAACCAAATGTCTCTTTCTGGGCACCAGTGGCTATCAAGAATTTATGCTCTCTAATTGCTTCATTTAGTTATTCACTCAGTAATTAAGCAGTTCCTGTTTGTGAGTACTTCCTTATGCTGGGTACTGGGAATAAGAAGATAGAATAAAGTCAACAATTCATAATTCATTGATTTAAGATAAATATTTTCAAGTAATTCTTTTCCAACATCAGATATGGGTTGAGCTTGTGGATCAGCTCTAAACTCAAGTCAGAGAGTGATTGGCTATGCCAAAGTAGCATTATTACATCAATGAGCAGGTCTTATTACAATAGTCATTATTGTAGCTCCCTGGATTTACAGGTGGATAAGATTAGTGATTCTTTTTTTCCTCTAATGATGTACATAGTTTCTTTCACTTTTATGAAAGCTAGCTAATAGAGATAAGGTTTCCAGGTGAATGCCAGCTTGATTATTTTCCTATGATCCAAGTATGTGGTGTCTTCAACAATAGGGTCTTATTGTCAAGTTATAGAGAGTACCTAGGTACCTAGGAGCATTGTCAAATAGCCTCCAGTGTTTGAGGGTCTATGGTATCTCACTGGCCAACAGCTCCAAAAGTGGGAGCTCATTGCCACCACTGGATTTTTGTCTATTAGCCTGTGGTGTTTAGTAGGAGCATTGTAACTCTGTTATAGAGTAACCTGTGACTAGACAAGTCATGGTTTCTAAGAAAGAACTTATTATTATTACCCTGCTAGATGGAAATAGTATTAACCTAATTCTTAATGACATCACTATACTCACAAATCAGTGAATGCCTCAGCCCTCATCAGAGCTGCTTCTTTTTTGCAGGGGGTAGTAATTAACACAGACCCACAAATGGTCAATGGGAAAAGAAAAGACTATGATATGATCGACACTAAACAAAACAACTCTGTCTATCACATGTGATTTTATCAAGGCTCTGGGACCATTGTAGGAAGAGGGGGCAATTAATTGACTGCAAGGAAACAGAGTTTAGCTAATACAGCAGAGAAACTCTACATATAAATTCACACTGGTTGAGTGAGGATGCACAATCTGCATGCAAGCCCAAACCAGACAAAATTACAGTATGGAGAGGGGACATGGGCATGTAGTCCCACCCCCAATCACTATTCAAGGACCTATGGTAACATATAGCTGCTAGAAGACAGAGAATCAGCTGGTTTCTCTAAGAGTAGGCCTGTAGGAAGATAACCATGCTCCAGTGGAAGGTCACATGTACAAGAATACTTGGGCAGCACACATTAGACTTGATTTTCTTCTTTTTAAGGACAGAAGTTCGAGTGGGTGGGAAGAGGAAGTGGATCTGGGTGGACTGAGGGAAGGGGTGACTATGATCAAAATGCACTGTATGAAATTCTCAAAGAACTAATAAAAGATGAGTGATAAAATGATTTTAAACAATTAACATTTCTCAAGATAATGACCATTGTAGTTTCATCTCAATTTTCTGCTGGTTTTTAATCACAGAATAAACAATATTAACATTATAGAACCTGTACTCAAAACTTTTCTCTATTTTCCCATCACACTTCACATATAAGTACAAATCATTATTCTTTACAACTATTAGTTTCTTATTTGCAAAATAGAAAAGGCTACTTCATTGAAAGTTTCTATTTCTTTTTGTTTTTCTGTGATTTTTATTATTCTCTCATATACCATATTCTGTCTACAGTTTCCCCTCCGTCTACTCCTCTCAGTCCCTCCTCCTAATTCCCTGCTCCCCAGATCAACTCCTCCTCTGTTTCCCTTCAAATAAAGAAAAGATAGGGAGGGATGGAGAGAGAGAGAGAGAGAGAGAGAGAGAGAGAGAGAGAGAGAGAGAGAGAGAGAGAGAGAGAGAGAGAATTTTTCCCTGAACATGGCCTAATAAGAACAAGATCTCCTCATATCATAGCTGGATGAGGCAACCCAGTAGGAGGAAAAAGTCCTCAAGAACAGGCAAAAGAGTCAGAGATACCCACCCCCACTCCCATTGTTGACAATCTCTAGAGAACACCAAGGTACAGAACCACAAAATATATGCAGAGGAACTAATTAAGACCCACACAGGGTTCTTGATTGTTGGTTCAGTCTCTGTGAGCCCTGCTTAATTGATTCAGTGGCCGATATTCTCATGGTGTTCTTGACCTCTCTGGTTCATAACTCTTCCTTTCCCTCTTCCACAGGATTCTACTAGCTTAGCTTAGTGTTTGGCTGGGGATGATACCCCTCTAGTGACAATTGGACTAGGTACTGATCTATAAGTATAGCAGAATATCATTAGGAATCATTTTGTCTACTTTCTTTGCCAGTTGTGTTTGGTTCTATCCTGGGTCTCTGGGCTGTCATGCTTCTAGTTCCTGGATGTCAAGGTAGTGTCAGGTATGGGCTTCCTGTTGTGGTATGGGCCACAAGTTGGAATAGTCATGGGTTGACTACTCCCACAAATTTGGTGCTATCATTTCCCCAGCATGATTTGCAGGCAGGACAGATTGTAGGATGAAGGTATTGTGGCTGGGATTCTATCCCAATCTCACTGCCAGGAGCCTTGCCTGATTATTGAAGATGGTCAGTTCCCCATTACTAGGAGACTTCATTAGGGTCACTCTTACAGATGCTAGGGAGTTTCTATTGCACTGCATTTCCACATTTCCTTCCTGCAGATACCCCCCATTCCAGTCATCCTTCTCCGTTCTCTCTCCCTCCATCTCTCCCATACTCATCTGATCCTTCTGCTTTCATCTCCACCTGCTTCCAGTTCACCCATAATATCTATTCTGGTCCCCTTTCGAGGGAGATTCATGCATGCTCCCTTGATCAGTCCTTGTTACTTAACCTCTCTGGGTCTATTGATTATAGTGTAATTGTATAATTGTCCATTAATTAATAGCCAATGTCCACTTATGAGTGAGTATATACCATTTTTGTCTTTCTGGGTCTGGGTTACGTCATTCAGTGTGATCTTTTCCAGTTCCATCAATTTGTCTGCAAATTTCCTGATATCATTGTTTTTAACAGCTTAGTAATACTCCATTGTGTAAATGTGCCGCATTTTCTTTATTCTTCAGTTGAGGACATCTAGGTTATCTCTAATTTCTGGCTATTACAAATAATGTTGCTATGAACATAGTTGAGCAAGTGTCCTTGTGGTATGATGGAACATCCTTTGGTTTCAGGCCCAAGAGTGGTATAACTGAGTCTTGAGGTAGATTGAGTTCCAATTTTCTGAAGAACCTCTACATTGAACTTCTTGGCACAGAAGAAAACTTCTTGAACAGAACACCAATAGTGTAGGTGCTAAGAACAATAATCAATAAATGGGACCTCGTGAAACTGAGAAGCTTCTGTAAGGCAAAGGACACTATCAATAGGATAAAATGGTGCCTACAGAATGGGAAAAGATCTTCACCAATTCTGCATCTGACAGAAAGATAATTTCTATAATATATAAAGAACTCAGGAAACTACACATCACCAAGCCAAATAATCCACTTAAAATGGGGTACACATCAAAATAGAGAATTCTCAATAGAGTAATCTCAAATGTCTGAGAAACACTTAAATGTTCAACATCCTTAGCCATCAGGGAAATGCACATTAAAACTACTTTGAGATTCTATCTTACACCTGTCAGAATGGCTAAGATCACAAACACAAGTGACAGGTCATACAGTTGAGGATATGGAGCAAGGGAAACACTCCACCACTGCTGGTGGGAGTGCAAACTTGTATAGCTACTATGTAGTTTCTATTTCCTTTGCAAAAATTATATGAAATACAAGCAAAGAGCTGTGAAAATTTAGAGTACAATGTGTGCTGAATATGTGTCAGGTTTTTTTTTTGATATTTATTATAATGGTCACTAATTATATGGTGCTTAGTTTTCTTATTACAATTTGTCTGGACTTAGACATGCCCAAAGAACTGATACAATACTGAATGTGGCTGAGGATGATCTTTATAAGAGATTTATAAGATGTTACTTACCAGTGTAAGGAGGGCCTGGATAGAACAAAAAGATGGATAAATTCCACTTTTACCTTCAACTGAAACACATATTCTCTTCTGTCCTTGAACAATTGGAGGTCCTGCTCTTTAATCTGATGGACTCACAAGAACACATTCTGTTGGTTTCTTCAATTCCAGGTATCTGAACTGAGACCAATTAACATCTTGGGCTTCCTTCTCTCTCTCTCTCTCTCTCTCTCTCTCTCTCTCTCTCTCTCTCTCTCTCTCTCTCTCTCTAATATCAATACAGGAAAATTTCAAACTCTTAAACTCTTCTTATATCTTATTGGAGTCACTCTTAGGAAAACTCAGGAACTTAAACCAGAACTGCTATCTTTCATAATTATCTGACCAAATAGAACGGCTGAATTTTAGGTACTAGCTCCAAGCTTCTTATATCAGACTATTATATTTAATATTTTATGAATCAAAGGATTTATGCATCAAAAGATGTTTGCATGAATTTTCATGGCAGACTAGAGTAATTCAGAATGTTTACTCCTCTGTATCACTTCCTACTGGGAGAAAAACAGTATACATAGTCTATGTTTGATCACATTCAGGATTACTTCTGAAGAAATAAACTAGGTATAATTCTTTTGTCTGTAATTTATAATCAGAATAAAATATTGTCAGTATACCCCCATTCAGAATATTATTATGATATTTTTATTATGATATATTTATATCAAAATGTCTATTTTATGATGATGGTCAGACAAGATCTCATCTTACTGACTCCCAAGAAAAACTGTTTTTCTTTTCTACCAAATATATCCAACATTTGAACATTGTGGAAACATTGTTTTCACCTACAAAGTTCACACTTGAGAACAATACAATCAAGCTAAAAAAATAAATTTAAAAAATATTTTATAATGCTAAAATAAGTATACAATTTTTCTTAGGCTATCTTGAGATGTATGCAGACTGCAGGATACTGGATAGACTTGTCTACTCAAACTTGTATGTTTTTACATTGGAGGTCCTTGTAAAGTTGTGGGACTTGTACAGTTGATTACTTTTTCCACTTGTCAGCAGCTTAGACTCAGAATTTTCATGCACTCATAAGGAAACATATAGATCATGAATGGTACATCATGTATCCTAATTCTTACTTTCTCTTTTAATGAAAATACTGATAATCAAAGTTGAGACTACTACTTGTCAGTGTGACCTGAGATTCCTTATCATAGATCTTTTGGTAATCACTATCTATCAATGAGTTTTGAAATAGTGAATTAAAGCAGACTACCACTCATATAACAAAGTATCATGACTGTCATTTTAAGCCTCTTTCTAGCAATACTTTATGTTCTTGTTTCTCTCAGTCTTCTATATATTTTACCACTTGGAGATTTTTGTTATCATTCATATATTCATATCTACAGGTAATTTTAAATTTCTGCCCAGTCCAATATTGTAGAAATCAATCAAAGCATAGCTACTTATACTCTCAATGAGCTCACAGTATTTTGGGGGCCAAGCTACGTGAATGTGCCACGTTTCAAAAAGTATAGTAATTGCCCCAATAAATTAAAGTACAGAATGATTATATAGATGTTAGGAAAGTCATCACACCTGTTTGGTAGAGTTAGCACTAACAAGCCCAGAAAATTTATGACACAAATCTATATGGCTAAAAAAGTACCAAAAGCTTGACAAAGAAAGCTTTGTTACTAGTGGGACATTGAGTGAATTGCAGGGTTTAGGATTGCACCCTTTGCAGTTTGCCTTTGCATTAAAGTACTAGCTTTTAAAAAGCTGTATATATGTACTAGTAAGAAGACTTTTCAAATTTTCTTTATGGCTGTTTTAGTTAAGATTGGCATAAAACTATAAGTCATAATGTTTTTAGATAAAACATGAAAAGAAAAAAAAAAAACAGCCTGGGCTATTCAGGCTTCCTGTATAGATGTACTTGGAATCCTTGCCTCTGAGAGTGCTGAAGTACTCAGGGGATGTTGAGGGTAAGGTGGCAGTGGTGAATCAAGTCTACTGGAGTAACACTCTAGAAGGTCTGTTATGGTAGCGCCCAGAAAGAGATGGAGATTCCTACTCATCTACTCAGGTCTGTTTACAGATTCTTCTCTTTATTACTCATAAAACTCACAGAGCAAAATATCTATGGGCTTAAAAGTGTGAAAACAACCACAAATTCTGTGAACCATGTTTTATATTTGACCTTTATAGTTGTAAGATATAATTCACAATGAATCAAAAATATACCCTACATAAACTTTATAATATTGCATAAACTCCCATGGAACATTTATATTTCTCTATGATATTCAACGACAATGAAATTTAAAGGGATAGCTAACTTCCTAATGTCCACTCCCAAAATATATCAGATTCCAAAGCCATGAAATTAACAGCAGAGACTTGCCTTCCTATAGGGTTTCTGTAATGAAATATAGAGACTTCATTCATTGCTTATTTCTAAAGATTCTATTTATGACGAATAGGGATGAGAGTGATATTCTGAGGCACAAAAGAACTGTACTAGACACAGGCAGAACATCTGTTTACTTTTTACTATTCAAAGATTTTAATACAAATCTCATTGAAATGAAAATACCCAAAGGTATAAATCATAAAGCATATATTCTCTCTCTAGAATGAGGCCTTCCTGGAAATCTATTGAAGCTGAGAAACATTTAAAATTCATTAAGAGCCAGAGGATGGAGAGGAGAGATATGAAGTGTTGTCTTCTAAGACTGACATGACTATTGAACTCAGTCACTAACAGCAGCTATGGATACCTGAACAAGACCCAAATGAGGTCAAGACACAAAATTCCAGCATAGACAGGAGAGGTGCTCCCCATGCCCCATCCCTTACTGAGGAACTGTTGTCAGTCAAGATCTGTTGGGGGCAGGAGAATAATTCCTCTTTGAGGAAGTGGTCACAAGTGGGTTTATCTGTGCTCCAGTACATGGCCCCAAACCTATGCCCATAAGGGCAACAAAAGCTGGACAAGACATTAAGTTGAGAGGAGGTCATGCTATGAGTGATAAGAGGAAGTTGGAGGACAGAAATGGGAATGGATGATCATATTTCATTATATACATGCTAGAAATTCACAAAGAAAAAATCCGTAATAAAAAGTCTTAAAATATTTAACATTCGATTTCAAAGGAAGCAATAGACTCTAATTTGCAATGCTAAACAAAATAACAAGGAAAGGAGTGAATTCCCTTACACACACACACACACACACACACACACACACACACACACACTACACCCTGTGGTGGCAGAATACAGAATAATGAATGGAAGGAGGTTTTCAGAACAATGTCTACAACATCAAGCCAGTCAGAAGATCTGAATGAAATCTATGAATTAGATTCTCAGAGGGACTTCTCTCCTGAAGTTTCTTATTTCCTCTCAGGATGGGGTGAAGGCAGGTACTCCTCTAGAGAGAGACACTGTTGCCAAAGGAGTCTGCTGAGGAAGTAGGAAATACAGTACTACCTCATCTCCAAATCCCAGGAACCTCACTCTTCCAACAATGAAGCAACAGAGTACTCCTACAATGATGTAAATAGGAATTGTAGGCTGACCCAATACAGACTTACAGATGCAAATATATTCAGGCAAAAATGTATACTGATCAGTGGAGAGACAGCCATGGACCTGGTATGAGGAGTGCTCCCAGTGACAAAGGTAAATAGAGACACAGATATTAATCCTCTGCCTGGCCCTAGATACCCAGATATTAAAAATCATGGGCAGATGGTTCCTACGATGGAACCAAGTACTACTGGAGAGAAAAGAAAGTCAATGTAATGATGCTAAACTATATCCTGTTACACTCATAGATTGGTGACTAGCCCCAATTGTCATCAGAGAGGCTTCATCCAGTAACTGATGGGAACAGATTCAGAGACCCATAGTCAAACAGTAGGCCAAGGTCAGGAAATCCTGCTGAAGAGAGGCAGGAAGGATTGTAGGATCCATGGGCTGTCTCTGACTCTTTTGCTGACTTTTGGGACCCTATTCCCCATACTGGGTCACCTTGCCCAGCCTTAATACAAGGGGAGGTACTTAGTCTTACTGAAACTTGATGTACCATGCTTTGTTGATATCCATGGGAGGTTTGCTCTTTTTTGAATAGAAATGGAAGAGGAGAGAATGGGGTAGGGGAAGAGAAGAGAGGTTGGAAGAGGACCAGGAGGAGAGGCAGGAAGGAAAATGTGGGAAACTGTGGTTGGGATGTTAAATAAACAAACAAACAAATAAACAGACAAATCAATCAATCAATAAATCAATCCTGGGCAGAAAATGCAATCCCTCAGTATACCAGAGAGAAGGCTACAGCTGGTTGATACTGGACTGATGGTGGGGGTACATTATTAAAGTGTAACAAACCCCACTAAGGACTAGAAACCTCCCACACACCTAGCTGATCCTGAGACAGCAACTTAATCCAGTAGGGGAAACATTCTAACATAACTTATCTTGAATTTCACGGAGACTGGCATCTCTTCTTACCCATAGAACTTCTGGCAAAAGATAACTTAAGGGTAAGGAAAACAGATCCATCTTAACAAATAAGAAATGTTGACTTATGATAAATTTTATTTTAAGTTGTTTTATGTTTATGTGGATTAAGCACACTAGTGATTAATTCTGATTTGCCATTGAAGCACCAACGTCATATTAAGGAAAGAAATGAAAGTACTTCCCCTTGGAGTCATTCAATCAAGAGTTAGCCCAGATTTGAACTTCCTGTTCCATCCATCCCTGTCTGTCTGCTGTATGAGTCTGAAGACTGTTTTATAAAATGAATCTGTCGCTTTGTGTCTGTCCCTGTGTCCCCATGAGTTTTGTGTGTCTGTTGCTAACAAAGGGCCTCACTCTGTCTTTATTGAACCACACAGAAAGCATCAGGTGAGAAGGAATAATATGCTTTGCAGAAATCTTTAAAATATTTTACTGACTTCAACTGATCCCATCTCAGTTTTTCTTACCCCCAAATCATACCAGTATCCCAGTCTCCAACACCAGCAGGTGTTCCTTGTGAACACCCCATCTGAGTTAAGCTGTGATAATCTAACTGAAGACCTTCACCACTTTCTTCTCTCTTTCAAACCTAATCCCCCAGTTTCATCCCTATCTCTGCAATAGATTACCTGCTGCAGCCTTCCTTCCCCCTCTGCCCATGTCTCCTGTGGATCCCACAAACCTACTTGTCCTACCTTCCCTCTCTCCACTTGTTGCTTTATCCCAGCTTCCAACTCCAGCAGGCACTTCTCACCAATCCATAGATAATGTCTGCCAGGGAAGCAGGTAGGCTATCTGTAGATCTTCCCCTTTTCTGTTCTTCTAGATCAGTGGTTCTCAACTTTCCTAATGTTGCAACCTTTAATACAGTTCTTCATGTTGTGGTGATCCACAACCATAAAATTATTTTTGTTGTTACTTCATAACTGTAATTTTGCTACTTTTATGAATTATAATATAAATATATATTCTTCAATGGTCCTTGGGTTGCAACCCACAGGTTGAGAACCAATGCTCTAGACCACCCCACAGTCTCATTACCAGTGCAAAGAGCAGACCCTCTGGAGTGACCTCTCTTCACTGTTGCCCTCCACTCCGAGGAGATGAAATAAGCAAACCCTGGTTGAACACTCTGCTCTCCTCCCTTCTATGAACCCTTTCAAACACCTAGTTGTGGTGCAAATTCTAATTAGTCTTAATAATAAAAACCTGGAGTCAGATATCAGGGTGAAAGCTGAAAGATCAGAGAAGCAGAAAAACCAGCCACTAGAAAGACTTCTTACCTCTAGGAATTCTCAGACTGAAAGGGACCAAGTTCCTGTCTCCACCATGCCTTATCATTTCCTTTCTTAGCCCAGCCATATCACTTCCTGTTTCCTCCTCCTAAGTGCAGGGATTAAAGGCTTGTGCTTTCCAAGTACTGGG
Organism: Peromyscus leucopus; assembly: GCF_004664715.2. Lineage (NCBI taxonomy): Eukaryota > Metazoa > Chordata > Mammalia > Rodentia > Cricetidae > Peromyscus > Peromyscus leucopus. The sequence goes on along the minus strand of NC_051079.1, from coordinate 29,591,228 downwards.
ATCAAAGGCATAAAATCCCAAGTGCTGGGATTAAAGGTGTGTGCCACCACTGCCTGGCCTCTAGTGGATAGCTCTACACTCTGATCTCCATGCAAGTTTTACTTGTCAGAGCACAAACAAAATATCACCACATCTAGTCTATCCCCATTTCTAATGTCAGCTCCCAATATCCGGAAACATATTTTACCTAGAACTCCTAGTGGCAAAGCCTACCAGAACCTAAGAAAAGTTCCTACCAGGCACCAAACAGCTGCCACACTCTGAAAATGCAGAGAGGAAACAGAAAGCAAGAGACAAACACCTACCCAACAAAGACAAATATAGAAACCAGCACCTAGACCTATCTGTAACCATGCCAATTCACCTGCCTAGAAGCCAGCATAAAAATACAACCAACAATAGCCAGGGCAATATTTTTGCTCTAGAGATCAGCTATCTTAACACAGCATATCCTAAATATTCCCACATAGCAGAAAACAAACAAACAAACAAATAAATAAACAAACAAACAAGAAAAAGACCTTAAAGCCACCTATATAAAAATGGTAAATGTCCTTAAAGAGGAAATGAATATGTCCCCTAAAAAAGTCCAGGAAAACAAAGACAACAGATCCTCTGAATATATATTATAGCTTTCAGCTTAGTAGTTTTATAGGACTCCCAAGTGGGTGAACAGATGGATCTCTGATTCTTGGAGCTCTTTTTCTTCTGTGGGGTTGCCTTGTCTAGCCTTGATGTGATGCTTTTGTTTTATCTTATTACATTTTATTTTTGTTGTGTTGGTTGCTAACTTTCAGAAGCTTGTTCTTTTCTAATGAGAGACAGAAAGAGAGTGGATCCAGAAGAGGGAGGAACTGGAATGAGTCAGGGGAGAGGAAACTGTAATCAGGATACATTGAATGAAAAAGAATCCATTTTTCTACAAAAGGAAAAAAGTGAAAAAGACAGAAAAAGAAAATGGGGGGGGAGTTATGACACTTACAAAAGCCCAGGACTCTTAGTGACTGAAATTAAATACAATGAAATGCAGTAATACCAGAAAGGTTCCAAATCCTGTATTTTTAATGTTCAATGGAAGAGAAGGAGTCAGGTAGTGAGCTCTATGTTTAATTAAACTCTGTCTCAAAATATAAGTTCAAAATATGAGCTTAAATTTTAGCTTCCACACAGATGTGTGTACTTGTGCACATACATACATGAATAGGAACATATGCATATAGCCCAGACAGACAGACACACACACACACTCACGCACACACTCACCCCACATTTTTAATGACCACATTAAAGACCTAATATCTACTTAATAAAAAAAAATGATGAACACAGAAGAACCTCTATTAGGGGTTTGCTTTTATTGTGGCAAAGCTAGCCATTTGGGTAAGAAACTGCCCTTTCCTGACTGTTGACCATATGTCATCCAAACTGGACATACAGAACACAAAGGAAATTGACTGCTCAGTTTCACCAAAACAAGGTGAGATAGTACTTTCAAAATTACTGCTTCATAGAAAAGTGTGCCAGATAATTCTGCAAGACACAAAGGAAAGCAATTGCCGAACTTTGCCAAAACAGGGAAGGACTGTCGTTCAGAATTCCTACTTCATAGAAAAGTCTGATAGATATTCTAGGCCTGTAGGCCTAAGATGGGTACCCCAGTGTTGCCTAGGAACCTTGGGTGACTGTCCAGGCACCCAGATGTCTTTGTTGTTTCTATAACTTTGGAAGCTGATTGCTCTGTACTTTATATTTACTCAAAGAATAGTATATCCTTCTGTGGTTTTTGATGAAGTTGAAGACTAGATATAGTTGCAGTTTTTCTTGTTTATGATAGAAGGTAAATTAGGTACAAAACTTTGGACTCAGCAAGACAGGATAAATAATGGAGTATTTTCTCTGAACTTGCCAAACAAATTGACTGGCTATTGTAAATGTAATTTTTATTTGATAATTGTTCTTATTGTATATGTTAAAACTATGTTAAACTTAAAACCTTTCTTTTTATTTAAGCAAAAAGGGGGAAATGCTGTGGAATATTACTTTAGGCAAAAATGTGTTACATTTGTTTATGTTGTATTTGTTTAATTATGTTGCATTTGTTTTACCTTGCCTGCCTAAGGCACCTGGCTGTCTAATAGAAAGCTGAACAGCCAATAGCTAGGCAGTATAGCCGAAAGTTTTCCTGTGTTCTGCCTGGCCTGCAGTCAAGGAGAAATCTCTCTCACCTGCTGGTCCTGCAGCCGCTTGGACCCAAAGAAACACACAGAGGCTTCTATTATTTTTAAACTATAGTCATGACAGACTTCACACTAGCTAGCTCTTATATCTTAAATTAACCCATTTCTATAAATCTATACTTTGCCACATGGCTCATGGCTTAGTAGTACCTTTACATCTTGCTTCTCTTGGCAGTGGCTGGCCGCATTTCCTCTGCTCTTTCTTCTCTCTCTCTCTCTCTCTCTCTCTCTCTCTCTCTCTCTCTCTCTCTCTCACACACACACACACACACATTAAAATGTCCTGCCTAACCTTATTCTGCTTCACCATTGGTCAAACAGCTTTATTTATCAACCAATCAGAGCAACACATATTCAAAGCATACAGAATGATATCCCCATCATTTCCCCTTTTCTTTCTATTCAAAAGGAAGGTTTTAACGTTAACATAGTAAAATTATATATAACAAAACAGTTATCTAGCAAGAATTACAATTACAATATCTAGTCTATTTGTATTTGGCAAAATTAAAGAAAATATTTTATCATCTATCCTATATTTGTGAGTCTAAAGTTTCATTTCTAATTTATCTCTTATCATGACTAAGGAAAACTACAATAATAACTATCTAGTCTTCAACTCCATCAAAGACCCCAGAAGGATATGTTACCTAAGTAAACAGGAAGAGCATTATAAGCAACTTCCAAAAATCTAGAATGACAGAGACAGCTGGCAGCCTGGACAGTCACCTAAAGTTTCTCAATATGGTTGGTGAATCCATCTTCTACCCATAGACCTAGCCTCTCAGTCATTTTTTTTCTGTGTCCTGTGGAATGCCTGGCAGTTTCTTTTGTGAAGCAGGAACCTGAAGGACCATCTCGCCTTGCAAAGTTCAGTGGTCACCTGAACTTTGGTGAACTTATGGGTCCTGCATATCCAGTTTATATGACATTTTGTCAAGCAGTTCAGGCAAGAACAGTTTCTTGCCCAAATGGCTATTTTTGCTAAGAAGAAGATAAACTCCATATGGAGTGTCTTCGATGCTCATCCTCTCTGAAGTAAATTGATGCTGCCAGGAGCAGATGTGTCTCATTGTCCAGGAACGTCTAAGTTTTCAAAACATTTTAAATGCCATATTCTGTAGGTGTTTGAAGTGTTTGAAGATTAACATGACTATAAGTTTGACTATCATAGAAGACTAATTATTAATCTGTATTTCTTAATTATCCATTACAATTTCAAATGTCTCTCTGAAGTTAAAAAGACAACATAATCCAGATTCTCTGTGTGATATCCATCTTTATATGGCTTACTCTTTATATTACTTTTACTTTCTCTTTAAAGACTTTATTTTTTAAAACTTTCTAGTTCTTTATATAACTGTCTATATTCCTTTTCCTTTCTCTCCAAGCTTATGTACATTTTTACATAGTTTACATGTTGTAAACTGTTGAGGGTTTATCCCATCTGAATCCTTTTCTGGCCAGGAGAAACTTTAAACTGCTAAACTGCATGGACAGGATGAAAAGTGGCAGCCTTGACTGCTGACTCCGCCCATTTCAGCTTTTCAACATGGCAGAGGTAATTTACCTCCAGCTCTGGATCATGTGTACCATCAGCTCTTGGAAGCAGTGGATTTATGCCTCCATTAAAACAGTATGTAGCCCAGAAACCTCGTGTGTGTGTGTGTGTGTGTGTGTGTGTGTGTGTGTGTTGTGTGTGTGTGTGTGTGTGTGTGTGTGTGTGTGTGTGTGTGTTTATACTAGCAAAAGCTATATCCACCATGCACCAGGTTGCATGGCATGCAGAAACCTCTGTGTAACTTGGTGGGAATCCACCATGCTGCACTCAAGCCCAAATGCTGCGGCATCTCATGGTGTGCATGAGACATGAAGCAAGAACTTGTTTGGGGCTCCATTTAGAGTCACTTTTAAGTATTCTTGGGTTTCAGGTGGAAACTCAAGCCAACATGTTGGGCACAAAATGTAGCTGAAAGTTTTCCTATGTACCTCGTGGCCTGAGGTCAGGACAAATCTCTCTTACCTGCTGGTCCTGCAGCATCTCAGACTCAAGTAAACACAAAGGGGCTTATATTATTTTTAAACTATGGCCATGGCAAGCTTCTTGCTAGCTAGCTCTTGCATCTTAAATTAACCCCATCTCTATAAATCTATACTTTGTAATGTGGCTTGTGACTTACTGGCATTTGTTTGTTTGTTTGTTTTTTTCTAGTTTTTTGAGACAGGGTTTCTCTGTGTAGCTTTTCCTGGAACTCACTCTGTAGTCCAGGCTGGCCTCGAACTCACAGAGATCCACCTGCCTCTGCCTCCTGAGTGCTGGAATTAAAGGCATGCACCACCACCGCCCAGCTTGGCTTACCAGTACTTTATATCTTGCTTCTCCTGGTGACAGCTAGAGTGTCTCCTCTGCTCTGCCTTTCTCCTTTCCAGCCCCCCACCCCTGTCTCTCTCTAGTTAGAATGTGCTGCCTAACTTTATTCTGCCTCACCATTAGCCAAACAGCTTTATTTATCAACTAATCAGATCAACACATATTCACAGCATACAGAAAGAATTCCCCATCAAGGCAGTAGAGGGATAGGCTGGCTGGCAGGCAGAGAGAATAGAGAAAGAAAAGAAGAGAATGAGGGAGAAAGAGAAGAAATTGCCTGGGGCCAACCAGGCAGCTGCCAGACAGACAGACACAGACTAAGCAAGGGAACTGAATATACAGAATGAAAGAAAGGTAAAAATCCCTGAGGCAAAATATACATGTGGAGAAACAGGTTAAATTAAGTTATAAGAGCTAGCTAGAAATGAGTCTAAACTAAGACAGAGCATTCATAACTAATATCAAGTCTCCATGTCTTCATCTTAGAGTTGTTTGGTGGCCCAAAAGAAAGCCTATTACGATGATGCTTACCTCAAAAATCATGTAATATGTAACAAAGACCCCAATGCTAAGCATGAGAAAGCTACCTTTGAATTGTAGTTTGGAGGAGGAGTATTAGTCTTACAAAACATATTACCCTTGGTTGCCTTTCAGAACTGGAAGGTAAGACCCTGTTTTTTAAGATGTTTCATTCTTTGGACACACAGAACTTGGAGGATTTAAGTTGGAACTGTCCTGGAAGCCTCCCTTCTGAGAACTCTTTCAAAATATTGGAAGATGCTATACACAATGCCAAGGGAAGGGAGCAAACAATAGTTCCACACAGCTAAAAAGCCTACAAATCATAACAGCTGGCTCAGCAAAATAGCACTAGCAATGCAATACGGCCATTTTTATTTTGGGTTAACTAACAACTCTCTAGTTGATCTAAAAGACCGGTTAATGAGAAGAAATTCATGCCTGGTATTATAAACCTAGTCAAAAACCTGAGAAGTAAACATGCTACTGCCATTCTCCTAAACTGATACAGTTTCTAATATTTTAAGTACTTCTTTTCATGCCTACAGGTATATGTATCTCTCATCCCTCATCAGAGAGGATTCTTTATGAAACAGATATAGATTACTACAGAGATCCACAATGGATCAAAATAAAGAAATTTTGGTGTACTCAACACCAATTGATACATTTGAAATGCAACCCTCACACTTAAAGATCAGGTAAAATTTTAAAAAGAAAATGGAAATTATAACTATTGGAAGTCCAGGATGTCTTTTGCTAGATAGTATCCCTAGATGTGAGAGAAAAAATTCACCCATGAAATCCTAATAATATGAGTGCCTGAATAAGATGGTAATCTAGTTGACATGCTAACATGGAGAGTAGAAATTTCATGTGGTCCCACCTTTAGATAAAGAGTTAGCTATAGCTATTCAGTGACTACTCAGAAAAGTGAATCAGTCTCCTCTAGGGACAAGACCCTACATAGGTTATCCAATCAAACAATTATTCAGTTATTCAATCTTGAGCCGTGTATATATAAGCAATATTAAATAGACTGAGTAAGTTGTATATACAGGTACACAGAGAGGGGAGGATGGATATATTATATATATATGTGTGTGTGTGTGTGTGTGTGTGTGTGTGTGTGGTGTGTGTGTGTATAAAACAATAATAACTGAAGAAGAGACAAATTGGGAATTTGAACATAGGATAGGTTTGTGGAGGAGAGGCAGGAGTGAGGTAAGACAGTGCTCATGCATGAAGTTTTCAAAAATTTAAATTAAAAAAAATTTGCAAATCTTCCACAGGTTTTTATTTTACATAGTGTGTAAATATACCTACATGGCTTATAACTTCCTATGTGGTTGGGTCCCAAGTTTCTTCTTGCACCATTTCAATTTTCCTATCGACCTAGCCATCAATGATAATTGAAATGTAAATCTCACTCATATTCATTCATCCCTCTTGTTCTTGCTCTCATTTCTATCTTTTGTCAGGAAGTTTCTGATCTTCCAAATTAAGATCTGATGTCTCTTCTGCAGTCTGCACAATATCCTATTTCAAGGTGCTTGCATGACGGCAGCCATATTCAATTTAACTTCTGCTTCAGTTTTTGCTTCTTTCATGATACGTGGAATACAGCTGATGCTTAATGAATATTTATTAGATTCATGGATAAATAATCAAATATGAAAAGTACAAATAAGCCAAGTGAAGTCATTCTTTCAAGAACAATAAAAAATAATTTTAGTGCATTCTGTCTGTTAAAGCCGAGGAACAAATTCATTTTGGAGAATTTCCAATGATAAAAAATAATAGCAGAACAATATTTCTAGCCCATTAAAATGTGAGATTCTTCTGGTTAAAGTTTGCTTCTTGTATTTGGCATCACTTGACATCAAATATCTTTTCCAATACGTTTTTGTGTAGATTTATGTCTTGTTATGTTATGAATAAATTACAGGTGTATATTTATTTACAAAGAAGAAGAGTTTTGCTGACAATTTTTGACAAAAACTTTTAAGGTTTTCTAGAGAATCAATCCGTTCCCCCCCAATATTTTTTAGGCTATAGTCACCCTAATGATAATGAACTTGCTTCCATCTCTTACATTGTAAGTCATTACATGCTACTTATCACAAGATGGGAACAGAAGAGGGGAGTTTAAATTACCAGGAAGCATCTGGTTTGCCTTGTAACATTAAGCACATATCTAGCTTTCCTCTTTACCTGCCCCTCACCTCCCCTAGTGTGGATCTATAAAATAGTAAGCCAGGAAAAAAGCTTGGGGCTGCATTTTAGAGAGAAAAAAAAAATGATGAGTTACTGCCTGGCCCCATTACACAAAGGCTGTTTCAACCTTGACTGTGGCCTTTTATTTGAATGTGTTACCATATGTGCTCAAATTGCTGTGTAAAGACAGATTGTTCCATAGTCTCCTATTAATATTTTGCCTGGGAATAATGTTCACTTTTATTTGTCTAAAATGTTCCAAATTACCAAGTGATTTTTAAAAGAGCTGTTATATTTCCTATGTAGAGCCTGGTATTCCATGTCTGAAAAATATAGTTGAAATCATGAAAGAATCATAATTTAAGTTATGCTGTGTACTAAGAGACAGATGACAACTGTAACTTCTCAACTGAAGGGTCTGGGACTTAAATCCAGGAAACAGGCTTTAATTGTGATTTTTTCTTCTTCTTCTTCCTATTGCTCCACTGTTCATATTCAGCTCATTAGTCTTGAAATAACAGAATGGAATGATCTTTTAGGGAATTTAAGTCCTTGAACAATACACATTTCAGTTTCTGGGAAGGGTAGCATATGTTGCAGTACAACCTTTAATATATTAGTTTCAAATCTTCCTCTATTTTATTCAAGGACACAATCAGTTTGACTCTGATTCCAAGGATATAGAGGAGCTGACTTGAAGAGTAGGCCACCATTCTCCTTCTCCTCCTCCTCATATCAGCATACTCAGTACCTGCCCTTGTTTCTCTGCTCCAAAAGGGCTATCCAGCCATATCCAGCAGATGTAGTCTGACAAACCCTACAGGACCAGCTATTCTGCAGGAGTAGTAGAGTGACAAAGCATTAGAAAAGTCCTCACATGTACCCACATGCTATGCTGTAATACCCTCTATGTAGAATATGGATTACGGTGCACATGAAGATTAAAATGGTTCTACCGTTCACTCCTTTGTATTTAGGGAGCAGTGCTAAAAAACACTGCTTCCTGGTGGTCATGCTCTGACTTTCCTGAAAGAAAATGGAGTTTGGTTGTTGCTTGTGTTTCCATTTCTTCTTTAAGACAGAAAGGCATAGTGATCAAAATATGAAGTATAACAGTGACCCCAACATTAGAGAGAAATAATAAGCACTAGTGTTCTACAGTACTGCAGGGAGACTCCAGTTCACAATAGCTAATTATTAGATATTTTAGGAACAACTTAAGAGGGGAACTCAACAAACCCAAACAAAGTAATTCTAAGGAAATGGAAGCATCAATTACCATTATTTCATCAGTCCATCCTTTTTATAAGCACCAAATATCATATTGTATTTCATAATCAAATGCAATTGTTACATTTTTATAAAGTGTTAAGATAGGAATGCTAATGACATCAAATTGGTCACTGTGATTTATGTAGGTATCAGATTACCATGTACTTCAGAGATATGTGCAATTAAATAATAATGTTTTCAAAATTTGAAAACATACTTCCTAGCATATGAACCTGCCTGTATCACTTTATAGTTATGCTATCACAAATTTCCGACTTACAAGATAGAGAAACAATGTTGGCTACTTCTCTGGGGTAATGTAAGGATCATATGACATTTTCACATAAAGCACATGGCTTTCCATCTACTTCATAACTTCATATTCAGTAGGAGCTCATGATGATGATACAATAGTAAGAGATTTGAATCATAAACACAATAGTGAACACAATGCATGTTTATTTTTCTCTCCTATGTGAGAAAAGATACACACTTGAGTTTTTGTGTAGATTGAACCTTAGAGATATGTATGATTTACCTAAGATCAGATACAAAAATTGGCAGAGCTTAGATTTAAGCTATGATCTGTCTGACTACACAGACGAAGCTCTTGATTGATTTGCCACTTTGACACCATAATCCTTTCACACTTGGCACATGAGTGAATTGTTCATAATAAAATAAAAAGGCATTATTCTAAATCTGTGCCCCATATCCTGGCATATTTGCTTGCAATGATGAATTTTATGGTTAAATGCTAGTCAAGTGACTTTCAAATAGACTCACTTCCATTTTCTCAGATGGGAAATGTGATATCACAATACTAATTGTTCTTTTGTAGAGTTGTTAAGTGGATTGAATAAGTTACTAGCCAAAAATGATTAGAACTTTACTGTTATATGGTAACAAACACTATGTATTTATATATTTCTACTAATGTCAATGTTATTATCATTGTAACATAAATATGAAGGCACTAAGGAAATGCTTAGGAGATAAAAGAGTAGCCAGTATTCAACTAGAAGTCATTTAAGAAATGACAAATTTCCTCATGACTTTGATTCTATTATTCAGTAATAACCTTTGGGGAGCAAATTTCTTTCTGTCTTTCCATCTGATATGTTTAGCATGATACTTTTTTATTCTTATAGTTTCAGTATATTTGATAGACTTCCACAGTCTTCTTCTACATTTAAACTAGGTAGATGCAGAAGGGATGATAATTAATATCTACCTTTTGCATCATCAAAATAAATCCTTATCAAAAAGTCATCTCCATACACCAATAATACATCTATTATTGTTCCTTAAAAATATCTAACAGTCCTTGTAGAGGATAAAAGAAGTGACTTTATCTTTATTGATATATTATTTGCATATGTTTAAGATATGGATTTGGAATAGATGACGAATTGGGTATCCTGAATGCTTGATTCACACAGAGACATTTAGAGTTCTTGATAGACAAAATAAGTTGAAAGTAAAAGTTTGTCAACATTAATCCAAATTCAGACTTTTATTTTAAAGGCATTGGATAGAGATAGTCAGCATTTTGACTTGCAGCATTGTGTTCAACTCAGCAGTGAACTTAAGATGCAACTGTGTACAGGAAATTTAGCTACACTAACCATGCTCAAAGCCAGCTTTGGAAGCCATGCCTGCAATACATTGATTCTTGCAAGGACATGGCATGCATGATTTCCCCTTAACACATTAAACCCAACTGTGGGAAACAGATCATGAAATTCTGAATAATAGTAAAAGAAAAGAATTTAAAAAAATGTTTCAACTGACTTGTCTACAAAACAATGTGGTCTGATATTCCAAAAGGTTAAATAAAGGTATACATGCACATTTGTTTGGGGATGATACATTTTTATAAATGTTATTTATATGATGATTACCATCTGAAATACTCTTTTAATAGGGAAGTTAATATTTTATTGCTTTGTCAAAAATGCGTGATTTATAGTAACCTATAAGTCCATCATTAAATGTTGTAATTAGTAGGTATTTATTTTATTCACTTTAGTCCATGTTTTGTAAAAGGGAGAAAAATAGTATTTACTTAATGAAAATTTGAGGAGAGGTGGTTAGTTTTGTATCTCACTGTGAAAGGTGCTTTGGATGTGATTAATATTTTATCTGGTGGACATTGTACATAAATATTGCCCTTCAGAATGTAGGTGGACTTCAACCAGTAACGATAATGCATGACTAGTGATGTGTTTGGCCTCTCTAAACAAGGAATACTCTATCAAATGCCTTCCAGCTTCGTCTCCAACATCAACTGTCTGTTGTCTGTGTCTCATAATCAGTTGCACTTTAGACTGGAACCAAACAATTGGCTCCTTGGTCTACGTGTGCTGGCCCTTGTTGGAGACTTAACACTTGCCAGCATCCATGCTTTCATGAGTCTGTTATTTAAAAAATATATAACTTAATGGTTCTATTTATCAGTGATATGTCAATAATGTAATACCTTACAGTCTCATCATCTTAGAATGCAGCAGTGTTGTTCCCATTTTTTCCATCTTTCATTCTTTCCTTTATTTCCCATGCTGCTATTGCTAATACTACTTCCTCCTCCTCCTCTTCCTCCTCCTCCTCCTCCATCTCCGTCGCCTTCTCTTCCTCCTCCTTCTCTTTTTTCTTCTCATCATTTTCCTTCCCTTTCCCTTTCTCCCTCTTTTTCACTCACATATGTTGCTACCTTTAAAAAAGAATGTTATTATGAATCCAAAGCCTTCAGGAAATGAATTCTCCCAACACTCAAGAGAGCTTAAAAACAAGAATTATTCCCCATGTGAACTTTCAGATAACAATGAAGTCCAGTACATATGTTGACTTCAGTCTTTTGAGGTTCTACAATGAGGATCCATGTAGTCTGACTTTCTTGTTTATGGGAACTGTGAGGTTATGCATGTGTATTAATCTATCTGTCTAAGATTGTGATGATTTCTAATATAGTGATACAAAATTAACATTCTTTTGTCACTATTGAGTCCTAGATATTTATTGAACATACCTCTGCAACTTTGGCTTCCACTAACTCAGGGGGTTAGTTTCTAAAACTTTATGTCTAATGAGATTTTAGAGAGTAAACAAAACATGAAGTGAGAAACAAAAGAAAAATTTACAAATGTGAATGATGTGAATAGTTCAGAAATACAAGTATCATAGTGAATTTATGTTTTCTTTTAATAGTGATATATTTGTATATAATTTTAATTGTTTGTAAAATCTCTCCTCAGCATAAGTTGGTCATTGATGCCTCATCTCTCATATCTCTGTGTCTGAGTAATAGGTTAGCAAGTCAAGAGTGGAACTTAAAACTATTGTAATCAATAGAGAGGCATCAAACCTATTGTGGCTCCCTGTTGGGGTAATTCACATGTCTCCAGTCAAATGCCTTATATATTCACTCATATGTGAGACAGAAGCATGATAAGAAGTACATTCAGAGTATTGCTGTTTTTACTTGGAATGTGAGAGAAGAGCAGCAAGTGAGCTGAGAAAGGACACCATGCTAATGTGTGTGATTAGCTTCATTATTTGCTAGTGATCATTTTTGGCTACTGAGGACTCTATAGAGACACAAACGAGAAAGTTATGAATTATTTTCTAATGCAGCTATAGAGATTAAGACATCTCATGACTTATTAGGTGAAAACCAGAGGCCCAGTCTATACTTGAAGGTAGGAAAACAGGAGAGCCAATGAGGTAGATCTCTCCACATGTTCAAAGACCCAAAAAAGCCAGAAATATTGGTGTCTGAGAGCAGAGGAAAATAAAGTCCCAAGACTTCTATATATATACTTCATCAGCTCCTTCTTCAGGGATTGTGCTGTGCAAAAAGGTACTAGAAATTAGGGATACTGTTCCTCAATCCAGCACTTAGGGTTTCATGGGAACATGTTTCCATTGCTCAGATGTGGTCATCCATATCTTAACTTTTTCAGATATTTGAATATGCAGGTAAACCCTAACTCCTATGTTTAACCTCCTATTAAAATAACGTGTATGATGGTTCTTTATTTCCTAATAAGATATAGACAGACATAATATTTAAAGTGCAGCAAATAATATGTTACTATGAGTTTGTATTACTTGTATGTATCATGTCTTTGGGTAACACATCTTGGCTTAAATCCACACCAAAAACATCTGTAACTTATTTGATAAAGCTCCGGCCTATGTGCCGAAAGGTTCCTCTTTTGTATTAGAGGCCAAATAATTAAGGGAAGTCGTGATTTGGCTTCTGCATGCCTCTTGACAAGATGATTTGTTGCTCATGGGTATAATGGAATGTCATCTACAGAGAAAGCAGACACTTTGAATGACAGATGAAGATTTTTCAAACTGAAGTTTTTGGTCTGTGATAAATTACCTTGGAGCTTGAGAAAAGTTTGTGTTCATTTATTTAATTCTAGACAAGTTGGCTCAATAGGAGAGCTCTGAGCCAGAAAGCACATCTCCACCTGGTCCAATATGTCAAGGGCCCTTGGAAAGTCCTTATCTGGAAGAGTAAGGCCATCTGTATTTGCCAAAACACTGTCCCTTCCACTTACCTATGGATGCTCTCAGTAAATGAGTACTTGGCGATCAAGATACTACAAGATTTGTGCCAGTCAACTTGTAACTTAATGCTTTGAGCAAGTTAAAATTTAGTGTGGAAGGAAAATAAACTCTGTGGCTTTGGACTTTAGCCTTGCACAATATTACTAATTCTTTTGGTACCATTTTTGTTAAAATGGGAAGGTAGTTTATTTCTGACTACCCCAAATTCAAAGAGAAATCTATTCAAAATATCATTATTGAAATTATATCATGTTTTTAAATGAATATAGAAGGACTCTTGGCATTCAGAAAATGCTAAGCAAGTCATATATGTAGCTATTAGAAATGGATAAAACTCTTTTATCCAACACACCTAAATTTGATAGAATTCATTGTTCATATTGTTTAAAAATGAGAGGGACCTCAAAACTTAAAACTCTGTGTTTACTTTTGACTACTGGCTTAATGTTAAAACAAACATGATCTTAAAAGTATAATTCATTTATAAAATTTCAACAGTTACAAATGTACAGATTACCAAACTGTCACAAAATGAATCATTCATGCAACTATCATTCAGATTAAAATAATAAAACTACCACCAGTTTCTTTCTTCTTTATCTTATCTGTATTCTACAACCCTCTTTAATGGTAACTATAATTTTTACTCTAAATACTATAAGTTAATTCATTGTAAGTAGAGCCATAATCATTTGTATTCTTTTATGCATGGCTCCTTTATTCAGTATTTTAAAGGACTTAATAATGTTGCTCTACTTTCTAATAGGTCCATTTTAATTGTTTCAGATATAAATCTATTACATCCTATTTATTCGTGTTACTGTTTATGAGCAGATAGTCTGTGCTATTATAAATAAGGTCCGTGTCCTGAACTGTTATAAAATTTAGTGCCAGAATACTGAGCATAGATGAAGTTTTGAAACCATGTAGTAGTATCTTTGCCAGCATGGTTTTGTTGGAGAACAAGATCCTTCTTTTCACTTAGGGAGCACTTTGAGTCACCCACCAAAAGCCAAATAATGTCTTATAAAGGAGCTTCTGTGTTACCTTTTTGTTTTTGTCTGTTAGCAAAACAACAAACATGACATCCGGTTTATGAGTAGTTTTACAAATCTGCCCTCATAAAGAGAGGAAAGAATGAACCTATGCTTTTATTCATCATTGTGCAGACGTAGCATTGATCCAAGTTCTGTATTCATTGAATAATGTATGTGTCTTTGTCTAATTTAACTGAGCTACTGTAATGAGGAGTCTGGTGATAACTGATTTTATTTCATGAGACAGGCATAGAATTGACTGTCTTGGAAAGACAACAGACCAAAATGCAGAGAGAGAAAGAGAGCTAGAGAGCCAGAGAGCTAGAGAAAAAAGGAAAAAAGCTTTGTGAATTAGCCTAACATCTGCTGGGATGGGACAGGGTGGAACACCCTGGGTTAGGTATTTTATAAGGCGTCTAGGGCCTTCCATCTTTCATATACTCTCATGTAAGTGTTTATCTCCAATGGCCTTTTCTTCCCTGCTGCCTTCTCAGTAAGAAAGGAAGTATCTACCCCCTAAAGTCTAGCTCTGTTTTCTCTCCCTGCCTATAGTGTCTAACTTCCACGCATTACTACCTAGTACTAAAGTAAAAATCTCAGCAATAACTTGCAATTCCCTATCCCAAGGTGACTGAAACCTGCCCTGCCTATAAGTACATGCCCCCTTAAGTCACATGGTTCTTAGTTTTTTTTTTCATTTAATTTACATGTTTGTTTGTTTTTAAAGATTGTTCTATATTTTTGTAGAAATATATATTGTGTATATTTTTGTTTAAGAATTTATAATTTATTGACTATTATTGCCATATTCTGTTTGCTCGTTATGATGGAGTAAGCTGTGCTAGGCCTGTCTTTCTGCTCTCAACTTCTAAAACTGTTAAAAACTTAACATATCAGGCACTGGACAACAAACAGGATGATAGTAATTTCCATTAGAAACATGTCTCATCAGGGAAGTTACTCTTTGATCTCATGTTTCTTCCTAGGGACAGTTACTATATACTGCAGAGATGGTAGCACAGAGGCACAGCATGGTGAATTCATTGAGCAGTGATCATTATAGGGAGCAGAGATATAGTGCCAATACAGCTGAGCTAGACAGGAAGAACCGCACAGAGCCACCCTTGGAAGTTTGGAAATACAAGAGTTCATGCTAATTATTGCAGACACTAACCATGAAGTGACTGCTCTCACGTTACATGAAGAATGAACACAAAGGAGACAAAGATGTCTAAATAGAGCACATGGGTGTGAGGTTATAAAGGGGGGACATGGAGTTAAGACGGAAGTTGATTGGAGGTCCTGTGGGCAATTGGAGGCAGAAATGAGGGATGGATATAATCAAGATACATTGTATACACATATAAAGTTTTCAAATATTAAATAAAAATTAAAATAGAAAAAGAAATAACAGATGGAGAGAAATATTACTGGATCTAGGCCATCTCAAATGAGTAGGTAGGTATTGTTAACACTCCAGCCATCGCACTAACCTCTCAAAAAGTCTACACATTTAGACAAAAATCAATTGTAGTGTCTATCCTAGGCATATATTGTCACAGGCTAAAGTCAAGCCTCAATAAGAAAAGCATGGTCATCAGAGCTTGGCATTGAGATGTTGTTGTTGGGAGTTTTTGTTCTATGACTCTTTGGGGGGGGGCACTACACAGCTCCCAAATAAATTACACATGAAGGCTTATTCTCAACCATGAATGCCCAGCCTTAACTTGGCTTAGTTTCTAGCCAGCTTTTCTTAACTTAACTTACCATGTCTACCTTTTGCCTCTGGACTTTTCCTTTTCTATTCCTGTATATCTTTCTTTGTTTCTTACTCTGTGCCTTGGTGTATAGCTGGGTGGCTGGCCCCTGGAGTCCTTCTTCTCTGGCTCCTAGCTTCTTTCTCCCCTCCTCCATCCCTTTTCTCTCTCTATTTATCCTCTCTGCCTGCCAACCCCACCAATTTTTCTCTCTCCTGCCTTGATATTGGCTGTTCATTTTTTATTAGACCATCAGGTGCTTTGCATAGGCATAGTAACACAGCTTCACAGGGGTAGACAAATGTAACATACATAAAAGTAACACACCTTAAAATGAGGAGTAATAAGATATGTGTTGAACTGAGCACTCTTACAGATAATCTGATTAATGGACAGATACTTTGAAAAGATGGTTGGTAATGGATACATTTTACTAATTTTCCATATCTACACATGTATTTCTAGTAGAAGTTGACTGAAATCCTGCTAAGTGAATTAAAAAAATGGTTAATTGCAATTTTGCCAGGATTAACCAGTTAGATATCCTGCCAAGTCTTGGAAAAGCACTTAGCATCATGCTTAAGTGAAACTAGTTGGGCTCTTTTTCTTCTGAGACCTTGAAACCCAAGTTATATAAGCTGAGAATATAGTTGTGTAAATGGTGTCATCACTGATGCCCTAGTACATTAGTCCCTCAGTTCCTGTAGCTTGTGCATTCAAGAGTGACATGAACATATTCTTATGTTGTTCATCCTGACTCTGACCAAATAGCCGTAATTTTCACTTTGTTTTATGTTACACTATAAACATAAAGAAAATATATTAACTTGCAATACTGACTTCCTACCTGTAGTTTATAACTAAAGTAACTCAGTTGACTAAACCACAGGTGCTATCAATGACAAGTAGTCTGCACCATGACTTACCATCATTACTTCATTTTCTAAATTTTACTTTATGATGTTATAAAAGTTCATTTTGCAACAGATGTAGAACACTACAGAAAACCACAACCAATCAAAATACAGAATTCAGAAGCCCATTCCAGGCAGATACATCTACAAAACAGCTCTTGTACACCAGGCTCAGATATAATTGCAGAAGAGGGTACAGAAAAAATATAAGAGATCAGGGAGTTTGCTGTGAGCATTATTTATTTCTGAATTTGGTGTATTATTGTGTATGAGTATGTGAGGTGTGTATGTGTGTGAGTGCAGTATGCTCATGCCATGATGAGTATATGAAGTTTACCACTTTCAGGAATCAGTTCTGGTTCACCACCTTGTTGAGTGGGGGTCTCTTATTTTTGCTGCTGTGTTGTGTACCCTAGGCTAGCTAGCCCCTAGTCTTCTCAGCAATTCTCTTGTTTCCACTTCCTGTCTTAGCACAGGAGCTCCAGGATGACAGATGAGTGCCCTCTCATCCCATTTCTTTAAAAAGCAAGCATTGTTTTGTATGTATTTGTTTTCTGTGTGTGCACATATACACGTGAGTATGGTGGCAATGATAGGGACAGCCCATGGCACAAAGGTGGCCATCAGAAGACAACCTGTAATTGGTAAAAGGTGGTTCTCTCTGTCTACCATGTGAACCTCAGAGATAAAGTCAGATTAGCAGGCTTGGAAGAAGATGCCTTTACCTGCGAAACATTCCCACCTTCCGAATCTGTCCAATTACATGGGATCAAGGGATCCAAACACAGGTTGTTATTCTGACATGACAACTGATTTTGCCTACTGAGCCATCTCCCTGGCACTCAGTTCTATTTCTTAAGAATTCAGGAAAATTTAAAATGAATAGAAAAATAATCTTGACTTCAGCTGAACAAGAAGGAGTGGTTATCTGAATTAGATAACCCAAAGGTCTCTTAGCAACTGATTATATGCTCTTTGTGCTTTCTTTGGTTCCAACTGCTTTAGGCCCCTCAGTTTGGCTCAGTCTCAGTATTAAAGTAATGTAACAAGCTTGGGTGGAGACATTGATTCCCCACATTTTCAAAGGTGGATTAACATAGGAACGTAGGCATTCCTCACTCAAAGACTACAAGTAAGGACTAATTACAATAACCTCTGTGTTCCAAGGGCTCAGATTGGAGGCTTTTTTTTTTTTTTTTTTTTTTTTACATAAGCCAAATTAAATTTGGGTTGAACAACAAGATGGTAACAGACCCACTTTGAGTTGGCTACTTACTTACAGGTAGGAATTTTTAATGATATGAATAATTATGGATACCAGGTATACAAGTGGAGGTGATCACTAAAGGGTTACTTGTGGTGGTATTGTGTTCCCCAAAATATTGTGTACCTTAATAAACTTATCTGGGGTCAGAGAACAGAAAAGCCACTAGTTAGGCAGTGATAGCACACGCCTTTAATCCTAGCATTCCAGAGGCAGAAATCCATCTGGGATCTCTGTGAGTTCAAGGCCACAAAGGAAAGAGCCAGGCATGGTGACTCACACCTTTAATCCCAGGAAGCAAGCCTTTAATCCTAGGGAATGATGGTAGAAAGCAGAAAGGTATATAAGGTGTGAGGACCAGAAACTAGAAGCATTTGGCTAGTTAAGCATTTGGCCTGGTTAAGCTTTCAGGCTTTGGAGCAACACAGTTCAGCTGAGATTCATTCTGGACGAGGACTCATAGGCTTCCAACCTGAGGAAACAGGACCAGCTGAGGAATTGGCAAGGTGAGATAGCTGTGGCTTGTTCTGTCTCTCTGATCTACCAGCATTGACCCCTATAACTGGCCTCAGGTTTGACTTTATTAATAAGAACTTTTAAGATTCATGCTACAGTTACTGTCCAGGCTGCTATTATGAAATGGAAAGACTGTTCCAGGAAAAATTGAGGGCATATTCCTGCTCTTTGGCTTACTTTCTCAGGACCGAATCTGTCAGTTCTCAGTTTTATATGATCACTGCTTTCTTTCAGCAGTCTCTATTTTACACACACACACACACACACACACACACACACACACACACACACACACACACCTATAACATACATATAGACATATATAAGTAAATTCTCTAAAAGAAGAGGGAGCAAGGAAGCATGATTTTTTTTTTTTTTTATCCAAGAAACAATCAGCATTTCTGAGTTACCTCCTGGTCAGAGAGCACTCTCTCTTTTGGGTTTGGTACAATATAAAAACCTACTCTTTTTAGCCTCAGAACAATGAACATAATGTTTTAGTGCTATCTTTTCTTGTAAGGTGATAAAATTTCATAGAAGCCATGGGCTCTATTTTAGTGTTTAGCCTCTATATCTTCAAACACTGTAGTTGCCTATAGCAATTGAGTGCTCTAAATATTTTCTCATGGCTTCTTGGCCTTTGGCTAAGATCAAGTATAGAAAATTTTCTCTTGGGTTTTCTTATCTTATATAAGAAAAGAAGACACTATCTGTCTTAGTTAAGGTTTCTATTGCTGTGAAGAGACACCATGACCACAGCAACTCTTACAAAGGAAAATATTTAATTGAAGTAGTGGCTTACTGTTTCAGAGATTCATTCCATTATCATCATGGTGGGGAGGAGGTTGGCATGCAGACAGACATGGTGCTGGAGGAGTAGCTAAGAATTCTGCATCTTGCAGGCAACACAAAGTTGACTGAGACACTGGGCAGTATCATGAGCATAAGAAACCTCAAAGCCCACCCCCCACAGTGACATACTTAATACAAGGCCATACCTACTCCATCAAAGCCATAGTTCCTAATAGTATCATGCCTTATCAGATTATGGGGGCCAATTACATCCAAGCTACTATACTATCTTTTCAAGATTTTATTATTTTTTTTCTTAGAGTACTAGAGCACAATCCAACTTAAACATTTGGTGTAGGGTGGTCTGATGGTACTTGTTACTGTCCAGTCAATATGGCTAGTGGAATACTGATGTGCTCCTACTGATCCCTTTAATGCAATTCATATAAATCAGGCCAACAAAGGTAAAGAGAAGGCATACTACTGAAGGGAACAACAGGCTTAGTAATTCACAGGCAGATCCTTTCGTTCATGAAATCCTGCTATGAGTTGGCATCAGCATTTATTAGACAGACTGACAATTGTCTAGTCCATCTGTGTACATCTCTCTATTGACTAAGCAATTATTTTCCATAACTCAACTAGAGTATTTTAGCTAAAAATCTCTCCTGGGTGTTCTTTATCAATTCTGCTCTCTTTGGATTTTTCTGAGAGAATACCCCTGCTTTTCTAAAGCATAAAACTATTATCCTAACAAATTCTCAAACACAAAGAAGTGACTCACTTGCAGCTTTCTCTTTACATTAACGTCACCCATTTGCTTGAGTGATTTGGCTGAATGTGGATTCATGGATTCATGTTCCTGATCAAGTTGAATTGCTGCATACCCCATACCATATGCCTAATCAATGCTTTCCTGGGTCCTCTTTCAGAAAATTCTCTGCTTTTAATCATGAAAAAATTTTAGCTTCAATAGTAGGAATTTCTTTCCACAAGCTTAAGGTGACTTGCTGGAGGGACCTTGGGGATTTACTTTCATTGTGAGAGTATTTTGTTATCATAGTGTCTTTCATTCAGTAAAAATTTAAAGAGGGGCAATTTCAGATAGACTGTCTAGAGGGCTATGTTGGTTGTTTCATTTCTGATTTTGTGCTTGAAAATAATCCAAAGGTTTTAACATATAATTGGAAAAAGTCATTGAATGGAAAAAGGATCATTTTCTTAATTTGACTCTATTTTTCTGAAAAATGCTGATCTATCATAAGGCTAGTATGACTAATAAATTCAGTTGGGCTGATCCAGTCATAAATGAAGCCATCTGAGAGAAAGAGTAATAGGCAAAGCAAAGCAAAGCAATACTATGTGTCAGTGGAGATGGACATTTGCGAAAATAGTACCCAATGTTGTAGCATACATACCATTTGCCACATCATTCCAAGGGCTTTTATTTTAATGTAATCCTTTAAGGATCCTATAAAATAGATACTATGGGAAAAATAAAGAAAGCATACTGAAAGTTCGCAAGGTCCCATCACAAATAAACTGGTAGACTTTTCCAGACTATGCCTCAGAAGTCTGCATTCTTGTGTTCTCCGTGCTGTCCCCACCCTACCCACTAAGTACCTGCCAACAACAGGACTGCATTCACTCAGCACTAGCCATGAAACTTCAAGGTGGATCTTGAACAGGCAATTAGTAGCACCCAGTCTCACTTTTAACATGATTTTACATAGAGAAGGTAATCCTTTCAATGCTTTCTATTTAATGTAAATAGCCTGGAAAGCTAAATCCACATATGGTGGAGATATTCTCTCCCATGGGTGACATCTGAGGGTAGGATTAGGATTTGTTTTATCCACACATAGAAGAATGTGTGGGTTGACTATCTCCCCTTAGCACTCCCAGGGCACCAGCTGCTTTAAGATAACTGCTAACCAACAATGAGAGAAAACCAAAAAAGAGACCATGGATGTGAACAGAACAAGGAGGGGTGTGTGGGATGGTCTGGAGGATGAAAAGGGAAGAGGAAAGGCTGCAACTGTATTATAATCTCAAAAAGAAAGGACACCTGATAACCCCCAAAGACTTCCTAGGGCTAAACTAGGCAATAATGATTTCTTTAGTGAATTGTCTCAGTCAGGAAAGGAGAGAATTGGAAAGGAAGAAACATTTTGGGAATTTAAGAGAAAAGAAAATAAACTGTCTCTGGGGTTTCATCACTCCTGAAACCTATCCTTAGTTAAAACTGCAAATTTTAAGAAAGAATCAATGTGTGTTGTCTATGCTTGGATTTATATAGCTTCTTAGAAAGTCTCTGTATATTGTGAATTTAGTCTAGTGAAAATATCTTTTTTTTTTTCTAAATCTTACCAGTGTTTCTTTCAGGAAGCACTGGGTAGAAAGAATCTTACATGACAATGAATTGTACTTGTTGGGGCAACAGAGGTCTCATACTCACAGAGAAGCTCTAAGAGACCTGTAGCGTTAAACACGTAGAGGTGTCTCCTAAATGGAGGAGATAAAATCAAATGCCTGCATTCCATCCAGAAAGCTGAGAGTGGAGGTTCTTAATAACCTAAAGGTCTTTTTGCTATTTGAAGGACAGCCCTCACCCTAATTCCCCAGAATGATTATCCCAGACTCTTCCCTCCCTAGACAATTAACCACCTTTAGGGGAGATGTCACATGTACTTTATGGCCTGTTAACCTCTATGTTATTGGTCAGAAACCACACTAGATTCTAGGCCATTTAGCTATAGAACCTACCCTCATGGTCACTTGTACATTGTAAAAGCATCTCTATATAGTTACACTTAAGCTTTATTGTGCACCTGGAATTGGACTGATTGGACTGATTGCTGCCTGGAAACCTTCTCTCAAATTGTACTGTGCTTTAAATATGATGACAATGAACCACCTGGCATTAAACTCCCCAAAGTCTGATCCAGGTTGATGAAGTCAATTACACTTGGGTTTTCATTCTTATCTATTCACGGGGTTTGCTTTCCTATATGACACTTGCAGGGACCCCTTAGCACTCCAAGTGTAAAACTTCCTCTCTTTGTCTCCTTTCCCATCTCTTTGCAATCAATATCATCTCAGACATGAGACACAGTTCATGTCTATTATGTGCATGCCTTAAGTTGAATGTCTAGATTGAGGGAATGTGTATGTGGGGTTGGGTAGGAGAGAGAGAAAGAGAGAGAGAGAGAGAGAAAGAGAGAGAGAGAGAGAGAGAGAGAGAGAGAGAGAGAGAGAGAGAGAGAGGAGAGAGGAGAGAACCTATATAGTCACTCATCCAAATGATTTAAAAGAGGCAAGAAATATTAATATCATTTTTGTTTGGTTTTTTTTTCTGTCTAACCCTAAACTCCAGATAAGACAGTTCATCTTTTCCGTGCCCTTATTATACTTCTGAAATACTTCCTCCACTACCAGCAATTATTCCTGACTTTCTCTTGAACAAAAATTTCAATAACAACAGTAAAGTTTTCTTATTTCACTGGAAGAAAAATCGCTAACATTTTAATGCTGTTTTAAAGAAAATTATCTAATGTGAATTGTTTCTTCCCCTTAGCTTTCTATATCTGCTGATCTTTCTGTATGCTTTTACTGTGTTCAATTAAGTTTAATTGAGGCATAAATCTCAGTGAACTTTAAAATGAAATTACACACATACATGAAATATATGTGATTCTGTAAAATGTGTCTCCTGGAACAATTCTTTTCAACCATAAGGGAATAAGTGAAATTTTCTTAAGCATACTTAGTGCATATTTATGAAGGTCTTTAATTAAGATCCAGCTAATTTTTTCTTATCTACTGAAAATATTAATAAATTTTATATACACATTCATTCTCCAATAAGTATTTATCATTATTAATATAAACATCTGTATAAAATGGTATTAAATATTTTAACAAAGTATATGAGCATGGTCATGCACCACAGAAAAAATGTTTTCAATTGTTTACTGTTACACTAAAATTGAGTCTTCCAAAATATAAATATAATGGAATTTTCTCTACAGTGATAAAATTTCACTAAGTTGAGAGTGACTTCTTAGTATGTTTCTCCCGATTTTCCAAATTTCTCTACACATGGACTTAATTCCTTAATGTAATGGACACTCAGATAGCTTGTAGAGTAATCTATGCATTTTGTACAGCATAGATAGTGTTAATGGAACATTCAATGAGGCGATGATGTTGCTAAGAGGCCCATAAGACACAGTATATGTGGCAATTAAGTGAGAATCATTTACATGCAGGCTTAACTCAGATTTGCCATCACTTGCTCTCCGTATCTCCAGGCAAGTTGATCAACCTCTGTGATCTTCAGTTTCTTCATCCATAAAATATGAAGGAAAGCAGCACTCAGTTCATAAGGACTTAATGAGGGTCAACTGACACAGTGTTTATGCAATGCTTATCAAATCCTTAGCACACTCAATGTTAATTAATATTGTTTCTAATCATAGTGCTATTATTCTACTATCATTTCATTACCCACCAGCATTAATCATCCATCAGATATATTATGGTACTGAATGGCTTAATAATTTCATGACATTGTTAACATTTAATCAGAATTCATACACTACAGTAGTGTTAAAATAATACAACAAATGCTGTTGAACACATTAACAATATTAAAATTGGTCACAAACCCAGATCACTACAATAGAATCTTTAGCTCATATGTTTCTGGATATTTTCTATAGAAACACATTTGTACAGTGTCCAAATGTGTGAACACACAAAAAATTTTTAAGGAATGGAGATTATATTATGCATAGTGTTACAGCTTCTAATTTTTAGTCTCTTATTTTTCATATTTTACATCTTGATTATCTATAATAATATTTTTTCTTATTGATCACAAGTATCCTTTATGATGTCTTTAAATTAATATTTAATCTACAACAATAGCACACCTCTGGTTATACCCATAACTACTATTTTAGGCAAATCTTTTTTTTTTCTTTTATTAAAAACAGTTTTATTTTCATAAATATATTCTGGTTATAGTTTCCTCTTCCCCTATTCCTTCTGATTCTTCCACATCTCCCTTCCCATCTGGATTCACACCCATTCTGTTTCTCCTTAGAAAACAAACAAGCATCTAAGGAATAACAGTAAAATAAAATGAAATAAGATAAACCAAAGCCGAAGAAATCACAATATTACAAAGCAACCAAACAAGAAAAAAAAGACAAAGAAAAAGCACAAAAAAATGCACATATATGTAGAACACGTGTATTCACATACCCAGGAATCCCACAAAACTCCCAAGCTGGAAGCTATAATATATACACAAAGATAGGGAGGGGAAAATAGAGAGAGAAAAAAGAAACAAAACAAAATAAAACTGCCCTGACTTAACATTATGAGACAAAGACCTCCAAAGATGACATTGAGTTCATTTTGTTGTTGTCTACTGCTGGTCATGGGGCTTATCCTTCAAAGTGGTTTGTTCCCACATTGAGACTTCCTTTCAGAAAACTAATTTCTCATTTGCAAGTGGCTATCAGTAGAAGATAGTTTTTGGGTTAGGGATGAGGATGCGTGTCCTCTTCTCCTTTCAGCTCTAGGACTTCATTTGGTGCAAACCATATAAACTCTGTGCACTCTGCTATGTTCTTTATGAGTTCACATGTGCACCAGCCCTGCTGTGTCTAGAAAGTCTTGTTTCCGGAAGCCTTGGTGTCTTGCATCACCACTGGCTTTTACACTCTTCTGCCTCATCTTCTGTAGTTTCCTTAGCCCTGAGAGGAAAGATTTGGTGGAGACATCTTTTTCTTTAAACTTAGTGTTCCAAAGTCTTTCATTCTCCGTATATTTCATAGCTGTGGGTCTCCTATCTTCAGCAGGAGGGTACTTCTCCATGACTGAGTAAGGCACGGATAGATGCATATAGCAGAATGTCACTGGGAGTCATTTTGTTGCTGTGTTTCTTTAGCAGAACAGAGCAGTGGTGTTTGGTTTTCCCCTAGGTCTCTGGCCTATCTAGTCTTAGGTTCTAGGCCACCAAAGGAGTGTCTGGTAAAGGTCCCATCTTATGGGGTGGACCTTAACTCAAATCAAATATTTGTTGGTTACTTTCAAAAGCTTTGTGACATTATTGTACCAGTGTATCTTATGGGTAGGTCACTCATGTAGCTTGAAGGGTTTGTAGCTAATGTTTACCTTTTTCCTTTCATAACGTGAAGAGTGCCTTCCAGTATCGTGCATAGTAGTGTGTAGGGGTGAAGGCTCTCGGTAGGCACCAGCTGGACTTCTCTGCATTCAATGAGTTATATACGTTATCAGCAAGAAGACTTTACTGTCCATTTGTGGAGAGCCACCAATAGCCTTAGCAGTAGCCATGGTTATCTGGGGGTTTCCATGGGAACTGATTAGATGTAACCCATTTCTGGTACTGGAAGCTTCATTTGGTGACAAGATATGTCCATTTGGGTCTCTGTCTCCCTGACAATTTGGTGATTTCATTTAGATTGCCTTCATGTATGTATAGGAACCATCTACTGTAATTGGTTTCCATATGAGCCCTCAAATAGCTTTTAGTTTTAGCTAGAGCTGTGGGATGTCTTTCTGTATGCTGTGAATATGTGTTGCTCCCATTGACTGATAAATAAAGCTGTTTTGTCCTATGGCAAGGCAGCTTATAGGCAGGCAGGAAATCCAAGCAGAAATACAGAGAAAAGAAAGGAGAGTAGGGAAAAATGCCTAGCCATTGCCCAAGGAGCAGCAAGATGCCAGTAGACAAGTAATGCTTCGGCCACATGGCAAAATATAGATGAATAGAAATGGGTTAATTTAAGATGAAAGAGCTAGCTATCAAGAAGCCTGTCATAGCCGGGCGGTGGTGGCGCACGCCTTTAAACCCAGCACTCGGGAGGCAGAGCCAGGCGGATCTCTGTGAGTTCGAGGCAGCCTGGCTACCAAGTGAGTTCCAGGAAAGGTGCAAAGCTACACAGAGAAACCCTGTCTCGAAAAACAAAAAAAAAAAAAAAAAAAAGAAGCCTGTCATAAGTCATACAGTTTGTAAATAATATTAAGACTCTGAGTGATTATTTTATAAGCAGCTGCAGGACCATTGGGTCGGGCAAGACCAGAGAAACATACTATTACAAGCTATCCTTTCCTATACACTCTGCCTTGCCCCCCTTTTCCCTCCCCCTCCATGTTTGATCCTCTCATTCAATTTCCCCACCCTGCCCTCATCAATGTATAACTACTATGTTTAATTCCCCTTCCTAGGGAGATCCATTCCACAATATTTCTTATCACAATAAATATTAGGTTTTGTTGTTGTTGTTGTTGTTGTTTTAGACTTTGAGTCTTTATGTAGCCCTGCTTGGATGTAGGGGATTTTATTGATGATAGGAGAAAGAGCAGGGATCCCTAAGTGCTTCTACTTCTTCTGAAGTTCTGGGATTGGAAACTCTGAGGGAGAATGCAAAATGTGTGTGTGTGTGTGTGTGTGTGTGTGTGTGTGTGTGTGTGTGTGTATTTTGAATATATGTATATAATATATACACATATGAATGTAAAATGTGTTATCTGCTAAGGTGAGTGTGGTCCTCCCCATCACCTCAGGACATTTCTTCCTCTTGCATTCTTTCTGGGTTGGGTGGTTCAGGGCTTCTCACTCCTCAAAGACTGAGTGGACTATGAAGTCCACTATAGTGTTGCTATAGCCAAATTCTTTGATAAAATGTTAATTGAAGCATCAACCATGGAAGAGTGGTTGTTGCTGTTAAAAATCACCTGAAACAACCTGGTCCTCAGTAGAGACCAGGATGCCTTTTAGAGGACTCTCTTTTGGATCATAGATTCCTTGGTGTTACTATATTTGGCAGCTTTCTTCAGGCATAGGACAGATTCCTGATAAACACTTTGGAGGTAAGAATGTAGAAGACTTTGCCAGAGAGCTTTCTGTTCAACTCTGGGATGATCTTGCCCAAAACCTTGAAAGCACCAGGAGATACAGGGATGATGCTCTTGGAACCTTCACTACTGTGGTGCCAGTTTCCCAAGTGGTAGTGATGGCATGGACTCTGCTTCTGAGTCTTTCTACAATGCTAAAGTTGACATAAGTGACCTTGACATGCATGAGGCTGGAGCAAGTAGTTCATGGTGTAGGGTCATTACTAATTATCTTAAGTATTCTTGAGGAAGTTGTCATACTTCCTGTGGTTCATACCCATCACAAACATGGCACCATCAATAGAAAGGGCTAAAATTGAAACTCCTTTGGCTCCACTCTTCAAATATGGCCTTCAATGTTATCCACGGTAGTAAAGTCATCAATAGAATACATAATATACTCAACATCAGAATTACCCTATTAGATATTGGAGGGACCTTACTCCTAGAAGATGGAGATAGTATCCCATTGATCAAAGTTTCCTGTTCAGCCTTATCTCTGACATGGAATTTGCTGTGTGAATTGTAGTAGAATATGTAGAGCATGTTATTAAGATAAATGAAAGAAAGGATCATTGATGGTAACCGTATCCACTTTGCGAATATCCAAGGCAGTCCTGGAAACAAGGTGCTCTATACAGAAAAATTCTTTCATTCTGATATTCACCATCATTTCCTAAGTTTTCAGTAAGCACTGTGTTAGAAAATGTGCTTGTTTCTGGAATGGGGAGGCACATAGACCATTTTCTTCCATTTATATAAAGCATGTGATAGGTAAAACCAATTTATGCTATCAGAAATCAGAATAATTATAATCACTCTTCTGTGGAAAAAAGTTTATAGTTACTGAGATATGATGAATGTTTATGATAATAGATATGCTAATTACCATGATTTGTCATCACACATGTGTTAATATATAAAAACATAATATTGTATCCTATAAACATGTACAATCACTGTATGTCAATCAAAATAAAAACTCAACAAGAAAAAGACAAAGTACTTTATCCTTGTATGGAGTGGTGAAGGATTTTCAGGGAACACAGAATACTCTGTCACACTGGATCTATTCTGGCCATTGTTCTACATGGTGGCATTATGGGTGTATGAAAGGTTATTATGTTTTTTATGATCTGCTAATTGTTTATATATACATATTAATATTCATATAGATTCATAATGTAAATATACACACATATAATACATGGATGAAAAATGAAAAAATATTTATTTATTTTATAACTTCTGTACATCTGTGATTTTTTTTCATCTGCATAGGCAGCAATCTAATACAGTAGAAAGGAAGCACAATTGAACTCAGAGATCAGTATTATTATTTGTGTAACCATGGCCAGATAACCATCCCTGAACTTCAGATTTTGTCCCTAAAATAGAGAAATTATGAAGGTGTTATCAAGTTTAAATGAGATGCTTGTTAATAAAGTTCTTGACAACTTATACAATGTCATATAAATAAATTGTGCCATACAGTAAAAGGTTCCCAAATATTTTAGGTGAATGTAATAGTATTTGACATAATTATAGGCCTAGAGAAAAGATACTGTTCTTTTATTGAATAATTGATCATAGCCACTAAATTGTATAGTAAGGCAGAGTGTAGGTACTAACCTCACAGAGGTCATAGACATGAAATTTCAAGTTACTTTTTAATTCATCATTTAACAAACATTTGTTCTGATTCCTTGGCAGGATCTGAACGGGATCACTTGTCTGAGAACAGAAGACCATAAAGTCTGCTGCACTTCTGAATCATTCATTCTGTGGATGAGAAAGATGAGTTACATGTGAAAAATCTCAGCTCAAACTTTGGGCACCTTGATTTTGCTTTCTACATATAAATGCCCTTACCTGAAAAACAGAAATGTTGAGAGTGGAAGTTTCAGAAGCTGTTCTTAGTATCCTTAGAACTGAAGCCTGTGTCATACACCTTTCCATAATATGTAAGTCAGTAAGTGGAGGTTAAAAGTTACTATCAATGTCATGTTGGCCTGATATCCATAGACTCACATGGGGGGAATACTTTGATTGTCTCTGTAAAAATGGCAGATCCTGTGTTCTTAAGCTGTTCTTAATAAAGCTTGATGTTCATCTTACTTTGGATAGGCAAAATTAAAATGATTTAATTAAAATCCAGAAATAAATTGTATCAACTTTATAACCAACATGAATTTTTCAAAAGTTTTCAGCTCCGTCAATAATTTACTAATTTACTAAATGTGACAGCAAGAGCACATTATATGCATTGTCAATATTCCTTCCCAGCTGTTCTTCCTGCCTCTGTTTTGTTGTCTGCCAATTATTTTCCATATCTTCTTTCATTCAGATAAAACTCAAAAGAAAACTTAGAATGTCACTTTTGTCTCCCACTCTTCAAAATTCCCCCTTTCTGAAATTCAAGATTTCAGCCCTTTAGGACAGCTTCTAACACCATTGTCAATCATGATCTAACTGCTACTTGTTTCTCACATTCTTCTTACAATCAATGTTTCAACCCCACACTTGCTGTTTCATCAAGGAAGGACTACCTACAGTCACACAGGCACTCCGTCTCACCCCTCCTAATGAGGTACATGCCACACACACACACCTGCCCTTCTTCCTTCCCCTAACCCATGGACTCAGAGATACTTGTATTTTGTCTTTAGAAAAAGAAATTTAATACCAGCCTAATTTGCTCAACGTTAGTCCTTCTACCTTTGCTTTTCCTCAATGTTGATACAAGAAAATCTCATGCAAATTCTAAGACATGATCTGAGTAAGGACAAAAATGTGAGTTTGATTTGGGGCCTTTCCGTTATGACCCAGGGGCTTCAAAATTACTAGCCAGAATAAGCCATCATTCTATGGTCCCCACAATAGCTGTTTCTCTGCTATTTCAAGGAAATAGCCACAACAATATGCAAACAATTAGATGTGACTGAGGTCCAATAAAATTTTATTTTTAAAGTTGATTGTAATTAGGACTCAGCTGCTGGTGTCATTTGCCGATCCCCAATCTAGAAAAAATTACAATGATGGTTTTATTGGAATTGAAGCAAGCAACTGAAATATTCGAGAATCTTCCACTTAGTAGTTGTTGTACTGAACACTGTGTAATGCAACACCTAAAACATTATAAGGTAATATCATACACTGCTGTTTTACAGACTGAAAAACCGAATTTCTAAAACTATTAAATATATCCCCTAATGCCTTATAGCTGGAATGTATCTGATTATAACATTTTAAAATTTGGCTGTCCTTCTTGACTTGAGAACTTCCCATAGTCTTTTTAGTTTTGATACAATATCAATCTCTGATACTACTGAAAAAAAAGTTTCGATAAATACTCTCTTCAGCCATACTTCAGCTGTTACTTACCCTAATCTCAGGGCTACATTTGACTTAGTGAACATATGGAATCCCATGTGGAGACTCTAGCTCAAATTCCAGAACCTTTGGAGTTTTTGATGCTTGTTTTAGCAGATGTTGAATTGAATTTTAAGTGAGCTTTAAAGTATGATGGAGAAGTTGATGTACTTAGCTGTGTGAAGGAACCATTTTATTCTTGAAAAGATTGAACTTGGTGCTTTTTGTTGTTGTTGTTCAGGATTGTGATCCCTGTAACTCGTGGAGTTCTTTTGAAATCACTCTGGGACTAAAGTGTCAGATATGGGTACGATTCAAAGTCTCCCTGAGTTTTTCTCAATAAGACGAGTAATAAGAAGAGTGTGTAGTGACTGTGACACTCCCTGACAAGAACTGATGAAGAGGCTGTTTCTTACTTGGATTTTTCTTCAGTTAATGTCAAGAGCAAATAAAGATAATGATTCCCATGTCTCAGGGCTCACTCAGAGTGATGGGTCCAGCAACTGCAGCTGTATCCAAGGACAGCTTCATCACAGCACAGTAACTCAAGGCTACATTGTTACTTTTCTCAGTTGATCTAGTGATGGGGTGGCTTTTGTGGAAAGCATGGAAAATAATCCAGGGGAAACAATGACAAAGAAAAGCAAGGAAAGGAATAATGCCTATATATGTCACCAATAGCTGATAGGATATGAGTTAAATTAAGTGTATTTCCAATCAGAAAATTCGGATTATCTAAAAATATAACTTTTACAGATCTGTGAGAAGTGATGAAATTTACACAGAAGTAATAGGATGAATCCTACAGCATGAAATATTTTAATCTACTTCATAAGACAAAATTCCAAATGGAAGTATTAGAGCCAAAAGAAATCTTTGTTTTCCAAGTAAACACCTCCAATTGGAACTATGAGAGAAGGCATGACTCTTAACTGATTCTAGACTGATTTAGCGTCACAATGATTTATTCTTTTCATTGTGATGCTGAAGCCAGTTTGTTTCTGTATTGGCAAGAAGGATATGGAAACAGTAAAAAGCAGCCACACATAAGATGAGCATTTAGATGATAAATTTTGCAAATTATTAATCTTGGATCAGATAACATTGGTGATTACTTCATGAGCATCAGTACAGCTTACAGGAAGTACCAGATGTGTAGAACTTTTATACAAAAATATCTTCATAATAGTGGAATCTGAATCCTTAGTATCTGGGTATTCTAGCCTAACCAAATGTCAGTCTCTCTAATGCACATTCCTTGGGTGTGGAATTTAGATAATTCTAATCTGGTTCTCTGGAGGTTGTTATAAGGATGAAAGATTTGCTTGATGATGATGAAGAAGGAAACCTCTTCAAGGGAAGGGAAAAGCTCAAGATGGCTTAAATTAAATTTCATTTCAAGTTCAGAATCAATATTTAAGAAATCAGGCAATTTATTAAAAAAATATGTCATATATGATATGTTTATATCATATTTAAGTTTACATGTTAATTAGCACTCATTATTGAATCACTAGAGAATCTCTTCTAAAAGTAGAAGTATTTAAGCTTGGATATTTAAATGAGTAAGTATTTGGAATTTTGCTTTAACATTGAGAAAGATAGTATATACTGACTAGGAAACATAAATGTAAATATTTAAAAGGTGAAAAAATATGAATTTTAATCATAATATGAACAAGTTTTACTATGGCAAGAGTGAGGTGCAGAAATCCCAGGAAAAGATAACAGTGATACAATGGAAATATTCTCTCCACAGTTCAGCTATTACTCAGTGCTGTGTAAATATATACAGATATATGGATAGATATATGAATATATGATAGGTAGATAGCAAAGGGAGCTAAGAATATACAATACATATTTAGATAAATTTGTAACTAATTAAGAAGGATACATATTTAGCTTTTTTCAGGTCCAGGAATATTGACAGTGACTTGTCTCATATGTGTGGGTCTTATTTCTCCAGGGTCTTTCCACTGTTGAAGATCGTGCCTTGTCATTGTCGTGGATTCTACAGAATGCTTTGTGGTAGTATCAATCCATAAAGGCTGGCAGGCGATTTGATTTTAGAAGCACAGGATTTTCCCAGTACTAAAGTCAGCATGAACTTAGGTGAATATGCTACTGACTTTCTATACAAAATGAAAGCATTCAAGACTTAGAAAGGGAGAAGAAAAGCTGAGGGGTTTTCTATTATTGGTTTATTGATTTGGCATAAATTCAGACTATAGGGATCCAAGAGAGAGGAAAGGCAAGTCTTTCCCAGAGTGTTTTGCCAATTAGTGCACATCGGAAAGACTGCCAAGTGGCAGATTCTTAGGTTGCCGTTCTATACATCAAAACCTCCTCAAATAAACAGGGATAACATATATTAGATGGACCAATAGTGATGATAGGCTTAGAAAATTGTTCAATAATTACTAGCTATGGGAGACAAGAGCAATGTGTCTTATTGGCACCTCATTTTTGAGCAACAAAAATCATATTTTAGCAGATGCTTCTGAAGCCTTTCTCAATACTCAGAGGTCAAATAAAAAAAAATGGGGAATTGACTCAGAAACTTTATATAGGTTCTGGCTATTTAAGCTGTTATGACAGGAGGAAAGTAAAATACTCAATTGAAAAATGTTTTGAGTGTTAACTAATTTAAAGCGTGACAGTGTTCATTATTTTAATAATTTAAGTCTAATTCTACCTTTATTATAACAGTTTTTGAGCCAAGACATTCATTCAGATTATACAATTAATTAAGTTTTTGTTAAAACAATCATTCTGCCAACTTGAAAATATCTCAAATCATAAATATCCATAGGCACTGTGAGATCATGCAAAGGCACAAACTAGCTCTTCCAAGAGAAACTATAGAATTTTCCCAAAGCATGTATTATGGCCCAGTTACTAATAGTATTTACACCACAATCAGAGCTTATCTGACCATCACGGGTGAGATGAATCCTATTTAGGAAGAACCCCCCTAATGAAAGAATATTGAATAGTTCTTTATACATTGATGTATTAATAGTAGATCCCCAGTGACTGTGGTTGCTTATAAAGAAGCACCACAGTCAGATAGAAAATGCCTAAAACACTTATGTAAATGTTCTTTCCAATGATAAACCTGCCAGCACAATCCAATGTTTCTGTTAAAAATAAAGTGAAAGTTTGATATATACAATCTGGTGATAAATTTCATGCAACTATCTGGTGAAATTCAAATATGAGAGAAGTTGCTTTAGACTGTCAGCTAAATACCTTCAAAAATGTAGTATATGACTGGAGAGATGGCTCAGTGGTTAAAAGCACTAGCTGCTCTTCCAGAAGTCCCAGGTCTAATTCTCAACATCCACGTGGCAGCTCATAACCCTCTGTAATTCCAATTCCAAAGGATATGACAACCTCTTTAGGCTCCACATGTACCAGGCATCCACATGATGCACAGACATACATACAGGCAAAATAACCCATACATAAAATAAATAAATCTTTAAAACTGCGATACTATATATATATATATATATATATGTGTGTGTGTGTGTGTGTGTGTGTGTGTGTGTGTGTGTGAAACTGTGGTATTATATTTGCTTCTTTGAAAATTATATTCCATTTAAGTAATATTAATTATTAATGGATGATTTTGAATGAATCCAATTTTCTTTGATTTATATAAGATTATCAAATGAATAAATAAATAAATGAGCAAATGAATGTGTTCAGAGAAATGCATACATGAGCAATACTCACAGAAAGTAGGTTTGTCTTAATACATAATCTTATGATGACATCACCTTTTACATTTTTTGTGATTAGCAGGATAGAATGTGTGTGTCTATCTTTCTAACAAATAGAATGAGAGTCACAAAGGCAAAAGCTGTTCCTAAATTCACATAGTTAACATGTGGTAAGACTAGGTCTAAAAATGTATCCACTATCAGCCTAATTGCTGCAGGGGGAAAGTCTGCAGAAATAATGCATTTACTCAGGAATAAAGGAAAATTTGCAAACAGAGATACTGATACCCTTATCTTATGGATGTATTCAGGGAGACAAAGGGAAACAGGACTTTAAAAATAAAATGAATACAGATTTTTAGATGGAAACACTGATTGTAGGAACATATTCTAGAAGAGGATGTTAGCTCACTAATGGAAGAGATTTTTCTGCATGCAACCAGCGGTCCTTATATCTCATGTAGGTCATTGAAGAAAGTTCTTGATACAAGCACATATGCATGCAAGGCCACCCAAGACTTCAAATAGTTCTTATCCTAGGTATATAAGCATGAAGACTTGTATTCATTCTCAGTTCTCCAGCTCTATTTTATTTGGGTGGATATTGGTGAAATTATTATGGCCACTCCACGTAGTTAAAAGGAAGATTTATTTAGTGGGTAACTTACAAAAAAGGGAAAGGTAGGTCACAGGGTCTGGGGGAGGTGTATCACAATCCAGCAGTGTTCTTTGGAGCTCTGCTAGGTCCACCTCCACCATTCAGGGTCCAGGCTCAGCGAGAACGCTCGCCCATCCAGGTCTCGGGTCTCCAGGTGCCTCCCCTGGCCCTGCCTCATAGGTGTGACAGTTGCCAGAGTCTCAATGGGGGTTGCAACTTCCAGATCCAAGCTGGAATGGCTACCCACTACATCTCCCCCTTTTTGTCTAAATAAGAAGGTTCTAAACTAGTACAAGACTATATACAAAGGAATGGCTATTAAATATTGTCCAGGAATAATGAGGGATCATGACCTAGATAAGATGGAACTACAATCAATGCAACAATATGAAGCAAGAAACACATACTAAAATCCAGAGAAGTATAGAGCATAGGTAAATGGCATGTTATAAAGATCATTCCAAAAGGTGTCCTATCCTAAAGAACCTGAATCTAATACTTAATATGTTCTATCTAAGATATTATATATACTAAGTTGTAACTATACCTGCTAGTCTTCAATCCCATCAAAGACCTGAGAAGGAACATTTTTCTTTGCGTCCCCATAAGATACAGTGCCCCCCTCCAGCAGGAAGTAGTAAGAGATGCTACGCCCAAATTTCCAAATATACCAAGCTGGCTTTAGAGGTAGAATTGGCTCACTCCCCATCTAAACCCAGACATATTGCTTAAAAAGATGATTAAGAGATTCTTGTGTCCCAAATCAGAAGAGCTCTCTGGCGTGGGACAGAAAAAAACCAATCTTTTTATTTAAAACAGGTTGATTATAAATGCGATCTCTTTCTAAAAAAGAAAAGGGGATATGATGTAGATATATAGGATATAGAGATGATAAGAAAAAGGGTAGATTAATGAACCTACTTTTAAAGAACAACAACTTGTTTAAAATGTTTTACATTGGTATAGATTTTAGTTTATATTTAAAATGTTTTACATTGGTATAAATTTTAGTTTATTGATACAAGCTTAAAATTAATTTTGTTATCCTGTATATATATTTCTATTCTTGTTTGAGGCATTATGTTTATGTAACTCATTTAAAATTGTAATGGATAATTAAAAAATAGATTAATAATTAGTAATATTTATAATCATATTTATAGCCATGTTAGATAAGTTTTCTAGGTATACATAGATATATTTCAGATAGATAGGTAGTCTTCAAACACCTCAAAGACCTACAGAATATGGCATTTAAAATGTTTTAAAAATTTAGACATTCTGGACAGTGAGACATGTCTGCTCCTGGCAGCACTGGATTTACTTCGGAGAGGAGGATGGGCAAAGAAGACACTCCATATAGAGTTTATCTTCACCTTGGCAAAGATAGCCATTTGGGCAAGAAACTGTTCTTGCCTGGAGTGCTTGATCTACTGGACATGCAAGACCCATGGAAGGATGACCACTAAACTTTGCTTGACAAGATGGTCCTTCAGGTTCCTGCTTCACAGAAAAAACTGCTAGACATTCCACAGGACACTGAAAAAAATGACGGAGAGACTCTAGGCCTGTGAGCTAAAGACAGATGCCCCAATTTTACAAAGGAAGATTAGATGACTGTCAGCTGTCTCTGTCTACCCTGTAAGACTCCCGAAAGTTGCTTACATCCTTCTCCCATTTCTCAGGTAATATTATATCCTTCTGAGGTCTTTGATGTGGTTGAAGACTAGATAGTTGTAATTTCCTCAGTTATGATAAAAGATAAGTTAGATATAAAACCTTAAACTCACAAATATAAGATAGATAGGACATCTTCTTTAATATTGTAACTTCAATTCTTGCTGGATAATTGTTTTGTTATATGTAATTTTACCATGTTAAAACCATCCTTTTTAAAAAAAGAAGAAAAGAGGAAGTGCTATGGATATCGCTCTATATAAATAAAACACTGATGGCCAGTGACCAGACAGGAAGTATAGGCGGGACAAGGAGAGAGGAGAATTGGGGAAATAGGAAGAAGGAGGGAGAGACATTGCAGCCACCGCAAGGACAAGCAACATGTAAAGATGCCGGTAAGCCACAAGCAACGTGGCAAGGTATAGAGTTATAGAAATGGGTTAATTTAAGATATAAGAACAGTTAGCAAGAAGCCTGCCATGGCCATACAGTTTATAAGTAATATAAGCGTCTGAGTGATTATTTTACATGT
The DNA here is from genome assembly GCF_004664715.2 of Peromyscus leucopus. NCBI lineage: Eukaryota > Metazoa > Chordata > Mammalia > Rodentia > Cricetidae > Peromyscus > Peromyscus leucopus. The sequence continues at coordinate 29,553,849 of NC_051079.1, read as the reverse complement.
GGATTGTGGGACTGTGGAGCTTGGTGGAACCTGGAGAGAAGCCCTCCAGCAACAGGTGGACACAAGTAGTTGCATATTTGATATAAAAACTTTAATACACCTACATTTTTAAGGCACACACACACACACACACACATATTCATTTATTATTTACAAATGTACTTTTGCAGGGATGTTTCTATTTATTCTCTCATATATTACATCTAGGTTTCAGTTTCCCCCTCTTCCACTCCTCCCAGTTCCTCCTTCCCCATCTCCTCTCTCCCCTAGTTCCAGTTCCACTCTTCCTCTGTTTTGCTTCACAAAAGAGCAGGTCTTCCAAAGATATCAATCAACCATACACAGCATAACAAGTTACAATAGACTAGGCTCATATCCTCTTATCAAGACTGAATGAAGAAACTCAGCAGGAGGAAAAGGGTCCCAAGAGTGGGCAAAGGAGTCAGAGACAACCCTACTCTCATTGTTGGGAATTCGACAAGAACACCAAGCTACACAACCATAATATATGCAGAGGACCTAGCTGAGACCCACATAGGCCCCTAATTCAGACTCTGTGAGCTCCTATGAGCCCCAGTTAGTTGATTCTGTGGGTGGAGTTCTTGTGGTATCCTGGACCCCTCTGGCTTCTACAGTCCTTCCTGACCCCATTCTGTGGAGTTTCCCTGGCTCTGCCTGGTGTTCGGCTGTGGGTCTCTGCATCTGTTCCCATTAGCTGTTGAATGAAGCCTCTCTGATGGTAATTGGGCTAGACTCTGGCCTGTGAATGTAGCAGAATATCATTAGAATTTCATTTTTTTAAAACCAGTCATGTTTGGTTTTATCCTAGGTCTCTGGGCTATCCAGCCTCTGGTTCCTAGCCATCCAGGCAATGCCAGGTGTGGACTCCCTTTCTTTGCAATATCCTCAAGTTTGACCACTCATTGGTTGGATACTCTCACAAGTTCTTTGCCACCTTTACCCCAGCACATCTTGCAGGCAGGACAAATTGTAGGTTGAAGGTTTTGTGGCTGGGTTGATATCCCAGTCCACCATTGGAAGCCTTGCCTGGTTACAGAAGATGGCTGATTCAGGCTCCATATCTCCATTACTAGGAGTCTTCACTAAGGTCATCCTCAGAGATTCCAGGGAGCTTCCATTGTACTGGTTTCCATATCACAGCCAAAATGTCCCTCAATTTGCGACACCTCTCCCAGTACTCTCTCCTTTCATCCTTCCCCCACGCCAACTGATTCATTTTGTTCCCTTTCCCACCCACCCTCTCAATCTACCCATGAAATCTATTCTATTTCTCCTCCCCAGGGAGGTCCCTGTGTCCCCCTACATGAGTCCTCCTTTTTACTTACTCTGGGTCTGTGGATAGTAGCATGATTATCCTTTATTTAATAGCTAATATCTATTTGTAAGAGCTTACATACCCTGCTTGTTTTTTGAGGTTTGGATTATCTTACTCAGGATGACTTTTTTATGGTTCCATCCATTTGCCTGCAAATTTCATGATGTCATTGTTTTTAACAGCTGAATAATACTCCATTGTGTAAATGTACATTGTCTTTATCCTTTTTCTTTTATTGAAAATAGCCTCTACTAAATGTACCTGCCCATGGGAGGCCTTACCTTCTTGTAGGAAGGAAAGTGGTGGGGTTGGGAGGGGGAGGCTGGAAGTAGGAGTAAGAAATGTAAATCTTTGATATGTAAAATGAATAAAATTTTTTTCTTAATATAAAAATAAAATAAAAAGAAAACAGACTTTTTCCTGCAATATAATCTGATCATGTTTTCCCCTCCCCAAACCCCTCCCAGATTCACCCTACATTTAAATTTAAATGTTCACTTGCATGGTATTAAGATCTCTATTTGAATTTCATGACAATGCAGTAAAGTATGAAGACAAATGAGAATAATGAACAAAAGTCTAAAAACAGAGCCAAGTCGAAGGAATGGCATCCTGGGTATTCACAGATAGAAGGTATCAGTGAGACTCTTGAGGAACAGTGGCATCAGAGGGTATTGACAGAATAGTGCTATACTGTGGTCACATGGAATCTATGCAGGGGGCTTACATAATGTGTTCCTATAGGAATATACGTTACTTTCTGAGGCTAGATCTTTTTTTTTAATAATTATGATTTAGTGCTAGCAGCCTGTTCCAATCTTAGTATTTTTGTAGCATTTGATGGATCTATAGAAGTTTAGAAAAGCAAAGGCTATCTACAAGTATTTGGGAAGAGGAGATAGAAATTGACACTCAGGGCAGATAATCACTGAATATCCCTAGTGTTCTGAGAGGATTTCCAAGCTAAAGAAGGAATGACTTGGCAATATCTAAAATGAAGCTGAATGCTGAATTCAAGCTAAAACTAATTGTAATAATGAAGGAAGTGATAAAGGGTATTTCAGTAGTATGCTTTCAGATATTTACTGATTTCTAATTAGTCACCCTTAGAAGGATAAAGTAGAAGCATTTTGTCTTCTAATTAACCAATGACATCAACAGAGGCTAACCACCTGCCAGTGTCTCATAATTCAAACTAACTTTTATAGTCTCTATCACTCTTCAAACTCCATGTGAATTCTTGGTTGGAAAGATGCTCAGCCTTTGTCTCAGCAGTCTCCTGTGATTATGAGTGGTTCTCTGGTCCAGCATATAAATGATACCAAGTGCTGTTGTCTTCATGACTTCTCGGAAGAGGCAATTTTCCAGATCACTAATCCAGGGACAGCTTTTGTCTCTGGATCTTGAAGCCTCCCTTGTTCCACGCATATTTTGCATGAAAGTCTCAGCTCGTTTGGCAATGCAGATTTACTATTTGACTTGTTTAATATCAATTAATGATTATAATATAATGTTTGGTATTTGTATTTATTTGTTTCCAATTCTCTCATTTCTGACTTCCCTAGACATGATATTTGGAATTCTGGTCCCTGATGAGTAAGAGATGCTACAGATCTTTGAATGGATGTGCAGTGCTTTCCCAGTCCTCTACCTGGGCTGCTCACATTTAAGCATGACTTTCAGCACAGATCCATTTCCCAGTGGAAACAGACAGTGATGAGCTGCATGCCAATGTCCTGTCAGAAACATGCTTCTCCTGGCTTTCTTCACAGAGTAGTCTAGTGCCATACAGAAAAGTGAATTTCTTGCTAGCTGGAAAGAACACACTACATACTCAACTGTATCTCCCTGAGAAATACTTAAAACTAGACCCACAACTAGTCTGGATTAGTGGAGATCAGCCCAGAGGATTTAGTTGGCATTGACATTTTCTGCTTGAAAGAGTGCCTTTTTAAAACTATCTTTTGGATTTCTGTCCTATGGAAAATATGATCAGGGTTTTTGTCAGTGACTCAGTTTTATTACTAATACGAAATAGCAATGTAAGCATGAGAAAAAGAGACAAGGGTTAAAAAGCAATCTTTTAAACTAACTAAACCACTGTTTACAGACTGGAGAGTGTGATTAAATCCTATCCAATGTCAAAACTCAGTAAGACCCAATTTAATCACGTATACAAATGTGTACATCTAATTGTTACAAAATCACGAAACAAACACAAGGTATGTGAGACAACACCTGGAGAGGAGTAGATTAACTACACCCCTAGAGCTTAAAAAATGTATTAAATATAATCAGAGGTGAAATAACCCTTTACACAAGTATAACCTTTCCATGAATATAACAGGTATAACAAGCAACAAAACTGCTATTTTGAACAGCAGACATAATAAGATTTGAGTCACTCAAAGGGTTAAATAAAATCTGCTTTGACAACAACAAGAGATGTTGGAGAAAATATCAAGTAGTCTATGCCTGGAGGCTTTTGCTGGGCAGCAGATCTGATGGATAATATGGTGATAATATTTGTATAGTAAATTCATATTCAATTATGACACATACCATAGTAATATAAATTTGCATATTGTAAATACATATCGTATCTTTGTAGTAAGGGAAAAGGATTACCAGAGCCTTTTCTTTTGTTTTTCAGGCTCAAATTCAATTTATGATTAGCCTTCAAACTAGCTTCAGTCTATCATTCTGTCTTTGTCTCTCTCTTTTTCTCTTTCATGTATTTCAACCATCCTTCCAAAAATTACTATGCTGTTAATGATGTTCAACTAACCATTAAAAAAATTACTTTGTACAACTTATAAATCTTTACTTTTTAAGGTGCATTCTCAACCCTGTATTTCTGGAGATAAAAATAAGGGTAAGTGATTCTCTCAACACAATGTGAGCTTGTAGAAATTTTATGGTTGCCATAAAGTATTAACAGGAAGGCATCAACTTAAGTATACACAAGTTATTCAGCATTTCTAATATGTATAATTGTTCTGGATGCCAGTACAAATAAAATGCATGTACATAAGAGGTAGAATGAAGACATTATTTTTCTTGAAACATTTTCTGAACATAAAAGTTAGACAGTCTTCAGAGAAGCAAGTCTATTTCATGAGTGCAAACACAATCCTATTTATTTCCATGACAGGCAGCATTAACTCATTACTACATGCTTTACTTCTGAGGCCAAGTGGTCTCTTGTGCAATCTGTCAATATGGTGTTCCCAGAAGCCAGTGCCAACTAGGATCAGCACACAAACTAAAATCCCTTTGTCATCCTTTCATTGAGAATGAAAGTATCAAACATATGAAGTTTAATTCCTTCAGTCATCCTCTAAGTAAGGGCTAAATACATATTTCTTTTTTGTTGTTTTTTTCTCCTTAATGGCAGTTTTGTTTAGCTCCTTATATCAACCATGATCTTTAAAATGGGCTTTTAGGTTGCTTCTCTTATTTATGATACAAATTTCCTTTTCTTAAATTTTTGAGAATTCCATGCATGGGTATTGCGTTTAAAACATTCCCATACTGCCCTCTATCTGCTCTAATTTCCCTCATGCTCCCTTTTCAAATTCATGACCTCTTATTATTTAAGTATCACTGTTATATACATTTGCATATAGATGTATGTATTTGTATATGTAAGTATAACTTGCTGAATCCATTCAATGTTACTCTTGTGTCTATGTGTTTAGGGCTGGGAATCTTGTTAAGGAGGTGTTTCCCCAGAGAAGACCGATTTCACATCTCTCAGAAGATGTTGATTATCTGTACCTCTCCATCTGTGGTGGGACTCCGTGAGGTTTCTCTTATATGCGTTGGCATGCCAACCGGTGTTTTCATAATGCAGGTCTTATTTGAGTGACTGTATTGTTGGGGCTTAATAGGTACACGCCTTCCTTGTTCTATATAGAAGACGGTATCTTCCAGCAGAAATCCTGATTCTCTGGCTCTTCCAATCAATCTTTCCATCTGTCTTCCACAAAGTTCCCTGAGTCTTAGGTGTTAGAATTATGTTGTAGATCAGTTATTTGAGGTTAGAAACCCCCACAGGCTGTTTTTGTATTCATTTTAACCAGTTGTGGATTTCTGTGATGGTTTCCATCTGTCACAAAGGAAGCTTCTTTGATGAGACATGAGAGCTACATTTAGCTGTTGGAATAGGGATGAGCATTCAGAATACAGATAGACATTACACTGGTTTAAGAAATTGGCACTAGTAGGTACTCCTCTGGAGTCCATGACTTCACCAGGCATGGGTGGTTGGCTAGGATTACAGTATCAGATGTGAATTATCTGCTATTGAGCAGGCCTTAAATCCAATTAAACAGTTGTTGGTTACTTGCAAGATAAAGGTGCCAGGGCTATACTGTTGGGAGTATTTTGCCAAGCTGGTTATTGTTGTGGCTCATAGGCATTACAGTGTGTAGGACTTTTGATTACTTTTTTCCATGGCAGTTTTCATAGCACCTCCAGATAATGGGAGTTAGTCCTCAGGGAGGATGCTGCAAGGTCAGTTTCAATTCTACTCCTGAGAGTCTTGTGTCTGAAGTATGTGGAGTCCTCAGTCAACAGATCTTAACTCTATGCTCTGGTAGGCAAACAAGGGCAAAGGCGGTAGTCTATATTACTTTGAGGGTCTTTTAGACTCCCCTGACTAACAATTTGAAGGAAGGTTTCCCATACCTGACACTGTGAGTTTTGTTGGATCATCTGCAGCTCTTTGGGAGAGTAATAATGCCCATGTGGTTTAACTCCATTTAAATTATACGTATATAATATATATGTATATAATTTATATATGTATATGTATATATACTGTATATATGGGTGTATGTGTGTATTTACTTAAGCATATTATAAGCAAACATAAAATAATATGTGTCAATATGCTTCTTTAGTAAACAGATGAATTCATTGGTGTTACTCCTCCAAATGTTTATATAATAGTTTCTCCTAAATTCCATGGTAACTATATAATTTCAGTCAATTTAAAACTCCTTTCACCTTCTTTATCCCCTAAATTCATCATCATTGCCATGAGAGTTATTCCTTACCTTTCTCATGCTTTCCTTTAACTTTTATTTCTGAACTCTAGAGGAAGATGAAGCTTAGGCAGCTTGGAAAACCACGTGCCTTCAAAGTGCCTTCTAAATAAAAATCCATTAACCACTTACACTGAAAGCCCTATGGGAGAGTTTTAAAAACTGTAACCTGCTATAGATTTAGCTGACCAAACTCATAGAAGAGGACTGTTGGCGTGTGTGTGTGTGTGTGTGTGTGTACATGCCCACACTAATGCACATGTATGCATTATGTCTATGTACAGGAAAGCAACAAGTATCTCATTTTTGAAAAATCTGCTGCATGATTCCAACATACAATTCACATAACATTCCATGTTCTACCACTGAGGGTTTTATTGCTTTTTTTCCCTCGTCCCTCCTAGAGGCAGCTGAATCTCAGAGAACTTATCTCTATGATGTAAGTCTTTCCTCTGTATATTTCTATTTCTGACCTCCCCTTTCTCGCTTACCACCAAACCCAGACACTTAGTTGTATCCTACCACTAAGAGCATTTCCTCTCATTATTCATATCTTTATAAACACGTACTTTCTATCTAACATGGCACTCTGTGATTAGGCATGGGGTGCTCTCAGGGCAAAATAATGACACTCTCTGGATCCGGGGCTTTTAGTAAACTTATCTCCATTATTAAAGAGAACACCTGGGATTTAAAGAACATGGTCTGGAGAGTGAACATGGACATTCTTTTTCTTTATCTCTAAGCAATTCATTCCATTTCTAAAATAGTCTTCCTTGGATTGTTTCTGGCTTCCTCTTGGTCATATAAAATAGTATTGTTAGTGATTAATTCTGGGTTGATATATATAATATATATGTATATATATTATATATATATATATATTACTTAAATAGATTTTTTAATTGCATACTTTTAGATGAAGCCTGTGTCAGTATGCTCCATTTATAACTCAAAACATATTCCTGTATTCTACATGATATGTGAACTTGTATATCTGTCCCCTGTGGACATTTGGTTTTGTGGCCATGAGTTTAAATAATAGGCCACTTACTTTTTTGATAACAGCCTTGGGTTCTTTCTTGACAGAGTCTAAGAAATGGCAGCGCCTGTAGTGCATACATGAGCAGCTGACTACATTTTAAAAATCACCAATTGAAGGTTTCTTGAATAAATTTTCTTCTTTGTACTTCTATCTTCTTCTGAGATCATAGAGCAAAAATAATTAGGAAACATGCTCCAGAATTTTGGGTTCAGGAGGGTTCAGTGGTTTGGGTGACTATGGACCCACAGCTCATATATGAAATATATTGACTATATATTGAAATATAGTTCAATGTTTGGTTCTCAGTTGGTAGTGGTGTTTGGGGAATGATTAGGGTGTGTGGCTTTGTTAGAGGAGGTGTGTCACTGTGGGGTGGGCTTTAAGATTTCAAAAGTTAAAAAAATTGCCAAATGAATGGAAACACATGAACTATGAACCAAAGGCTGAAGGGCCCCCAGCTGGATCAGGCCCTCTGAATAGGTGAGACAGTTGATTGGCTTGATCAGTTTGGGAGGCAACTAGGCAGTGGGTCCAAGTCCTGTGCTCATTGCATGAGTTGGCTGTTTGAAACCTGGGACTTATGCAGGGACACTTGGCTCAGTCTGGGAGAAAGGGACTGGACCTCCCTGGACTGAGTCTACCAGGTTGATTGCAGTCCTCGGGGGAGGACTTGTCCTGGAAGAGGTGGGAATGGAGGGTAGGCTGGGAGTAAGGGGAGGACGTGGGAGGGGGAGAATAGGGGAACCCATGGCTGATATGTAGAACTGAATGGTATTGTAAAATAATATATTATATGTATAAAGAGAAAACATGTGATCATAACAGAAGCTTAAAATATTAAAATATTTTTTCTCTTAAAAAAAAAGATTTCAAAAGTTGATGCGAGACCTACTCTTGCTCTGTCTCTGCCTGAAACTTTCAAATCAGATGTGAGCTCTGAGCTCAAGCTCCATGTCTGCCTGCCTGCCTGCCTGCCTGCTGGTCACCATGCTTCCTGCCATATTGATAATAGACTCATTCTCTGAAACTGTAAGCAAGCACCCAATTAAATGCTTTCCTTTATAAGCTGCCTTGGTCATGGTGTCTTTTAACAGCAATAAAACAGTAATCAGGACAGAGGGGGAAAGACCAATATGGAGTATAGACAATTTAATTGGAACAGTCACTGAAGTTAGACAAATATGTCATCTAAGAGATACTCATATATTCATGATCATAATATATTGAAAAGTTTATTAGAAAATATTAGCAAATGACCAGTAAACATTTATTTCATATGTACTATGTATTCCAGGTATGATCTTATGTGGTTGAAAAAGACCCATTGGGTAGTTTAAACTTCTTTTTTAAATTTAATTTTTTATTTTATATGTATGAGTGTTTTGCTTGCATGTGTCAAGTACACCATGTGTGTGTAGTGCTGGAGGAGGCCAGAAGAAGGTTTTGGATTTCCTGGAACTGACATTATAGATGGTTGTGGGTTGCCATATGGGTGCTGAGGATTGAACCTGGATTCTCTGGAAGAGAAGTCAGTGCTCTTAATCATTGTGACATGTGTAGCTAGAGTTTTCCTGCCTTGCCTACAGTCAGGACAAATCTTTGTCACCTGCGAGTCCCACAGCCACTCAGACCCAACCAAGTAAACACAGAGATTTATATTGCTTACAAACTGCATGGTCATGGCAGGCTTCTTGCTAACTGTTCTTATAGCTTAAATTAATCCATTTCCACAAATCTATACCCTGCCACGTGGCTCATGGCTTACCGGCATCTTTTCATTCTGCTTGTCAGGGTGGCGGCTGGCAGTGACTCCTTCTGCCTTCCTGTTCTTTTATTTCTCCTCTCTGTTAGTCTGCCTATACTTCCTGCCTAGGCACAGGCCAATCAGTATTTTATTTATTGACCAATCAGAGCAACTTGACATACAGACCTTCCCCCAGCACAGCCAAATGCAGACCATCTCCGACACCTGCACTCAGGCTCATGGTCCTAATCATCCTCTATGTAGACCTGCTGGGTAAAGCCATGAGGAACCCAAGAATGGGCTCCCACAGGACATACAGAACATCCCACAGCAGACATGACTCCAGCCCCTAGTCTAAACTTTTTATTCCCATGAGTTTACTTTATAGACTCAAAGATAGGAAAATGAAACATGTTTTTTGTTTTGTTATCATTTTTTGTTTGTTTGTTTTTCAAAGAACCTCAGAGTCTGAGTCACAGTTTCATTGTGGACTCTTCTGTTATAAGGATCTGATATCTAATAGCAAGTATTTGCAGGAAGTTAAAACTTTAACTTGTCTGTCATTTATATCTCCATATTACTTCCCCTTATTATCATGTAATGTAAATATATATGCATAATGAAAAAGTGAAGAAGGAACTGGAAGTTATTTGCCTTGTAAACATCTTAAGCACTGAGGTTGTGTTGCATAATCACTGTACTAAGAGCCTATGTTAATTTTGGAACTACTGATTTCTAGCATAATAAGATCTGTCAAGTCCAAGTCATCTCACTGTCCCCACAATGCAAATAGACACTCACATTATCTTGAATACAGAGGATAGATATTGCCATTATGGAGAAAAGAGAAAAGGTGACAGGGATGTCCCATTTCTTGTTTCGTTCTGGTCACATTTCATTTTAATGTGATTAAGGGCCACTTGACACTTTAATCAGGGTGATATCTCACATGCCTGGATCGCTTAGGCTGTGACAGGAGACTGAGCATTGGCATTTGTTTATTCCCCTTGTTCAGTGGATCACCGCCGTGCTAAGCTAGAGAGGAAGATTGGTTCAACAGGTGAATGGAGAAAATTAAAGATAAATCATTTTAGTGAGTTCATCCTGGTCAGAGGCCAAATGACAAATACGGTAACATTTTTTTTTTTCTTTATAAATGCACTTCTTCATGATTAAGCTAATTCCTCTTTGAATTGTGCTGATATTAGCTCAGAGCTACCTCCCTGCACTGAAGCAAGTCTTTCTGAAATCCAGGTGACATATGCTACTCACTTGTTAATCCATTTATAATCGTACTGCTACTTTGGCCAATGTTAATTGATGATGCAGTCACCAAACTAATATTCTTGTCTATAATAAAAATTTAATCATTATTAGATACCTAGAGACAAATATTCCACTCACATTTCACAAATGAGGATATTGACATCCAATGCTATTGAATTGCTTACCTAAATCAATGTAAACTAGACATTTCATCATGCATCCTACCTCACTGAGAAAATTAAAGCAGCGACAAGAAATCTCCCACAGATGTCCGTTTTTTACAGTTTGCCACTGTACACCAGTATCCAAAATCTGCCTCCAGTGGTTTGGTAACTATCTACCAAACAAAATACCCATGCTCCTTAACAAACTATTTTGTTGGTATACATACTAAGTTCCACTTCCCATCTACTTACAAACAGCTCAACAGAAATTGCCCTCTTTACATGATCATTTTTAAACTCACTGTTGCATTATTCGCATTGATATGCAAATATGATAGCATTGTTTGAATTTACTTACTTTCTTTTATCAGCCTCAACCCACCCGTTTTCCATCTTCTAGAATCTCTGGTAGAAGTGTGTGTATGCCCTTTGTCTCTAATTATTCTCTTCTCATTTTCTCTTAAAACTGCTCCAAACAGGATTTGCTGAAACTTCTTCTGTCAAGCTGATATATGACTTCCATGTCACTCAACTTTATAGTGTGTTTTCAGTCTTCATTTGACTTGATTTAATGGCAGTGTTTTGTTCCTTTGGTTCTTCTACCAACTTGCCCTATTTTCATCCAGAAAATTCCAGGATAGTACACTTCCTTGATTTCTTTTTAGTGCTACTTGGCTCCTCCATAGATTCACATGCTCAATCAATGACACTCTACTCCTTCAGGCTCATCTCTACAGGAATCTCTTCTTACCTAATACTTCACTTTACTCTCTATACTGATGAGTACTAAATTCCGAGTTCTGCATTCTTCTCTCACAGATTCTAGACCCAAATTCACACCTTGATACTCATAAATTTGCATCAGTTTGAATTTCTAATAATATCATAACTGAATATGATCAAAACCTTACCTTGGACCATCATCACTCATAATATTTATTTCCTTCACTAATTGTTGCAAAAACTTACATATAGTTCTAGTGTTCAACAAATATTCATTGTCTAAAAGAAGGAACAAATGAATGAATGAATGCTTATCAACTATCATAGTCACCTGGACATAATTTGGAATCCATTAAATGTTTTTTGAATATAAGACTATACAACAATGAAAAATTTCATGGCCTGATTTGAGTCCTGGCTCATTCTTTTTCCTTTAGATCTAATTAAAATAAAAATTATTAAAAATAATTATGCAGATTTCTCCTTTTAGAGAGACATTAATGGCAACTGTTTCTAAGTTAAGCCATAGTCTGCCCTTCCTAACGCCAAGCCACTCTCTATTGTAACTATTGAATTCCCTTGTAAAAATTTTACTCTGGAAAATCATTTTATCTTGTTCCTTATACATCCATACATTCCTTCTTTAAACAAACCTCTTAACCCTCTCTTTAAAATACATTTAAAATACATGCATAATCTGAGCCCTTTTCATCATCCATCCACCTTGCCACCTCCAGATGTTGGAACTGTTGTGACAGTTCCTAGCCATCTGTAGTTACAGAGCACTTGGAAGATAGAATTAGATATGCCACATGTGAAACACACAGTGGGAAATACTTCATAGGAAAACAAGAAGTGTATCATGGGGTAAGTAAAATGCATTACTAGTGCTAAGTTCACTTAGTTGTTTTTTTATTTTTTTATAATTTTTTATTTTAAATTTTTTTCTTCCTTTTACATACCAACCCAGGTTCCCCCTCCCTCCTTTACTCCCGCTCCCCAACCCTCACCTACCCCCATCCCACTCCCATTCCCTCCTCATAGAGGGTAAGGCCTCCCTTGCGTAGTCAAAACAACTGGTCCCAACTTGGTATGCCAGTTGTTTTGATTTTTAATGTGAATATTGTAATAACCTAAAACTACACCTGAGGCTGGCTCACCTGTGGTTTGGGTTTTCTTTGGGGCAGTACTCCATCACCTTTGCATTTTTCCAGTCTGTTTTCTAGTCAGTTATCTCTTCCCTATCTAGTCTGTGGACTCATGGCTTACACATGAGCTTCCATCTACCTTATAATAAAAGCCAAATACTTTACTGTACCTGTGGAACTCTACTGGATCCATAATTCATACTAGTCTCCCCGTGAATCCCAACATCCAGCAAAACAGGCCTTCCCATTCATCCCTCGGTTTCTTTCTATAGTTCTCTTGAAAATGCTCTTTCATTGAGGAAGAATTATATATTTTATTTCTTGACTTTAGTTTCATCCTAATTGTCTTTCAAAACTTCCTTTGCTTTTTACCAATTCACATATTCCTGCTTCTTTCTTTTCTCTTTACAGCTTACCACTAATTAATATTATATAGCCACACATGCATAGTTTATTGCTTCTGCCCCGAATCCTCCAAAGTCTAGACAATGCTGGTCCTTTATAACTGTCCAGCTAGTTCACACACTTTGTGCCTCTTAGGTAGTCTGTGTTCACACACTTTGTGCCTCTTATGTAGTCTGTGTTCAGTTGTCAACAATTTCTTCCAACTTCATATTGTAACCTCAGAGTCCTCTGTGACCCCATCCTACCTTCCCCAGCACTGTGGCTTCATTTATCCTCCTTCTTGTTTATGCCATTGTGTGAGCCTCTCATTGCTCACATAGGTGAAGCTAACTTCATCTTCTAAATCTTGATTTTTTTTTTCTGTTGCAACTCTGAAATATTTTACCCCCAGATCTGGCTCATAATTTTTATATTTCTAAAAAGGGCTTCTTCGGTGTTCTATCTACAGAGAATATCTAACCTCCAGCCTGACTCCATTTCTTTTTCGACTTTTTGTCACCGAATGAAACTATGTTGTAAATCCATGGCTCTCTCTTTGTTTGCCATCTGTCTTTTCCCTTGAATGTGATCTTCGTGCTGGGAGAAATCTGTCTTTCTTGCTATTGCACTTCCAAAGCCTGGCATACAGTTGTGCCTACTAACTTTCTGTTGAATAAATAGAAGTTATGCTCACAGATATTAGATGGTGATGACTCAAAGTGGAAGAGTAAACAATTTATGTCAGTTCAAAGGCAGAGGTTGAGGTGAACACAAGGGGAGGTCTCATGCTTTGTAAACAGTGAAATTAAAGCAGTGTTGGAAAACTCTAGAGGATGGGACTTGTGATCTTTATCTCACATAACTGCCACCTTCTATCCAATTGTTTCCTCAAAAAAGATATAGCTCACCCCAAACCACACACCCTTCCTCTAGGGATTTCATGGAGAGAAACATTTCAAGCTGTTTCATGGAGAGATATTCACTATGCCTTCCAGGAGCTGCCAACTCTTTCTTCCAATGAATTAATTAGCAGCTCTGAATCTGTGCTAAGGTAGAGTTAACCTAGAACTTCATGGTTCTTTTTGCTCAGGCACTATGTTTAAGAGTATCAATCAAGGAAACCATTGTGGTATCCAATCCCAGGAGAGGCCCCATGCAAAGACAATATAGACAGTGCCACAGAGCCAAAGATAACATCCTTACCCTGGGCCAGAAATCTCATGCCAAATTCATATCCTCTCCTTGATAAATCAAGGGCAAGGAAAAGATTAGGAACTGGGTGAATCAATCAATAAAAAGACTTGACAGAAGAGCATGGTTATAGAGAACAACAGATAGACAGAAACCTACCTATGGCAGTGGCCATGCTATTTTTAGCCTCACGAAATAGGTACAATGATGCCAGACTCACAGGAGTGCTTCAGCTGTGGTACATTGTAAGCTGCCTGCTATGGTAAAGGGTGCTGAACAAGTACCAAGGGAGTGGAAACAACCATGATTCCCAGGCTCCACGACATGAGTGACATCCTGTACATTGGTGTACATTGCATCTGTGTCTCAGTTGTACTATTTGTGCTACAGATGTTCCTGTAATAATTTATTAAGCAAATTGAGCCTATTGACTCTTCTTATACGCTTTATAATGTATTATCATTGAACTGGATGCCTAAAATCTTGACTCTAAACTAAATCTGTTTTAAGCTTACGGAGTTTGTTCTAAGACAACCTCCTTTTCCTCTTGGGTGTCTGGAGGGAAAGACTAGCTCCAACTACTAAGGCCTGGCAAATTTTGCCTGCTGTGACGAGTGTGGGGGAGTCTAGCAGCAAAAATCATCCTTCTTTCTTATTAGTCTTCAGGGAGGAAATTCATTTCCTCTAAAACACACTGACATGGGCCTAAATGAGACATTAAAGGCCTCTTAGTCCAGCTCCATCATTCAGAGATGAGGAACAAGTCCCTTGGGTGGGAAGGCTCTTTTTGATGAAAGAACATATTTTCCCGGAGGTCTTAGTAGGGCTTTTGCCATTCTGTAGAATGAAAAGGAGGTTGTCTTAGAACAAACTCTGTAAGCTTAAAACATATTTAGTTTAGAGTCAAGATTTTAGGCATCCTTAGTTATGGCCACAGTTCAATGATAAAACAGTATAAAGCATATAAGAAGAGTCAATAGGCTCAATTTACTTAATAAAGTATTACAGGAACATCTGTAGCACAAATAGTATAACTGAGACACAAATGCTATGTAAGGCCATACAGATGTACAGACACATTTAACAGGCACACCCAATCTCTTTGCAGAGGTAGATAGATGCCCAGTAACTGAAATAAGAAGGGTAGATAGAAAGTCTCAAAAATCATGGGAAGATGTTTTTCTAAGTATTATGCTCTTTGGTATGTATTTTAAATATGCTAATTGCATGCAATGTCACTTTGATCTAATAATAGCTGCTGTTTTGTGGTGTGCTACTGTTCTATCTTGATGGAATCGTGTGAGAACCAGATGGGTTGTCAAAGGACTTGATATAAAAAATCAAGATACATGCAATTTGGAATACAGTATCATGAGGGATCTCTTTAAAGGCCTATATACTAGAAGTATTTCAACTCTGGTTGCTACTGTTACTAACTTCGTCCTGAAGTACAGAAGTATATGGACATATTCACCCCAGTAAGAGTACTTATGGATTTCTAGCTATATGAATCTCAATCCAGTACCACTCTGCTTTGGGAGAATGCCACCAATATCACAGTCTTAAATTTCTATTGTTCTGGAATGAAAATACATTAGTTATTGGTGAGGGAAAATAATTTCTGAAGTCATTCTCACTTTATATGAAACAAAGCCTGGTCAGGTTTTTTGCCCAAATTTGGTGTCTTTAGACTTTAGTGCAGGAAACTAACCCTCTGAGCACATCTTACTGGGCCTCAAGAATTCCAATGACTGACTTTCAGTGGGCATCTCAATTCACCCTCACACCACCAGAAACAAATGATCTATTGTTACTTCACCAAGCAGAAATTTTAACCTAAAATTTTTAGTCAACAGACAAACATGATGAATAAAATAAATACAAATTTTAGAAGGCTATCATTTATGTAAGTACAAATCTCCTGCTGTCTTATCCAGCATTTCTGGCTTTGTTGTACACTGAACATAGTAACCATGTGGTCCTGGGAGGTGTCATTCATCTCTTTAATTAGCCCTAAAGAAAGCACTTGTTTCAAATTAGGAGCAACAACATTTCTGAGAAGGACATAATAGCACTAACAGTGGCAACTTGCTTAAGTAATAGGGCCTTTAAAGCTGTTTTTTAATGAGAAAGACTGCCCAGCTTTTACTCAGTCGGCTTTTCACATTTCACCAGCATCCAGATCTTCATCACCTCCAGCCACAGCCGTCCTCAGCATCATCTTCTCGGAGGAGACAGGGCAGGAATTGGTTGGTTGGCTGCTGTTACAACAAAACCATGACAATGTATTCATGACAACCTGGATCCTAATACAGGACTGTTTGTACTCCATGTTTTCTTGGGGTTTATACATCTTGACACCAGTTTCCGTAAGCAGCATTCTGAGTACTGCACACAACCAAGCCAGACTCACATATGTTTGATGAACATGACAGAGACGGCGAGAGGGAGGGCTGGAGAAAGAGGGTGAGTTTACTCCACGGACAGAACGTGATGTACTTTGGATTCGACCTAAGTTGGTCATCTGTACCCGTGATTAGGTTCATAGTCTCAGCAGTCGGTTCACAGGTGAAAGGACAAAGCTTTGCCCCATCCCCTCAGCTTCCACTGCTGTTACTTTAGTTTTCTAAAAAGACCTTCTGTGGTCCTCACAGTTGAGCTATGATCTATGTTAATTTCTTTACCTGAATTTACTTACTGCCTCATTACCTGTCTGTCACCTGGTGCATCAAACACTTTGGGAAAACATGGAAACTACTCATAAATAACTGTCTATGTATAATAACTACACCCTGTTTGTCTGGTCAACTAACTTCCATTTTTGCACCAAACTCTAATCCCACACTTTCTGTAGTTCTGCCAATCTTACCTGTATGATCAATCACTAGAATTTAAAAAAATAGAATAAAATAAAAAGCATGTGCCACCTGGCAGGGAATCAGTAAACCCCAAATTCCTGATGAAGAGTTTTCAGTCTTAGATTATGAGCTATAATACTATGGGCTTCTGATGGTTCTTTCCTGTGTCATGGAAGGATATTGCCAGAGAATGAGGCTACATAAAGCATTAACCACAGAAAGTAGCAATACCGATTGTAGAAGGCGATGAAAGGGCCCTCTTCAATTCCCAGAGTCAGCAGGCACTAAGGACAGCTATCCTCTGGCGCCTCTGAATAAAGTCTCTGTCTCTGTCTCTGTCTCTGTCTCTGTCTCTCTCTCTCTCTCTCTCTCTCTCTCTCTCTCTCTCTCTCTCTCTCTCTCTCTTCCTCCTCACTCTGTATCCCTCTCTCTCCCTCTCTCTGTTGGCTTTGCTTAAACCAGTAGGAGTTGGGCTTTTGTCATTCTAAATAAACTTACAACCACTCTTCTTTGTCTTTTAATGTTTCATATTAAGTCACCTTTAACTGGTACTTAATAACATTTACAAAATTAAAATTAATATGAGTTACAAATTAGAACTGATACACCAGGTGGAATGACACAAAAGCCACTTGTGAATACAAAGAAATTGGTGATAATGGTGAAGATGCCTGGATAGGACGTGGAAGTTTTGGAGAAAGTTCATAAACAATGCTCTGGACATTTTCCTTCACAACACACAACTTTCCTCCAGATTTTTTTTTCCTGCAATTGTCCTGAGTTGTTAAAGTAATTGCCAAAATAAATGAGTAAAATAGCTGTCTCTGTATATGTAAAGCACCATTAACCTTAGAGAGATATTTTCTTTTAATATACTTGTTTAGAAGCACCAGTAGTGTGCCTTCATACTCAATTGTTTGTTATATGGCTTAATTATTGATAATCAATCTTTTCTGATCATTAGAGACAGCTCCCTCCCTTAACTCATACCTTAACAGAATAGCATGGTCATTGCTTCCTTATTTTTGCATTAATTAAGAAATTCAAATGAACAGTACTGAATACAAATATCTCCCTCATCATAGTTAATATAGAACTACATTTAATTATAGTCAACATCAATTTTATTCCTTAGTTTATAGCCAACACTATTTCAGTAGTTTGGACTAGGTAAAAATAAATAAATAAATAAATAAAAATAAAATAAAAACACCAGTAGTGCGAAAATCCTAGAGGGGATAAAATTATGCTGTGGTTGAAAACACCAACCTACAGAAGGCATGCACCATTTAAATTCCTCTTACACTCACTAATAAAACGACGTTGATCAGATAACAGAGCCTGGCGAAGCTGTATCCCAAATGTGTAGTGTGGGTGATAACAGGACTACAAGGGAAAGGTTGCTATAACAATTTTTTTTTTTCAAAAATGCTAGGAAGGCCTCTTGCCAGGAATATTGTTCTTCTCAAGGGCCTGAATACATAAGCATATATATGATAAGATATGTAAAGGATAATGAAATCCATACTCTCAGTTCTAAAGGGAAAACTGAGACTCAGGGTGAAAAGACTGGCCTGGGGTGGGAAACAAACAAACAAACAAACAATCTGATGAGAAAGCTAAGCCAGGTTTGAAGACTCCAAACTCCCAGGACAGTGAATGCTGCTTTAGCAGCCAGCCCTCCCCAAGCCCTTTGTTCTGTGTTCTATGTATGGAACCTTCAGTTCCTCCTTCCTTGTCTTTCAACTTGAAAGTGTATTTGTGTATGTGTGTCATTATTAGCAGAATGTGTTTCGAGTTCACATATCTTGAGCACCCTGAGTCCCACAAGGATGCAATTAGGTCTTGCTGCTCTTGCCTTACAAGTGTGTTTAGCTGGGATCATGCAGGCTTTCCTAAAATACTCTTCAGTGCAGCTCCCCTACCCTGCCTACAGTTCCCACAAAGAAAGACGACTGGATTCCTTCCCATGTAGAGAAGGCCATGTGTGACTCAGAGAATGTAGGCCACAGGCACCTGCTTTCATGATTAGAGCACCATTGTCCGACTTGGAGGAGGTAGGGGAAGAGCTTCCATAGAGACTTAATCACTCCATAGATGTGATCTTTATGCAAATAAATTGTTTTTCAGTGGTAAATTCTTTTTTTCCCAAAATGGAATACTTTATCTCAGCCTGGAAAAAGCATTTTTTTTTCAGTGCCATCAAGATGTTTTTTTTTTTTTTTTTTAATGATGATGCAACTTTTTTTTCTCTTTCCAAAGCAATTGGCTTTCATACACTTAGTTTTTCTTATTGTCCTTTAAAAGCCCATGCTCCTGAATCAATAACATGAAACTGCATTATCTGTCCTAAACAATTATTTACAGGGAACAGGTCCACCTGCAATTTAACATGCCACTTAGGAAGTACACTTAGGAGTTCGGTTATTTCCTTTTTACTCAATAGGATGAGAATAAAAGAAGCAATTTATAGATGGGGAGGGGAGTCCATGCACAAGGCAACAATACTGTAAACATGCTTTTAAAACCAGAAGCCTTATGGGTTTGGAAGTATCAGAGAGAAATCAAAATATTGCAAGGTCAGGTGTATCGATTGATGATATGCCAGGCCATATGGATATTGGGCTGTATTAAAATAATCAGATCTTAATTGCAGGGTCATTCTCTATCATCCTAAATCTATGGTACAAATCAATAAAGATAGGTATGCTCATCATGAAGGGACTGACCTCTGTATTTACAGTCACAGCTCTAATCTACAGTGAACAACAACATCTCATTGTCTAACATCACTATGGCAAGTGGCCCATGGAGATGAATTTAAAATATAATGGAATTAAAATATAAAAGACGGATGAAAATAAGATCTTTGATCCAGAATGTCAGGGCATGCTTGACAATAATTCTGTCTTCAGTGTGAAAGACAGTCACAGACCTGAAAAACAGGCTTCACCTCACAAGCTGACACAGGGAGGTAGTTGAGAGCGACTCAGATTCTCTATGAGCTTGCTATGATCTATAAATGGCCTCTGCCACAGCTGAGTCAAAGGAAGGAGAAATGCTGGTGCCTGAGTCACATTATCCACTCTTTTCTGAATGCTTTGTGTGAATCCTTCGCTATTATCTAATACTAACTACGATAACACTAACAAATGAGCACCCGATGCGTGTCTGTTTCATGGCTATATAAATGAACTAAGAAATCTATCTTGTTGTTTTGCATCTGTAATGCTGCACTTGGAATATTTGAATCCTTTACTTATCCCAAGGTACGGAGTGCACAGATCTGATACTCAGACACAACAAGTCTCCTATTCTTTGATCACCTGGGAGATTCTTTAAATGGGGGAATAGTTCAAACAGCATCTTTTATCAGCCTAACCAAACTCCACATTTCAAACTGTACTTGGTCTCTTAATCTGCTCCTTCATAAGAACCTCTTTATTAAGTCTATTGCCAGTCCCCCCACTGGAATGTATCTTCCGATAGAGTTAAAATTTTGCTTTCATCAGGAGTGACCCAGTAGATGCACAGTGATCATTTTTTTTTAACTAAATATCTTTCCTTAGGTAGCCCTTTCTACCCGATGCTGTCTTAATATCATGAAGATGAAAGGTGCCTTCTATTTCTGCTGCACTTTCCTGGGATTTACATCAAAGTACAGGAATCTGCTGCTTAGTAAATATTACTGATTGCAAGACAACATAATGTAACTGCTATAAAATGGTATTTAACTTAGTTTTTTATAAACAACTCAGCAAGCCACACACTACTGCCACAAAATGTTTTTTTGTGATTTGATGTGTAGTAGATACCTTGACAAATGATTTTTACATATTATCTAATTTGGTCTTTGCAAGCAACCCATATGATAGCTAGAGTCATTGTCCTTATCCTACCAATACTAAGAAGGAGGCTTAAAGAGTTTCATACATGATGAGTCCTAGAGGCCGGGATAAAATGAGAGCCCCAATGTTTAATCAGTGTACAAGGTGAAGGGGGAAATTCAAAGAAAGTGTGAAACTACCTTCTGTTTTAGCAAAGCCCCTAATTTTGGTTCTACTGAGGACTGTGTAATTAACCTAATCTCTCCTATCCTATTTTTTCCTACCTGATATTGACAGTTCAGTTCAGCTAAGAAAACTGACCAACAAATGACTTTGCTTGAAAAATCCCTAAAGGGAACAAAAACTCTTATTGAGCATTCAAATGAACTTGCTACCTGTTGTTTCAGAATCAGCCTCTGACTGGACCTCTTAACTTTTAAGCCAGAAAGCACAATCCATAAGAGTACTTTTGCTGTTAGTTCAGCTAAATAATTATCATTCAGCGTTACAGGGATTTAAATGCTTAAGATGACCAATTTGTCCATCATCTAATAGTTGCTAAGGGTACAGGAATTTGCAAGGTGTCTGTAGGAAGTTAGGGAGCCCAAGGCAAACCAGGATAACTGATGAACACGCTGGAGAGACTGGTGGATAAGACAACCACGCTTTCAATGAACAAATGGCTGAGAAGATAGACACTAGAAAAAAATTGTAATCAATATGAATAGTAATAAGCGGTCTACAGGATATAATTGAAAACATACTAAAAAGTCTTACTTATTGGGCAAAGAAACTGGGAAAGTTCTCCCTTAGGAAGTGATATATAAGTGATGAATTTCATTTCTAGTTACCAGTATTGCTGCTTAAATATCTAATCTATGCCTGAAGCTGAGGGGTGATACTGAACAAGACTGATAATACCATATCCTCTTTTCTCAACAATCTCACACTTAACTCATGATAAATTTAATAAGTGGCCAAATGATTTGAGATAGTGATGTGTTCTGAGTTCAGTGAAGAGGTGCATTGATGTTAGAATGGAGTTTTGGATTTGAACTCAGACCATAATAGTGCAGAGAAATCAGCCAAGTAACAATTTATTCCATTAATCTCTGTGTAAGTTTTCTGGTGATATTGAAGCCAGTATGCACAGGCCATACTCAAAGGATATTCTCTTCTTGCTCTGCATCCCAGCCCAACTCCTTCCAGTGCAATTCCAGTTGACCACTCCAAGGACAGGCTGCCTTCTTTCCCCAGATCCCACTTGCCCACCCCACGTCTGTAAGGGTCATTTCTTCACCTCAGCCATTCATACTATTGAAAGGTCACTTCCTCGAATGGCATTTTCAGATTCAATCCATGAAAACTCCCATTCATATTCAAGGAACTGCCACCCTGACTCTGTATTGACAAGTGAAATATCTACAAGTCACTGATGGCTATCAATCTTAAACCAATTAAGATTAAATTAAAAACCCTGATCTTTAATAACACTAATGTAAACTCAAAATGCTAGATAACCACATGTGACTACCATTCTGAGAAGCACAGAGAATTCTAGAATCAAGACAGGAAGCTTTGTGGACAGCACTCCTTTGACCTTCCTTTGACCTCTAGGCCCTTGTTTACATTGATACATTTGTCACATTCTGCATAAAAAAATCTATGAAGATGGGTGTAGCACGAATCTTAACAGGTCTTATTAAAAAAACAAACCTGAAGCTAGGTATTGGGGTGAATGCTGGAAGATCAGAGAAGCAGAACAAGCCACAGCCACCTCACCTTGCCAATTCCTCAACTGATCCTGTTTCCTCCGACTGGAAGCCTCTGAGTCCTCACCCAAATGGATCTCAACTGAACTGTGCTCCTCAAAGCCTAAAAGTTTAATCAGCTCTAGTTCCTGGTTTTCACGCCTTATATACCTCTCTGCTTCCTGCCATCACTTCCTGGGATTAATTTAAAGGTGTGTGTCACCATGCCTGGCTGTTTCCAGTGCGGCTTTGAACTCACAGAGATCTGGATGGATCTCTGCCTTTGGGATGCTGGGATTAAAGGTGTGTGTGCCACCATTTTCTGGCCTCTGTTTCTAGTGGCTGTTCTGTTCTCTGACCGCAGATAAATTTATTATGGTGCACAATATTTTGGGAAACACAATATCATCACAGATGGGCTGGCAAGATGGTTCGGAGTGGGTATGAGTGCTTACTACTAAGTCTAGTGACTCAAGTTTTATCCCCAGAACCCAAATGATAGAAGAAGAAGAAGAAGAAGAAGAAGAAGAAGAAGAAGAAGAAGAAGAAGAAGAAGAAGAAGAAGAAGACTATTGGTTACTGCACACACACACACACACACACACACACACACACACAAGGGAAGGCCATTTTAGTATTACCCTTATTTATTTATTCATCTTAAGTACTTAGAATACCACAAGACGCTAATTTATCTCTAACATTTGTGTGAATTTGTGTGTGGGGGTTGTGTGATTGATGGCAATGAGCTACTGAGTTGCCTATTCCTGTTATCTAGGAACTTTCCTACCAATGTTTTTATTTTTCAATTCTTTTAGACTAAACTATGATAAATTTTTTTATAAACATAACTAGTTCATTGAGTTGGGTGTACATACAAAACTTTAAAATGTTGCTAATCACTTTGTAACCTCTGCCCCCCTCCTTCTAATGTGCTGTGATATGCCTAGAACAGTGTCATGTTAGCTAAGGAACTTTTTGAGACAAGGACAAAAAGCATAGAGACCTGTAGGGAAATGCAGAGTCTACCCTCTATACATAAAGGACCATGTATTTTATTCTTAATGCAATGAGAAGGGATTGAAGAGATTTTTATTATTATTATTATTATTATTATTATCATTATCTTTAGGGAGATTGTTTTATTTTGAAGTTCAGCTGTAGTAAGGTAAGAACAAAAAAAGAAAAGAGTTAAGAAGAGATTTCTAAAAGTGTGGCCACAAGGGGTGTAGCCCCAGAGAGTGGTGGAGCAAAGTAACAGAACACAGCAAAAGTGGTAAAACATAATCGAGCTTAGTCAGCACCCAGAGGAGGTCATGGTGGCATGGACGGACAGAGAGAACATCTGGGGTTCTTACAGATTGGTAAATTTGAGAAGGGACTTAATCTGAGTGTTTGTATAAAAGCATGTGCCTTTCAGAAGGGTTACTTGGAAGAGAGTTAAAAGAAGAAAATGTAGATATGTCATCACAGAGGGCAGTGAGGAAAGTGAGGTGGATTTAGCCCAGGTAGAAGCCCTTGATCCTAGGCAATGAGTAGGAAGATGGCATATTATGGAGAGAGCTTGGAATTGTGACTTACAGGTCTGAGTGGGCTATGATCACCATACATTTTTACGTGAATGAATGGAATTGACATAATTGACTCATCTCAGACACTCGGAATACATTTGATAGGGAAGATGAAGAGTTCAGTGGGAGTCAGCCTTCCCCTTGGGCCCCAATACACTTCTACATAGGAATGCCCAAGTGATACTTTTACAAAAGGCTGAATAACAGGAATGAAATAGAGGTAAAATCTGAAGTTACAGGCATGTGATGGTTAAACAAAATGTAGGTAATATATGAAATCACCTTCTTTCTGACATTATCTCAAAATAACAGAAGTCTTCTATTTCTTAATGAAGTGAACTACTTATACCAGAGGAAGTAATTTTTCAACGACTTCATAGGCAGCAAAAAATCAGATGAAAAGAAGAGTAAGGAGAGAGAAGAGAGGAGTCAGAAGAAATTAAAGAAGCAAGGGAAAGAGGGAGGGGAAAAGAGATCTTCTGTACAGATGAAATGCAGTCCTGTCTTAATACGTCACCATTTTTAATAATGCTATAGCTGTGATAAAACAACAATAATAAGAAACAGCTTACTTTAGTTGTGTAGTAAGCTCCCCTGGGTTCTAAAAGATCACATGATATCTATGGGCCACTATGGGAACAGTGTTGATTATGATTAATCATTGTCTATACATTTGTTGTCATTGTTATGATATTAATTAGCTTAATGAAGCATTAATAGGGATTGAAAATGTGATACTAGCCATACTCTAATTCTAAGAATCAATATCTCATTAGCAAATCATTGCTGCATCTATGAGCATCATTAAATTAATCTCACAGTATAAAAAAGCAATATTCCAAATACTGACAAAGGTTATGTTCACAAGATGCACAAATTTCCTTATTTTTGAGAGGAATGAGCTTGATACACCTAGGAATTGTGGAACTGGTCTGATTCTGTCTTTGCTTAGACCCCAACAAACTAAACATGACTCATTTAATTCCTAATCTTTGTGATCATAGAGATATTTGAGTTGTTTAATCACTATAATTTAATATCATACAAAATAAATGAAATGATAAAATAAGGTTCTGACATGGCTAAAGAACTACAGGTTGCTCCAAGAACATCAAATCTCAGAACAAAACAAGGAAAAAATCAAAGCAAAACTGACAGGCTAGATTTGTATTCTTTTCCAGTTTCAATGTGAGGACAGCCCTGGCAGGAGCCTTCCACTAGGTCATATTATCGATTACTGGGCTGGGCTGCTGGAAAGGTCCATGGCCAGAGGCTTACTGACAGATTGTCCATCACTATAATTTCGAAAATGCCTAATGGAGGAGTGTCAGCCTTTGCAACCCAAGGATCAAAGGATTAATAAAACTCTCAAACTCATATCTCACATGTATTTTTCACCCTAAAATAAAATGAATCCAAAGCCTGCATTCATCAAATTGATTTTTCTGTGTATTAATGTCAGAATTTACAGATTTTCTTTCAAGGTCTTCAAAAGTCCCTTAATGTCATGATAAATAATATACTCACAGGTTAATTTACAGAAAAGAAGTTCAGAGTTTCTTTTTGAGCTCTTATTTGAACAACAGATTCATAGGTTATTTTCAGGGCTAGAAAAAGTTTCAGAAGCATTTCCTTCTCCAAAACTAAAGTGGGAAGATGGGAATCCATTGAGTCTGGGGTTATTTATAATTGAAGTTGAACAGGAACAATTAGGATTATTCAAATATTTATACTGACATTGATTTCATAATCTATAATATATAAAACAAGTAGTAGAAACACATTAATATCAAAACAATTTTCACGCATTGGCTCCCTCTTTCCTGGAGCCTGTTTCCTACTACAGCTTTAAAATAACTGCATCCACTCCATCCTTACAGAAAGCTGGGTCTAGCGCAGCTCTTGCAAATCTATTTTTCTGTTTAATTAGATGTATTTGGGTGCTGTGTGTTGGTTGCTGTCTCCCTAGGTGACCTTGTGAGGAATGTGTAGGTTTATAGTGTTTCTACTTCTCCATGTATTAAGAACAAGGTTGAAACAAGAGGGTCAACGGAACGTCTCTTCCCCAGATAGCCTTAACCTTAGATCTGAGGGCTGCCTCTTCTCATTAAAGGTCTTTGATGCTATTAAAACCTCATGGAAACACTGAAATAATTTTTGCATTATTATGTTTTTAGTGGGTGAAAGGGCAACTGTTTTATTTGACGAACTTCTCAAGCTTTAGCGTGTAGCTCAAGAGAGGGAGGCTGCATATTGTAGGAGGCAAGAGAACATTTCCCTAGCCAGGATCTTAGATGTCAGTCTAACTCTTCAAAATATAGATTTTTCTGACCTTGTACAAGTTATATAATTTATTAATAGGTCAGCTCTCTCACAGTGTTTTATTATTTGTGATATCTATTAAAATGTAAATGTTCCGTAAATGCAATGTTGAGGAAATAATGATTAGAAAAAGCCTGCGTGTGATCAGTCCAGATGTCACCCCCCACACACACCTCACTCCTCAACATCATTTCCATGCTCCCCGTTTCCCTTTTGTGCTTTTCTGTCCCTAGTAATCCCTTTCCTTTTTTGTGTTTGCTGGTCACTCCCCATGCCCCCACAAAATGTCTTTTTTCCTAACTTTTGTACCCTTTCCCTTTCTAGTTTTCTGGTTTCTACCTCCACTTACTCTCACCAAAACACACACACATTTAACAAAATTATCAGACTCTTATGATGCTGTCCTTTTAATCTTTCTAACACTTGATGTATTTATTGTGTGTGTGTATGTGTGTACACGCAGGTGTTACCTAAGAGGCTAGTTTGCAGGAGTCTGCTCTTTGTTTCTATCACATAGGTTTCCAGGAGCAAACTCAGATCCTCCAGCTTGGCAGCAGTGAGCTTTACCCACTGAGTTATCCCACCAACCCATTTTTCTTTATCTTTAAAGACTTATTTTAAATTGTGTGTGCATGTGTGGGTATGTGCACTTCAGTGTAGGTGCCTTGTGAAGGCCGGAAGTGTTGGAGGTCTTCAAGCTAGGTGGTTGGTAGTTACCTGATATGGGTGCTGGGTCCTCTCAAGAGCAGTGTGTGTTCTTAACCACTGAACCACTTCTCCAGACATGTTATTAGATAGTTTTTAAGTCTCAAATGCATACCTGGACAAAAAAAAATGGCCTTAGATAACACAATACCGTGTACAATGAGAGTACATAATGAAAAAGAATTTAAATTCTTGGTAGAATTTAAATAGAATGACTATTTTATGCTACTTTTATTCATATTTTATACTTTTCATGGAGTCAAATCATTCATTTACTTTGCTAATATGTAAGTAAAAATAATACTTTCTAAATGAGTGTAGAATGGATGGGTCAAGTAAGGTTTTTGAGGTGGAAGGTCAGTAAATAGCTAACTTGATGAAACCCAGACATGAGTCACCTTGTCCCCAGTCATCCTTCATGGTGAGGGACAGGTGGGGACTCTCTCACTATCTTATGTCAATTATTCTATGTAAGCAAAAAAAAAAAATTATCTTTGCTTGATTTGTTTGCTCTCAAAAGTATATTTTCTACAAATCCTTAACATAGATGCACAGTGTAGATAGTGATTTTAAGTGGCAAAAACTAATCTCCCAACAGGTGCTTAATCAACAGGTGCTTAATTTTAAGCTTTTTTGATTCTCAATTTCTTCATTCAGAACATCCGTTCTAGGTGTTAACACAGACCCATTATCATGCATGGAAAAATGAGGATAGAAAAATTTGCAGTAGTTGTGGTTGTTCTTATGGAGTAATTTCAGTACTGTGGTTACTATTTTAATTATTAGTAGTAAGTATTTAGCAGACATCTGTTAACACTGGATTTGGAGGCAGCCTTGTTCTCTCGCAGCTGGAGATTTGAAATAATGATCTCTGAATACTAAATTTACCTTTGAAGTACATTTTGTACTCAAACATTCAGAGGCATTTCTCACACTTCCTAATTATTCCAGACTTGAGACATGGGTTGCTACATTAGAAAGTGCTGCACTCAAGGTCATGTTATTTCTCAGATCTGTTACTCTTCTAATTAGCAGTAAGATTTCTGAACAACTCAAATTCCTAGGGTGGAGCATTTTTTTTAACATAAAATAAAAGAAGGCAGGAACTAGATAGATATGCATCCCTGACATAACAATTCTGTGGCTTTATCACTGAAAAAGAAATCAGTACCGTGGGTATATAAAACTATCAACCTCATTTGTTGTATCAGTCTGGAGATTTCAACATTTCTTCTGTTTAGTTTCTTTCATGCACGAACTTTGACGAAATAGCAGATCAATGCAAGTGTCTCTCTGAAGTTATTCAAAATGAGCCTCTTGTTGCTAAGTAAGCAATGGATCCTAGAACTATGTATTACTGTCCATTTTACTAGCTAGTTTTACTCCTGTTCTTATCCATCCATCAAATACTTGATATGAATTGACTATGTTGTGACTATAAGACACAGAAGTAAATTATATGCAGACCCAGCCTTTATAACCCATACAACAGGGGATTTAGGAGGTGCATCAGGGTGATGTCAGCATGAAATATCTACACCCTAATTTCATCCACAAGATGTAAAATTAAAAACAACAGCATAAGGACTGATTCCCTTTGTGAGAAATCTAGAAAACAGTTAAGAGACTCCTGTATCCAGATGAATGTGGAAAGCTGCACATCTGATCAAGAAGAATTGTTTCTCCATATGGTTACCACAATCAATCTCTCTGTCTCAGAACAGCATTGAGTTTTCACTGAGAAGTGAAGGCTGAAGTATACTTTTTTAAAAATGTTTTCCTTTTATTGAAAATAGATTATTTTCTCATACAGTATATCCTGATTACAATTTCCATTTCCTCTATTCCCAGTTCCTTCTGCCCTCCCCTCCCATCCAGAACCACTTCCATTCTGTCTCTCATTACAAAAGCATAGACTTCTAAGAAGTAACAACCAAACATGACAAAATAAAATTTAATAAGAGAAAACAAAAGCCATCATATCAAAATTGAACAAAGCAAACCAACAGAAGGTAAAGAGCCCCAAGAGTAGGCACAAGAATTAGAGAACCACTTGTTTACACACTCAGGAGACCCATAAAAATACTAAACTGAAAGCCATAATATATACATAGGGAACCTGGTATAGACCTGGGTCAGCCCTGTGCTTGTTACTTCAGTTTCTGTGAGTTCATATGAGTCTTGCTCAGTTGTTTTAGAGGGCACTGTTCTCCATTCCCTGTGATTCTTACTTTCTTTTTGCCCCCTCTTCTGTGGGGTTTCCTGAGCTCTGAAGGGAAGGATTTGATGGAGACATTCCATTTAGAGTTGTGTGTTCCAATGTCTCTCTGTTTGCTTAATGTCTGGCTGTGGATCTCTGTATTTCTCCCCATCTCCTGCAGGAAGAAACTTTTCTGATGATGACTGAATAAGGCGCTGATCTAAAATATAGCAGAAAATCATTAAGTGTCATTTCATCATTTCTTCTTTTTTCTAGTAGTAATTTATTTTATCTAAGGTCTCTGGGCTATCTAGTGTCTAGTTCTGGGTCACTCAATTAGTGTCAAGTATGGGTTCAATCTTGTGGATAGGTCTTAAGTCAAACCAGACATTGGTTGGTTACTTCCATAAGCTTTGTGCTACCATTGCCATAGCATGCTTTGCAGACAAGACAGCATTTTAGATCAAAGATTTTGAGTCTGGCTTAGTGTTCAAGTTTCTCTTTTGGTAGCCTGTAGAGTACCTTCTCTTACCAAAGACAATAAAAGATGAGGCTTGAGATTCTGTATAGGTACAAGCTCAATTTCTCCATGTTCAATGGCTTGTGTAGGTATTGTCTTCAACAATGGGACTTTGCTGTCAGTTCATGAAGAGCAACCTATTGGCTTGGCAATAGCCTGGGCTGTTTGATAATTTCCATGGGATGCCTTTGGCCAAAAATTCAATTGCATATAACTTAGACCCAGTACTGGGAGCTTTGCTTGGTGATAAGCAATAGATAGCCAGTTGGGACTCCATCTGCCTCATTATTTTGGAGACTTCATTAAGGTCACCTTCACACATTTTAGGAAGTTTCCACTGCACTAAGTTCTCACCCTAACCCTCAAATGCCCCTCAATTTCTAGTTGTCTCTCCCAACATTCCCTCCCATAACTCCATCTCCCCATCCTTTCCCAACCTGAACCTCTTCTTCCCATCCCCTCCCCCCAGTCTACACATAAAATCTATTGTATTTTCCCCTCCTGGGGAGAAGCATGTGAGACAAGTTTTAATGTGTGGATTTTCTACTCATCAGTATCAGAAAATAATTGGTCCTCAAATACACATGGATACTCTGGGGCAGAACTCATCCAATCACAAAACAAGCCTTAACAATTATAAGATTGAAATAACACTAAGTATCTTTTTCAACCATAATGGAATAATATCAACAGCACAAGGATATGGAAATTCAGATACACATGACATTAAACAGCCCACTTCTAAATGACTGAAGAGACGATGAATGAGGGAATCAAACAAGTAATGCAAAAATACTTTGAGGCAAATGAAAGTGATAACATAAGGCATTGATACTTAGCAGCTATAGCACAAGCAGAGAGACTAGAAACTAGAAAACAAAGACAAAATTAAACCTGAAGATGCTACATAGAGAAGTAAAATAAAAGCTAAAATAGAAAGCAACAAAAAGGAGATCAGGAAAGCAATAGCTAAGAGCTATATTATATAACATATACATAATTAAGGAATATATGTTACATACAATTATAATTAATTACATACACACATACATAATACATATATATAATTTAGAAAAAATTGATCATAAATTTGAGAGAGAACAAGAGAGCAGTGTACATGGAAAAGGTTGGACAGAGGAAATGGAAGGTAATTATAACAAAAAAACCCACATTAAAAAAATAATGTATATGGCATGATAAAAATGGGTTCTATTTGAGCCAGAAGGGTGTAAGCAGAGCAGTGGCAGGGAGGTGGGAAATGGGACAGAGGAGCACAAGGGAGAAACAATCTCCCCAAACAGCATGAACCTGAATCTGTTGCTGTGTATGTTAACTGTAAAAAGAAACAAATCAAAACAAGAATTCATCTTGTTAAAGTAAACTATTTTGTCCAGAGACTTTCCCAAAATTAATTGCTTACTGAAAGATAAAGTGATTCATTTTTAAGCAATTAAAGAGTTTCAGAATTTCATAGCTAGAAGGCAACTTAGGATTTTTTTCTTTTCATTTTAAAGATGAAGAATGGCCAATTTGAAGTTCACTGACCTTCTCATGGCCACAGTGACAGAACTCTGTCTAAAACTCAAGGTGATAATCTAAGCGGAAGGTCTGTGTTTAATTAGGTTCTCCTTCCCGAGTGGAGAGATTGTTTTATTGAGTTACTGCAACAGGAGAATGATAACATGCATCTAGTGTTAATCTACCAACACAGATAAAATAATCACACACAGTCATCAAAGTGTGAGCTCACTAATTTCCAAAGGAAAAGAGTGAACGTTGGAAAGAACCCCTTGGCCTAGCAGTAGGGGTCAAGTTCAGATTATTGGTATGGTACACATGTTTTGATGAGACAAATTATTCATTAGATTTGAATCAGAGTTTGTTATCTACAGACTGCAAAAACAAACAAACAAACAAATGAGCAAAAAACATTGAAACTGGATGTAGGTTCTATGATGACAATTAGGGTAGTTACCAATCTGAGTACAGGGGAAAGCTGGTTCAGGCACCCTCTCCACCATTGCTAGGAGTCTTAACTGATGACATCCTTGTGGGTTCCTGGGGGTTTTCCTGGCACCAGGTTTCTCCCTAAACCCATACTGGCTCACTCTGACAAGGTATTTCTTTCATTGCTCTCCCTCTCCCTCCATCCCCAAACTCAATCGCTCATGTTCTCACCTCCGATCTCCTTTCCTGTACTCCCCTCCCAATTTACCTGGGAGATCTTAAACATTTCCCCTTCCGGTGTCATCACAGAACCTCCATTCAGTGAATGAAGGAAGCAGATGCAGAGACCCACAGCTAAGCACTTGGCCAAGCTTCTAGAGTTCAGTTGAAGAGAGGGAGAAGGACTATAGGAACAAAGGGGGTCGAGATCATAATGGGACAAACCACAGAGAGAGCTGATCTGAGCTAGTGGGAGCTCAGGAACTCTGGACTGACAAATGAGGAGCCTGCATGGGACCGACCTAGGCCCTCTGAATGTGGGTAACGGTTGTGTGGCTTATCTGTTTGTGGGGCCCCTGGCAGTGGAACCAGTTCTTATCCCAAGTGCATTGGCTTTTTGGAGCCCATTCCCTACGGAGGGATACTTTGTTCAGCCTTGATGCAGGGGCAAGGGGCTAGGCCCTGCCTCAACTTGGTACACCAGACTTTGTTGACTCCCCAAGGAAGGCCTCACCTCCTCTGAGGAGTTCATGGGGTGAGGGGGTGGGAGTAGGGGAGGGAAGGGAAACTGGGGTAGGTATGTAAAATGAAAAAAATTAACTAAGTTAAAAAGAAAAAAATTGAAACTGGACAAATTGGTGAGGAAACAATTACACATTGGTATCCTCAAAGGGATTTAATATGGTGTACAGTATACATAGCCAGAAATTTGAAGAGCAATAAAAACGAGAATACAACACCAGAATCCTACTCTGGGGTACCACTAAAATTATAAAGGAAGGGACATCATCTCACAATGCACCTAGAGAACTTTCAGAGTGATTCTCTTTCTTGGCTCCAGTCCCCTTCCCTGTCACCACACAAAAATATAGGCTCTTGTCTTGAATGTGTATGTACCTTAGAGCTAATGCACAGATGTAGTTTGCAGGGCCAGAGTCAGCTGGGAAAGCACAGTCTGTCTCATGCCGTGATGCACTGTAAAGCCGGGGAAAGGGCGGGTGGAGACGGGCAAACTGAGTGGCAGGCAATACAGGTTACCAATATGTTTAGAGATAGGCTACAAATGGAGGATTTGACCATAAGTAAAAACCTCTAATAAAATAGCTACTACCCATAAAAGGGGGTCATCATAACACATTAAGGTTAATTCAATTCAAAGGATAAAGTGTCCAGAAACCTGGAATTTGTCTGAACAATTACCTCAGTTATCCCCTGGCTAGCCACATCCCCGGGAAAATTACATAAGAATATTCATGTATATTTTTATATAATGGTGTCACTCAAAAGTAATTTGTCTGAAAAAAATACAAGCACAATCTAAAAGCCATGCTAGAGATGAAAGACAAGATTAATTGAGAAGTCAGGAAATAATCCCACGTACACCTGCTGAGTTCTACATGAGATCAAAGATAATTTGCAACCTGGAACAGGGAGGCTAGTAAAATGAGAAGCTTGCCAGGAGGTGATCAGCTGTCTCAAACACATGCAGTTATGAGGCAAGAAAGATTCTCAACTTAAAAGAAAGATTCTTGAATTTCAATCATACCATAAAACATGAATTAAGAGATAAAAGTGAGAGGTATACTCTTCCCAAAGGAAGAGTATATGAATTGGCTATCCAATACCAAATGGCCAACCTAATAACCATACGTAGAAGAAATATTATGTATGCTCTGCAGAATGTACTTATGTATTTAGGGGTGTGTGTGTGTGTGTGTGTAAAACAACAATTAATGAAAAAAAGAGACAATGAATTTGAATGAAAGCAAAGAGGAGTATATGAGACTCTTTGGAGAGGGGAAAGGGAAGGGTAAATAGTATAATTATACTATAACCTTAAAAAATAAAAGAAGGAATTTTTAATGCAGGTTAAAAATGAGATGGCTCCTTTCTATGCTTCCTTGCTGGTTCTAGGAGATGAGTGATAAGAAAGTTTGCATCAAATAAGCATGAGAGTTCTGAGGAGCCGTCTTTGAAGAGGAAGAAGTCAAATCAGGTGTGATGGCTCCTTCTGCATGAGAAAATTTCTTTTTGCTGGCTTGTAAAGATGTCTTCAGGTTTCATGGTGACCAAAATGTGATACATTTTCCTAAACCCTACTTATAATTTTGAGTTATATGAGTTATGTATTTTCCTTTGCTCAATCTTTTCATTCTTACATTCCTCAAATTTTACACCCAATTAACACAAGGCATTCATTTGTTCCTCAAAGAAAGGGATTCTCTTTATGTTAAAGAATTGAGAAAGTATCATACCAAAAGGCATGATGAGAAGATATGAAAAGGTAAATTTACACAGCATCATGAAAAGTCCACCATCCATGAAAAGCATAGAAGAGTGATGACCTAGAATTTCTGATACACCATTATTGCTTCATTCAATTAAATAAATGTGTACTGAGATGCTTTTCCTATGTTCTGAATTAGGTTCAACACTATGAGGATATATGTGTGTGTGTGTGTGTGTGTGTGTGTGTGTGTGTGTGTGTGTGTGTGTGTATTATAGGCTTTTGAGGTTGATATATTTGTAGAGTGTCTGTGTCTTCAAGGAAAAAAATAGAAGGACTTGGATGTATATGTACACATGCAAATAATCAAGAGTAAAATTCTCAAAAGTGGTAGACACTGAAAAGTGTTCATCACAAACATGAGCTGCTTGCATTAGAACTATTTGGGATGTTATTTAAATACAGATCCTCACAATCCTTCATAACCCTAACAAACCAGTTTCTCTAGGCATGTACTCAAGAATTCACATAAAATCACAACATTCTCCCTTGAAAATCCCTCTAAAGATAATGAATAAAACCTAAACCTTCTTCAAGGACCCAAGATGATTCATGTTTTCCAGCACCTTCCTTTTCAAATGCAAAGACTTAGCCATCACTGGTCTTCTACTTTTTAATTAGCCTTCAGTTAACATTCTTTGAGGTGCTCATGTGACAAATGTTCTCAACATTGACTATGGGCTTTGTCACCAAGTTTCTCCTCTGGACACTTCCTTGGATGTTCCAATTCCTGTATTATTCTATTCATAACATTATTAACTTGATATTGCTATCATAAAAATTTCTACAAAGCTGCAGATTATAATCACACAATAGAGTGTCTTGCAATTCTGTGGGCCAAAGTTCAGATACCTTACTGAGCTAGGAGCAGTAAAATCAATGGGCAAGCTTGGTGTATTTCCTTCCAAGAATGTAGAGGAGACTCCAGGATTTTCTATTTCTCGTGATCATCTGTAGTCTTTGTATCTTGACTCCTTTCCTACATATTAAAAGTCAGCAATATTGAATTAATCTTATTCTTCTTCTGTAGACATAACTGCCTCATGGTACTCATTAAATTTCTATGCTTTTAAATACCCACATTTGCCAGGTAGTTGTCGTTCATGCCTTTAATTTTAACACTAGGGAGGCAGAGCCAGGCAGATCTCTGTGAGTTCGAGGCCAGCCTGTTCTACAGAGTGAGATCCAGGACAGGAACCAAAACTACAGAGAAACCCTGTCTCAAAAACAAACAATCAAACAAATAATAATAATAATAATAAATACCAATATTTGGACTCAAGATCAGTGCATGACTACATCTCTGTTTCAAAGTTTTTAACTTTACTGGCAGCTGTAGTCTTCTATTTATTATATAAAGTAACAAAGTCACAGACTACAGCTACTGAGACATGGATATCTCTGGCAGCATTGTTATACCTACAATAACTTCTTAAGATTATCTGAAGCTACCACTTAAAGGTTTCTCTATTCATTTACCATTCTACTAAAATTAAAGTTTACCACTGATTTTACATGTCTAGAAAGGAGTAGATGCACAGTAAGTATTGAGTGAGTGAGTAAATGATTGAAAAATTGAAAAGATGCTATTATATATGTTTTTATGATTTAAACCATTATATCAGCAGTTAGTGAAATTGTCTCCAAGGGCATGCAGTTAGTTTAATTTTTAAACAGCCAAAGTCCCTCATTACAACTATGTTGCATAGCAGGTCACTTAAATGTTTGTAATATTTTATAGAAGTGTGTTGTCTATACTGAAAAATTCCTATGAGAGGAAGATGATTTGGTTCTAATAAAAATCATTTTATTTCCATCAAGTGTGCTTTCTTGCACTGTAACATGAAGACAGAAAACACAATGTTCTTTTATGCGAGATAACAGTTGAAAAATAAATGATTACTGAGGGCACGTAGAAGATAGGAAAGACTCAACCTGGAAACCATGGAATGGGGAAGGCTGCATGTGCATTACAGAAAGCATGCTTAACTGAAAGAGAAATGCTTAAAACTCTGAACTTTATGTATAATAAGAATGAGATATTCATGCCAATGGCTAAGATAACATGCAAGTAACAACTGTTTTTCTCTAAGCTAGAAGAGAGTAGTATCCATCACTGACAACCCAAATTCCCAGTCCCTAAGTACACACACACACACACACACACACACACACACACACACACACGGAGGGAGACAAAGACAGAGACAGAGAGAGAGTCTTTTTGAAGATAGTTTTAAAAAATCACAACAGCTAAGATTCAAGAGGACATTTCAGAACAGTGACACTTACTGATATGTACAGAATACCTACTTTCTGAACGGGAAATTTGCCAATTTTGGGCAAAAGAGCAGTTGAGGAGAAAAAGCAAAAGGCTGATGTAGAAAAGTCAGTAGAGTGTTATGGCAATTTCATAGGACTATGGATATAAAATAAGATTTTGACACTGCCAAAGATGTTCTTGTGTGAAGTGCCAAGATCCCTAAGAGAAGGGAGCACAGAGATCTAAGTCTACACCTCAGTAGGTTTCCTGTTAAAGCATCTGTCAGTTTCCGTGAAATTCCATTGTCAGAGAAGTCTTCTGACATTGACTCTGCAAAAGAGAAGACACAACTTTTCTCCTTGATTTCAGAAGATAAAGGTCAAAGGATACTCACAGGGATCATGCAGAAATCAAAACTGAAGAAAAGTCACTGGGTCTACAGTAGGCTAGAAAGTTAATGCTGGATCAGAATAAAATAAAATAAAGAGCAGTCATAGAGTATAACTACTTTTTGCCTTTTAAGAATAAACACAAGTTTACATATCAAGGTGGATAAGTAAAGACACATTAGGCTCCACCTTTAATTGAGGGCTATAGGCATTTAAAGACTATTGAAAGATATAAAATTAGTCTCCTCCAGAGATATGCCCCCAAATCATTATCGAATCATAAGAGGTCAGTTTTAAAACCATATACATACAAGCAACACCAAACAAACTTAGCAGATTGCATTCATATATTTTTTATTCACACAGAGAGAGCGATACAGAGACAGAGAGAGAGAGAGCAACTTAAAAGTAAGAGGCCATTAACTTGAGATGATATGGGGCAGGGACATGAGTTTGGAGGGAGGGAGGGGAAATGATGTAATTATACTTTAATTAAATGAAAAGTTAAAAGAATAAAATAATGGGGTTGTAGAGATAGGTTGGTGCTTCAGAACAGCTGCTACTCTTCCAGAGGACCTGGGTTTGATTCCCAGCATTTACATGGTGACTCACAACGATCGATAACTCTAGTTCCAGGTACCTGACACCCTCCTTTGACCTCAACAGACACCAGGCACACATATATACATGCTGGAAAAACATTTATAAATAAAATAAATATATCTAATAAGTAAATAAACCCAGTATTTATTTGAGTCCATGTTCAAGAAAGTGACTGAGCATGTGTGTACACAAGGAAGCGTGAGTGTACATCATTCCTAGGCAAAGTTTTGAGATAAAAATATATATCTGGTTTTGGAGAAAATGCTTCAATCTCTCTCTTCCCCTCTCCGTTCCTGATAACATTCCAAAACAGATATATATTTAAAAATCTCAAATACTTTGCCTAGGAATGATGTACACCACCTTCCTTGTACACAGCACTGATCAAGATTATTAAACTGGTTTATTACTCTATTAGATATATTATACTTTATTTATCAAAGTTTTTCCAGCATTATATAATTGTTGTGCCTTGTCGTCTGCTTGAGCAAAGGCGAGTGATGCAGTACCTCTGACTCAGCTTGAGCGTCATTGTGATCACCCATGTAAATGCTCCTATCAGTATCTAGACTGTCTGACACAACATCTCTACACCCATTATTTTATACGTTTTAACTTTCATTAATCTAAATTATATATTACATTCATTCCCCCTCCCTCCGAGAGACTCGTGCGCGCTTGCCCCCATTCCTCTCAAGTAATGCCTCTCTACTCCTAAAATTATCTCTCTCTCTCTCGCTACAATCCGCACTTAAAAAAATATAGAATGCAATCGCTGAGAGTGTGTGTCTCTGATATCGTATATTGTGAGAACTGACCCTCCTACTGATCGATAATAATCTTTGGGGCTATCTATCACATGAGAGACTCTATAATCTTTTATATCTTTCAATAGTCCTTTAAATCTCCTATACCTCACAAGCCGTTCCGCCTAGATTCACTTATCCACCTTAACTGAAACTTGTGCCTATTCTTAAAGCAAAATTATTCAACTCTATACTACTTTATCTTCTCATTTTATTCTATCCAGCATTAACCTCTTAGGACCACGCACCTCTGCTAGACCCAGTCTTTCTCAGTTGATTTCTGCATGATCCCTCTGTATCAATCCTTTTGACCTCTATCTTCTGAAACAAGCCGAAAAATTATTTACTTCTCTATTGCAATCAATGCTTACCAGAAAACTTCTCTACAATGAATTCACAGAAACGACAGAGCTTTAACAGGAACCTACTAGGTTAGCACTAGATCTCTTGCTCCCTCTCTTAGTGATCTTCCGAGCACATCACACCAAAAACATCTGTCAGTGTCAACATTCTTATTTAATTTTCCCCTGTATCCTAATCGAATAATTCCATAACGACTCTACTTGAATTGCTCTATCATCAGCCTTTTGCGCTCTCTCCTCAACTCTCTTTTCCCCAAAATTGCAAATTTCCCGTTCAGAACAGTATGTATTTTACACTATCAGAAGCTTCCACTGTTCTGAATATGCTCTTGTATATCTTAGCCTGTGTTCTGACTTATTACAACTATCTTCAAAAAACGATCTCTCTCACTGTCTCGTCTTTTGTCTCCCTCCTGTAGTGTGTGTTGTGTAGTGTTGCTGGTGTGTGTGGTGTACTCCTTAGAGGAACTTAGGGTAATTTCTGCGTTGTCCGTGATCGATACGACCTCTCTTCTCAGCTTATGAGAATAAAACAGATTTTACTGCATTATCTTAGCCATGGCATATATCTCGTTCTTATTAACATAATAGTCGAGATTTTTAAGCATTTAACCTCTTCTCAGTTAGCATGCTTTCTGTTCATATGCACATCAGCCTCCCCATTCGCCTATGTTTCCAGGTGAGTCTTCTCCTATCCTCTACGCTGCCCTCAGTCAATCATTTTTATTTTCAATGTTATCTCCCATAAATATAACATTCATGTGTTTCTTCTTCAGATTTACAGCAAGAAAGCTAGAACATGATGGGAAATAAAATGATTTTTATTAGCAACCAATCTTCTCCTTCATAGCCCGAATTTCATTTATAGACCCAACACACTCCTATAAAATATCATTACAAATAACAATTATACATTACCCGCTATGCAACACTATTGAACTGAGGACTTTTGGCTAGTTAAAGAACAATCTCGCCACTCCCCCGATCTTGCGACGCATCTCAGACAATCTCACACTAATTCTGATATAAGGTTAAATCAAAAAACCATTACGTAATAGCGACATCCTTCATAACTTTTCAATCACAATTACTCAATCTACTCAAACTTACTGGGCGATCTCACTCCTTCTGACATGCTAAAATCAGTTGTCTCATACTCTCATTTTTAGCTAAATGCTCTCTATATATCGCCGTAGCAACACCATTTAACTGTCCACTTTCCGCTAATGCTATAGAAGTTATAACTAGTATACAAAATGCTCGAAATATACATCTCAGTAGCTAGACCGTCTCCACAATTTTAATACTTGCTAACTAAACTACAATAAAAGTACTAACACTGACCCAGTAAGTACAACATACATCTTTGAAACAGAGAGTTAATCACTTACTACGTCAATCTTCGAATCCAAATATTCGTATAATAATTTTATATATTATTGTTCTGATGTTCGTTTTTGCAACAGGCTTCCTCTCGCTAGCTTTGGCTCGATCCATCGTCCTGGATCTCACTCTAGCCTTCCTTCATAATAGCATCCTAATACCTGCCCCACAATCTTGCCTAGTCTCACGCCTCCCTAGTGTCTAACTAATTTAATCATGCGCTATGAACACGACAACGTACCTGTCAATATGGAATGCTTATTAATCAAACATGAGAAATTTGTAATGCAGTACCATGCAAGCATTACTGAATGCTCTACAGAAGACACTAATCAATATAATCCTTCCTAATATTCGCAACTGACTTAATATGTAGGAACAGGAGCTTCACGATAACTAATCAGGATCTCTCAACCTGATTCCGAAAATCTTAGAAAAACCTGGAGTCTCCTCACATCTGAAGGAAATTAACCCCTAAGCTTTCGACCCATTAGTTCTTACTGCTCCTCAGCCTCACGTACGACCGTATCTGACACTATGCCACAGAATTGCACGACCACCCATGATTCGATTTTGATTATCCTACCACTTTTCTGCCTGCTGTGTAAAAAATTTTACCTATGATAAAGCAAACCATTCAATGTCTAATAAATTTATGCATACATAATTACAGCAATTGGAACATCCAAGGACGTGTCCAGCTAGCGTGAGACAAATTATATGCCTTGGTGACAAAGACCCCATATGCAATGAATCTATAACATTTGTCACCAATGAGCGGCACCTCTTCAGAAGACATGTTAACTGAAGGCACCTAAATATAAATAGTAGAAGAACCGTGATGGCTCAGTCTTCTGAGTATCTCGGAAAACGGACTAAAGGTGTGCTGGAAAACATGGAATCATCTTACTTATGGTTCCTTATGAAAGTCTTAGTTTACTATTAATCTCTTTAGAGGATATTCAAGGAGAAGAACTTCTGGTCGATTTTATTAATCTCTGAATCATTCCCTAGAAAACTGTTTTTTAGGTATCGAAGGATTGTGGGACTCTTGATTAAAAACATCCCAATTCTATCGCAAGCACTCAGTTTATGCATACACACATTTCTATCTCACGTAATAGTATATTTACTCTTGACCTCTAATGCGCCACTGTGTAACATAACACTCCAATCCTCTCTATTTTTTCTTGAACAGCTACAGACACCTCTACAACCGAAATAACCCTGACCCACACGAGCGACGAGCGCGAGCGCGAGCGAGATCTCACACCACCTACACTACATTGACCTCGATCTACTATCTATCTGCCAAAACAGCACTACTCATACTACACATTTATTACAATTTGAATAGCAACAAAATGTGTATCAGAAATTCAGCGCCATTCACTCTTCTAGCTATTTTTCATGGATGGTGACTTTTCACGATCGCTCTTGTAAATATCCTTTCAATCTCTCAATCATATGCCTTTTGACATATGATACTTCTCAACTCTTTAACCATAAAAGAATCCCTTCTTCCATGTACAATGCCGACATGCCTGTGAATTGGGTGTAAACATGTTGACGAATGAGAATATGCAAAAGTTTATCTCAACACGCGAAAACTACAAACTCATATAACCAAAATTATAATAGGATTAGGAAAATCATCAACATTGTCAACCAAAACCTGAAGACATCATTTACAAGCACAAAAAGAATTTTCATTGCAAGAAGAGCCATCACACTGCATCTCACTTTTCCTCTTCAAACCTCGTCCCTCAAACTCTCATGCTACTATTAATGCAAACTTTTATCACTCATTTCTCTAGAACCACGCAAGAAGCATAGAAATGGAGCCATTCTCTATTTTACCCGCATTAAAAATTCCTTCTTTTATTTTTTAATTATAGCATAATAATTCCCCACTAATTACCTATTTACCCTTGTCCTTCCCCTCTTCCAAAGAGTCTATATTACCCTCTTTGCTTTCATCAAATCATTGTCATCATTCCTTCAATTAATGTGTATGTACACTTACCACACACACACACACCCCTAAATACATAGTAACATTCTGCAGAGCCATACAAACTACTTCTTCACTATGTTTATTAGCGTGGCCCATTTGTATTGATAGCCCAATTCATACACTCTTCTTAAAATGGAATACCTCTCACTATATCTCTCTACTTTTCATGTATCATTGAGAATTCAAAAATCTTCTTTAAGTTGAGAATCTTTCTTGCCTCATAACTGCATGTTGACTACAGCTGACACCCTCCTGGCAACTTCTCTTTACTAGCCTCCCTTCCAGCTTGCAAATCTCATCTTCTGATCCATGTAACTCACAGTTACCGTTGGGAATATTCCGACTCCTCAATAATCTGCTTTCATCTCTAGATGGCTTTATCAAGATTTGCTTGTATATTTTTCAACAAATACTTTTGGTGGACCACCATTATATAAAAAATATACAGGAATAATTCTTATGTATTTTCCGATGTAGGCTAGTCCCACGTGATAACTGAGGTATCTGTCAGACAAATCCATGTTCTGGACACTTACTCCTCTCTGAATTGAAATTAACCTAATGTATGATTGACCCCCCTTTTATGGTGACCTATTCTTATAGAGTCTTTACTTATGGTCAAATCTCCCATTCTGTAGCCTATCCAAACATATGGTAACCTGATTGCTGCCACCTCAGTTCCCGTCCACCCGCCCTTTCCCCGCTTACAGTGCATCACGGCATGAGGACAGACGTGCTTTCCCAGACGATCGCCCTGCAACTACATCTCTTCGCATACTCTAAAGTACATACCACATTCAGACAAGAGCCTAAATTTCTGTTGCGTACAGACGGACTGACCAAGAAGAAATCACTCTGAAATTCCTAGCATTGTGAGATGATTCCCTTCCTTTATAATTTTATTGACCTAGAGTAGATCTGGTGTTTATTCTCTTTATTCTCTTCAAATTCTGGCAGCTATACCACACCAATTAAATCCCTTTGAACCCAATGTGTAATTTTCCTCACCAATTTGTCCATCTTCATTTTCTTTCTTTTAACTAGTAATTTCTTCATTTACATACTACCCCAGTTTCCTCCCTCCCTACTCCCACCCCCTCACCCCATAACTCCTCACGATGGAGTGAGGCCTTCCTTGGGATTCAACAAAGTCTGGTTACCATTGAGCAGCCTAGCCCCTTCCCCTCATCAAGCTGTTACCAAAAGTATCCCCCTAGGGCAATGGGCTCCAAAAAAGCCAATGCAATGGTAGAACTGTTCCCACTGCCAGTGCCCCACAACAGATAAGCCACACAACCGTTACCCACATTTCAGAGCCTAGGTCTCCCCATGCAGCTCCTCATTGTCAGTCAGAATTCCGCAGATCCCACTAAGCCTCAGATTCAGCTCTCTTGCTGTTTCCACAGATAGATCTCGACCCCCTGTTCCTATATCCTTCTCCCTCTTTCAACTGACTCTGAGCTGGCAAGTGCTTAGCTGTGGGTCTCTGCATCTCCTTCCTTCATTCACTGAATGGAGTTCTTGAGACACCGAAGGAAAATATTTTACAATCTCCACAGGTACAATTGGGAGGGAGGACAGAAAGGAGATCGGAGGTGAGAACATGAGCGATTGATCTTTGGATACGCGAGGAGGACGAGCAATGAAAGAATCACCTTGTCAGACTTGACCCAGTATGGGTTATGGAGTGACTAAACCCTGCTCCACACGGACAACAACACGCATGAACATTACCCACAAGCGATGTACACAACTTAGCTACCGTACTTCCAACTCAAATCTGTGGAATGAAGCGTCGGTGCCCTGAATCCACATAGCCCTCTGATCTATCTTTCGTAACACCCCTAACTGTCTATCATAGAACACTCTACATCCAGTCTTCATATTGTGTTTTGCTCATTTTTTGTTTTTGTTTCTCAGCGTCAACAAACAACTCTCTATCACCCCGCGCGATAAGTGTTCCCATAACATGTTGATTACTCCATACCAAATAATATCTGACACTGACCCCTCTCGCGCTAGGCCAGGATTCTTCCCTGCAACGTATTCAACAACGTCTGTTCCTCTATAATAGTAGTACACTTTGATTTGTTATGTCATTAATCTTCTTCTGTTCTTAGAATAAACTAAATTCCTCTGTATCATTCCATCTTGTCTATCCTCTCCAAACACCACACTCCGACCATCGGGAAGGCAGAGCTCATACATAACAAGCAACACAAACCATCCTCACCTACTGCGTCGTATTACAGATTCTGTTCTATCTCCCCACATGAAGAAGGCGCATGCTACCAACAATCCATCTATCTCATCTAAAATATGAAAGAGAGACTTATGCAAGTCCGCATTATGCTGAGTGAGTGTGCGCAAACCGCGATAAAAAGGACTCACTTTATCTTCAATGCAATACGTCTCCGGACAATAATAGTTACTATAAAAGTAATGAAATAAAGTTCATTTATAGATCATAATATAACAGTAACAATAACACAAGCAACAAAGGATACTCAAGATATTAGAGGAGATCATATTTAATACTCTTAGATGCACAACAAGAACCCAAAAATACCCACCTCACCTACCAAACTATATTACCACCACTTACATGAACTCAATAAACCCATTTAATCATGCCATATACATTATATTTTATGTGTATTTGTTATAATTACCATTCCATTTCCTCTGTCCAACCTTTCCATTACACTCCTCTCTTGTTCTCTCTCAAAATTTATATCAATTTCTCTAATTAGCTAATAATGATATATGTATGTGTGCATAATTATTATATGATGTAACATAATCCTTAACTTATGATATAATTTATATAATATAGCTCTTATACTTTCCTGATCTCACTTTGTGCTTTCT
The DNA here is from genome assembly GCF_004664715.2 of Peromyscus leucopus. Classification (NCBI taxonomy): domain Eukaryota; kingdom Metazoa; phylum Chordata; class Mammalia; order Rodentia; family Cricetidae; genus Peromyscus; species Peromyscus leucopus. Next base: position 29,508,896 of record NC_051079.1, on the reverse strand, counting down.
ATTTAGCTTTTATTTACTTCTCTATGTAGCATCTTCAGGTAATTTGTCTTTTTTCTATTCTAGTCTCCTCTGTCTAATACTGCTAAGTATCAATCCTATTGTTCCACTTCATTGCCTCAAAGTATTTCGTCTATTTACTTGATTGATTCCCCCTCAATGTCCTCGTTCTCTCATCATTAAAAGGCCGTTTAAGTCACGTGTATCTGAATTCCAATATCCTTGTGCCTGTGAATTCCATATGTTGCAAAAAATCACTTAGGTTATTTCATCTTAAAAAAAAACAAAAAAAATAACAAAAAGATTAAAAAAATAAAAAAACGAAAAAAAAAAAAAAAAAAAAAAAGCAAAAAAAAAAAAAATAAAAAAAAGAAAAAGAGAATTAAAAAAAAAAAAAAAAAATAGAAAAAAACAAAAATAATAAAAAAATAAAGACTAGACAAATAAAAAAAAATGTTAAGTCTAGTTTGATGGATGAGTTCGACCCCAGAGTATCCCATGTGTATTTCTGAGACCGAATTATTTCTCACATACTATAGAGTAAAAAATCCACACATTAAAACTGTCTCACATGCTTCTTCCCAGGAGGAATAATACAATAAGATTGATGTGTAGACTGGGAGGGGATGGAAACAGAAGGTTCAGGTTGGCGAAGATGGGTAGATGGAATGTTCTTACTTACAGTATAAGCAATACACAGACATACATAGAGGATCACAATCATAACCAAGAGATACTTTCAAACAAGCGGCGTCAGATTGCAACTGACTAAAAATATCTATTTTTAACGTGCAGAAATTATCTTATAGTACGCATTCTAGTAAATATTTTAATCTTCCTAAAATGTGGGAATTGACCTTATGTTAATAGTACTATTTCACATATTAAACTTTTAGACAGCAGAATCCCAGCCACGATTAGCCCCCAAATCCTCTCCTCTATGCGCTGCTCTCACGACCAAGCAAGACATGCGACGCGAGCGCGGTCTAAGTTATGAATGCAACTATGCTTATAATATCAGTCTTGCAGTATGACATATACCTCTCAAGACAGACCCATCACCCAGCAGCAGAAGCCGTGGAGCCTCTTCTCACTCTCGCTCAGGATGTATCCCCCTAAAGTTTAACGTTCCAGTGGCTGCGCACTTTAATCCCCACTGTCGGGAGGCAGAGCAGTGATCTCTGAAATTCCACGACGCAGCAATTCCAGACTAGCTCCCCAAGCTACCACAGACGCCAAACCCTGTCTCACAAAAACAAAACAAAACAACCAAACCACCGCTCTGAAACCTATTTCCCACACTGCCGATATCTATTAACAGATCTTCAAAGCATGATCTTGATCATCTGGGCTGACCAAAAGACCATGCCAGCCTTGCACGAGATTCCGCCCCAA